>NC_053192.1:3125000-3750000 GCF_905163445.1 Pararge aegeria | reverse complement strand
TCGAGTCGACTGCTTTTGATAAATGATAATTCAAACTCAATATGGCACCTGCCAGAGAGCCTGATACCGAAATGCGAAGTGTAACACTGTATTAATGTATTATGCATTTGTGGCGGCGTATAGCGCCAACATCCAATTATGGTAATCTCGACTCAATGCGGAATGAGCTCTTGATATTCCTGTGATATTAATACTGACTACTTACAAGTAGAGCTAAGTTCTTACTTAGCATCCGCCTCGACTCTTTTTTTTGGAAAGAAATTCCTAAACGTGGCTTACGTTAGTTAACAGGTGGAAATCATCAAAACTATAAATATAAATAAACTAAAATAATAAACACATCGCCATCTAGCCCCAAAGTAAGCTTAGCTTCTGTTATGGATATCAAAATGACTGATGAATATTATTTATGAAAAATATACATAAATACTTATAATATACAGATAAACAAACTGAAAAACATTCATGTTCATCACACAAACATTTTCCAGTTGTGGGAATCGAACGCACGGCCTTGGACTCAGAAAGAAGGATCGCTGCCTACTGCACCAATTGGCTGGCCTATAAACAACTATCAAGCAAAAAAAAATGTTTGGGTTCCCTGGCACAGAAGTGGGGCTTCTAAGTTGGAGGTCCCGGATTCGATTCCCGGCAGGGCAATTATAATTTCAGAATTTTCTCTAGCCTGGTTGGGTTGGAGCTTCGGCCGTTGCTAGTTACCACCCTACTGACAAACACGTGCCGCTAAGAGAATTAGCGTTTCGGTACGATCTTAGTCTGCATCATCGCTTACCACCGGGTGAGATTGTACTCAAGGGCTTATTTGCAGTAAAAAAAAAAAGCTTATGAAAAGCTCTCGAGCGTGTAGGAAACCTCACAAGTCAACCATTCAAGTCTAAATCACCTCAAATTATAACAGAACAATACCTATTGCCCGAGTACTTTGTCAGCGTTTACTAAGTTTTTTTATAAATTCCACAGGATCCGTTTGTTTTCGCGGGATACAAAGTAGCCTATGACACTCTCCGTCCTTTCAACTAACTCTATGTTAAAAATGCAGTTGATTGGTTGCTTGGTGATGAATAAACAAACATACTAACACATTTTCGCATTTATAATATTAGCGGAGAGAGCTCTCTTTGAGATCAAATAAGAAATGAGGAGATCAAAGAACTAGAGATACGACGTAGCTCAGAGAGTTGCGAAGCACATAGCTCAGAACTGATGGTGGTTGGGATCCCAAGGTGCTGGAATCGCGACCTCACACCTGTAAACGCAGCGTTGATCGGCCCTCTACGATGTAGAAAGGCGACATCAAACGAGTCACTGGGAGTCGCTGAAAACAAGCGGCCCAGGACCGTGGATTTCGGTACTCACGATAACAGACCTATGTCCAGCAGTGGACGTCAATCGGTTGAAGTGACGATAATGGTGATGAAGGAAGTAAGAATTAGCAATAACTTTCAAAAATCAAATATTACTTTATTTAGCACTTTAGCAATTTTGATGCATACATAGACAATGGGTACATAGTAGTAAGAACTGATGCCGATATCTACATTAGTTAAGCTACAAGTGTTCTAAACGAGCCCTGTTCTAAGAAGAAGCCCACAACAAACTTAGCCGGGTGTATTTTGTTATCACCATCCAACATTGTCATTTGGAAATATTTAAGAAGCAACCTGGTTAGAGCAATAATTCACACCGCTTTTTTATCGTTTAAGTAATGCTTTATACCATAACACATCGACCGAACAGTAATCGAACCTACGGTCAATTTCAGTGGGTAATGTTATTTCTTACAATGGGAAGTCTTTGTTCGGGCATAATAACAGCGTCAGTAGGTATAGTATGCGCTACATATCCGTTTTACCGCTGTTAATAATTTAATCTTGAGCGTTTAAGTGCAGGCGTTATGTGGATTAATTAATTGAATTAGTTCGCAATTAGCTAGAGGCTTACGTGTTTTCACATAATTGCTCACTAGTTACAATGAAAAGTAATAACAGGGTGTATCATATTGAAATACAATGTCACAGTCTAAACTTGTTGTATTCAAAAGACCTTAAGAGAGCATTTTTGGGAGAATACATATATTTCAATTGTCGAATAATTCTTGTATATATATAAATGGAATCTCGAAATCGGCTCTAACGATTTTCATGAAATTATACAGGGGGTTTCGGGAGCGATCGATCTAGCTAGGATTCATTTTTAGGAAATTTCATTTTATTCGTGTTTTATCGATAAATATATATAATTAGAATCTCGGAATCGGCTACGACGATTTTCTTGAAATTTAGTATACAGGGGGTATCGGGGTCGATAAAGATAGACATACGACTATTTTTTTAAGTCGACTCATTCGCGGACGAAGTCGCGCAGGGCCGCTAGTTTATATAATTCATCAAAATATTCATCGCGTCGAGCGCGCTCAATAGGTATGGCGAGTGCACGAACGTTTACCTAGGTCCTCGCCTAATTAGTGAATAACTCACTGATGTACGAGACGATATCAATCTTCGTAATATTAACAAAAAAACTGAATTCCTTCTTTTAAGTCACTTATGATGATTTTTATACACAACATGTTAAACTGGCAATAATCTTCTCCAGTTAACGTACTTAGACTTCACTCTATGTTCCCTGCGGTAGGGCGACTCGGCTTTGCTTGCGGACGGCTACTGTAAATGAGTATACAAACTAGTTGTCTATTACACTCAAACACATTTTATGGTCTTCTTGCTAGGCACAGGCTTCGTTTTTCATAAAAGGCACGGATTTAGAAGTTAAGACCCTACTCCACGCTATTTAAGTGCGTTGGGCCTTAGGGGGTATTCAGATTTTTCATTCGTGCAGATGACGCGCTTTAACTGTAATATGTTATGCAAACTTTACTGGTTCGGATCTTAAAATATCGGTTGCTTTAACGGTGTAAAAACGAACTTGAATATACCTGCATGCCTGAGAGTTCTCCGTTATGTTCTCAAAGGCGTGTGGAATTCACAAATCAGCACTGGGCCAGCGTGGAGACTAACCCTTCTCATTGTGGGAGAAGACCCGTGCCCCGTAGTGGGCCGGTAATGGTTTGATACGATGATGATGAAGATGATCACATACGGACATAGATACCAAGTAATTTTTTTAATTAATGAAACGTGTGCACGACATTAACTAGGTAATCGGTAGGTAATGAAATAAAAATGTTCGTGGGGCGGAAAATTACTTGAGTAACGCTATACCCCAGGGATTACGGAGGTCGTAATGAAGGACATATTTTATTGCTACGACATAATTATTTTTATTGTTGCGTAGCAATGGATGAGTGCAATTACGGTTTGAAGATGAAAATATGTGCTACCTAATGGTAATCAAACAAGATCATTGTGGAAAATTACTAAATTAAAATTATTAAATTAAAATTACTCGAGTACTATTATATATTAACGCATTAGCCTTCAGATTACCGCGGCGTGATAAACGACACGCTTCGTTGTTAAGACAATAATTAATATTTCGTGTTTTTCTTGCAGCGCATTTAGGTACACATAAATAAATATGCTATGGCAATACACACATTGCTATTTAGCCCCAAAGTAAGCGTAGCTTGTTGGATAGAAACAGGCGTTACTTTGCGGAAATTCATAATATATTATGAAAGTTAAGCTTAATTTGCTATACTCCGCGAAAAGCAGTATAACAGGCGCAAAGTAACGCCTGCTTCTATCCAATAGAATCTGTATGGTGTAATTTATAATTTCTTCAATCCTTATACTCCACACCAAATAGATTCTCCTGCTGTTCGCGGAGTATAGCAAATTAAGCTTAACTTTCATAAGCGTAGCCTGTGTTATAGGTACTAAGGTGACTGATGAATATTTTTTATGAGTATTAAACAACATCATCATCATCACATAACCCCATTACCCCCCCTAAAGAGCACGGGTCTCTTAAGTGCCGATTGGTGGACTCCACATACCTTTGAGAACATGGAGAACTCTCTCAAATGCAGGTCTCCTCACGATGTGATCCATCTTTTCAAGTAATTAAAATATTACTAGACAAAAACATAGCAAAAACCGAACTAGCGCCGGCAACATGAGCTAGTTTGTTCTCGACAAGATATCCTTTACAGCTAGTTTGACTTTAAGGATAGTGATGGAAACGGTCCAATTCTGAAAATATCTCATTGCTTGGTGCAAATTCAGTGGCGTGCATAGAGTATATATATCTATCTCGTATATCTATCGAAGGCAACTGACTGACTAATCTATCAACCCAGGAGTTCGGATCTAATTTATGTCCAGTAAGGCTATTACGAATTAGCCAAGATTTATCCAATTGACATTTTGAAGCCTATTTTCGTTGAAAAAAAAATTACTGAGAAAAAAATTACTCGGCGTCGTAAAGAGTTACCTATAAAACAGCATGATCGTTTGCCTGACACGTTTTCAGTACTTAATGGAATAATGCATGGTCGAAACGAGCTTCCGATTACTGTTTCCCCTCTAAGTTTGTTTGCAATGGCTATAAATAAGTCTAAAGGACACACTTTCAAAATTTCGGGAATAGACTTAAGAGAAAACTGCTTCTCACATGGGCAGTTCTACGCAGCTCGCTCACGCGTAAGTTCACCCAGTAGCTGTTTTGGCGCCTACTGATAGATCAGTTAAGAATATCGTCTATATAGAAGTTTTCGAGTTCCAATTTTTCCATTAGCAGCAAGTCATTTTATTAAACCCTTGTAGGTGAAATTTATCAAATCACAAATTGAACTAAACGTGAGCAAAGCCGCGGGCAAAAGCTAGTTTCATATAATAATAATGATGAGAAATAGTTTTATTGAGCACATTAAATTACAATATACAAATAAAGAAAAAAAAAATACATCGCATCGTTGCGGTCAATGGGTCACCTACTCAGCTCTGTGTCGCAGCACAATGGCAGTAAGTACCTGCCAAAGAATACTGTAACACTGAGTTTTAGTGGGGACCCAATTTCACGGGTTGTCACAGACAGGCGGCGAAATCGTCTGACGTAGTGTTTGTATACTCTTTGGGCTTACCCAAAGAGTATACAAATTATTGTTAGGTTATAAAGACGTAGTGTTTGTATTATATTTGTTATTTATCGATATAAACTAGGTCAAAATATATATATAAAAAGCACATATTATACTATATGACAGTCGTTTTATGAACTGATTGTTGACAAATTAAAGATTTTAAATTAATCTTTTCGTGGTTAATCAACATTGGATCGTGGTCACGACGGGACTCACCACGATTCATGCAACTGGGTCGAAATATCGACAAATCCAAAATATTATCGTGGTATGTACCCGTTGAACTATACTTAAGAAACGTTGTTGTTTCTCTTACTCTTACTCTTTAAATTTTATCTTCATGTACCTTCTATTGAGGTATCCAGACGACAGCGATTATACGGAATTCTGCCTGTAACAGTTTCATTATAAGTATAGATAATAATGTGAGTACGAAAACATTTACAAGGTAATCGGTAGGTAATGAAACAAGAACGAGCGAGGGGCGGAAAATTACTGGAATAACAGTAAGCCCTTGGGATTACCGGTGCCGCTATAAAGGACATTTGCTGCAAGGACGATGTCTTTCGTGTTTTGTTCAAGTTGCCTTTTATATTTTAATCGAACAGGCAGTTGACTGATGAGGGTAATTGGAAATTCATCGCCTATACCAGAGAGAGACGGAGATATCCGGGAGTTGGGAGTTTTTTATTGGAAATTTCCTGATCTTTCAGAATCTTTTTTTTTTAATTTCTTAAATATTAATAGTTTATGAAATGTTGGCAAAAAACGAAATGCAATTTTTTTTTCATCTTTAATTGTTTATAACTTTTGCAATTTTTTTTGCTAATACACGCTTTTGGCACATTTTCTAGGCGTCATTCCGGATCCAATGAGCTATCGCACATAATTTTGTACCATTTTTAACATGTCGACTAGACTATAATATGATAAGATTATTCCAATTCTGTTATTTTGTTAATTAATATTAATAAAGTCGGTTATTAATTAACAAAAAGAAGCGGTGTTTCATCAGTATCACTAACATGAAATTATTTAAGTACTAATGTATGCATAAAAAGTGTAATCAACCTGCCTATTTGAATAAGTATTTTTGACTTCAACGTTGATCGTTTTGCACTTCTACATTTTCAAATGAAACAGCTATAATGACAAAGGAGGGGACCAAAGAGGAAGGTAAATAAGTACTAATGGTATTGAAACAAGATGGTTCGAGGTGTGGACAATTACTCGAGTAACGCTAAGCCCGAGGGATTATGGGGGCCGCGATATAGTTGTGACATTTATTGCTTGGGCATTTTGTACTCGTGACCTTGTACCTTCTGTTCAACATCGACTATATATTTATATGAAACCGTTTTAATAGGGGCCTGTGTGTTTTTTTTTTTTTTTTTAATAAAACTGTATCTAGATTCCTCTACTTTTCATAGTCGGGAGGTGAACCATCCACCCACAAAAAGTTAGATTATCTAACTTTTTTTTTTATTAACTTACTACGACAATACACACGTCGCCGTCTAGCACCAAAGTAATGATTGTGTTATGGATACTAAGATGACTGATGAATATTTTTATGAATAATATACTTAAATCCTTATAATATACATATATAGGTACATCGAGATACTGAAACATTTACCGTTGTGGGAATATCCCAAGGCCTTAGACCCAGAAACAGGGTCAGGTCTAAGAGATTGTTTAGTTTCATGGTTGTCGAAATTCGACTAGCCAGCATTCAGCCCCTGTCTACCAAATTGGAGGTTCCTTTCATCTTGGAAATATTCCAAATTTGAATTAAAAATTTTAAGCTTAAATAAAAATCAGTTTCGGGTTTTTTGATGATGGTGATCATTTTGTTCTAATAGTAATAATTGATGGACCAAGCATATGACCTGTTTGAGGAGTACGCGAGGGTCACGTCCTGCAAAGTGCCGCCCTGTGGCAATCTGAGGCGTAGGTGTTAAATCTCATTTGCCTTTATTACACCGGCAACCACGCCTTTATAAGCGACAGAAATAAGCATAGTGGTAATTCCTCGTACGGGCCCTGTCACAAACCTCTTCTACAACAATGCACAAAAACAATTTATTTTTCAAAAAGAAGTTATAACAAATACTAATGAGCCGTACTTCCTTGCATTATGTTCAAACAAAAGAAAGTCTTGCGCAAACTGAGCGGCGGGATAGGGCGGAAGATCAGAACTTCAGTTAGTTTCAAATGTAAATTTCCAAAGTAAATTTCCTGGAGCTGGCAGCGTCTCCGCTGATTTGAGTGTTTCAGACTTCCATTGTGAAGGACGGAAAGTTTAGTTTTCGAAACGAACGTAATGACCGCGAATTCAAATTCAAATACAGATATCGTTTATTTAAGTAAGCTCATCTAATGCTCTTTGTATAATCACTTACTATATCCCTTTAGTTATTTATAGTTTACATTTCTATTACAAATGTACTTACTCTTAATCATAATCACTCATAGTCACATCGTCTCTACAGTTAACACAAAAACAGCCTTTGTTTTAGGCAACTATACTATTATTCAACAACCAAAAAACAATCTAGTCTGCTGTATAAAAGAATAAATAGAGCTTCGAATATTTATCCACTCAAACTGCAAGACTGTAAAAAAACAGTAACAAATTGGATAAAATCATTAACGTACTACGAGACAGAATCTCTCTTCCTGATTATAAAATAAAAGCACACAGATAAACACAAAAACATTCACAAATGCAAATACACACACACACACACTCATTCAAACACGTATAAACACTTACACACCCACTTACATACTTGCATGCTTTCATAATTGATTTTGAAAATTCTAAACAATAAACAAAAAAAGTATAAAATGTAATAAATTGTTTACGTTGCCATACCCGCTACCATATCAGACTACATCATCAGTTACCACCATGTGAGATTGCAGATAAGGGTAGCTTGTAGTGTATTCATAAACATCCAGACACTGGAAAACAGTCATGCTTATCACACAAATATTTTCCAGCAGTGGGAATCGAAGCCTTGGACTCAGAAAGCAGGGTCGCTGCAAACTGCGCCAATCGGCCGTCAAGTACGGTCATACCCCTAATCGGTTTCTACGCGACATCGCAGCGTAACACTTAATCACTTAGCGGCACGTCTTTGCCGGTTTATCAATGCCTAAATAATAAAAAAGAGTTATTTTTTACTAGGATTTCTGTACTGAGTAATTTGTGTTTTCCAATATTTCGGGTTAGGGAAAATCAAAGTCTAAATACAGTCTATTTTTATGTTGTTTTGGTTCAATTTCGCCGTCGCACAAAATCCTTTATTTTATTGCCTTGTGTATTACATTGTATGCTAAAGCTTTATTCTATCTATTGCGTTGCTCTACGACGTTTGAATGTGGGCCAAATTCCAGATATTGAAACCTTTTTAGTCGCCAGGATAACTTTGTCATAATATGACTATCCTGCTAGAGTTATTTTGTGTTTGACAGCCGACTGGCGCAGTTTGCAGCGACCCTGCTTTCTGAGTCCAAGGCCGTGGGTTCGATTCCCACAACTAGAAAATGTTTGTGTGATGAACATGAAGGTTTTTCAGTGGTGTTTTTCTGTATATTATAAGTATATATGTATATTATTCATAAAAATATTCATCGTTCATCTTAGTACCCATTTCACAAGCAACGTAGCAACTGTAGCTAGGTTGCGATGTATGTATTGTCGTCGTATATTCATTTATTTATAATTTAATAGCCGTACCCTGCCACGCCTCGCTGTGGCACATTGTGATTGAATGGTTGAGAATAATAGATAAAAACAATCCTTGATGGCTATTATATATCATGCTAAAATTTCAGCTCGATCGGTGCAGAACTTTTTGAGTTTTTTGCATGTTAGTAACATACAGAATGTTTTAAAAAATGTGTTTAAAAAAAAATTACTAGAGCCAAGTTACTATACTATACTAGTTATACAGTTGATGCATTACTTAGTGACAAGGTTGTTGGAGCGTCCGTTTTTATCCCACACACGATAGAAAAATTAATGGTAAATTGTAAATTGGTGATGTTGGAATATAGCAACAGCCGAGTTTCTTGCCGGCTGCTTCTTTGTTGAATTCGGCATTACAAGGTAGAGTTTTTGATTTTACATTAAATTCATAATTCGTGTAAAGGAAATGGCATACAATTCTACAATAAACTACCCATTGACATCTTGGAGATGTCTTTTAAAAAGTTCAAAGCTTGTATTAAACGTAAGCTTATAGAAAAGTCCTATTATAGTATAAAGGACTACGTAATCGATAAAAAAGCTTGGGTGTAAATTATTGCTCTAACCAGGTTGCTCTTCTAATAATTTTAAATGAAAATGTAAGATGGTGATAGCAAAAAGAAACACCCGGCTAAGTTTGTTGTGGGCTTCTTCTTAGACCAGGACGCGTTTGGAACCCTCGTAGCTTTAGTTTTAAGTTTACGCATATGGTAATCGCCATCATCTCACTACCGCGTAATTCTCATGTACGCATCAAAAGTGCCACCTATGCGCCTATATAAAGATATTTTTGACTTTGACTTTGATTTTGATGTAATAATTGACGAAGCAGATGGCACACCTTATGTTCAGTGGCGTGCATAGAGGGTATGCATAAGGTATGCAGATGATATAAAATGAAGAAAGCCTACCCTTAAGTATTTATAACTCGTACTGGAGATTTTCTTCATTTTGCATCATCTGCATACCCCGTGAATACCCTCTATGCACGCCACTGCTTATGGTATGTGGAATACCATTGCTTATAAACAGAACAACACTTCGCAGGGCATGCAAGGAGCACGTTCTACAACATGCCACCCTATGTCCAGCTATTTGAGGCGTAGGTGTTAAGCCTCATGTACCTGTGATTTCACCGGCAATCATGCCGTTCAAACCGGAACACAGCATTGCAACAGTGCTGCTTAGCGGCAGAAATAAATATGGCGATAGTACTTCCCCGGACAAGCTGTAACAAACTTATTAGTAGTAGGCAGTAGAGCTCTACTGCCTACTACTAATTTCAACAAAATTTTGGAACAAAATTCAAAATTCATTTATTTCAGGTAGGCCTAATTAATAAGCACTTTTGAAACGTCAAGTCAGTCTGTTTGTAGTGACTCTACCACCGGTTCGGAAGGCAGATTCCACTGAAAAGAGCCGGCAAGAAACTCAGCAGATTGCTCCTTTCCAACATCATTTTAAAGTTTAACAATCTTTGGAATTTTTCTGTTTTGTGAGAGATGAGAGCGGAGTGACAAGCCTGCTTCCAAGCAGCCTTGTCATTAAGGAATTCATCAAACAGACAAACAGACTGGGCATTTTAAGCGTGCAAATCTCCTTGAAACACATACATTTACACCGAAGGGAAAGCGTGAGGCATTTCTCTTTAACGAATTTCAAATTTGTATTTAAATATTATTCCTTTAGTATGTGGACGAGAATGTTTTCTTTTTTTCTTTTCTTTAGTTTATCACCGTCGCCGAAATACAAAGAAAATAATAAGAGCCCGTTTCTTTCCGGGCAGTTTGACAAAGGCGTGATAGGAGCAGCTATCCAATTTGTCGGCAGTCAGACACACGCGTCGCGACTTTGTCATATTAATATCAGGGAAATTCTATTTCTGCTATAACTATAACAGATAACTGACTACGGTAAGACGGTTCTATAAAAAAAATTGCCTTGAAACAAATATGTCTTTTTTCGGAGTGACGGTGTAGGTTAACTTTGCAGACGGACGGACGGATTTAGAAGGAAACACATCGTGAGAGAACCTGCATGCCTGAGCGTTCTCCATAATATACTAAAAGGCGTGTACAGTTTAAAAACCGCGGTTGGCCAACGTGGTTATCATATTAACCCATTAACGGTCCACTAAAGTTCATGGGTCTCCCCCCACAGTAAGAAGGGTTTAGGCCGCTGACCCAGTGCGAATTGGAGAACTCCACACGCGTGTGAGACCATTATGGAGAACTCTCAGGCATGCAGGTTTCTTCACGAAGTTTTACTTCACCGTTAAAGCAAGTGATATATTAATAACTTAGGAAAGTTAGAAGTGCGTGCTGGGATACGAACTCAACCCCCTTGAGATTGTATCTGAGGTTTTAACCACTGCGCTATCACCGCTTCGAACGTGGTCAATACCCCTATATCCTTATTATTCTGAGATTACTCTAGTGTAGCCTTAACCCGACTAGGTGTCGTACGTGGCAACTTAGGTAATATAGCGAAGAACGGGCAGCAACGTCCTCTGTGCTACTACTGCCACCTACTAAGATCGTAAAAAAAATGTTGATTGGCGATTGTTACACTGTACTCCTCGATTTAAAACAAACAAAAAAAAATAGTCAAAATATTATTATTAACAAAATAAAATAAAGAATCCCTAAACCGCAAACAATCAATAAACTCTATATTCTTTATGTTATAAGCCCACAATCCACATCGATATAAAAAGGGTGCTTAGAAAAGATTTACCCGATAGCAAGAGAGTCGGGATTTCGCAAATCAAAGCAAGAAAAAAATGTAAAAGTTAGATCTTGAATTGTGTAGACGCTATCATTTATTTTTATGTAGCTGAGCTTTTCTCTAGCGTTTTATTTATCGAGAAGTTCTTTTAATATAGTCACAAGGTCTTTAAGAAAGGAGGCACGTGGTCCATCTTTTAAAAGTGCTCGTTTTACAGAATGGAATATTACTTTACGTAACGCGTTTTTTATTTTGTATATAATTATGTTTAAATAAAAAAAAAAACAACTTCAACATACGCTCGGGAACTAAAAAGCAAAAAAAAATTGTTACTTTGGGTTACATTACTGTTGATTTTTTAATAACAGCTTGACCGATTTCGATAAAATTTAAATGGGACTACCTAGAAGGTATGCCCTTTAAAACATGAGAAGCATTTTTCAAATTAATCAGGCGTCATCGAGAAAACTGGTAACATACATAAAGAAAAGATTCCGATGAATTCCGAAAAAGTAAACAAAAACAAAAGAGAAAATTTCAACCTTCATTTATTACTTTAATAGTTGATATCTAAGCGTAAAAAACTGTAGCGAAGTTTCCCGAATGTTGCCTCTGAGGTTCACCTCCTCACAAATGAACCAAGTTGCTGGAATAGCCATCCCGACCCGCCGAGTTAACCAACTACTCCCAAAGAGGTGGGCAGACCACATCAAGCGAGTCGCTGGTAGCCAATAGAAGCAGGTGGACTAAGAATTGGATTTCTCTATATGTGAACACCATGCTTATTTCTGCCACAAAGTAGCATTGTTGCAATGCTGTGTTCCGGTGTACGGTTGCCGGCGTTATTACTGGCACATGAGGTTTAACACCTTTGTCTCAGGTTGATGGACACAAGGTGGACATAAGTGACACAATGCAGGACATATCCTGCATTTTGTCATCCGGTGTACAAGGTACATATTCCTTGTGTACTTGCAATCAGGTGGGCCAACTGCTTGGTCTGCATTTTATATCTATGAAAAAAAGAACGACAATCGGTTAAAGTGATGATGAAAAAATTTTAGTGAGTCCTTGCCATAGAATTTAAATAAAGAATATTAGTGACATGTCATGTCAGTGTCAGTGTCAGGGAGATTGGTACATGTTTTTTTATGTTAATTTCTGTATTAAATAAATTAATATAAAGACAAAACCAAGAGACATTTCTTAAATAAAGTTCAACGGGTACATACCACGATAATATTTTTGGATTTATCGATATTTAAGAAATGTTGATTAGGCACGAAAACATTAGTTTTAAAATTTTTAAAACCCTAGAGATATTTGGTTTTATTCAATACATAATTTAACAGGTGCCTATCTCCCTCACAATGACACACCGCTTCATGAAATTAAGGGCACAGCAGTCGGTTTCTTGAGGAGTTCTTTGTTAAAACGAAATATCGCATACACAATAGGTACGTAAAGAAGAAATATTTGACCGCCACTGAATTTATTATTCCCTTCCTTTTAATAATGAAAAGGATCGGGGGACCCGTTGAAGAAGAACTTTCATCCGTCCCACGTACGTTCTTGGGCCCGAACTCGAGAATTTCTGGCATAAATAATCCCTAAATAAACCCGTCCCAAACTAAATCAACTAAAGAAGCCTCGCTAAAAATAAATGTCAAGTATATTTCCACAATTTATTGTCATCGTATAACGCTGAAAGCCACTTATAACTATAATTTTGCGCAGTGGGCAGCGACCCTGCTTTCTGAGTCCAAGACATTGGGTTCGATTCTCACATCTGGAGAATGTTTGTTTGTGTTTGTTTGATGAATATGAATGTTTTTCAGTTTGTCGGTTTTTATCCGTACATTAATGAGTATTATATTCTTAAAAAATATTAATCAGCTATCTTAGTACCCATAACACAAGTTACGCTTACTTAGGGCGTAGATGGCGACGTGTGCATTATCGTAGTATATTTATTTACTAGCTTCTGCCCACGTTTTTCGTCCACGTTTGTTATGGTTCTTCAGAAAGACCAAGTCAAAAATAAGAACAGTAAAACGGACAAAATTTTATTGTGAGAATAAGGAAAAGTACGTTTCAAGAAAATGAACAGAACAAAACGAAAGAATTCAAGATACGAATTATTCCATTTCCTAAACACCTCGTTAAGATAAAATATTACGACCGCTTTTCAAGGATTTTATAAATAAGAGAGAAGCCTTGAAAAGGAAAGTGTATTTTGCAAATCAACGCAGTTGAGGCGCTGGGAAAATAATTACACAAAAGTCGTTGCTTTCTTCATTTGTCACGTTCAACGTAAACGATATTCGCTTGATTGATCGTTAAAATCCTTATGATTTCCCTCATTCAAAGTAGAGAGTACATTGCCAAAGATGTGTTTGGTGTCGAGGATTGATGGAATTATAAATTACACCATACAGATTCTCCTGCTTTTCGCGGAGTAAAGCAAATTAAGCATAATTTTCATAATATGTCATGGATTTCCGCAAAGTAACGCCTGCTTCCAATATTATGTTAAAACTATACAGCATTTTTGCGTCTTTTCAAGACGGAGAGTAACAAAGGTTAATTTTTACCCAAAGAAAACTATCATTTTAATTTTATTTATTTATCATTATATGATTTATCAAAAATTTGCATTGAAATAAAAACAGAGATTTGGCGTCGACAGGCAACATATTCTACCCGACATACCTAGTCCTCATATGTAAAAAAAAAATTGTAGTTTTTATATCTGTAATATGGAGGGTAGAGGTAAGGAGAGTCATCTTATATGGGAGAAAGGTTGAAAAAGTGTCCAGTTGTTGCGCTAAATAACAGTTCAAAAATCCTCCACAATGGCGCTGGTGGATGCACAGGGTATGGTATGAATGTAGCAATCGTAGATGAATTGAAGTATGCCGAGTTAAAAAATTTAATGTCATTATCAACTAAAGTAGTTAATTATTGAGAATTTCAACAACTTACGTTGTACAAAATATTGTGGTAAATATAACCTTACTTCCTTGTATCTCCATACTTCCTTGTTTATTTTTACCCTGATGCAAATGTGGCGCCATCCTAATTTAATACATTTTGGCGACACTTTTTCATATACACAGATGACTCTCCTTACCTCTACCCTCCATAATCTATAAATAGTTTCATTTTAAACTTTACGATACAGTGTCATAACTTGAGACGGGCTAACGTTGTTAGTCATATCATAAGAGTTGGTGAAACTTTATTTTTCTCTAAGAAGCACCTAAACCATCAGCATCCAATTTAGGCCATAACTTGAGACTGCGCCAAACGCCTAACGTAAGAGTTGGTGAAACTTTTTTTTCTCCAGGAATCACCTAAATCACAGGGCATCCGGTTTATAATTATTCGATCCATAGGTTTAGTGAAAACGTACAAGAGTCTGTCATCCGGGTCCACTAGTATGAATGTAATGTTGTACACCGTACAAAACTTTGTTCAAAGATTAATCGCAAAACTATTCCTGTTAAGAGTTTGATTAACCTTAGCTAAAAGGAAAAGTTCTTACATGCCAGCTTTAATTCACTGCGTTTATCTATCTATATTATTTTTTCTGTCTATATTCTATCTATATTATCACTAGCCAGTTTTATTGATTTATTGACTGAAAGTAAAAAAAATCACTTTTGTTAGAATGTCTTTTCAGTAGGGCTGGCACAGACAGGAGACAAAAATTATATCCCCGTTTATATACAAGGAATATAATCGGGGATATATTTTTTTGTTACTTTCCTTGTTAAGGGATATAATCGGGGGATATAATTGACGTGTCCACGTGCTAAAACATAGGAGAAGTTTGTTCCCGTTTATTATTACACATATATTATCATATATACCGCATTGGATCAGTGTGGTGGGTCCAGTGGCGTGCACTTCATACATGCACAAAAGCACTGCATACCCAAATTAATTTCATATAACCCGTATTGGAGGGGAATTATTCCATTTTATGCCATGTACCTGTTTTATGCATACCCTGGTCAGAAACCCTGTGCACGCCACTGGGTGGGTCTGTGCTCTAATACCGTCTGTTCTATGAAAGAGAAGGCTGTGCCCGTTGCTCGAACACGAGGATGATGATTTTTTGAGCATCCTTGAAGTGTATACGAAAAGATTTTTTTAACTGTACCTAACTTCCAGGGACATAAGTGGGAGAAGAAAGTTAGTATTAAAAGCTGGAATTTTCCCAATTCTATTCATTCAACTTGGAGATGATAGCAGAGATTGTTGACGTCAAACCACTTACAATTTTAATTTTTACTCTTTGTCGCGTTCAGTTTTTATATGTTACAAGAGAATTCAATTTATTCTCGCTCAAATTAACATAACTACAATCGCTCAAATAGTTTGCAGTACGCACGCTGCTTTGAAACTAGGTAAAGAATAAGAATAATAATTAATCACCTATTTCTTCATCTTCTGAATTCAGTTGAAACTCGTGGGACAGTTAAATCAATATACCTTTACATTAAATAATTAGAATTAATCAATTAGTAACCAAGTTATTTAAATATTTTCTATTAATTACATTAGTAAGTTTTTAAAACAATTGCGATCTTAAAAAAAATGCAAAGAGACAGCTTGCATCCTAGAGACAGACATATACTTCTTAACTTGGGAAAACTAAAGTTTCCGCTCGAATTTTTTAAAACCAAACCAAAGCGATGGGTTTTAGTTGAAAATATGAATCATAGGAAACAAACAAAAGCCAGAGAAAATTCGCCAATATTGCGTTATACGCCATCTATGTTAACTTTGGCGAACAACTGCAAACAGCTTATGTTGAAAGCTGCACCGTTATTTTCGGACTCAAGCAAACATGTAACTTCTGAAATAAATTGAGCTGCAGTCGATAGATGGCGCTAATAATAGTTTTGTTTCACTGCTTTTAATTCTTATACCATTACACTATATAACCGTACTAATTACGTAAAATTATGCTTGCTAAACCGAATATTAGAATATTCAAAGTCTGATATTTAAATCGTTTAAAATTTCCCGTACCAATAAGTACATAGTGACATAAAAGTGCACAAGATTCCGAACCTGAAATAATATAAAATAGTTGAATTTTAACTGTAATTTTATCAGCATCATATCAACCCATTACCGGCCCACTACAGGGCACGGGTCCCGATCACAATCAGAAGGGGTTATGGCCGTGGTCCACCAAGCTGGCCAAGTGCGGATTGATAGACTTCACAGCTCTTCAAGATCATTCGAATTCTCAGGCACGCAGGTATCCTCACTTTGTTTTCCTTCACCACTAAAGCAAGTCGAATCTAAGATCTTAACTTAGAAAGTTAGAGGTACGTGCGTGCGTGCCGTCGTTCGAACTCGGGCCCCCCGAATGTAATTCTAACCACCAAGCTAATAATACTCTACTCTTATATTATTAATTTATTTTTTATGTGCTGTTGGTGTTTGTAGCGGCATCAGAAATATTAATTCTGAACAAAAGACCGCGAACGGACGGAACCCTACAACAGTTCTATCTTAATGTACATAATATACCGACGCAGAACTCACGTTAGAATAGCATAGTGGGAGTTATCTTTAAATCCTCTTCTATGAGCAAAGAGGGATGTATAGATGAATAGGGGCGTTGAAAATACTTTTGTTTGAGATATTTGTTTCACTTCTATTGTTATCTATTGTACAAAACAAATGATGGACTGGTGGACTACGGCCTAAAGGTAGTAATCCTTTATAATTGAATGAATGACTTCTCATTCATTAAATTATACGTAAACGATAAAAAAAGTTCCGATGTATATTATTGCCTTAACCAGGTTGCATCATAAATGTTTTCAAATACAAGATAGTCATAACAAAAAGAACACCTGGCTAAGTTTGTTGTGGGCTTCTTCTTATACCAGGGCGCGTTTGGAACCCTTGTAGCTTAAGTTTTTCGATAACGAATGTAGTTATCGCTATCACTTGTTTACTATTATGTAATCATTTTGTATGTCATGAACGCATCAAAAGTGCCATCTACGTCTTTACTTGAGTAATGAAATATTTGACTTTGACTTTAATTCTAAGAAGAGACCTGCACCCTGTAGTAAGCTGGTAATGTTGGTGGAACATTTCGTGTGCAAGTCCAACTCGCACATAGCCCGCTTTTATTATTGCAGTTCGTAGCAACGCCGTAGCTTTCTCGCTACGGCGATAGCGATTCGTTATTAATTTCCAATAACGGACTCTACTCTTTTGTTTCACGCTCTCGTTTATTATTTTTTTATTACAAACATTTGTTAAACATATTTTTTTTTTATTCCACTGCAAGGTAGCGTGACTGCAATCTCACTTAGTGACAAGTTATAATGCAGTCTAAGACGGTGGCCGGCTAACCTTACCTTTTAGAAGTACTAGAGCCCACAAACTAAGCCAGGTTTTTTTTTGTTATCACCATATCACAGTCTAGTTAATGTTGAGCCATGAAGTTAGAGCAATTCATACCCAAGCTTTTTTATCATACTTGTAATCCTTAATAGGATTTTTCTATAAGCTTACGTTTTTTATAAACTTTGAACTTATTGAGAGAAATCTCAAGAATTGAATCCGGTAATTTGTTATATAAAAGACTAGCTGTTGCCCGCGACGTCGTCTGTGTTTGATTTTGTTTTTTGATGTGGCATTCAATTTAGTTGCAGTTTTAAAAAAAAATTAAGTTTTTAGTATCGCTAAGCCTGAAAATGAGGTGTTTTCTGCTGTCCGCTGAGGAGTCCTGTCCTCTATCTCCAACCACAGTTTGGGCAAAATTAAACACATATTATAACCTCTATAGTACAAAAATAATTATTTAAATCGGTTATAATTTGTCGGAGTTTTGGTGTTAAATCGTCAAACACTTTTATCCCCTCTCCCAAAGGAACCTAGCTTAATATCGCAATAAAAAGTATCCTATATTACTTCTAACATTTTCAAGAATACGTGTACAAAGTTTCATGAGGATCGGTTAAGTAGTTTTTGCGTGAATGCGTAACAAACAAACTTACATTGACATTTATAATATTAGTAGGGATATACAATTACCCTTAAATGAGTTACTAATTTTATGCAGCCTAGTAAACTGCACTATAATTTTATTTTTACTTCTAATATTAATATTAATTATTAGACCACAGTGCTAACAACTGCACCAGAAATCATTGGTGATGGAAAAGGGAAACTGATCAGTTTCTTGCCAGTTTCTTTTCGGTAAGAAACTCAGCACGAATCAGCCTTCCAAAACGGTGGTAGAGTCACGAATACGAGTATTATCTAATGTTTTTTTTTTTTTGCAGGTACGTGGCACCGCCGCACTTTGTTATTGTATAATAACACGGTAAATGTATGGTACATAATTATATATGCGATAAACAAGAGAACAAAAATAAGACAAATGTCTTTTTATAGTTTTCATTTGCTTCCCACACACAGTAAATAGTTTACAACAGAATTTGTAAATACTTATTTATTTATTTATTTATTCGTAAGACACACCAGCAATTCATTGTAACTGCATTCATAAAAAAATTAAATTATGTGTAAGAATTACAAATTCTGTGTAGTGCCAGTACAATAATAAATTATAGGTGTATACAGCATTATCGTTGTTGTCTCCGGTCACATTATAAAAAAATAAAGGGTTGGTCCGGCTGTTGTAATTATTTACTAGACTAGATTAATTGGAGCGAATCTGCCTAGATTACTTTTTGAAAAATGCGGTGAGAAAATAATTTGCAAGTGGCTTCTAGGAATAAGGTGCAGGGCGTTTATGTTGATTTAATTGAACAATTCAGGAGAGCCAAAAAGACTAAAATAAAAAGAATAACAATTTTATCATACTTCAAAAAGACTAAAATTTTTCAATTCATGGGCATATTATTGTGGAGGATTGTAGAGGTGTCTATAGTAGCGTTCGCTTCACAGTCAGCAAGTGAAGTGCGTAGTTTTGGCCCAGTGATACCGGGTTCTATATATATTAGAAGCGAGCGTATGTCCTTATCTTTATTTCAGTTAAGGTATAACAGATAGCAAAAAATACACATAGAGCAATAAAAAAAGAACGAGACAATATAACAGAGACAGAGATAGCAACAGACAGTGGCGTGCATAGAGGGTATGCACAGGGTATGCCGATGATATAAAATAAAGATTCCCCCTTTAAATCCCCAGTACGAGAAATAAATTCATAAGAGTAGGCTTTTTATAACTCTTACAATGCCCATCTATTTTCTTCATTTTTCTTCAAGACAACCGAATTACGAAATAATATTGAAGGATGCACTAGTATATTTAAGTATATTTATTTTTCCATACAAACAACTTCAAAACATTCTAAGTTTTTACTGATGATAACTCTCCTATTGAAGATAAAAAATACCTACGCTACGCGACGCATTCCTAACTAAATGAGAGGAGTTGACATGAATTTACTTTTGATTTCGGATTTCTTCCAGTAAATACTATACTTGCGGTGGTATATGCAGTGGTTTACTCAAAAACTATTAGGTTTTCGGTTTCACAGAGACAGTTCATAATGTACCTCTAAAGCCTGTGGATTATTATTTCAGAGTGAGGGAGGCGGATTAAATGTAGAGTTGAGTGTACTATTTGCAATATGGGAAAGTTGGATAGTATTATGATTTTTAACTTAATCTTATCAGCTTAATAGTATAGAGTAAAAACAAGGTATTCAAACCATTTATAAATATAAATAAATAAATAAATATACTACGACAATACACACACCGCCATCTAGTCCCAAAGTAAGCATAGCTTGTGTTATGGGTACTAAGATAACTGATAAATTTTTTTATGAATAATATACATAAATACTTATAATATACATATAAACACCCAGACACTGAAAAACATTCATGTTCTTCTCATACATTTTCCAGTTGTGGGAATCGAACCCACGGCTTTGGACTCAGAAAGCAGGGTCGCTGCCCACTGCGCCAATCGGCCGGATAAATAAAACAAAAAAGTGATATAAGTCAATAACTATTTTTAGATTAAGAACTAAATATTAAGTACTTAAGTATTCTTGTGATACAAAACTAGGTTTATATACATTAGCTTTGTATTCTACTCGTACTTAAAACTTATTTAAATATTATTTCACTATATATATAATCACTATTTTCCCATCTATCTAAAAATTAACCGGAGACTTGTGAAGTTTATTAAATTGCTATATTGTTTTGCAATATACACTATCAACGATTTTCAACAAACATATACAGTGTTCAAATTATTGTCAATAATAATGTCGTGTGAGCGGGGTGCATTAGTTCTGTTCTGGTCAGTTTGCTGTCAGTTAATTAGTGCCAATTAATACTCGTACATTATTTGCTACACGTCAAAAAGAGACGGTAAATTAACTCGCAAGTAAAGATTTATACAATTCCATAAGAATAACAGTGTTTATTGTAGTACGTTACTTTTATTTTACTAAATTAATATTTACTAACTAATATTAAATGCAAATATATATGTTAATTTATTTGCACCACCTTGATATGTGTTTTACGCCATCGTTTGCCTGGAAGAGATCGCTACGTAGAGATAAGGCCGCTAAATTGTATACTTTGTATAAAAAATTGTTTAAACTTTTTCTGTATTTCATTGTGGTGTACAATAAAAGTGTATTCATTCATTCGTAATATCGCACTCATTCGCGGATCATATCGTACTTATTGATATCGCAACGTATTGGTTTAGTTTAATTACTTATTATCTGTATAGGTGGTGTATAATATTCTGAGTTTCTTGAGGCTGTGGGTTCGATTCCCACAACTGGAAAATGTTTGTGTGATGAACATGAATGTTTTTCAGTGTCTGGGTGTTTATTTGTATATTGTAATTATTTTTGTATCCTTTTCATAAAAATATTCATCAGTCATCTTTGTACCCATAACACAAGCTACGCTTACTATGGGGCTAGATGGCGATGTATGTATAGTAAAAAAAATCCACATACACATGTTTTTAATGTACGCACGTAATTATTTCACCTCTAATGTTCTAAACGTTTACCATACAATGGGGAAAATGGGAAAAGTATGTGAGCTAGCAACATTTCGCGGGTGTGACTTGCTAGGGGCGTTTCCTCTGTTTTTGGACACAATGCAAAAATTCAATAATGGCTGACTGAGACTTCTGTATGTTCTTAATTCTGTGGAGCTTATATAGAACTCTTATTATTAACTTGTCGTATTTGGGTTAAAAGTTAACAGAATTTCTCACGTACTTTAATTTCGTTACAGCAGCAAATCATACAAGCTTAATCATATTTTCATCGCCCCGCGTTCGAGTTTCTGCACTATCTTATTGGAAAATTGTACAATTTCCTTTAAAATCGTCCGTAAATTGGAAACTGCAAACATTTTAGCTCCAGTAATGGAATTGTTTGGTAAAGCGCATTCGATGTCTTTGCGACATTTTGTTACATGGAATTTAGTTTTCTTTCCTTTCCTAGCCAGATGGTGTTGTATCATTTATGAACAGAATCCGTTACGGAACCTATACAGAACTCTTTTTGAAAATACCTTACCATCAGAGTTAAATTGCACTAATGCACTTTAGTTTTAAAACTTAACGACGTTTATACATATATTTTACACCAAGAGACACTATTGAATAACTTGAATCAGCCGGTCATTTCGCTTTCAAAAACTGAAAAGAAAATACACTTCTTTGTACACTTATATATAAATATATAAATACTAGCGGACCCAGCGCCATCTGTCGGACTAATTTCGAATCTAAACCATCCAGGGTGCCACCCAAATGTATACAAAAAAATTCATTCAAATCGGTCCAGCCGTCTAGGAGGAGTTCAGAGACTTACACACGCACACAAGGAATATATATATAAAGATATACTTATATGGCCTTATTACTAAAATTGTTACCAGGAAACCTGCCAAAAACCATGATGTTCAGAATAAAGGTTTGGATGTACACGAATTGATATTTAAAATATATTACATAACATTTAAATTATATGTATATATTTCATATACGTACATATAGAAGTATAAAGAGTATATCTATAATGTATACAATTAATACTTATGTTCTAGACAAGATAAAAAAGGAAAAACAAGGATAGAATCATATCTTTTTAACAACGAGCTAAAAAGAAAGTTTATATAAAACGTAAGCTTACAGAAAAATCCTATTATAATATTAAGGATTATTTAAACGATAAAAAAGCTTGGGTGTGAATTGCTCTAGCTTCATAGCTTAATATAAATTTACTGGAAGATGGTGATAACAAAAAAATAAATTTACCCGGCTAAGTTTGTTGTTTGCTCTTCTTAGACCAGGGCGCGTTTGGATCCCTTGTAGCTTTAGATTTAAGTTGGCGAACGAAGTTATCACCATCCCGTTACATTTATGTAAACAAATATGTATGAAATATGTATGTATCATGTAGGCCTATCACAGGCACTTATTTATTTATTTTTATTTATACTCTTTATTTGCACACAAATAAAAATACAAAAAAAGAATAAAAGAAAACACAGACAGAAGAAGTATACAAAAGGCGGCCTTATCGCTTCGTAGCGATCTCTTCCAGGCAACCTTAGGATAAGGAAAACAAAAGGATAACATACTGCAGGTTGTGCATATTAAAAAAAAATACATACTAATAACTACATACTAATACTTAAACTAGATTACACAAATAAAATAATACATAATAAATTAAATAATAAAAAATAATAATAAACTAATATATACTATAACATATCATAAATACATTAACAACAGTAAATACTATTACAAGTCGTCTTCAATTCAAACTATAGTGGTTTTTGACAGCTTTCTTAAAAATACAAAGTGTCTTAGACTGCCTTATGTCTATTGGGAGCGCATTCCATAGCGCTATGGCTTGCACTGTAAACGAGTGCTCATAGAACTTAGTTCTATGAAAAGGCGTACTCAGAGTCAGCGCGCGACACGATCTTAAATCAGATTGCACTCCCAGAAAAGTAAACTTCTCCTTAAGATAAGAAGATAAGGGATAAGAAGATAAGAAGATATGAAGATAAGTGCCTGTGATAGGCCTACATGAATAAAAAAATTTAGATTTTTTTTGAATTGGCTGAATATCTGAACTCCTATAATAATTCAAAACACATAATTATTTCACGTAGTTGTTAATACTACTTTATACACAAAAAACGTTAAGTCTGTGTGTTTGTAGTGACTCCAATACCGGTTGGGAAGGCGGATTCTATAGCTAAGAAGCCGGTAAAAACTCAGCAGTTCTCGGTTTCAATATCAACATTTTACAGATGCGTCCAATTCGGCCCCAGCAGGGCTAGCACGGGCGGGAGATAAAAGTTATAACCCCCGATTATATCCCCTTTTCAGGAGATATATTCGGGGGTTATAACTTTTTCCCCCTTTCTTATCCCCTGAAAAGGGGATATAATCGGGAGGGAGGGGGAATGAACGTGCCCACCTGCTAAATCACTGGAACATGGAATAGGAGAAGTGTACCCCGTTTATTAATACATAAATTTTATATGGATATTATTTCCACTTGTGCGCCAGTGCTCTGAGAGTTGATAAAGCTGTGGGAGAAGATACATTTATATCCTTTCCCTATGCTAGCCGTGCTGGAAGTGATACCGTAAACCTAACCATAAGCCTATCAAACAAATCAATAGATACTATATACCTGGCATATAATCTATACCTACATATATGGCATAGATACATGTAAATATACCGGTGAAATAAACCCTCCGAGAGCCCACTGTAATTTGAATAACAAAGGATAGGTTCGCGCGGTTCGCCGGTGGATAGGTAAATATTATTTTAGAGGTGCTTTGGCGATATCGAGTATTTGTTTACCCTGAGCTTTGTCACTTTAACCCCTCGTATCCAAGTTCGTAATCTCAAAGTGATTTTCCCTATAACTGTAAGAAGCCTTTGAAAGTATTTTAACCCCTTCTCATTGTGGGAGGAGACCCGTGTCCTGTAGTGGGCCGGTTATGGGTCAATATGATGACATTTTAATATCTTCTTTTTTATAATTATATGAAAGACTGTGTCCTGACTGACTGATATATAACCTACAGCCCAAACGGCTGCACGTGGAAATTTAAAATTTTGACAATATATTCCTTAAGCCCTCCATTTTACCTTAAGCAGGGCAAGACAGTTGATATAAACTTTAAACTTTATATATTTGATGAAGCAATAAAAACCCTTGTTCTCAGTTTTTTAAAATACTACACCCCCAATTGGGTGCCACAGAGAATCATTCGTATGAAAGTCTTTAAGATTTATCCATAAATTTGGTATTTATACTCTTATTTGCTTGTAGCTTTGTCTGTAGAGCTTTCTGAAGTCCGGCATAGGTACTACGGGAAAGTTTTTTAATATCAAAAATTCTGTGCAGACCACGTAGTTGGCATCCGTTAGAATTAAATAAATAGAAGCCTACTTTTTATTAAAAGTTCGGACACATATTTACTTACTTCAGAACGCTACACTTACGTCAATTTTGACAGCTGTCATAATCAGCTATGATAACGTAGACTGTAATGTAGGCATTTTGGAGAGTTTCTAAAAAGATACTTAGAGATTTGTGTCACTGCTTTGTTTTTTTTAATTTCTAACACTTAATATCCTTGTGGCTTCATGTTCACATACTGTAAATTACCGTAGGTTAAGTCTAAGATTGCCTGGTAACGTCAATAGTTGGACAGGGTAACTGACAATACTAAAGATAGTCTTACCTCTAGACGACCCCTCGGTCGCGAGATTACGTATTTCAAAACAGGCTTACGACAGGCGTAAAACTTGCAATATTTGCAGTCAAACGTCACTTTTGTATTTTCTTTATATGCAAAAGTGACGTTTTTCATACTGGGCCAGCGTGGTGGACTATGGCCTACTAAACCCTTGTCATCGTGGGAGGAGACCCGTGCCCTGTCGGTCGGTTATTTGGATTATTATAATATTGTGATATTTAAAACACTTTAGATTGCTAACATGCGAATCATAAATATTTATCCATGTTATTAAGTAATAATGACTTAATTTGATACTCCGATTTAAATTAGGGAATTCCCCCCTTCGAGAGCCTATCGTAATTTGAATAACAACGGTTACTTAAGTTGGAACTGTTCACCGCTGTGTAGGTAAATATTATCGAGGTGCTAGGGAAATATTGAGTGTTTATGAAGTAATACTTACAAGTATTGTTTACACGTTTGTTTGTGTTTTTGAAGTTTATTTAGAATATGTGTGACATTCCATTTAGGTGTAAAAATCTCTCTTCTTTAATTGTTTTTTTAATTTCGCGATGCGTTCTAAATTAAATGTCCGATTGAAATGAATTACAGAATATGCTTGACTGCTATATAAATACGGCCAATTTTTAATAAGAATTTATACTGCGATACTAATGTCACCAATTTTTGTTTGTACCGGCTATTTCATAAAATTTTAGAACACAAAAGCTGTTTTTGCGACAAAACTATGATAGTTACATATATTCCCTCATGGACTTTTTGGTAGGTAATTAATTATATCTACTTTTGTCGTGTATTATATAATTTTTGGGTTAATCGATAGTTTTCTCAGTGCACATTGGATAGAAGCAGGCGTTTGATAAACGACTAAGACACCTGGAGGTTCGAGTCCACGTAGGACTGAGGTGCATCGATAATGCAGTCGTATTTATATCAAAATACCCACCAACTCAATGTCATGAATATCAAAAGTTTAATTATTTACCCACTTTATATATTTTACGTTCAAGTAGGTATACAAACTGGACACTACATGGACATTGCAACGTTATTATTATTTTTTTTTTAAATAAAAGAACTTTTCCAAAATAAACGTAGCTTAACTTAATCCTTACATCAGCTACCTGCTTATATAAAACCTGTCAAAATCGGTTTAGCCCTTTCAGAGATTAGCTGGAACAAACAGACAGTCAAACAAAAATTGTAAATACTGTATATATATTTTTATACATGTAGTAAAACTAATATGCAGAACATTAAAATATGAGAAGCTCATCATCATCATCATCATCATTTCAACCAATGACATTAATCGGTTCAGGTGATGATAGTGACTTTTCGTTATAAATAAATTACGACAATACACACATCGCCATCTAGCCCCAAAGTAAGCGTAGCTTGTGTTCTGGGTGCTAAGATGACTGATGAATACTTTTATGAATATAATACACATAATATATATGTTATTTTTATATTTGTATAATATTAAATATTATTTATTGCACCACCTACCTCTATTCTGTGTTTTTTCCTCTTACGCCATTGGTTGCCTGGAAGAAATCGCTATGTAGCGATAAGGCCACCAAATTGTACTCTCTTGATATGTATTTATATCTCTGTAACTACTTTTTTTTCTTTGGTGTACAATAAAAGTGTATTCATTCATTCATTCATCATCATCATCATCATCATCATCGTCATTTCAACCAATCTACGTCCACTGCTGGATATAGGTCTTTTGTAGGGAGTTCCACAATGCACGGTCCTGGGCCGCTTGCCTCCAACGGCTCCCAGCTACTCGCCTGATGTCATCTGTCCACCTCGTTGGGGGCCGACCTACGCTGCGTTTACCGATGCGGGGTCGCCATTCCAGCACCTTAAGACCCCAACGTCCATCGGTTCTCCGAGCTATACCCCGCCCATTGCCACTTCAGCTTCGCGACTCGCTGAGCTATTTCGGTAACTCTAGTTCTTCTACGGATCTCCTCATTTCTGATTTGATCACGTACGGAGTATCTCACTCCTAACATAGCTCTCTCCATCGCCCGCTGAGTGATTCTGAGCCTTCTTATGAGGCCCATAGTTAGCGACCATAGTTAGACATAGTTAGTCGCTAATACACATAAATACTTATAATATACAGATAAACACCCAGACACTGAAAAACATTCATGTTCACACAAACATTTTTCCAGCTGTGGGAATCGAACCCACCGCCTTGAACGCAGAAAGCAGGGTAGCTGCCCACTGCGCCAACCGGCTGTCCCACAGGCTTAGCCTGTACCTAAACTACTGAATAGGTAAATATTTTCGTTGAGGTGCTAGGGCAATGATTTTAGTTTACCTTGAATAAACACAAAAATTCTATTGCCTATGACATATTGAAAACAGGAGAAAATCCTGGTCTTGCATTCAAAAATTGAATTGAATTAGAATGAGAATCAGGTAGTTTATCCCGTTTCCATAATCATTTATTTTCTTCTTTCATTGAGGGTTGTCTGTAAAATATCGCTTGAAGCGATAAGACCGCCTTTGCACGTTTTTATTCTTCTTTTATTACTTTTTCCAGTATTTATCTCTTAATTGTGTGCAATAAAGAATTTGTCTATGTATCTATCTATATAGAATTAAAAAAGTATTTTAAATAATCGCCTTTACCCTTGTATCACCAATCGTTATCTGAATATCTGCTCTAGTTTACTTGGGTTTTGTCACTTCAGTCTCTATAAAGGGTACATCCACCACAACTACAAGGCACTGGTCTCCTCCCAGAATTAGAAGCCTTTAGGCTGTAGAGGAGACCTGTGCTCTTGTTGACCGAAAATGGGTTGATATGAAGTTGACAAATTTGCTTCGGAAACCTCGACTTTTTCTCCCCTTGTTAACAAAGGCCTTATCCAACTTTCTCCACAGATTCCTGGTCCCAGCTGTGAGAATCAGTATGTTGTTTACGTTAATTTTAATACCTATTGTCAGGTTAAACCATGTTCGAATCAAGTCAATACGATGAAATCAATTCGTGATTGTACAGGTTAATCAATGTTGACTCAGTCCAGTTAGATTTTGCATGTGCAAATATCTCGTGTAATCGTTGTTTATGATTATTGTTTAATCAGCTGTGGTGATTTCAAGCACGCAGATATGTACCTATTATCTATGGTCTAAAGAGTTTTCCATCCACCAATCCGCACTGGGCCAGCGTGATGGATTACGGCCTTAACCCCTTCTTAATTTAGGAGGAGACCCGTGCTCTGTTATGGACCTGTAATTGGTTGATATGATGATGATGATGAAAGAGTTTTAATTGTGTGCATTCTCTTTGTCTCTGAGGTTTCTTGGCAGACTTTAATGTTTCTTATTATTAAATAGATGTAGCTTATGAACCTTGGTTAATCAGTTTTTTTATACTTTATACGCAAGATTCCTATAAAGTTGTTCTTTGTTGACTTGTTCTAGCACTTAGATGGTTGTGTCCTTTGTGCAGGACAATCCAGTGTTTGTTTCCTCTTTGGAGGCCAAGCATGAATTCGCAAATAGGTTCTTGAAATCTTTGGAAAATGGCAGGTTATGTAAACATCATCTTATCATCTTTTTCAATTTATAACTATTTATTATTATTAGACGGCCAAGTGGCGCAATGGCAGTGACCCTGCTCTCTTTGTCAAAGGCTGTGGGTTCAATTCATAAAAAATGATTGTGTGATGAACATTGATGTTTTTCAGTGTCACAAAGACACTTTATCTGTATATTATACAAAGATAATGTACAGATTTTATCTATAAAAAACATTAATCTGTTATCCTAGTACCCATAACCCAAGCTACGCTTATTTTGGCGATTTGTCTTATTTGTGTGTTTTTTCGTAATATGTTTATTTATTGTGCCTGGGCAGTCTTAATCTCTCCTAATATGAGTGAGACCATAAGATCTTATACCCAACACGCTGCTCCAATCCGGATTGGTGGGCTTCCGGATCAAGATTAATATCACATGATAGTGATCGGGACTGGCGGGTTAAAGGGCTCTTCGAGGCACTGAGATGTTACTAACCCCCGGCTGGTATTGGCTTATAAAAATTAAGAAAGTTTGTATTAAATGGTTACAAGGAAACAAAATGGACAGCGCTTAGCCGCCAATTAAAAGTCCCAACGCACCCAGAACTTAAAAGCTTAAAATTACACCTACGTAATAATTGACGCAGGTTTTATCGCCAAGTAATGCGCGCGCAATACGGAGCATGCACAGTCTACTCCGCCGGCAGTGTCCCGCCAGGCCGCACGCCTTTTAACCCCCAAGTAAACATTCCACCCCCCAAAACAAAACACGAGCCTGGCTGGAAAAAATCCTACTCGCGTTTATAAAATAAAAATATAATAAAAAACAACTAACAGTCACAGATAAAATTAATACTTACGCGCCAAAAGTTACGTCAACCTGTCAATCTTCCAAGTGTAACGTGAAGCAATAATATACGGTGTTACTAGTTTTTAATTACGATTAAGGGTGGTTTAATAATTTGTCACATGTTAACATAATTTTAATCCGACGTGTGCACGTGAGTATGTTATCGATAGATTAAGGATTTATTTTCAGCTTACGTAAGGGTTTGCGGAGGTTTTATTCATCTGTGATCGTTTCTTAAAACCTCCTTTACAGAGACTCTTTTTCGGAGCCTTAATATTTACTAAAACATTTGCATTTACGAAACAAGTAAAATAAAGGTTAGATTTTATGAGTTGCGTGTTTAATGTTTAATGCCGATTATGATATCTTTAGTGGGAATCTAAAAATCATTTATTTTAAGTTTTAATATACCTTTATCTAATAAGGGTGATCTGAATTATTTCATGGCGTTTGACCTTTTTTTTTCTATTTTATTATAAGCACGAAAACTCTAAAATTATTGTATTATAATTTTTATTATATATTTGAATGACTTTCCTTTTTAATGTAACTTTGTCAGTCATTGGGAAATATGTTTTTATTGGTTTTACTATAGTACTAATTGTTTTCAGCTGAACTTAATCATAATAGTCATGTTCTTACTAATATTATTTATGAAAAAGTGTGTTTGTTTTTCACGCAGCAACTGACCTGATTGACGTAATCTATCGAACAGAGATGTGTTTATGAGATATGAAATGTAAATTGTATACATAGACGTCTATAGATCTGTGGGATAGATCTAAAATCGAATCTATTATTAAGGTATTAAAAGATTATACACCTCTTTTTGATTTCGATAAATTATCTATAGTACAAGAACACATGTACGTTCCTTAGAAAAATTTGTTCTCGAAATATATGCATTTAGAGGTTATTGTAGATATTATAAAACCTCATAACATCACTCCCCTTTTTATGCAGTCGAGTCACAAATATGCGTGTAAGTTTCGTAGCATGTCATTCTTTCACGAAGGAATTTTCGAAGCAAGCAATATTCTTAGCATAAGTAGAAACTGAGTAGGGATGCCGCAATGAGGCAAAACCGCGGGCACAGCTAGATATTTATTTATCAGCAATAAAATATCGTGTTCCGTTGACTGGCAAAGTTACCTAACTTATTAATTCCTTAGCAGGTAAAAGAGCGGTTGCTATCTATGTAAATAAAAATTATGCTTCCTTTTGTTCGGGTTTGGATTGACGTACATTTTATACACCCCATTTTGAAGTCAAAGTAAATGATATCTTTATTTAAGTAGGGCCATAGATACATTTAATTGACGCACCATAAGAGTATGGATAAACCTAAATCTAAACCACGAGGGTTACAAACACGGTCAGCAGGGCGTTTGGCATTATTATTTCCACTTGTGCACCAATGCTTTGAAAGTAGATAAAGCTGTGGGAGAAGATAGATTTTTCTCCTTTCTCCGGGTAGATAATTGTCTCCTGCCCATGCTAGCCGCGCTGGTCTAAGAACAAGCCAACAAAAAACTAAGCCGGGTGTCCTTTTTTGTTATCGCCATCTCACATTGTCATTTAAAATTATTTGACGAGCAACCTGGCGTAATAACTTGGAGCAATAATTCACACCCAAGTTTTTTTATCGGTTACGTAGTCCTTTATACTTTTGGAAAAAAAAATGAAAAATGAAAAGTTTATTTGAACATCAACATTACAACTTATTTGTTACATACATTAATAAAATTATTTTACATTAATTAAATTAACGTAATAAAATTGTTATAAGTCACAACAGAACATATCGCTAGCGAGCACACTAAGCTGAGCTTGATTGTGCGCGCTAGCTATATATACCTACTATAATAAGACTACCTACTATATAAGCTTACGAAATGAAATAAAATTTCTTTAAGAAAGTGTGTCTCTGTACTTTTTATAACCAAAGTTACTACTGAAACCGGATTTAATGTTTCACCACCATAACGAAGCGTGGCCAGGTTTAAACAAGTCAATTAAAAATATAATGTTGTACATGAATGACGTATCCAATCTAAATTGCCAAGTTCAAAAGTGTCCTACCCCGACCTTACTTTAAGACCTATCGTATCCTATTTTGTTTGTACGCATACCAAATCACTAAAATGAATTAAATTTAAAGGCTTTATGGTAGTCTTTTCACAATATTTCCGTAAAAAAGGATAGCAGTAGTTTTAGGCCTGTAAATTAAGATCAGTTTTGAGATTTGTGTACAACAGAATTATTGGCAACAATGTAACTAATTCAGTATTACGCGAATCTATAAACTTTAAACAAAGGAGAATGCCGGAGCACGGTTTCGTTTGGTGCCTCATTCAAATTGGTATCAACATTTTTTTTTTTATTTTTTAAAAAAAACCCCTCAAATCCCGAGCTTTAACTTCGACGGTTAAAAAATCTTTTAATGAAATAGATTAGTGGTTCTAATATATTGTGAACAGTACCATCAATAGGTAGGTACAATAATCGCATGTGTCAAAAATAACCTCAATTCACGAACTTCATTTGCATGTAACTCTGAAATCCGGCGAAATAGAGTTTTAATGTTTTTGGTAACGTATAGTAATTATTAAACCCTTCAAAATTCCAAGAAGGCACCTTATAAGTACTATGTGAAACCAAAACCCATACTATATCCGGCATTCTCCTTTACAGGCGTAATACTACTGTTGTATTTTTCCTCTGCGTAACAGTTATAGTGCTAGTTTTAGAACCGACAACTTAGTTAATAAGAGTTTTGTGTATAAAACAATTCTGCACCAATATATAAATATATACATATAAGGCTATCTTGTCAACGATCAAGACTCAGCCAAGTTATCGGTACCCCCAATAAATCTACCAGTAGGCTTACCAAAATTGGTTTAATCTATCAGCCTTTATCTCTATATTCTTGCTAGGGTTGGCATGAAATTGAGGGAGATATTAAGGTAACAGCCTTCATGCGTTAGGGATGGGAAAATACGTAATTTTCATAAAGACAACCTGAATACAGTTTGCCTGGAATAATTTTGATACTTTGTAAGGTCAGGGAGACTAAGATTGCATTAAAACATGAAAGAATATTTATTGCGAACATTATAATACGAACTACATTGCACAAACTAAGACTCCACTAAGTTGTCATCGTTACCTGACTTTAATTAGAAACGAAAAGTTAATCAGAATTCGTTTGATAACATAAAGTAAGCTTAGCTTTTTTTGTACTTTTGCTAGAGTTTACACAAAATAAATAAAGCGAAATATTTTATAGTCATAATAGTGGCTGGCGGAAATGTAGTATTGTTTTAGAATGACAAGGTGGCTTGGCAGTAGACCGCTCCGCTTTCATCTGTCACAAGATAGAAAAATTATTGTTAGGTTGTAGAATAACGGTGAAAAGAACAACTGACTGAGTTTCTTGCCGGATTCCTCTCGTTAGAATCTGCCATTCAAACTTGTGGTATAGTAATTTCAAATAGACAGATTTGATATATAATGTGCTCAAAATCTTACTTGAAATAAATAATAAATAAATAAATATACTACGACAATACACACATCGCCACCTAGCCCCAAAGTAAGCGTAGCTTGTGTTATGGGTACTAAGATGACTGATAAATATTTTTATGAACTATATATACATAAATACTTAGAAAATACATATAAACACCCAGACACTGAAAAACACTTAATGCTCATCACACAAACATTTTCCGGTTGTGGGAATCGAACCCACGGCCTTGGACTCAGAAAGCAGGGTCGCTGTCCACTGCGCCAATCGGCCGTCAAAATGAATTTAGAAAGATCGCTAAGATGAATGCTAAGAAAGGTTGTTGACTACAATACTATTAACGACAGTAATACCCCTTTTTACATAACTTAGGAAACGCTTAAATATCCAAATGCCTAAAGATTTGGGTGATGCGTAGAGAAAAAAAGTGTGAAACTATTAAGCGATGCCTAATGTCAAGGTGCCGTCAAAAGTTACGACACCGATTCGACGATGCGTAATGTTTAGGGCACTAGTAAACTGACACATGACAGATAAAAAAATATAAATTTCGGTTTTTTTTAATAACCTTAAAACCTATACTCTTTATTTGTACACCACATCATATGGAAAAACAAAATAAAAAACAAACACAACAAAACACTTCAAGAATGTAGTGGGATACATAAGGTAGATATCGCTAAGTAGCGATCTCTGCCATGCAACGTTAGGATTAGGAAAACTAAAAAAAAAACGAAAATAAAAATACAAAAACCACATCTTTTGGCAAGAATCATGGTCACGTTAGGTTAAACGAGTATGCGTTGCTTAGGGAAAATCGATTGGTGAAAGGTAAATGTATGCCTAGGAATCTTCTTTAATTCGGCTTTACTGTATTAGGCAATACCTTTTTCGATGTTAGTGAAAACGGGTGTTAGTATTTAACGACAATGAACTGCCCTAAACCTGTGTCTGTGATAAAACATTAAAATTCTTAATTATTGTTTTTTGTTATTTCAATTAATATATATATATATATATTTTAATGTATTTAGATTTTTTGATAAATATCCAGTGAACAGTGGTAAATTTTAAGTTTTGGAAGTGGGCTTGATCACTGTTACGCGGTTTTATACTTTTACAGTGATCATCGTTTTATTTAAGCATTTAAGTTATGTTATTGTTCACAAATAAATAAAATAAAATAATAAATTATAATTATTAAAATAAGCATGGCCGTAATACTTTTCCGGGCGACCTTTATCACATAAAGTTCTTCTACTACCAGCATAATAATAATGTCATTATTTCATATTCACAACCCGCAATGTATTCGTGCGATATTTTTTGTAATATCTAAATCAATTTATACACTACTAGTTGAACCCTGCCACGCTTCGATGTGGCACATTGTGATTGAATGGTTGAGAAAAATAGATAAAAACAATCCTTAATGCGTATCATGCTAAAATTTCAGCCCGATCATTGCAGAACTTTTTGAGTTTTGAAGCGTACACAAACCAACATAACATTTTTATATATATTTTTAGGAACCAGAGGTAAAATTTTAATAAAAAAAAACAATCATGACTACACACACATATATGTTTAATAGAAATTAAAGCAAGAGTTTACACAGAACTAATAAAACACTCAACAGATTACTAATTTAAAGAAATTCAATTTATAAATCTAATTTACAACAAAAACAAAATGAGCAGGTTGACTTTCCAAACGGACAGGGGTTCCCCTTAAACTAGTTGACGGTACCCGAAGATTCTGTCGAATGAAGCCCGCACCGCCTTTTATAGTCTCTAACACCACCACTACGCGTTGTCCCCTCCACGATGACGTGTTGTGACTATTTATCCAACAATATAGATATGTGTTTTAGCACTAAAGATGTCCCTCCTACTTCCAGAGGCAAAGTATTATTTGGAAATTATAGATAGTTGCAATGACTGCAAATCTTACATAGGACTCTTCCGCACTTAAAATTTTAGTAGTAGTACCTATTAAAGCATTTTGTGGCCAAGCTTGTCCAGGGAAGTCCCTACTACCCCCATGCCTATTTAAGCTGCTAAGCTGCGTTCCAGTCCGAAGGATGTCATTTCATAGGATGTGTTCCTTGCATGGCATTCAAAGTGTTCCTCTGTTTATGTAACAAATTATGGTTTTTCACTAATCATTAGGTTACCACAGCTTGGTCCATCATTTATTACTATAGAAAACCTCTAGGATGTTATCAACAAATATAATTGTATAAATAATTTTAACGCCCCCACAATCTCCTCTAGGGCTAAAATTTTTCGAAATCTGATAGTAAGTGACCTTAATTTAACTAACATGAAACGGTTATTAAATTTTAAGTCTGTGGGAATTTTAGTATAAAATTTTCATTTTTTTTCATTAGCAGTTTAAATCACAAAATCGGTTACGGGGGTCGTAACCGATTTTGTGATTTAAACTTCATTCAATACATTCTTGTTTGCTCGTAACATAGCCCAAAAAAATTCTGTCCAAATTTCATGTCTAAAAGAGTTAATTTTCAAAATTTAGTTTTTTATGATTTTTCCTAATCATTAACGCCCCCACTTTACACTTCGGAGATTTAACACTTATGAAAAAGTTAGCCTATCCATTAAGTCAATGTATTCTCTACATGGATGCAAAATTTCAATTCAATCGGATGTATAGTTTAATAGTTTTAACGGAACAACCGTAAAAAAACTCTATAGATTTATATATTAGTATAGATTCTGACCCAGTTCCTAAGTTGTAATATAAGAAACCAGAGGAAAGTTTAATATACGCCTTCAGCATATGGAGGGATTTCTGCTCACGTAATTCTTAGCTGCAGGATATTTTTTGAATTACAAATAACTTATGCCAAACCAGCGTGCCAAACACATAACTTTACTTTCGTTTTGACTGTTTCTTAAGTCTGAGATCTTTAAAGTTGACTTTGACTGTTTACAGTATATACCTCAACCTTTGAGTACGCAGTTTTAAATAAGAAGTGTATGTTTTGAGTTCTATCGACTTTAATACATTTTATAAGTTCAGCTATATTTTATATTTCATTATTTTGAAAGGCTTATTCCCATTTGACAGAGGCTTATTCCCATTTGACAGAGGCTTATTCCCATTTGACAGCCGATCAACGAACATAGATTGACATCACACGATAGATACGAGTACTACATTGTCAATTCACTTGTAATTTGATCCGACCACAGACTAAGACCAGGTGCTACTGAAAAAGTGTCTGATAATAAAAAAACTCTACTTGTAAGCAGCGTTATGTAATAACTCTTAGACTCTTATACCAATTTTTTTTTGATGCGCATGAGCACTTTTTTTTTATAGTATTAATTGACGGACCGAACGGATGGCATACCTTAGGTAATTGGTAAACTATCGCCTATAAATATAGCATATCTTCTCAGGGAATACAAGTTACAAGTCTTGCAACTTCCTTTTCGAACTTCCACCTAAAAAAATCTATAGTGATACTAAAATAATGAACATTCATCAATTATATATATATATAGCACGTGCATCTTTATTAGAAAAACAATAAACAAAACAATCCACACTAATATCACTTTCACAAAAAAGAATAAAAACTGTTCGAGCCAGTTTCCTTACCTTACCTAGAACTAGAACAAATTACGGTAAAAAAAACCCTTACCTTTGAAGGCGCCAAATTTTATAATAGAATGCCTATACAAATAGTAAAATTGAATTTCGTTTAGTCTAATAGCGAAGTGTATTAATTTATTATAGAAAATTAAGTTTCCTATGTAAGTGACTTAGGTCTTTTTATGGGGGTTTTTAAACCTAAACCTAACTTGCCGCCTATCAGTCTGAGGCGTAGGTGTTAAGCCTTATGTACCTACCTATAACTAGACCGGCAACTACGACTTTTAGACCTGCTGCTGGCTGGCTAGACCCATGAAGAGTTTCCTACAATACACACTCACTTACTTTCAGGTAGGCCATCTTGTTAGTCCGTCAATTACAAGTATGCTCAGAGAGTGTGCTCAGGAGCTATTCGATTTGGACAAACAATCTCCTTTCTACCTTTTTACCAAATGAAATCTTTGAGTTGTCTATAAATAAGTTCAGTTTATATAAAACGTAAGCTTACAGAAAAATCCTATTATAACATTAAGGATTATTTAAACGATAAAAAAGCTTGGGTGTGAATTGCTCTAGCTTCATAGCTTAATTTAAATTTACTGGAAGATGGTGATAACAAAAAAATAAATTTACCCGGCTAAGTTTGTTGTGGGCTCTTCTTAGACCAGGGCGCGTTTGGAACCCTCGTAGCTTTAGATTTAAGTTGGCGAACGAAGTTATCACCATCCCGTTACAATTATGTAAACCAATATGTATGAACGCTTTATAAGTGCCTGTGATAGGCCTACATGAATAAAGAAATTTTGAATTTGAATTTGAATTTGAATTTACCATCGAACTGCGAGGTACCGAAAGAATCTGCACCGTTACGTTATTGAAATACTATCAACACGTACGAAGCGTTTTGCTTCTTCCTTTCTGATCCGTACCGCAAAGGCCTGGAATGCCCTCGCATCTTCCGTCTTCCCCGTTACCTATAATCTGGGTACCTTAAAATCAAGTGTGAATAGGCATCTTCTAGGCAAGCGCGCTTCATCTTAGGCTGCATCATCGCTTACCATCAGGTGTGATTGTCAAGCACTTGCCTATATATTTATAAAAAAAAAAAAAAATTATAAGTATATAAAAAAAAACTCATGCGATCCCAGTAACCTCATCGTCTCAGACTGTAACCAAGTTAAGGTCTAATAAAACGAGTGTTAAAAATATCGAGCCTTTACCGCCGAATTAGCGTATCGGACAAATCAATAGTTTAGAAAACAAGGTTTATTTGTATATATAATAGAGCTTCTTTTGGAATAAATTCTATTTGTCGGTTACGCTAATTCGGTTACGGCTCGATATGCTGTAATCTTTTAGTACCTTTCGGCGGACGGCCAACTAAGTTGACGATCTGCACAAGAGGAAGGTGCGCGTAGGAACAGTGAGTCTGGGCGACGAGCCAAAAAACAACTTTGTTAGCGGTACCCACTGTCTTTTACTTTGTAAAATTAATAAGTCCTTTTTTCTTGTATAACCTACTCCTATCTGAGACTGTACAACTTTAATGGCCACTTAAATATCGATTATTGAATGATTAAATACACTTTTAATTTACATCATAAAGGTACTGAAAAGATTTTAGCCCAGTGGGTAGGAATTCGACTTTACTTTCGAGGGGCCGATTTTCAATCCCTCTAACTTCTCTAAGTTATATGCGTTATAAGCAATTAATCACTTGCTTTCAACGGAACTTGAAAGAAAACATGGTTAGGAAACCTGCATGCCTGAGTTCTCCATAATGTTTTCAAAGGTGTGTGGAGTCCACCAATTCGAACTGGGCTGGTGGACTACGGCCTTAACCCCATCTCGTTATGGGAGGAGACCCGTGGCCAGTAGTGGGCCGGTAATATTAAATAAATATACTACGACAATACAAACATCGCTATCTAGCCCCAAAGTAAGCGTAGCTTGTGTTATGGGCACTAAGATTACATTAATGCTTATATTAATATTTATCAGATCTTCCTTAAAATTACAGAATGCTTGATAGTTTCAAATAAAAAAGAATTATTAAAATCGGTAAAAATTTAACGGAGCTATGAAGTAAAATTTATAAAAACTTCCATCCCATTTCTCGAAGGAAAGCTATTGTTTATCGGGATAAAAAGTAGCCTATATGTTGATCCGGAATGTCAGCTACCACTATACTAAATTGTATCTAAATCTGTTCAGTAGTTTTTACGTGATGACAGACAGACAGACAGACAGACGGTCTAAAATTAAATAAAAATCTGTTTTGGACTCAGCATCGATTATAAAGCATCCCCCTGTCAAAATTTCCAAAATATATTAAATGTACAGAAATCTTCCAGTTACAGTTAATACTTATAATATACAGAATACAGATAAACACCCAGACACTGAAAAACATTCATGTACGTCACACAAACATTTTCTAGTTGTGGGAATCGAACTCACGGCCTTGGAAGCAGAGTTGCTGCCGAATGCACCAGTTGGTCGTAGATGAGGGGTTGATATGATGATGTTGTAACTACCTGTAAAACTATTCCGGTTTTAAAAACAAGTCGGTAAATCGGTGATGGACTTGGTAAATAAATTTTACCTTCCACTTTGGGAAGCTTTTTAAGCAGTCGACTTACAAGAAATGGTCATAAATTAGTGTCATCTGCATATCGTCTGCGTAAGGTACAGGGATCATTTGTGGTTTTATAATATGATTCCTAAGGTGATTTTGGACCTGCCAATGCACAAGTTTTAAGAATTTGTTAAAACACATTTATTACAGCGAGGTTACTATACAATTGATGAATTTTTTAATGACAAGGTTGCTTGGAAGCATCCGGCTCCGCTTTCAGCTCTCACAAGATAGAAAAATGAATGTTAAAATGCAAAATGTAAATTGTTGATGTTGGAAAAGAGCAACTGCTGAGTTTCTTGCCGGCTTCTTCTCGGTAGAATCTGCCTTCCGAACCGGTGGTAGAATCACTACAAACAGACAGACTTGACGTTTCAAAAGTGCTTATATTAGGCCTACTTGAAATAAATGAATTTTGAATTTTGAAATTTTGCAGTTAGTACCGGCCAATAGTATTCACATCAGACTGAACACTTAACTCACACTAAAAGTTAGAGTTTTCTGCCAACCCGCATCAAAACAGCTTAGATATCTCTCTGTGCTATAACAAGTCGGTCAAGAACGAGTCGGACTCACGTTAAAAGTTTCAACAGTTTCATTCATATATATCGATAATAGAAAAATAAAATGTGAACATTTTACTTCTTCACCTAGATACAACTTTCTGGCACACTGACGGACTGACAGACGAACACTTGGTGAGGGGCACTACTCCAGAAACTTGTTTGCCAATTGGATATTTTTTCCATCAGGAAACAAGTAAAAAAACTAACGAAAAACTAACTAAAAAGTTTTCAAAACTGTAAAAACCTAACACATAAATTATGCAAAAGTAAAAATCCTAGAATTGTATGTAAAAAAAACGTAAATATATGTATATATATATATATATATATATGTATATCATCATCGTCATCATCGTATTAACCGATACACGTCCACTGCTGGACATAGGTCTGTTGTAGGGAGTTCCAAATTCCACGGTTCTGAGCCGCCTGGATCCAGCGGCTACCTGCGACGCGCTTAATGTCGTCTGTCCACCTCGTTGGGGGTCGACCAACGCTGCGCTTACCAGTTCGGGACTGCCATTCCAGCACCTTGGGACCCCAACGTCCATCCTTTCTCCGAACTATGTGTCCCTATATGTATATATATACATTATATATATATAAGTACATAACAAAGTAAAATATCAATTAAACACTTAACAAAAAATACGTAAGTCTAACAAAATTTTGAGAGGTTATTTAGAATGTTTATTTATTTATTTATTTATACTCTTTATTTGTACACCACTCAGAAAAACGAGACAAAAAAAAATGAACAAACACATGAAGAATGAACCAGGATACAAAAGGCGGTCTTATCGCTAAGTAGCGATCTCTGCCACACCTTAGGATTAGGAAAACTAAAAAGAAAACAAATAGGTGGGGTACACTATTTAGTACATACATACGAATATCTACATACTAATACATAAACCAGACTACACAAATAAAAAAATACTATTGATAAATGTAAAAAAAATTGGTTGTCTGTAATGTCGGCTTACTGACGATAGTTGAACGTGACAACGTCGTAAGAAAATACTGATGGAATGGTTGCATTTTTCAAAAGAAAATTTTAATTTTATTTGTTTGATAGATATTATCGTTGCTATAAACAATTGACACCACATTCACTTTTCACTGCACTTCATCCTTGCCGAAAACATGTAAATGTATTATTGTATAGAAGCTGTCCACGCGGACGCATCGCTCACTCAAGTAGGAGAAACAGATGTCGAACTCGGAGGCCGACTGTGCCTCTTTGTCGCTCGTTCCGCACTCTCGCTTGCACTTCAAGCATTGACTGGAACGCCTCAGAGCGAGGTAACGCCGCATGTGTCATGTTTTTTCGTGCGTGCAGCCGGCGCCATCGAATTATAAGACGTTGTCACGTCAAAAAATAAATATACTAATACATATCTTAATATACCATAAATACTTAAATATGAGTTTGAGTAGATAAATAAATAATAATAGTCGTCTTTACTCGAGATAATGAGCCTTAACAGCAGATAATGAGCCTAATGTTCCTGATTTCTGGTCTGAACATGGCGAGATGGTCCGAAGACCTTCCTGCGCAGTGGTGGGTGCAATGTGTGGGTTCATACCCCAGCGAGGTTTATATATATATTTAAAATTTGTGAATATCCGGTCCCATCTAGTAGGAGCCTTTGACCTTGGCTAGTAACCTCCCGAGACGTTACTGAACGATGACGCTAAGAAACCGATTAGGGGTAAGAAGTATGAGTTAAAAGTAACTAGACTGCAAAAAAACCTCTTTCCATAACTAGATGACACTTTTCTTATTCCCAAACAAAGAGAGCATTCTGAACTATAAATATCTATAATTGAGTTTGAAATTATTAAACTGAAGTGGATCTGCGAATTCATTTCCCAGCAGCAATTTCAGATTCTCCTTAAATCTTGAAATTTCCACGAAATGAAAGTACCAACAATGAAAATCTTACGGATGACAAGAATAATTGGCATTGACGCCGGGTCCCGGTTTAATATCAGTTACGGGTGAAATTTTAAAGGGGAATTTAAAATACGGGAATAATTCGTCGCGCTTAATTTCGTTTCTTCGTTTTCATATTACATTCATGATACCAACCTATTATCGGCCCACTACAGGGCACAGGTCAATGAAGAAGGGTATATAAATAAAATCTTCAAGGGTATATAAAAAAAATTTAATCTTCTTCTTCTATATAAATAAAAGATAAAGTGTGTGGGTATGTTGCGTATAGGCTCCGAAACGGCTAGACCGATTTCAATGAAACTTTCAGGGAATCTCTGGATTGACCTGGCGAGTAATCCTGTAAAGTTTGGTGACGATCGGAGCACTCCTATTTTTGAACTGTCAAACTGTCAAATACTGGCTCGAGAAGAGAATAGATGAGAATGAATACGGAGAGAAATAAATGATTTAATATATTATGAGACTTAAATTAAAAATTTAATGATGTAAGTTCATTGTTTAAATAAAATAAAGCAAAATCTAGACCGGCGAAGCGGGCTGTGTACGCTAGTAATATATAAGCCTTATTTCATCACGTTGGCCCATTGCGTTTGTGTATTTAGGCTATAATAATACGCCTAAAGTACTCCGAATTTAAAAAAAATAGTACCCTCTTTAGTTAATACATTCATCACCATCATATCAGCCTGTTACTACAGGGTCTGGGTCTTCTCCTACAATGAGAAGGGCTTAGGCCGTCGTCCACCGCGCTGGCCCAGTGCGGATTGGTGGACTCCACACGCCTTAGAGAACATTATGAGAAACTCTCAGGCATGCACGAGAAAGTAATATTTTAACTTGAAACGCACATCGCTTATAAAAATGACGTTGTTATAATATGGTGTACAAAGACCAGTATTCTAGTTAGACAGCACTCAATCGCTAACATTTCATCGATCAAAACCTATGCAGTATTAATTTAGCACTTATCATGGACTGGGTATCCTTACTTATATTTTAGATCTAAAAGTGTGTTTGTCTGTTTGTTTGTAACCTATGTTTCCGTCAACCTGTGAAACGGTGATAAATACGGTACGCATATAGCTTTTGTTATGGAGATGGGCATAGAATAATATTCATCTCGATTTAAAAGAAAAGCATTTATTACATATGCACGGGTCAACCATAGGACACGACACGCCACGACACGACACGACATTTCAATAAACGGTTTCTACGTGATTTTTAATTAAACATATACATAAACATATATGTATAGTGTAAATTAATCTCCTAGTCAATCCGTGCGGCCATCTTGGATTCGAAATTTGTCTTAGTTTACATTATCACATTATTTAAGCCCTTTCATTAGATATTTTAGATCGAGGAAGTTGTCAAGACATAATATTTAATACGACATTTTGTGGCGGCGGCCATCTTGGACCGATTTTCATCAAACAAAAAAAAAACAAAATGGAAATCGGTTCATTCGTTCCGGAAATACGATGCCACAGACATATACACTCGCAACATTAGACACGTCAAACTTATTAAGACCCCGTCGATTTTGCGTCGGGGGACAAAACTGCAAATTTACGTGGATGAAGTCGCGGGTTCGAAACTTTATATTAATTTATTATTGATGTTGGAAAAGAGCAACTTGCCGAGTTCTACTTGTTTACTGAGTTTCTTGCCGGCTCTTCTCGGTAGAAGTAACCGAACCGGTGGTAAAGTAACTACAAACAGACATATTTGATGGTTCAAAAGCGGTAATGACGCATGGGCAGGAGCTCGACTTCCGTTGCGGGGAGCAGAGTTCGAATCCCGCACCTCTAATTTTTTTAAGTTATGTGCTTTTTTAAGTAATTAAAATATCTCTTGCTTCAACGATGGAGGGAAACATCTTGAGTAAACCTGACAACCTGCCTGAGAGTTCTACATAATGTTCTCAAAGGTGTGTGGAGTCCACCAATCCGCACTAGGCCAGCGTGGTAGACTACGGCCTGAACCCTTTCTCATTGTTGACGAGAGCTCTGTTGTGGACCGGTAGTAGGTTGATGTGATGATGATGATGATGAAAGAGCTTCCCTAAATCTTATATAAGTATTATCTCTAATTTTTATTAATATAAGTAAAATTTTGACTTATATTAATAAGTAGTTTCCTCAACAGAGTTGTCGCCTTCTGAGTACAATTTTGGACTTAAACATCGTCGCTCCGTATTTTCGATACAAGCATTGTCACTGGAGACAACTCGTTTGTCATAACAGCGAGTTTTAGTTCGCTGACAATTCCTAACTGATTGTGCAAGGAGCGTCAACAAAAAAATATTGGTACTATAGATAAAACCTAATACAAAATTTATCACGTAGTATGAACTTAAATCATGCCAAGTTTCACTAAATTCATTCAGTAGTTTCAGCGTGACGTGTGGCCGTTGGCCAAGAGCTAAAAATTGCAATTTTTTTTTTTATATTATAATGTACAGAATTGGACCAGTCACAGTATTACTATAGGTATAGATTTATATATAGCATAAAATACCCCATTATCTATTTAGCCATTGACTTCTCGTAGATAAACATGTCTTTAAAACTAAGAATTATTAACACTCCCATCAAAACTAAAAGATTAATTAATTTTTTTTGCTGTCTCTCCCTTCGTTGGAATACGAACATCGTCCTCAAATTCAGTCGGTTGTACAGTGAAGCGCCAGTTCATATATTATTACATATATATGACACACATAATATTATGTACGCTGTATGTCGGTCGCAAACATGCTCCCTGGGACAGAAATTGCTTTCCGATTCAGTGGTATCTGGCAAAACTTAGACAACTTAATATACTGTAACCGAATATTTGATATAAGTTCTCCTTACTATACAAAGTGCTCTTTCTGGCCTTTTCAATCTTTCTTATCTAAAGTTATAACGAAAGCAGATGATCAAATTAAGTACATATGATACACCCGCAATTGATTGAATTTTAACCGTCGCCTCTACGCGCCGCTGTCACCCGGTATAGGATGCTTTTGTTACACCAAACTTTATTTAAACACATTTTTTAAGAGTCGACATTGAATAGATCAAATTATCTGGCTCACTGTAAAAAAAAAGTGACTTGATTTTTATACAGTTCTTAAAGCGATATTAATAAACATTACTGAGAAGTCTCCTAGTTCACCCCAATACACTGTCTATGTTCCACAAATCAGGACGTAATTCCATCAATATCCATCAACAAAGTTCATGATGCTTACCACCATCATTTAAAGTAGTATTATTTTGATATTGTATAGGATTTCATAATTATAATCTTTATTGCCAATGTATGTCATATAAACTGTTATTCCATAAATAATACTGCTGTAAGCCATGGTAGTAAGCCTCGATTAGTAAGAAGCGTATTGCCACCTTACTTATTGGTATTGGGTTTTATTGTAGGCTAATTCCCGCTATCTTGATTATTAGCATCGAGTAGCAATAAGATGTGACTACACCAAACAGATTCTACTACTTTTCGCGGATTATAGCACAATTATAGGTTCATTTTCGAGTAAGTTTTGTATTCTATGATTAGTTTACATTTTATTTGCACAACGACAGCGTACATAATTAACTACGCCATTAAATACACAATTCTTATTTATTTTAAGATGTTTTTGACTAGGTGATTTAATTAAAAACAATCGGAATAACTCCTATTTATTATGTTGTTTTATAATTCTCAAAAGGAGGCTGTACTGTTAATTATAAAATCAATGCCTTCTGCTCCTGATTTACGTTTACTGTGTTTTGTTTACATTTATGAGTAAAACACAGTCCCGCAGGGCTAGCATGCGCACCACGAGATGGTTATCTCTACCCGTTACTCGTTTTTTTCTATAGAGATTGACGAGATAATGAGTACTCTCTCACAAGCTCTACAAAGAAGTGGAGAAGAAGACGAAATACTTTATTGCACACAAACATCAAAATATACATAAAATAAGAAATAAACAAAAGAACAAGAATTGTAGACATGCAAAGGCGGCCTTATTGCTGCAAGCAATCTCTTACAGGCAACCTCTGGCAGAAGGAAAAGCTGCAAGAGAGCGGGATAGTGAAATTATAGATACATATATAATATATACCTAAGTTTGTATTAATTATAGATACATATATAATTACTACAAAATTAAAAGTTAATGTTAAACGTCACATAGTTATTATTAAATAATAAATTATATCATTCAAATGTATATGAATTCATAAATTTATAATATTATTCTATAATTACAAATAAGTAAAGTCAATCTTCACAATATTTTACTTTCCAAGAATTCATTATAATCGAACGTCCACCGGATGAGGATACCGATGCCATACCACATTAAACCTACCTTTGAAAATCGGCTAAGACCGAAAACAACCAGATTTATGGATACAAATTAGTCTCTGAGCTTGTAAACGAGTGTAATGGGTACAAGTAATTCATCAACTGCTCACCGTACTCCGCTGTATAAAGTGTTTTGGACCGTCGCCAATCTGAACTTGCAACTACATGATATACGAGTTACGACTCATTAATAATGCATTCGGTACTTTAGGAATACGTTCACAAATAAAAGGCTGGAAAAATCTTATATTAGCTTCGATAGTATAACTACGATATCTTAACAACTAGTTTTAAGTAAATCTATGTTGTATGTAATAAACTAAAAGTATAACACAAATGCCGTGTGGTGACGTCAAATCAGATTTTATTTGCCAGCAAGAACAACTATTTGTTAAAGAGGATTTTTTTCTACTAATTTAGTTTAGTTTTTAATTATTCTGTTATGTTATAATGTAGTGTGTAATGATGGGTCATAGATACTAAATAAATAAAAATAAATGAAATAAATAAATTAATCTTCGGAGCCTATTCTGTTGGGGATTAGCAATTGTTCGTTTTTGTTGATATACATTAATCATGAGTATATATATATATATATATATATAAAATTAATATAATATTATGTATAAGTTTATCATATATATAGTATATATGTGTATATATTTATAAATATATATTTATATGCAGCACCTACCTCTCGCCTTGAGCAGTGTTTTACTCCATCGGTTGCCTTAAAGAGATCGCTATGTAGCGATAAGGCCGCTAAATTGTATAACCTCGTGGAAACTAGAAATATAAAAATACTATAAAGAATATTTTAAAAAAATCCTGTATTTTTATGTGTCATACGAGTCAACTAAGGGTTTGAGTTAATAATAGATTGCCCAAGCAGATAACCCATCATATGATATGTGGAAAATCATCGCCTATAAACAGTGCAACACTTCGAAGGGCATGTTCGTTGTCTTCTCGCGGCTTAGCTCGTAAACAATTATCAATTTTTAATTAAGGAATCGAAATAAAAGGTAGCCTATGCTCTTTTTAATATAAGAATGAAACGGGGTAGGTAAGAGCAGCAGCGTGAGCCGTAGCTTAATTGGAGAAAGCGCTCAGGCCGCGATTGCCAGAGAGTCGCAGGTTCAAATCCTGACGGTTCTGAAACTTTTTATATGCATTTTAAATTTATAAAATTGATAATTCCTCCAAGTGTAGGTAAAAAGTACTTCGACGTCGAAGTCTGCTTGAATAGTTATAAAATACTAAAAATGAGAAAAAAAATTTCTATCTGTATCCTCAAATCATGAATCAAAAGCAAATTCATTTAAATTCAAGTTTTCTGCTGGCGTGTAGTTTACTTACTATTCAAGCAGTCTTAATTGGGCTAAATACTGTAAATACTTCATAATAGTTATAATAATTACCCATTTACATTCCAAACTGGAGGTCTCTATTAATGATATTAACGTATAAGCATTTGATAGAAGCAGGCGTTACTTTGCGGTAATCCATAATATATTATGAAGATTAAGCTTAATTTGCTATACTCCGCGAACAGCAGGAGAATCTGTATGGTACTAACAATTATTCATTGTAAAGTCAACATCTCCTGAGGATGCTCCGGTTTCGGAACGTGCGTAGAGGGTACATTGCCGAGGATATGTTTGGTGTGGAGTATAGGGATTGAGGAGGTTATACATTACACCATACAGATTCTCCTGCTGTTCGCGGAGTATAGCAAATTAAGCTTAATTTTCATAATAACGTATACGCGTCAACTTTAAAGCTATAATAACAAATGATCTAGTAAAAAGGCATTGTCTAGCGAGTGGTATGTAAATATAATATAGGTTTCATCTTCCGTTGCCTATTGCATATGCCTAACCTCCCATTGGCCTCCTCCCTCATAGGAAAGAAGTTGTCAGAGTATAAACCCACCACGCTGCACCAATGAAGGTTGGTGGGCTTAAACGACTTTTTTCACAATTAAGTGATTATAACGGGAAACGACGGACTAACGTGTTCCACGAACCCGGGAATTGACAGTGCCAGTTTCTTAACACCTGCTGGGCTAGCATAGGCAGATGACAAAAATTATATCCCCCGATTATATCCCCAGAGTGTCCACCAGCTAAAGCACGGAAATAGGAGAAGTTTATCCCCGTTTATTATTACATATATATTATTGGGATACTATTTCCACTTGTGCGCCAGTGCTACATTGTTACCAGTAGAAGATACATTTTTATCCCCTCTTCCTTGCTAGCCGTGCAGGCTGATACTGACATCAAAATACCTAACAATTTTTAGCCCGACGATCCGTAGTGAAAATAATTGTAGGTAGGTTTTATTAATATTAATTCAGCTTATTTATGTTCTTCTGGAAATATCTCTAAAAATACCTACCTACCTACTTGAATTTGTAAGAACTTTTAGTTTACGTAGCGACTGTTTTCAACAAGGACGTTTGCTAACTTGAGCTTGAATTTCTGATGCGTTTGGATCCTCTCCAGAAACGTAGGAAACCGAAATAGGACGACCCCCCTCATTTGAAATATGGTCTTTAAACGTCGATAAATAAGAGCTATATTTGGTAACGTCTAGGGTCTTTATAATTGGTGGGAGAGTTGAAAGTTGTGTTGGTACAAATTCTTAAAGTATTCGGTTGAGTTTCGTCTTGGAATTGTACAGTCAGCATAAAACGAAAAGTTCCCAATTATTCTACAAAGTTAGGTTAGTAAAAATTTGATTTTGGTTTACTTGGAATATTAATTTTTTATACTGATAAAAAGTTACATTGAACATTAAACAATTAACTCGCCAATCAAAATTTCTTTATTCATGGCCTATAACAGGCACTTATGAAGCGTTCATACATATATGTTTAAATAATTGTTGTTTGTGTAATGGTGATAACTTCGTTCGCCAGCTTAAACCTAAAGCTAAGAGCATTCCAAACGCGCCCTGGTCTAAAAAGAGACCACAACAAACTTAGCCGTATTTGTGTAGTCTGGTTTATGTATTAGTAGGCAGTTATTCGTTTGTATGTTCTAAATAGTGTACCTCTATTCGTTTTTCTTTTTAGTTTTCCTAATCCTAAGGTTGCCTGGCAGAGATCGCTACTTAGCCATAAGGCCTTTTGTATCCTGCTTCATTCTTCATGTGTTTGTTCTTTTCTTTGTCTCGTTTTTCTGAGTGATGCACAAATAAAGAGTATAAATAAATAAATTGTTGCAATGCTGTGTTCCGGTCTGAAGGGCGTGGTTGCCGGTGTAGTTACAGACACATGAGGCTTGACACCTACGCCTCAAATTGATGGACACAGCGCGGCATGTTACAGGACGTACTCCTTGCATGCCCTGTGCCTTGCAACTGTGTGCAAAATAAAAATAAAATAAAAATGTTCTAGGCTTTACTTTTTTCTTTCTTTTTTGACGGCTCATTGGCGCAGTGGGTAGTGAGCTTTCTGAGTCCAAGGTGGTTAATAATAATAATAGTAATAATAATTGTTTAATTCAGGTAAAACCCATCTCAATATGCACGTAAAAAAATTAGCAAAGTATTTTAAAAGATCTAAAAAATAATAAATGAAATGAAAACAATTAAAAAAAATACAATTACCCCAAAAGCGGGTTCGTACCCGATCCAACTATTTACGGTTTCCGTCGCGATGCACGCCAAGCCGGCAAATTTTCAATATCTGGGTGTTTATATGTATAAGTATTTATATATATTAATCATGAAAGTATTCCTCAGTCATCATAGTTACCATAACACAAGCTACGCTTACTTTGGGGCTAGATGACGATGGCGTAGTATATTTATCATTATGATTCTTGTTATTATATACCTGTCATTTGTTTGTATACATTTAAATTTTAAATTTTTAACAGTGTAGATTATAAAATGAAAACAAAACACTGTCAAAAAATAATAAAAAAAACCACTCCTTGCGGGCTTTCGTTTGTTATTATTATTATTATCCAAATTATCGTTTCCAAATTCCAAATTCAAATCTTATTTTAAAATTCCATAAGAGAACGCGTGTTGTAAGCACTTGTAAAGACATTATTTCATGTGTCACAAATGTAATTCGTACAAAGCGGGTGGCACTTGCGGTATATAAGTGACTGTAGCTTTTATGAGATTTCCTACAAAATTGCAGGCATGTTTAAAATAAAAAACACTTAACTTTTCCATATAAAGTTCAAGACTCTCCAATGCGTTGAAATGTAGAAAATAAGCAAAATATGGGAAATTATAACGCAATTAAGGCCTATCGAAAAAATGCGTCTGAAATTAGGGAAAGCTACTTTTAAGAGCGCGTATGTGCTTTTATAGTTGAGTAATGATTTTTTTTTTTTTTCCGGAAAAGTAACGGGGACCTTTCCGTTGAGAAGAAAAACTGAATTCCTTGTCGCCTCTGCACTGCATATCAGTGACCTTTTGATTGCATTTGTGATCAGTGATGATGCAGTCTAAGATGGTATCGCGCTAGCTCGATAGGGGTCATAATTATAATCATCGTATAAACCCACTATCAGCCCACTACAGGGTACGGGTCTCCTCCTACAACAAGGAGGGGGTTACAGCCGCTAATGGGCCGCACTCAAAAAATTAAATTCCCAAATTACTTCCACCGAGGATTGAAAGAATCAAATTCTGCATAAAAAAACCGAAATAAACCCGTACAAAGTCACACAACAGCTATAGTCTATACTAATATTGTAAAAAGGAAATATTTTTTGTTTGTTTGTATGTGCCCAATAGGCTCCAAAGTACTGTACCGATTTTAACTATTTCTTCGCCAAAAGAAAGCTAAACTACGCTAACTAATCTTGCAATCACTGCTGCCAAAGTGACGTTTGGCAGGAGTGATTGCAAGATTTACGCCAGTCGCAAGCCTGTTACGAGATTCGTAAAAACCCTGCCGATTTTAAAATAAGAACTTGAAAAAAATATTTGTAGAAATATACTTGAATGCACAGACACATCTCCCAAATAAATTATTCCTACGGGTTGCTTTAAAAACAAAAACAAACGCGGAATAAGTTGCGGGTAAAAGCTAGTGAGATAAAATAATTTGTATATTTTAATTAATAAAAAGTACGTCGAAAAATTCAACGTGTTTTGCCAGTGTTAATTACTGTTGTATACAAACTTAATTATGGCTGCAAGGAAAAAACTAAAATTTCATTTTCTCCGCACGTTATGCTAATAGTACAGAATCACGGCATCACTCCCTCGGAATTTATTGTGAATTGTGGTTATAAATAATTGTGGGAATATTCTGAAGTTATACCTACTCCTTTAGCGGCGTTAGGAAAAAATCATGCGAGTGAAATTGTTCGATGTAACGAAATGCGCACGAACATGGTTACACGATATTAACAGGATGAAGGTAGTTGGGAAACCGAGAGAGGGGAATACATCGTGCGCCAGCTCAACCAACACCCTGAAGTTAGTCGACATTTAAGTTTTTTGCCAACACTTTCAATTGTGTCTCATTAAAGTATCTCATAGGGGTTATATTAAACTCATACTCCTTATTGGTTTGTTCGCGACGTCGTACCGGAACGCTAAATCACTTAGCAGCACGTCTTCGACCTGACCAGGGAAAATTCAGAAATTATAAATTCCTGGTTGCCTGGAAGAAATCGCTATGTAGCGATAAGGTCACCAAATTGTACTCTCTTTATATGTATTTATATCTTTGTAACTACTTTTTTTTCTTTGGTGTACAATAAAAGTGTATTCATTCATCCATTCATTCATTCCCAAATCACCCCCGCCGGGAATCGAACCCGGACCCCTTTTTTTTTTTTTGTCCTGGTGGAAAAGCTTTATGGCTACCTCTGTCCTTTTGGGCAGGACAGAGGTTATGTGAGACTCGTTTACCCGAACTAAAAACCACCACGGCATGTCCCTCTCGTTGGATTTATTGGACGTCCGGGGAACCCGTTGTACACTTCCCAGACGTCTACCCGACTTAAAACCGCGGCGCATAACGCTGCGCCAGGATGGTCGTCAATATACATTTGCTTCACATGCTTATAACATTACAAGCTACTACCCAACGTCTATATTATTTCATTAAGTATGTAATTATTTCATGAGTTTTACATGCAATATCCACATAGACTGGACGCATCGATCGATTTTAACGAACGACATTGTCGGTACTTAAATGAAATGTACGTGGTTTAATACATGCCTCTTATGCGACAGGCTACAGCCATGACTTCCGGTAATCGGCTGTGTATAAGCTAATTAGTGATTTTTGGCATTTAATTGGCTTCTACACGTGTAAAACTCTGTTCTACATAATTTATGTTAAGACTTTAATATACTATATCTTGAGTTCACTAACATAATGATCGTACTGCCGCATTAAAATGATGCAAAGAAGCCGGTTTTGGTTATGTTTTTGGGACTTTCCATAGAAAGGTATTAGCCTAGTTGTTGGGACCTTGGCTTCTATATCGGGGGGCCCGAGTTCCAATCCCGGCACGCACCTCCAACTTTTCTAAGTTAAGTGAGTTTTAAGCAACTAAATATAAAAAAACCCAAATCGCCATTTAGCCCCAAAGTAAGCATAGCTTGTGTTATGGGTCCTAAGAAGACGGATGAATATTTTTATGAATAATATAAATACTTATTACAATAAATAGACCGACACTGAAAAAAAACATTCGTGTTCATTACACAAACATTTTTCAGTTGTGGGTATCGAACCCACAGCCTTGGACTCAGAAAGCAGGGTCCCACTGCACCAATCGGCTGTCAAAAAAATATCACTTGCTTTAACGGTGAGGGAAAACATCGTGATGAAACCTTCATGCCTGAGACCTCTGAGATTCTTTGTTACTGTCAATGGCTGTTGTATTCTTTATACTTAATCGATACTTAACATTAAAGATTTTGTGTTTGTTTGTTGCATATATGTAGGTACAGTTAAACTGAACAGTTCCAAATACAAAATGTTGTATTTGGAACTCAAAGAATTCTTTTATCCCGGAAAATTAACGGGGTCTTTTACCTCAGAATGAAAAAAGAACCTTCGTCGCCTATGCAAAACAACAAACTGATAATATACGCGATTTTTTTATACAAACATAGCATGCATTCTAGAGAATAATCCTGGAAATAGGTATATAGGTATATATTAGGAAGGAAAAATAGGTATTTATTAGGTACATATCCTATTTCTATCTCTATCATCATCTATCGTATATAGGATATATAGGTATTTATTTTAGTAGCAGTAGAACTTCTTGAGACCGAGCTCGTACTACCGCATTACTTATTTCTGGAGCTAAACAGCATTGTTGCTGGTGTAATTATTTTTTTATTCCACTACAAGTGAGCCCTTGATTGTAATCTCGCCTGGTGGTAAGTATAGATAGATAGATAAGATAATGCAGTCTTAGATGATAGGGGGCTAACCTGTTAGGGAGTATGGTAGTCATACCCCTAATCGGTTTCTGCGCGACATCGCACCGGAAAACTAAATCGCTTAGCGGCATATCTTTGTCAGTAGGGTGGTAACAAGCCACGGCCAAAGCCTCCCACCAGACCAGACCAGAGAAAATCAAGAAATTATAAATTCCCAAATCGCTTAAATTCACAGCGCTCACCGCTGCGCCAATATCTTTGAGGTCGTCATAGATATTATAAAATATACGAAAAAAGGGAAGGGTTCCGTGGAATTTTCGAGTACCCGAATAAAACGCGAACAAAGTCGCGAGCAACAGCTAGTAAACAATAAGCTTATCTGGCAGATTAACGTTACACCACTGGCACGTTTGTTTACGTGTAAACCGACTGTGGGGGCTCAGATGAACACGATAATGTTCGCACCGCTTTTAGGCATCCCTCTTTAATCTCTATGCCGGGGTTAATCATGTTAATATATCATAGAGATGCGCATATAAGCCCGATAATATGTCCGATGTGACATATAGATATAGAGCAGTACACAATACTTTAACGGCCGATTGGCGCAGTTTCCAGCGACCCTGTTCCCGAGCCCAAGGCCGTGGGCTTGATTCCTGCTACTGGAAAATGTCTGTGTGATGAGCATGAATGTTTTTCAGTGTCTGGGTATTTATATGTATATTCTAAGTATTTATGTATGTTATTCACAAAAATATTCATCAGTCATCTTATTACCCATAACATAAGCAACGCTTACTTTGGGGCTAGATGGCGATGTGTGTATTGTCGTAGTATATTTATTTATTTATTTATTTACTGTGTATAAGTCATAATAGGTACTCTAATCGTGTAAACCAATTTAAACATTTCCTTTCGCTTACAAGTTATTCCATTTAGCACCGGAATGCGAGTTAAGCTTATCTGTATGCAAAATTTCATCAAGACCAGTTATAATCAAGGCTTGCTTTTAAAAAGCTAGCGGTAACAATTGCCGGATGTTTTTCCGTGGTAATGTATGTTTTCTCAAGGATAACAGCTATTAAGTAGCTATTAAATAAGGTTGCTGGCTGGTTTATACGTCATTTAATTTCACCAATAGCCAGTACCATTTTTCACAAATAGCCTTTAATGTTCTTAATGTGATCTCATTTTAAGTAAAACAAATGAAACTTTAAATAACAAAAGAAGTGTTGTAAGTAGATTTTAAAATAAAACCATATTTTTTTAATTATGGACCCTTTTTTTTGTGTTTCGCTAAATATGCCGGTGTGTATAGTTATATAAAACTTAAGGATTGAAAGATCATTAAAAAGCCCACCCGTTAGATTTTATAAGCTGTACTGCAAATTTTGTTCACTTTATATCGTCTGCATACCCTGGGCTTACCGTCTATGCACGCCACTGAGTTTTATCTTAGTCGCACAAGATTCGCACGCTCGTATATTGCCTGAAAAAGATAACATAATATCGACCGTCTAAAAGAATCTATTCCCTCATAATCCTCATCATGTTGGCCAACGTCTATTTCTTAACAAGGGGTTAAAGTCAAAGTCAAAGTCAAAGTCAAAAATATCTTTATTCAAGTATAGGTGGCACTTTTGATGCGTACATAAGAATTTCAGGTTAGTGAGATGATGGCGATAACCACATTCGTAAACTTAAAACTAAAGCTACGAGGGTTCCAAACGCGTCCTGGTCTAAGAAGAAGCCCACAACAAACTTAGCCGGGTAATACTAAGCTTTTCTTGTTAAAAATAAAACTCGGAGTTTGAAAGTCTGAAAAACAGGACTCTGTTTTCCGTAGTTATTTATTCTAACCAGTGGGCCACTAGTTCTAAGTAAATGAAAATTAAATTCCAAAGCCTGACATTGCAAACGCCTGATAAACCAAAAAAGTAGATCCTTCCTCCGTACAATTTATAGCAGTCAAGCTAGGATTTATGTGGCCGATTAGTTAAACGCATTTTAAACGAGTACCGTTAGTGGAATACAGGTAGGTATCGTAAGGGGAATGGATTTAGTCGAATTGCAGGGTTGCACTCCACGAGCAGTATGAGTGTAAATTAGCCCAGTTACGTTTGTCCACTTAACCAAAATTCAAAAATGTTTTATTCATGTAGACCTTATGACAGGCACATATAAAGCGGTAATACATATAACATGTTATACAACAACTAATCTTAGGTGATGGCGATAACTACATTTGTTAACTTGAAGCTAAAGCTAGGAGGGTTCCGAACGTGGTCTAAGAAGAGTCCACAACAAACTTAGCCCGGTTTTTTTTGTTATCACCATCGAACAGTCGAATTAGTATTTAGCTATGGAGTTAGAGCAATTCATAGCCAAGCTTTATTATTACAGGATTATTCTATAAGCTTACGTTTTATATAAACCTTAAACTTGTTGAGAGACATCTCAAGGATTTCATCTGGTAATTTGTTATAAAATGATTTACAATTAGTTACCCTTAAATGAAAGCAGGGTCGCTGCAAACTGCGCCAATCGGCCGTAAATATATAAACAGATCAACACTTCGCAGGACATGAAAGGAACTCGTCTTTCAAAGTGCCGTCTTGTATCCATCAACCTGAGATGTAGGTACATTATGTGCCAGGAATTACACCGACAGACACGCCATCCAGAACTTAACACAGCAATGCAGCTAGACAAGACGATTGCACTTCTCCGGACAACTATGTCACAAAATCTACTACGTTAGGATATTTTCTATTGACTAAAGTTATTCGAAGCGGTGATAGCCATTATCTTGAGCAATAAAGACGACAGTGATTAACTCTTACTCATATTTAAGTATGTTTTAGTATATATTAGTTTATTATTTTTTATATTTATTACTATTAGTATTTTATGTGTGCAACCTTGATAAGTATTAGTGTGTAATTGTTCGTAAGTATGTATATAATAATAATACACCCCACCAATCGGTTTCCCTTTGTTTTCCTAATCCTAAGGTTCCCTGGAATAGATCGTTACTAAGCGATAAGGCTGCCCTTTGTATCCTACTTTTTAAGTTTATTTTTGTTGTGTCCATTGTTTTTTTTTCCTATTTGTGGTGTACAAATAAAGTGTATAAATAAAATAGCCCGGTGGGTAGGACTTCGAGTTTCGGGGAAGCGAGTTCGAATCCCGGCAAGCGCCTCTAACTTTTCTAAGTTATTTGCGTTTTAAGCAATTAAAATTGCTCGCTTCAACGGTGAAGGAAAACATCTATAACCTGCATATCTAACTAATAAATAAATAAATATACTACGACAATACACACATCGCCATCTAGCCCCAAAGTAAGCGTTGCTTGTGTTTTGGGTACTAAGATAACTGATGAATATTTTTATGAATAACATACATAAATACTTATAATATACATGTAAATACCCAGACACTGAAAAACATTCATGTTCATCTCACAAACATTTTCCAGTTGTGGGAATCGAACCCACGGCCTTGGAATCAGAAAGCAGGGTCGCTGCCAACTGCGCCAATCGTCCGTCTAAAATATAATGTTCTCAAAGGTGTGTGAAGTCCACTATAGTTATGGACTACGGAATTAAGCCCTTCTCATTGTGGGAGGAGAACGTGACCTGTGTGGTTCGGTAATAAATAAATAAATATACTACGACAAGACACACATCGCTATATAGCCCCAAAGTAAGCGTAGCTTGTGTTATGGGTACTAAGATAGCTGATGGATATTTTTATGAATATAATACACATTAATACTTATAATATACATATAAACACCCAGACACTGAAAAACATTCATGTTCATCACACAAACATTTTCCAGTTGTGGGAATCGAACCCACGGCCTTGGCCTAGAAAGCAGGGTCGCTGCCCATAGCGCCAATCGGCCGTCTAAAACATAATGTTGTCAAAGGTGTGTGAAGTCCACTACAGTGGTGGACTACGGAATTAAGCCCTTCTCATTGTGGGGGGAGAACGTGACCTGTGTAGTTATGATGATGAAGGCTATTCATTAATCTCAGGGAAAAACACTATTACGGATGCCGTGGTCATAAAAAACCCCTTGTCAGCAACGTCCTCATTACTTTATTGCATCATCTCTAAAAAATTCAAGATGCAGCGTCGGCAAAACGTGTCCGACCGCGCCACTTCAATTTTAGGAAAGAAAATACAAAGAGCTAATTTTTCAAGGTTAGGTGCTTAGGATAAAATCTAGTTATGAAAATCCAAAAGTGGTGATAACCTAATTGTTAGGGCTTGAGCTAAATTTCGGAGTTTAGTGCGCTTTAAATTTAATCTAAGATGTCACTTGCTTTATCTGTAAAATAAGTAAAATAAATATACTACACACCAAAAAGTGCTGGCCCAATCCGCACTGGGCCAGCACGGTGGACTACGGCCTTAACCCCTTCTCATTGTGGGAGAGGAATAGAAGATAGAAGACCCATGACCAATAGCGGGCCGGTAATGGGATGATATGATGAAGATGACTTTTTATGAACTTGGAAATTTTAATTTTTGAGTTATCTATGGTCCGTCATGGTAAGAGGCTTTGGTCGTTACTATTTACCACTCCATCGTCAAATACGTGCTGTCGAGCGATTTTGCGTTCTTGTACATCTATAAATGCAGTGTAAATTAATATAAATTATAGATATACACACCATAAAAACCAGTATTTTTCTCTGTGGACTTATTAAGTCTAGGATTTATGCCAGCGATTAGCTAAACGCTTCATAAATAGTAAAATTAACATAGCAACAGTTATCAACATGTCTATTTCTTTGATAGACTTAATAAATTATGCGTTAGTTTGCAAAGAATAATTTATTTTGTTCTCGGAAAAATATTTTAAATTTTTTTATATATCATCCTTTGATAATTCAGTACAAGATGGTAGCTGGCTAACTTGTAAGGGGTATGCCAGTTTTATTAAAACCAAACCCTTTATCGGTTTCTGCGTGGCGTCGTATCGGAGCGTGTAATCACTCGGCGGTAGAAACTAGCCGCCTCCCACCAGACAATACCTTTCGAATATTAACCAAATTTGGTATAGAGGTTGCATCTTTGAGATGGATAAGATATTCCTATTCCAGAGTACCTACGGGAATTATGAAATTATATCCAAATGTTTGAATTTATATCAAATTTAGTATAAGGAAATTTTGTTCTAAAGTTTCCGAGACGCTTTTAAGTTTATTTCAGTTTAACAAAGGCGCGGCGCGGTCGTTAAAGGTTCAGATTTCAAGTTCAGACTTATTCGCTTAGTTTCATAATACGGCGTTTTACAGCTGATGACGTGAAAGTTTCGTAATAACGATCTAAGATTAAACGGCTTAGTGGCAACGCATATTATAATTATCCTGGTATCAATATCATCATCGTTTCAATCGACTGACGTCCACTGCTGGGCATAGCTTTTTTGATGGGAGTTAAAAATCCACGGTCCTGGGCCGCTTGTTTTCAGCGGCTCGAAGCGGTTTGTTTGTTGTTGGTCCAATGCCACTTCAGCTTCACGATGCGTTATGCTATTTCGGAAATGCCAGTTCTTCTACGGTTCTCCTAATTTCTGATATGATCAAGAAGAGTTATGCACAATAGCTCTCTCCATAGCTAGCTGAGTGACTCAGAGTCATGGGGTCCATAGTAAGCGAACACGTTTCAGATCCGTAAGTCGTCCTGGTATACAAGGCGTAAATCTCCCGTTTCTTAACTGCACGCTTTTTAGAACGAAGTTTCTTAACGGTCCGTTACGTAAGGAAGAAGCGTTATGCCCCTTCCAAGTGAGTTATTTGGTTCCGTCAGGCATAGTTGGGATATTATCGTCAAGTGCTGGCTGCTTTGCTTACATCATGTGATTGTTATTATTTGTTTTTCCGATGGACAGAATTTCGTTACTGATGTGAATCCCTTCACAGCACTTGCTTCGTTAGTATCTCTGTCTTGTTTACTCCTTCTGCAAAAATAGCATTGTTCTATGACATACACACCTATACCTACAGACGTTAACGTTTATCATCGTAGCTCCCGAACGTTATTATTGCGGTTTCTTCGTTTTAAAAGCTGACGCGATCTATTTGCTATTATTATGTAGAAACTTACTCTGAACTTTCATCTTTCATATCACTCAATCATAAAGCAAGGTCGCTACGCACTGTCCAATTGGCCGTCGAAAGATAGATAGATAGATAAAATGAAGCATGCGTAAGCTCTACAGCCATCGAGGTCTCATGGTAGAAAAAAGAACTGACGGAAGTCTCTACTTAGAGTACAAACATTTAAAGTAAAATAAATTTATTATCGAGCTCTTTATCATTATATAGTCTCACATTCATTTAAATATCATATCATTTAAATTTGAACTCGTAGTTAGCTCCAAGACTTGTTTTTCTATTGAACTTTGTAATATTTAAACCTGGCTTATATTCTGCGACACAGCTTGTAACTAGCTTGCAAAATTGTTTACGTTATAAATTTATCGTAACTAAGTTACTGAAGCAAAACTTACAAGTGTAATCGACGCCTTACATAAATAACAATAAAGTATTGCGTTATAACTTTACGCTGTAGGAACATTTTTTTGTTGTTCATTTATTTGTTTCATTCGTACGTCTGTCTTTGTAATGCAAAGTCTATTCAATTGTTCAAGTACTTACTCGTTCTATCATCCGATTGGACGAAAATTTCCCTTTATCCGGCTTAGTATAAGGTTTCCACTCTTGAAATCGGACAGTCGATTTTGTATCGCGTCAAAATGAAATAGAACGTAGCATCCTTGATTTAATGTTCGAATTCGTATATCTTCTAAAGCCAGCACTTCGGGCTAAACACGTGAATGTTCTTCAGTGTCTGGGTGTTTATATGTATTTTATAAGTATTTATGTATATTATTCATCAAAATATTTATCAGTCATCTTAGTACTCATAAAACAAGCTACGCTTACTTTGGGGCTAGATGGCGATGTGTCATTGTCGTAGGATATTTATTTATTTATTTATTTATTTATTTATACTTAATAGCGATCTAGCGAGCGTAATAAATATTATTGCCGAACGATATTTCATGTTTGTTAGGTCTAACAACCGGCTGTTCTATAACAGAGAAAGCCTGTGCCATTTAATTATCATTTTCATTTTCATTACTACAAAACCACACTCTCACATTTATAATATTAGTAGGATAGTAGGATAGTAGGATAGTAGGATAATATAACGTAGATGATATAGCAGCCAAATCCGTGAAATATATGTAGCGCTCTATAAGAAAAAAATAATTAGTTCAAACTACTAGAAATTGGTGATAAGCACGTAATACGTCTTCAAGGTCAAACAGGGTTAACGACCTCGTGTTTTAGACCAAGACTTTGGGGAGCGCGTGCATAGGGTTTTCGAGGGTATGCTTTAAAAAATTTTTAGATATTTTGATGTTACCTACTGTATAATTTTATTTTGTTAGAAAGTCCTATGTAACAAATTTTTTGTGTGTTTTGTGATAGCTAATGTTATTAACTGAAATTATGGTAAATAGAGATATCCTTCTAAGTATTAGTGGGATATCTCTCTTCTTCCTACAAATATTATAAATGTGAAAGGGTTTGTAACTTAATCACGCAAAAACGGTTGAACGGATTTGGATGAAATTTGGCATGCATGTAGCCTTTGACATGGAAACAAACATATGCTACCTTTTCTCCCGATTTGTTAAGTAGTTCCCGAGGGAAAATTGAAAATTGTTTCCGAGCTAAGCCGCGGGAGGACAGCTTTGAAATTTTGTATGCATGTCACCTATGCTATCGAAACGTACCTACTTGCAATACCGATGTCTAAATTAGTAGTTAGTAAGGTTAGAACTTGTTAGGGACCGCGCGGAAATAAAAAACCTTAATCCACGCGAACGACGCCGCGGCTATGAGCTAGTAAAGTATAAATTGCATATATCTTTATATATATATTTCTTGTGTGCGTGTGTATGTCACTGAACTCCTAAACGGCTCAACAGATTTGATTAAATTTTTTGTATGCGTTGGGGTGGAACCCTGGATGGTTTAGATTCACAAATCAGCTTGACAGATGGCGCTGGGATCCGCTAGTTTATATATACAACACAAAGTAATTCTTGTTACTATTTTTTTCATTGCTACCCTTTAACACTTGAATTACTTTCCCTTTGTTTGGAATAGATTGCTCTAGCAATAAGACCGCCTTTACATACCTATGTTTGTAAAACTAGTTCGTCGCTGTATTTGTGTTGTTTTTAATGCATTTGCGTGCAATGAAGTGTGTCTATCTTTCTATCTGAGTCTTCAAAAAGGCTCCTAAAAAGAGGTTTAGGAATGTAGGAAGGGAACTTGTAAATGCTAATAAAATAACAATTTGCAGATCTTTCATGGAAACATTCAAAAAGAAATAACGACTTGCTTTATTTATACTTGCTTATAACGTTGAAATGATTGACGAAGCTCAGGTCTCAAAATGGCTGCAAACTAAACTAGATTGACAAGTGTAAAAGTGTTATTCTCAACAGAAAAATTATGAACTAATTTTAGACCTGTCAATTTGATAACTTTAAACATTTGTTTAAAATCAAATCAAATCGAAATACACTTTATAGTACACCACAAATACAAAGAATTAGAACAAAAAAAAACCACACAAAAATAAGAAAAGGTACAATAAACACAAAGGCGGCCTTATCGCTTAGAAGCGATCTATTTGTTTTCAATAGAATTGGCACCATTTACTGAGTAAACCTACGAAAAAATTTAATGAAATTTATGTTCTTGGAATTTCGATTTAATAACATAAATCACAATTCATTCCCATTGAGTCCAAGTTTCCAACGAAAAGGACCTTTGTGAAATCCTCTTAAGATTTACCGCATATATAGAAACACATTCAGGAATTTAGCAGAAGTGTTACAAAGCCTCCGGGACCGCGATAATTCCTGGAAAACGTATGTGCTTGAGAGGGCTATAAAGCAGATTAATTATGGTGCTTAAAAAAGTGCCACATAAAAAAAAAAAAATTTAGCAGTATTGTATAAAGCATATTTAATTTTCGAATCCACTTCAACGGGAGTTTTTACAAGACGCAAAAATGCCTTTTCGGAAACCTCTTTTCTTACCGGATACTTTACTCTCATAAAGGGATAAGGGAGAAACGTCGTCGGGGCTCGCGGTCTAAACGTATGTTCCTTAATAAATTCATAAGCCAGTTAATCCCAAGTAACATATTAAATATCGAATTACAAAAAAAATCCAAATAATAAACATGCATTATAGTTAATTGGGTACCAGTCAGCAGGTAAAAGTCTCCTAAATCTTGCCCCACTGCACTCTATTGGTGGCGAACCTCGTCCAAGTGGGCCCTGCGACAGCTTCAATGTCGTCTCTTCAACCAGCGCGCGGTCTTCCGCGCGTCCTGCTTTGGTCGCAGAGCCACCATTGCAAGACTCACTCTCTCCACCGGTCATCTTTAGAGCGCGCCACATGACCTGACCATGGCTATTTCAGTTTGCAAGCCAGTTCCGCAGCGTAAACTAACTGTGTTTCCTTTCTTATTGCTGCATTTCTTTGGCACTTAATGTAACCCAACTTAATCTGCATTGTTTGTCACTTAATCTAAGCCAAGCATACTTCGCTCAGCCGCTCTTTAAATATAGCAGATAGTATATATATATATATACTAGCTGTTGCCCGCGACTTCGTCTGCGTTTGATTTTGTTTTTTGATGTGGCGTTCAATTTAGTTGTAGTTCTAAAAAAATTTAATGTATACAGTATCGCTAAGCCTTAAATGAGGGGTTTTCTGCTGTCCGCTGAGGAGTTCTGTCCTCTATCTCCAACCACATTAAGATCCACACAAAGTTTGGGCAAAAATAAGCACATAATATAACCTCTATAGTACAAAAATAATTATTTAACTCGGTTATAATTTGTCGGAGTTATGGTGTTAAATCGTCAAACACTTTCATCCCCTCTCCCAAAGGAACCGAGCTTAATGTCGGGATAAAAAATATCCTATACTACTTCTAACACTTCCAAGAATATGTGTACAAAGTTTCACGAGGATCGGTTAATTAGTTTTTGCGTGAAAGCGTAACAAACAAACTTACATTGACATTTATTATATTAGTAGGGAGTAGGGATAGGGATTTATATATATATATGTACGTTCCTAATATAAACGTATGTTCCTTAGTGGGTTATAAATATGGTTTATGTTTTGTACCAGTTGTACCCGCTTATATTAACACATTTTATGCCGTGTGGTGATGCCAGAACAGAATACAGTTTACACTTACAGCGGGTGTCGTACGAGGCGACTAAGGGAATATAACGAAGAACGAGCTGCAGCGTTCTGTGTGCTACTACTACAATCTACTGCGGTCACTAACCCGTCTGCTCAGCATGTTCAATATGGGCAAATCCTACCGTTGGGAGTGGCCTTTAGTAGACTATGAAATCACCAGGAGCTAAACTATATTGCAGTCTAAGATGGTAGCGCGCTAATCTGGGGGAGGTGGAGGTATATTATAAGAGTTATAAAACCACTCCCCTAATCGGTTTCTACATGGTTTCGTACCGGGACCATCGCTTGGGGGGTAAAGACTTTCACCAGACCAGTCCAAAGAAAATTCAGAAATTATATACTCCAAATTGTCCCAGCTGGGGATGGAACCCGGGGCTTCCCACATATACTTATAATACCACATCGTCCACCGATGCGCCAGGTTGGTTGTCTAAGTTGAGATTAAGGCAAAAACACAGAGAAATATTTAAGATGATACTGTGATGATACTGATAAGGGAGAGTTTAGCAGAAAGACTCTCGCTTATCAGTAAAGATGATTATGATGATATAAAAGGTGACGAGTCGTTATATCAGCTGTGTATCTTCCAATTACGTATCGTTCTATGATGAAGGAATTTAAATTACAATCATTTTTACCCTGTGATGAGCAGCACAAAGGTTTTAATTTTGGCTAGAGCACGCTTTATGAAGGCTTTTGGATTACTGTATGTAAAAAACAAGTTAAAACAAGTATAAAACACAAAGTCGGCGGTTTTTGTCTGCGGAGCAGGGTATTGTTCTGGTTTTATTTATACCTGTCTTCCGCTCCGAAAATAATTGGGTGTTTAACAAATGCCTTGACTAAAACAAGGTCAAACCAAGATATCAGAGCGCCTAGAGTAAGAATTTCTACTTACGTTAACTTATTCGATTGCGTAAAAGTTATCTTCGATTTATATGTAATTAACAGAGTAGTAATATATTTTGACGGCAGTGACCCTGCTTTCTGAGCCAAAGGCTGGTTCGATTCCCACAACTGGAAAATGTTCGTATGATGAACATGAATGTTTTTCAGTGTCTGGGTGTTTATTTATATATTTACGAATATTTATGTATATTATTCATCAGTTATCTTAGTACCAAAATACAAGCTAGTATTGTCGTAATTTATTATTTATTTATTTAGTCAAAAATCCGCAAGTAATTTAATATAACAGCCATAACTCTAACAGGTTAGCCCACTGCCATCTTAGACTATCATTAATTACCATAACGTGAGATTGCATTCAAGTGGCACCATGTGAAAAAAAAACTATACTGCTCAAAATTGCCATGTAATTCAGGTTATTGCTCACCATTTTTCGGTAGTATCTGAAAATTTTCCTTTAACGACTCTACCGAGCGTTTGCTAAACTAAAATAATCTAAAAAGCCGCTACGATACATTCAAACTCAATTCGGTTAATTTAGTTAAACTAAGTAGGTAAAGATAAGTCATTCAGAAATATATGTCGAGAAAAATGGTCCAGAAATATAGGGAGCGTCTTCGCGATTAGTCTCGCGTAGTGGTTTCCCAGTCGTCATATTTGTAGTTAGACTAGACACTGCAACGTTGCTTGGCAGCAGGAACAAGCGTGGTGAAAAAACAAGGATGATGGCAGGAGAGTTGAAATGAAATAAATCAGATATCAAAAACCTTTGGTTCAAATGGATTTGGATTTTTAGCGTTAAGTGCATGCTCATTGTACTCACAACTGCTATAAACAACGGTACGTTCGTCCAAGCCCTGAATCCGTTTTTGCTATGAAAAAAGAAACTTGTGTTTTGCACTGGGACATTAATAATCCGACTAGAGAGTAAAGCTGAAATAAAGCTCGGACATCAAGAATCTTTACTTCAAAACGTTTTTTAACATTGAATTTCATAATTTAGTTTTGAAGTGCACATTACAGTCAAAGCCGCTCGTAAAACTCCCATTGAAGTAGCAGATCCTTCTCCAATATGACTGGTAGCTTATGTTCTGCGAGATTTATGATGGTGATGATGCAGGAAGATATAGATGAAATAAAGTTCAGACATCAAAAACCTTTGCTATTTGAGAGTTGAATTTCTAAATTTCGTTGCGAAGTGCATGCACATTGTACTCACAGCTGCTATAAACAACGGTACGTTCGTTCGGCAAGTGGGCTTTCGCATCGTTGCGGTTTCCTGAATAATTGCCAATTAAACTACGTAAATTGCTACCAACGGTTCCCTACCTCTGAATTGTCGGTGTCAAAATGTTTTTAATAAGCTATCGACGCGTGAAATATGGCAATTGGGAAATTCAGTTTAATATTTAGTTGGAACAAGCTTTTGCCCGCGACTGCATCCATATTTGTATTGGTTTTGTATATAAGTTTTATTGTTCGGAAGATTTTTATTTAACAGCAACCATCACATTAGGGCATGCTAAAATTTTATTCAATACATTAAAAGGGGCCAAACCGTTCAATAGCCATGATGATAACGGAATACCTTGTAAACAGCGCTTAAAAAATAAATATAAACATATACGACAATACACACATCGCCATCTAGCCCTAAAGTAAACTTAGCTTGTTTTATGTGTACTAGGTTGACTGACGAATATTTTAATAAAAAACAAAAATAAATACTTATAATTTATTCATATAAACACCCAGACACTGATTAACATTACTGTTCATCCCACAAACGTTGTCCAGTTGTGACAAGAGAAGCCACGGCCTTGGACTCAGAAAGCAGGGTCACTGTCCACTGCGCCAATCGGCCGTCAAATCTCCAATTTCGGCTTAAGTAAGGCTTTGTGATTTACTGCTCTAGATAATCAGTAATGTCCCGTTCAAAATTAACAACAAAATATGACACGGCACGTCCGATAATTGGAAATATCAAAGTTTATACTGTAATCTGGTTTGATCTGGTGGTGGGCTTCCGCCGTGGCTAGTTTCCACCCTATCGGATTTAGCATTCCGGTACGATGCCGTGTAGATAACAGAAGAGGAGTATTGGTTTAATAGAACTGCAGCTATAACAGGTTAGCCTGCTACCATCTTAGACTGCATAATTGGTGAGATTGCAGTCCAGGGCTAACTTGTATGGAATGAACAAGTCATATTATCATCATGAGCCCTACCCTATTTATACCCCACTGCTGGGTGCCTTAATTACTTGGCGTTTTCGGTTGTGTGGTAACTAGCCACAGCCGAAGCCTTCCTGCCAGAAACTTTTTGGGTATTCTTACTTGCTGTAAATAGGAATGAGCTATTTTCTTTTTTTCATTATTTTCAGTCGCTTTTGCACTTCTAGGATCGTAATTGCCGTGAAAAACTCCACAAAGTTATAAGAACTCTTTTAGCTATAGCAGCTATATTAAATACTAGCGGACCCTCGCGACTTCGTCCGCGTATGAGTCAATCGAGAAGCTAGAATAGATCTGGTGCTAACATTATAATCATCGCGGCTACCTATGTACCTACTATTATTTTACGTGGTATACTTGAGTTAGTAAGTTGTCATTATTTTAGTTGATACATACATACATCCATCCATCCACCCTCACAAACTTTCGCATTTATAATATTAAGTAGGAAGGTACGCATGTATTCGATCGTTGTCCCATATGCCTTGCTACTTGCTGTTATTTGTGACGAGTTATGTCCTTTATCTCCGACAATATTTATCAGATCTTCATTAAAATTAGACACTACATGTTTTATAGTATACACTTTAAAATAAAGAAATAATTAATAAAATCAGTTCAAATTTAACGGAGCTATGAAGTAAAATTGATAAAATTTTTCATCTCGTTTCCCGGAGGAAACTTATTGTGTATCGGGAAAAAAGGTATCCTATATGTTGACCCGGGATATCAGCTACCACTATACCAAATTTTATTCAAATCCGTTTAGCAGTTTACGCGTGATGCCCGGACAGACAGACAGATTGACAAAAATTAATTAAAAATCTGTTTTGGACACAGTATCGATTATAAAGCATCCCACGGTTAAAATTTTGAAAATATATTAAATATACAGAAATCTTCCAGTTACAGTTTTATTATAAGTATAGATAAATCAAAAAACTAGTAATGCACAATTATTATTTATTAAAAAAATATATATTTTCAACTCCCATAATTTATTATTCAAACAATATATATTAAAATTGGGGATTCTTATCTCGAAGGACCTAGAAATGTTTAGCTTTACCTATAGTTACACAAATTCGGCAACAAGCAATAAAAGAACTACTCACAGTTACTGGAACGTCCAGGTTACGCAGCATTCTTCTTCCAGCTGATTGAGCACGGCACAACACAAAACTAATAAAGAAAAGGACTTGAACTACGCCTGGGGCAATTCTTTTGTAAAAGGTTTTTATTTTAAATGTCGTTACGAACGAGCGTTGTTTCGAACAAAATGGCGATAGTCTTCGCGTTTCCGACCGCTAGGAGCGCTGGTGGTGCTTTGTGCCACCGGGTATTCGGCCAATCAGCGATCGCCGGAACGGAACCATAGTAAGCAGGAGTGAACTCAATAAATAATAAGTGTAAATTGTAAATTGTTAAATTGTTAATTTTGGGAAAGAGCAACTGCTGAGTTTCTTGCCGGCTTCTTCTCGGTAGAATCTGCCTTCCGAACCGGTGGTAGAGTCACTCACAGACACAGTCACTCACACACAGACAGACTTGACGTTTCAAAAGTGCTTATATTAGGCATACTTGAAATAAATTAATTTTTTGAATATTACTAGTTGCAAAAATACGATAACTAAGGTTTGAATAATGAACAAAAATTATATTTTATTTTTGCTTATTCTATTTGACGATCGATTCGTAATGAACTTGGAGGTGTAGTTTTTAGCAGTAGAAGAGGTTTTTGTGACAGAGCTCATCCGGGGAAGTACTATCGCCGTGTTTATTTCTGCCGCTAAGCAGCATTGCTGCAAAACTGTGCTCCGGTCTGAAGGGCGTGTTTGCCGGTGTTGTTACAGGCACATTATGTTTTTTTTTTATTTTAATTTAATTTGAATTTTAATTTTAATTTTATTTTATTTTTTAACATTATAACCTTATTAATTAGTAAAATATTTTTAGACATTTATTTTGTAATGCAGTTATATATAAAATGTAATTAATTTTGAAATTATTTGCAAACGTTGTGAAAACCTGTAATAAGCTGAACATTCACTTAGCTCACAACGTAAAAACTTGGACAAGAAAAAGTGTATTAGCGGTTGGTTTTCCTAAATAAATAAATAAAAAAATAAACACCTACGCCTTATATTGGTGGACACAAGGCGGCATGTTACAGAACGTGCATGTAAAATGTTGCTCTGTTTATAAAAGATGGTTTTCCACTTACCATCAGGTGGGCCATCTGTTTGGGGCGTCAACTATTTATATAAAAAAGGTGTAAAAAAACCTATTTTCTTTTTCATTCCTTTCATTCGCTTTTGAACTTCTAGGTTCGTGATTTGCGTGAAAAATTCAAGGAAACTAGGTTATCTAGCGGCCGCAGCCGAAACGCTCGGAACGGGGCAAATGTGATTTTGCCCGTTATAAAAGTTTTTTTTACCCTCTTTCCCAACAAGCGAAGCGGTGGAATGTTTTTGTGGTACGCTACTGCTCTTACCGGTATTCACTTTGTCTGTGCATACCTACTCAAAATTTTCGATAAAAAACTCCGAAATTTTTTTTTGACATCTTACTCGCTATAAATTAAAAAAGTAAATTTTTAATGCGATACTTGCTTCGACGGTGAAGGAAAACATCGTGAGGAAACCTGCGCGAGAGTTCTGCATAATGTTATAATTTTTTATTAGTGTTATTGTGTTTACCTACACTTGGAGGAATTATCAATTTTATAAATTTAACTAGCTATACCCGCGAATTTCATTTCGCCTTAATATATTTTACATATAAATGTGTTTATAAAGTACACAGTACAGTTTCTTACTCCGGAACCTCTCTATAGGTCACATCAATTTTACGATTAGGTATAGACAACTTAACGTGCGCTGTCAATTGTGTTTTGTTACAAAAGAACAGCGAGATGATTGTTTTGATGTTCAATTTAAAAAAAAATGTATTTTAATACTTATTCTCCTATTCCGGATTAACAGGAATCAAAGAAATCAAAAATAATGAAAATCGGTCCATCCGTTCTTAAGTTATAAATGGTGTAACTTACACGACTTTGTTTTATAGATATAGATATATATATAAGGACTGACATTATATGTCAACTCCTACGGCAACGCTGTCGAACAGGATAAACAGTATGCTATGTCTGTCTCCTGGCTCTAAGCTACCCACCCACCAATTTTCAGCCATATCGGTACAGCCGTTCATGAGTTATAAACAGTGTAACTAACAGGACTTTATTTTATATATATACTAGCGGACCCTCGCGACTTCGTTCGCGTATGAGTCAATTGAGAAGCTAGAAAAGATCGGATGCTAACATCAAAATTATCGTGGCTAGCTATGTACGGGTACCTACTTTTATTTAACGTGGTATACTGAGTTAGTAAGTTGTCATTGTCTTAGTTGATACATGCATACATACATACATACATACATACATACATACATACATACATACATACATACATACATACATACATACATACATACATACATACATACATACATACATACATACATACATACATACATACATACATACATACATACATACATACATACATACATACATACATACATACATACATACATACATACATACATACAAACTTTCGCATTTGTAATATTAGTAGGATGGTACGCATGTATTCGATCGTTGTCCCATACGCCTTGCGACTTGCTGCGATCTGTCAAGAGTTATGTCCTTTGCGTCGACAATATTCATTAGATCTTCATTAAAATTAAACAATAGGTACATGCTTGATAGTATACACTTTCAAATTAAAAAAGAGTTATTTAAATCACAACGCAAATTTAACGGAGCTATGAAGTAATTGATAAAAAAAAATCTTTCCATTTTCCGGAGGAGACTTATTGTTTATCGGGATAAAAAGTATCCTATATGTTAACCTGAAATATCAGCTACCACTAAACCAAATTTTATTTAAATCCGTTCAGCCGTTTTCACTTGATGCCCTGACAAACAGACAGACAAAAATTAGATAAAAATCTGTTTTGGACTCAGTATTGATTATAAAGCATCTCCCGGTCAATATTTTCAAAATATATTAAATGTACAGAAATCTTCAAGTTACACTTTTATTATAAGTATAGATAGATTACTTGAACGACAAAAAAGGTGGGTTGTGAATTGCACTAATTTCAAAGCCAATGAAGTGAATGAATTTGTATTTAAAAACCTTAATAAGTAGTGACTTTATTTAAGGCTCGTTATAAAACTGCTAAGAGTAAAGAAATAGACGTTGTCCACTTTATTACTTTGCGCATCGACAAAACAACAACTCTGCTCGAACGGTGAAGGGCAAAATTTTGGAGGAAACCTGCATGTCTGAGAGTTTTACATAATGTTTTCAAAGGTTTGTGGAGTCCAGCAATCCTGGGCTGGGCCAGCGTGGTGGACTTCGGCTTTAACCCCATCTCATTGTGGGAGGAGACCCGTGCCCTGTAGTGGGCCGGTAATGGGTCGATTAAGTAACACTATCTGACCCGTGCAACTTCGTCTGCACCAAATCGGTTATTACCGGAAAACACGAATAAACTGGCATTTACTAAAAATCAATACCAGCTAGATCGATTTATCGCCCCCGAAACCCCCTGTATACTAAATTTCATGAAAATCGTTGGAGCCGATTCCGAGATTCCAATTATATATATACAAGAATTGCTCGTTTAAAGATATAAGATAATTATTTAGTTACAACTTCTACCTCTAACTAAAGTTTGAAATATGTTTTTGTTAGTGTTACAAATCGAAGCGAATGAAAAAACAAACAGACAGGCTTACGCACTAAACCGTGGCTGGTTACCAGGTTATCCACGAAGAAGTGCCGCCTAGCGATTAAGCGTTACGGTACGAAGTCGCGTAGGGCAAAACTTTTTTTTTTGTCGTAGTGGAAAGCTTTATGGCTACCTCTGTCCTTTTGGGCAGGACAGAGGTTATGTGAGACTCGTTTACCCGAACTAACAAACACCACGGCATGTCCCTCTCGTTGGAACCGAGGAACCTGTCATTATCATCAACTGTGTGAAGGCAACAGTGGATGCACTGCTGCCTTTTCAAGTTGCGCCAACTCTTCTTATTTTCGGCTTTCCAGTCGTTACTTACTACATTTCGGAGGTCATCGCTCCAGCTGTTTGAGGGGCAGCTGACACTACGTTTATCGACACGCGGTCTCCACTCGTGGAACTATCGAATCCATCGTCCATCGGTCCTCCGAAAAACGTTACCAGCCGACAAAATAAATCTAATATTACTATGGAAGTATAGACGTTATTACTTATTGGTACTAAAGAGATTTTTCTATTTTGTAGTCGACAAGCAATTTCGTAACATCCCTCAGGCATCTTACAACTTTATACAGCTTAAGTTGCCCCGGAGAATTGTTCAGCGTCCTCTGTTTATTAAATGTGTGTAGACAATGTTATAATATGACAAGAGCAATAAAATGTCTGTAACCCGCGTTGTACAGTACGAGAGAAACTGCAATTTTATATGATACTTGTTTTATTTGTTACACTTATATCACTATTGTTACAAGTATTAGTAAAGGCCTTCGCATATTAACACGACTCAACACCGACTCGACTCAAACAAGCATTGAAATTTACGCTTTATATCAAGGGAAATTAAGTAAACTTTCCAAAACTTTTGTGCCAGTAATTTAGGAATGTACATGTCATTAATCATAATGGACCGATATAAATCTGCAGTCTACTGCTTGTCAAGTGTAAATGTGTTATTAAACTAGCGACTTCCTCCGACTCGCTGTCTGTCTACCTATTTGGGGGTCTACAAACATTTTATTTTCATGTGTGCGTCGGCCCTTCTGGTACTCCAAGTTGGTGTTCTACTCGTGGCTCACGCGTCATACATTCAAAACAACTCTTGTCACTTGCTATAAAGCTCACATTTCAATGCCAAGATTCTTAGTCAAGTTGGTGTTCTAATAGTTGCCCCCATGTCACACATTTTAACCGCATTTCATGTAATTTGACATAAAACTAAAATATCAATTCTTTCATCTCAGTGGAAGTTATGTTGAGTCGATTTGGTATTGCACTCCTTGCCCGACACTTTAAACAATAGTTTATGTAACTTTAAATTTAGCTCACATTTAAATAAATTCCTTATGTTGAGACGAGTTAGTTTTAAGACGTTGTATTGAGTGGATATGATGTGCAAAAAAAAGTTACATTATCATAATAATAATGAGTTATTTTAACTTTTTCTTTCACTTCTTCCGTTCATTTTTCGTTTAAATTTTTATCCGTCCTAACATAATAATCACACACACTTCTTTTCCCCTTTTTTTTTATTTATCAAATATAACAATTACATTAAAATGGTTAGTATAAAGGCACCAAAAAACCGCAGGTTTGTTCTCGGTGACTATCTGCAACGATTACCTTAGGTGTTAATTAGAAGAATAAAACGTGGGAAACCATACATAAATAATGATTAAGAAAGATACGACGTTTCTTAATTATTACGTAAGGACGGATCGTCATTTTCAATATCTTATACCATGATCGAAGAGTGAATCAGACGGATCTAGTCCAGCCTATGATGAATGGCCTATTCATGGCCGATCTTATTGAGGTCAGGCCCCTATTCAACGTCAGCGATATATTATGTGAGGAATATTGTACTCATTTCAAGACACAAACGGCCGTGTGCTGTCTGTGTCCAGCGGTTTCCTGCGTCTTCTTTGATATCTAATGGAATCGAACATAAATTAAATCTTATATATATAAAGATACTATACTACTAGGGTAGTATATAATACGGGGATGAGCGTTTTTGTGGGACGCAACGTGCGTTCCCGGCTTTTGTGTAGCTGATTAATCCTAATGATTTTAACAGCGTAACGCGGGCTTGTTGGCGTGCCTCGGAATGGGGCTCTGCCAGGAAGAGTTTGAACACTCGGCTCGAAGAAGCGTGGTGTGAGCACACGTCCGGATGCCGTCAGAAGTCGGGGACCGGCGTGTGCGTTGGCAAACGCGTAGCAGGGGGAGCAATGGACTTTGCGATCCAAGATGTAGTAGTAGCACCAGGAGAACTCGATACATAACTGAATAAGCTACGAGCTAAATGCAAGGTCTGGGCTCGTAGGACCGTTGGGATCCTAAGGTGCTTGAATGATGACCAAGCCAAATGAAATATGAAATAAAACTAGTCGCAGGGAAATGTGTGATTACATGAGACAGCGAAACCGTAGCAAGTCCTTACAGAAGTCCCGCAGTGGGCTTCTATCAGTGGAAATGAATGAAACTGAATGGAAATGAAAATGAATTTAATAAAATATTTAAAAACGTCATAGAGAAATGCCTTTATTCAAAAAACTATTTTTTTATTGACGTGAGGAGCATCCCAAATAAAGTCGTTTTACCTACCATACAATGCCTTACTTTTGTTTTTGAAATTTATACAATTATTTAATTTTAAAAATGACCGCGCCTCAACTGATAACATGTAAAAATTGTATTATAAATGTAACATGTATTTCTGAGCGGTGATAGCCCAGTTAGTAGGACTTCGACTTCACTTTCGGGGTGGCGAGTTCGAATCCCACCTCTAACTTTTCTGAGTTATGTGCTTTTTAAGGAATTAAAATATCACTTGCTTCCACGAAGAAGGAAAACATCGTAACCTATAAACATAGCAACACTTCACAGGACATGCCAGGAGCGCGTCCTGCAACATGCCGCACTGTGTCCATCAAATTGAATCGTAGGTGTTTTGCCGCATGTCCCGTTAACCACGCCTTTCAGACCGCCTTTCACACTGGAACACAGCACTGTTACACTGCTGCTAAGCGGCAGAAATAAAAATATAATCCAAAATTCAAAATTCATTTATTTTAAGTAAACAGATAGATAAAGTCTTTATTGAACACATACATGAAAAACGCACACATGAAAAGTGAAAAGAAGAAATAACAAAAACAATAAATTAGGCCTGGGCTATAAGCACTTTTTAAGCACTGAGAAGAGCCGGCAAAAAACTCAGCAGAATGCTCTTTTCTAAAATAATTTTATAGTTTAACAATCTTTAGATTTTTTCTGTTTTGTGAGAGATGAGAGCGGAGTGGCCTGCTTCCAAGCAGGAATTCATCAATCGTGTAGTAACCACGTTTGGTTAAATGTGTTTTGATATACTGTTTAAACTTAGGTAAAGGTAGATCTAATATTACCTTCGTCATCATGTTAAAAAAGTATATACCCATCCCCATAAAGGATTTCTGTACTTTTCTCAGACGATACGCAGATATATCACTAATTTATCTCCGTTTCTAGTAAGTCGATTCTTTATATCGACTTTTTGTTTATAATTACTTATGTTTTGTTTCATAAAGAATATATTATTATCAATATATTGCTAGGTTTCTGTAAGTATACCTAAATAAGTTAAAAAAAAATTGTTTACATTTTTTATAAACGCGCCACCATTTGTATTTTTGTGTTTGTTTTGTTTTTGTATCACACCAAACTAGATAATATATTACCACTTCTTTATGTTTATATTTTGATAAAATAAAGATATTATTATATTATATTATAAATGTCTTTAAACCTATACCTATTCCTTTAAATTTGGCACGAAGGGATTCCCATGGTCTAAGTTATCGATCGCACACCTCTTAAGCATAGAGACAGTATTCCCCCGGACGAGCACTGCCACAAAAAAGCTCTACTACTCGCCAGTATTTCCTCATTACCTTCAGCTTCATAGCATCCTATTGCCCCATCGCCACTTCAGCTTCGCCACTTCCAATTTGCCACTTCAGGTTCGCAACTCGTTGTGTTTGATCTTGAGTTATTGGTTGTTTTACGGATTCTCTCATTAGTGGTTTGATTTCCCACTTCTGAGCTTTATTATGAGACTTATAATTAGGTACCAGTAGGGCTAGTATACGCGCCACAAGATAATAAGGTCTACCATTTTCTCGTCCTATTTGTATTAGATAGACACAATTATCCCGTAACGTGATTTACAGGTATAAAATTTTACATAAATCGATGTGTGTGTGTGTTTTATTTCGTTATTAAATTGTAATAACGGCTATCTCTACTTTGGACACCACTGCTCTAAATAATGATTTGGTGCTCTTTCCAAACCATTGTCGTAGATTTTTGAGCCATGGTATTCTTCTCCTGCCACGCCTTCTTCTACCTGCTTTTTACCTTGTATGATAAGCTGAAGAAGTTCATACTATTTCGTGTTCCGAATCATATTACCATCGGCATCATTATCATTACCATCGGCAGCCTATAAACAGTCCACAGCTGGGCTTAGGCCTTCTTTCTAATATTAAAGAGGTGTTTGGAGTCCACCACGCTACTCCAATACCGGTTGCTGGGATTTGTAAATAAATAAATAAATATACTACGACGATACACACATCGCCATCTAGCCCCAAAAGGCGTAGGGTGGGCGTTTATTTCCTAACTCTGGGCTAGTAATACTAATTTCATAACTGCTTTTTACAATTTACCTATAAAAAATTCGAAAACACGCGCGATCTGTAATCAAATTTTACGACTAGACTTAGTTGTAAGCTACTTCATCATATCAAATTCATATATATTAATAATCATATTTATATATATTATGTATATTTTATATGTATCTATTGCGTACATTTATTTCAATTATATATGTATTTGTATCTTTACATTTTGGTTTTTATGTATATTTATCAACACTTTTGGCACTATCCCGTTCTCTTGCTGTAAGTCCTATCTACAAAGGTTGTCTGTAAGAGATTGCTTGCAGCAATAAGGCCGCCTTTGCATGTCTACATTGTTTATTGTTTATTGTTTATTGTTATTAGGTACACAAAACAGGTAATAACTAAAAGTAGATCTAAATATAAGTAATAACAAGTTTTGTTCTAAGCTACAACCCAAAGTATGTGTACACAACTTGGAATTAAATTAAACAGAAAGTAAAGATAAAATTAAAGTTGAAACAAAAAATTGTGTACTGTATACTTCTTACTGTTTCTTTTCCTGTATGTTATACGTGCAATAAAGTGTTTCTTCTTCTTCTTCAAACCATTACCGGCCCACATAGTGCATAGGTCTCCTCCCGCAATGAGAAGGGTTTAAGGCAGCAGTCCACCACGCTGTCCTAGTGCGGATTGGTGTAAGCTACTTAGCAATACAATAGTTATTCCAGTCAAGCACTATTTCATTCATTTTGAAGCGGAGAATAACTCCAAAAATAGTTTTCATACTCGAACCCAATAATAGCCCACGTAGAGCGTTGAAAATGATTGTAAATCACGTCGAAAGTTCCATTCATAGAAAACCCTTGCCTCAAATTAATGGCCATTTGAAGCTATTTATCATTCGAAAAAGTAATGTCGATACGAGTTGACTGCTTTTCTATCAAATACGTAGAATATGAAAATAAATATAAAACTGAAAAAAAAAACAAACCGATTTCGGAAATTATTATACTGATAAAAAAGTAAATTCCTACCTATAATTCGTTCCTTAATACAACTACTTTCGCCAGGTTGTCGAGGGAGTATAAGGATTGAAGACATTACAAATTACACCATACAGATTCTCATGCCGTTCGGGGAGTATAAAATTCAAAAAAATCTAAAATTTAAAATTCATTTATTTCAAGTAGGCCTAATACAAGCACTTTTGAAACGTTAAGTCTGTCCGTGTGTAGTGACTCTACCACCGGTTCGGAAGGCAGATTCTTCATAGAAGAAGCCGGCAAGAAACTCAGCAGTTGCTCTTTTCCAACATCAAAAATTTACATTTTATATTTTAACATTCATTTTTCTATCTTGTGAGAGATGAAAGCGGAGCCGGATGCTTCCAAGCAACCTTGTCATTAAGAAACTCATCAAATTAAGCTTAATTTTCATAATATGCGTGTGAAGTCCGCCAAACCGCACTGGGCTAACGTGGCGTAGTCTGGGCCTACCGCCTTCTTTTTCTGAGACACTTGCTCTCTAGTGGGTTCGTAATTGGTTGATCATGACGAATCCACAACGTTTTAAGCCTAAACTTAGGAAATAACTATTAATTTCCTAAGTAGGTTACCGAAACGAGTAAAACTAAACCCCCGAGTTAACTTTAATCTAGTTACATTCACTTGAAGTCATACATCTACAGAGACAACTAAAGTTTTCCTATTACAAGTTCATTCGTATCAGAAGTATAGTTCGTTCGCTAAAATTGGTGTACAGCTAAAGCAAGAACTTAAAATTAGTCGGTTCGTTTATGTGTGCTGTGTGCTGATGCAGTTGTCACCACTCCTCTTCCCTCAGGTGTCGTACGAGGTGACTAAGGGAATATGCCTATTGCCATTAACTGCGATCACCAAACCGTCTGCCCTGGTTGGCCATTAAGGACTTACCCTTTTGGGATTTTAATCCTGCAGTAGACGGTTATAATGTGCATACCCTAAAAATGAAGGAAATCTCCAGTATGAGTTATAAATACTTAATGGTAGGCATTGTATAAAATGCCTACCATTAAGTATTAGGATAGGCATTTTATACAATGCCTTTCCTTAAGTTCGGGTATCCGTACTGGAGACTTTCTTCATTTTATGTCATCTGCCTACCCAGTGCATACATGATAATGATTTTTGTAATTGTTTTTGTTTTATTTTTGGCTCGGCTGTGGCTAGTGACCGTCCTATCCACAAACACTTGCCAAGTGGTTTAACGTTTCGTTACAATCCTCGTAGAAACCGATTAGGGGGTTTAATATAACTAATATCCCGTAACAGGTTAGCTCGTTACTATTATAGGCTGCAGCATCACTTACCTGTATCAGTTACGACTGCAGGCAAGTCATGGGCGAGCTTGTTAGGAAAGAAAAAACTATGAGAAAAGAAAAAAAAAACTTAATTTGATCATTAAAGCCCCTAGTTATTTCTACGAAATCTACGAATTAATCGTCTGAATCTTCCAAATCGTCTCGAACCAATGTTTTTTTATTCCACTACGAGTTAGCCATTGACTGCAATCTCCTCTAATGGAAAGTGATGATGCAGTCTAAGATTGCAGCAGACAAACTTTTTATTGCAGTTATATTTAATACATACTCCTAATCGGTTAATACGTTACATCGTACCGGAACGCTAACTCACCTAGCGACACGTCTTTCATACCAGACCAGAGGAAATAAATAATAATTTCCCAAATTGCCTCGGCCGGGAATCGAACCCGGGACCTCAAAAATCCAAAGCGCTCTCCGCTGCGCCACGGAAGTCATCAAAAAGTACACTTGGTACAGCTTGGGCCCGATTTTCAGGATATACCAGCGGCCGCTTTCAGAGCATGCAAACTATATGAGCGAACAAATTATACTTCAGACGTTAGGGTAGATTTTAGATGTGTTTTTCTCTTTTTCGGATAGCATGTTTAGCTACGGATCACGAAGTCTTCGGTTCGATCCCCGGTTCAGTCCATAAATTGTTACGTATGTATTATGTTTTCCATCCAGGAATTTCCAATACTAGATCTTAGGTTATTTTCGGTTTAAGGTATTTAGCGAATAGAAATGTCTGGCGCTTCTCCAGTGGAGATCTGGTTTGTACGACCTGAGACTCGCTGGCGTCGTGCTTTATTGCGCCAATGAGTACAGTACAAATGTATTTTCCTCTTATTTATGACTACTTGTTTGTTCCATTCTAGTTTATCTACCTAAAAATATCTGACGTTCAATAACTTACCGAAATGTAAGGTATTTGTACATCGGTTTTTAAACTTTTATCTTTTTAACGATACCGAGATATGTAGCTTCATTTATAGCGTATAACAGTGCACCGGTCTCTCCCAATGCGAGGGCTTGCCCATAGTCCTGGATTCGATTCCCACACCTGGAAAATGTTTGTGTGATGAACCTAAATGTTTTTCAGTGTGTTACAGTAATTTTATAAAGTGGGTTAATATTTAAACTTTAGATAACTATTAATTCATATTTGCGAGATATTTTTTATTAAATTGATTTGGATTCTTACAAATACGCTAATAATTATTATTTAAATAATAGATAGTTATCAAGGAACAATTAAAATTATATTTGATTAAACAACCAATGTTCATGACATTGAGTTGGTGGGTATTTTGATATAAATCTCGGTACATTATCGGTACACTCCAGTCCTACATGGACTCGAACGATGCAAAGATACCTCCTGGTGTCTTAGTCGTTTATCAAGTGTCTGGGTGTTTGTCTGTATAAGCAAAACGTGCGTAGAGGGTACATTGCCGAAGATCTGTTTGGTGTGGAGTATAAGGATTGAAGAAATTATAAATTAAACCACACAGATTCTCCTGCTCTTTGCGGAGTATAGCAAATTAAGCCTAATTTCATAATAGAATCTAATCAATTTAATAAAATATCTGGCAAATATGAATTTATAGTTATCAAAAGTTTAATTATTTACCCACTTTATAAAATAACTGTAACGTACATGCGACTGTGATAACACCGGCAACCACGCCCTTCAGACCGGAACACAGCATTGCAACAATGCTTCTTAGAGGCAGAATTAAGTATGGCATTAGTACTTCATCGGACGAGCTCTGGCACAAAAAGATATAATAGTACTACTAAAGTTATAACTTTAAATGTAGCATAGAACGAAAAATTTATAGCGTATAAATAAAATGGTACTCGCTAACTGAAAGTCGTGGACAAAAACGAACATGGAAGTTTTGTATCGCTAAGCGTTTTTAATCAAAACAAAAGAAGTTCAACCGGGCGATCGTAACAGGCAGCTTTAAGCCAGTCTTTTTCGCTTTAAATGGTCCAAAACGCTTTTATCTTTGGGACACGTTTCAACTCTCATCTCGAAGCTTATGTTCTTTCTACTGAATGGATTATAAAACACAAATAAAAGTCATAAAATTATAAAAAAGCAATGTGTCATCTCTTGTTTCGAACGTGTTTCATTGTAATATGGACCTTTGAAAAAGTAGATCGACACTGCAATGTTTCCAGATAGGTATATAGTAATTTAGATGTCGACGGTAGGAGAGCTTCTTCAAATTGTTGTAGTTCCAAAAATTTTATATGCATTTAATTAAAACTTATAATTCCTCCAAATGCAGGTAGACTAATAAAAATCATAAAATTATAGCTTTCGTTGTAGCTTCGAGCGCTTTGTCATATATTGACAGCTCAGCTCAGCTTAACTGTCTGTCTGTCTTCCTGTCTGTCTGTCTGTCTGTGTGATTTAGGTGATTCCTAGAGAGAAAAAAGTATTACGAACTGTTATGTGTAACGTCTAAAGAAGTTAGGCGCCATATAAAGTTACGACACCGATTCGGCGGTTATAACATAAATTCGGTGTTTTGCACGCCTCATAAGCGGAGCGTTGAGGTGGGTATTACTGTCAGTTTACGCACACCGAGTAATTCTCCAACATAAAATGTCACTTTTTTAAATCTTTATTGCTTTTATAAGTGAATATAAATAGAAAAATGTTGAGTAAAAACACTATTTTGAACACTCATGATATTTTTAAATCTCTTTTTATTATTTAAATTAATTAAAAAAGTTCTATCTTGGACGTACGTCTGTCTGTAAATACTTCACTTATCGAGTTGGGTTTTTTTATAGGCTTCAGTATTTGGAGGAATAGAAGCCTATTACTTTTCACGGTATATTTAGATGTAGTTTAATTATACAAATAATCTAAATTTTATTGTAATGAATGAGATTATGAGGCGTGCACTTTTGGATTTTCCAATTTATTTTTTAATTAACTTCAAACCATACGAAAAATGAAAAATATATAAAAATATAAACACAATATACCACACCTTGTGGCAAGAACTATAGACAAGTTAGGTAAGGTTTGCTTGTGAAACTGGATTGGTCAAAGGTATATGTATGCCTAGGAATCTTCTTTGATTAGGCGTTACTTACTTAGGCATTGCATTGTCCATCGTTAGTGAAAACGGGCATTAATATCGTAGGCAACTACGGTGCGCTACGGAAGTACGTGTAGACTTGGATTTAAAAACTTTAAGTCTGTTTACTTAATAACAAACTTTTGTCCGTACGAACTGCGGTAGAAGAACAAGATGATACAAACTTTATAATTACTGCAATGCAGTTTGACTGTTACTTATGCTAATAGTTAAAACTTTAAAACTTAAAACGCCACCATTCGCAGCTTCCGACTCTGTTAACATAATGCTGATAAATTAAACATTAAGAGCTCAAAGACTTAATGCCTTGTGTGGATGTGAGATTCATGCGACGTGAGGATTGCTTCAAAAAGGGTGTATTAAGATAAGAGACGTTTGTTCTAGAAATACTTATTTATTTCAATAATAGTGACGGCCGATTGGCGCTGTGGGCAGCGACCCTGATTTTGGCGTCGAAGGCTGTGGGTGTGATTCCCACAACTGGGAGATGGTTGTGTGATAAGCGTTAATGTTTTCCGTTGTCTTCGTGTTTGTCTGCATACCATAAGTATATGTGTATATTGTTTATGAAAGTATTCATCAGTGGTCTTAGTGCCCATAACACAAGCTACGCTTACTTTGGGGCTAGATAGCGATGTGTGTATTGTCGTAGTATATTTATTATTCAATTTTTAAACAGTTTTAATATAAGTATAAATACTTTTTAAAATATTAATTCATAAAGTAAGTATCCCTAGAATATCAGACATATTACAATCATGAATGAGTTTATCAACGTCTACGTTACTGCTAACTACTTTCAACACACACTAAACTTGAGTAGGTACTTTCAAGGTAAGAATGTGTAGACCCTGGTTATTCCGTTGTACTTAAATCAATAGACCCTTTTGTCTATTTTATAGAATAACAGTATCTCAGAAACCGGAGGTATTAAGATATTATCAATACCTAATACATCATTTGAATTTAGGCACTACTATGTTTTGTTATTCTCTGCAGTTACCTTAGGGCAATGTCAGTATCTTAGGCGCCATAAATAAATAAATAAATAAACAAATAAATACACTAAGAAAATACACACATAGCCTCTAGCCCTCTAGTCCCAAAGTAAGCGCAGCTTGTGTTATGGGTACTAAGATAGTTGATGAATATTTTTTTATTAATATTACTATATTACATAAATACTAATAATTTACAGATAAACACCCAGACACTGATAAACATTCATTTATCAGTGGGTCGTTGCCTACTGCGCCACTCGGCGGTCAACCATACATACCTCGCTGCGATGGGTTCGAAGACATTTTAAATTTTATTCAATTTTATTTTAATAAGTACATAGGTAATTTTGGTTAATAAATATTAATTGTAATCTTTAATAATATATTATTTTGAATTATTCTGTTCTTTATTACTTTTTGAATTACAACTGCGTGTTACGCTCATGAATGTTACCAAACAGCTTAGTTGTTATGGATACAAATTGCTAGTTATAAATAATCAAAATGGCGGCCATCCGCCATTACCACGAATTAATGAATTCATCCCAATATTCCGAGATCATCAAAGAGCGTTATTAAATTGATTGGAAGCGAATGCTTTCGCGACCACTTATCAAAATCACCTCAACGTCATTCTTAAGTATTTATCAGACAGACCACTTTTAATTACTTAAGAATTTTCGGGTTCCTTCGGAGAGAGACGCAGTTCTTCGCTACAGAATTTCTTTTTCTCTGATTTAAACTTTGATATTTCTCATCTACCGGACGTGCCGTGACGTTTTTTTTCTTTGATTGGATAGATTCCTTAGTATCGGCAGTATATCAAAAAGCCGGAAAAGAACCTACACGAATACAGCTTTCATTTCTTACGTACAATAATGTGGCGCGGATCTTTAGAAGGCTCACCGAAGCCTCTTCGGGGCGTAATTAGATCTTTTGTCCGAGTCGTCAAGAGGAAAGAAAAATTTTTGTAATTAAAATTAGCTTTCTCTAAGATATTGCGTTATCATCGATAGCCAATAACAGTCCACTGTTGGATAAAATCCACCAAACCCACTGGCAGTAATTTGAATTTTAGTTTACTAATTTACTTCTAATATTCATTTTGTTACAATCCATTTTCTTTTTAAATTGTTTTACATTCTTATGTACATAAATTTAATTTGAAATATGTACTGACTATGCAACGTCATTATTTTAACTTCAAAATTCAAAATTCATTTTTTTCAAGTAGGCCTACATTTGAAACGTCAAGTCTGTCTGTTTGTAGTGATTCTACCACCGGTTCGGAAGGCAGATTCTACCGAGAAGAAGCCGGCAAGAAACTCAGCAGTTGCTCTTTTCCAACATCAACAATTTACTTTTTGCATTTTAACATTCATTTTTCTATCTTGTGAGAGCTGAAAGCGGAGCCGGATGCTTCCAAGCAACCTTGTCATTAAAATAAACTTATTCCATAATGACTCTCTTGAGCCCATTTTTTCATATTTTATAAATTAAAATATTATTAATAAGTATTAAAAAAAAGGCAACTTAGGCGAAGAATGATACGTTTTTGTTCATAACAAACTTCTTCATACACTACCTCATTGCAGTAGGCACGTATGGAAAGTCAAGGGCGCAAGTTAGTATAAAAATTGTAGTGCTATTTAGAACTCAATCGATGAACTGAGGGTAAACTTTATAATACTTGGTTCCACTTTGATGATGGATTCGAGGGATGGCATTATGCACCATTTGCTATTTTACGTAAGGATAAGCCTTGGAGACTGAAACGTGAAATTTAAAGATTTTAAACTAAGATTTTCGTGATTAATCAACATTTCTTAAATATAGTTCAACGGGTACATACAACGGTAATATTTTTTGATTTGTCGTGTTTACACACGAAAGCAGGTAGTCAGATTCTGCCCGTGACATCCAACTTGACATCTCGTACCTACGCAGTTCCGTCGTGACCACGATCAATGCAACTGGGTCAAAATATCGACAAATACAAAAATATTATCGTAGTTGTACCCGTTGAACTATATTTAAGAAACGTTAAATTTAAGCGAATTACGTTAATTGCGAAGCCAACGTTAAGTAACGAAGTTAAGTAACTGTTTAAGGTCCTTTAGTTGGGTGAAAGTTTGTGTCGCGATTGTTGACGCATTCTTAAAGTTTTATTATAATTGATTGTAGACTTCAGCTTCTTTAAATCATACTTTTATAAAGATAAATTGCTTAGAAAATAAATTCTGTTGACCATGATAGGCCACATGGATTTCATTTTACACGCAATTATCTGATAGGTAGTGAATGTAAAAAAAAATAAAAAAAGTAGGTCGAAAACAATTGACTTTCGTGAAAACTGACACAGACAATTGAGCAACATAGATAGATAAATTCTTTATTGCACACAATTAAGGGATAAAAATAATATACCTATATTGAAAACCGAAATACGTCGCCACTCATCGCCGCTAGATGGCGATGTGTGTATTGTCGTGGTTAAAAAAAGTCTTGCTCAATAAATGTTTAATCTGTAGAACTACACGTTCATTTAATGCCACACATCTCCCAAATAAACTGTTCCCACGGAATGCTTTTAATACAAACAGCTAGTCGTTTGATATTTTAATGCGATTTGATTTGGGTGAAATAAATACCAGTCAGATAAAATTATTGAAAAGCCGAACTCGCAACACAGGGATTTTCAATCGCTCCACGCATAACATCGTCCTATCGATTTACAGTTAACTGACAATTATTGAGTACCATGTTTGTTTACGATGCTTTACGATGCTTTGTATTATTAACATAAAAATACAGGTTATTTAAATAACAAATATACTTGGATAGAAGCAGATGTTAAGTTGCGGTAATCCATGATATATTATGAAAATTAAGCTACATTGGTTATACTCCGCGAAAAGCAGGAGAATCTGTATGGTGTAATTTATAATTTCTTCAATCCACACCAAACAGATCTTCGGCAATGTACCCTCTACACCCGTTTCGCTCCGAAACCGGAGCATCCTCAGGAGATGTTGACTTTACAATGAATTATTGCTAAGACTTTTTCTTAACAATTCTTCATTGTAAAGTCTATCTTAACAACGACGCCCGATTGGCGCAGTTTGCAGCGACCTTGCTTTCTGAGCCGAAGGCCGTGGGTTCGATTCCCACAACTGGAAAATGTTTGTGTGATGAGCATGAATATTTGCCAGTGTCTGGGTGTTTATATGTATATTCTAATTATTTATGTATATTAGTCATAAAGATATTCATCAGTCATCTTAGTACCCATAACACAAGCTACGCCTACTTTGGGGCTAGGTGGCGATGTGTGTATTGTAGTATATTTATATATTTTTTTTTTTTTATATTAACATATATTATATATGTACAGCAAATTAAGCTTTATTTACATAATATAACAAACGTACCGTTGGTTGGTTTACCACCACTACTTTTGTTTAGTGGGGAGCTGAGTTCAACTATATATCACGCGGTCCTAGCTTCTATCCTCGGGATGGGCATATAAATAAATGAATAAATATACTACGACACTACACACATCGCCATCTAGCCCTAAAGTAAGTGTAGCTTGTCTTATGGGTACTAAGATAGCTGATGAATATTTGTATGAATATAATACACATAAATTATGCTGATGAATATTTGTATGAATATAATACACATACCAGCAAGCAATCCAAATAAAAAATCCTTAAGAACTTCACATTTTATTGTAATCAACACTAATCGGAATTTACAACAAGAAAATGGAGAATTTGGCATCCATTGAACACTCTATTTCTGCATTAACTGAGCACTTTAATGCACGAATGGCTGAGTTTCAGCGCGTCATTCAGACATCCATCCCAGCAACCAGTCCAAATTCCAATGTTGCAGCACAGTTTGGTGCATTTAGAGTATTTGTCTTGACATCACTTGAAAGCCTTCAATTACAAGTCCAGGTGCTCTCTAAGCAGTGTGATAATATGGAGACACGAACCAGGAGGAAAATGCTGCTGCTGCATGGTGTACCTGAAGTGCAAAAGGAGAGTTTGCCCGCAACAGTTGCGGAGGCATTGTCCAGCAATCTTAGCATGCCAGAACTGACCGAAGCCAAACTCAGTTATTGCAAGCGTTTGGGCCAATTAAAGGATGGCAAGGCTCGTGTTGTATTGATCAAGTTTTGTGACTTGTCTATCCGTAACCAAGTTTGGTTTTCAAAAAAACAGCTTAAAGGCACTGGGGTCACTTTATCCGAGTTTTTGACGAAGGAACGACATGACGCCTTTCAGGCAGCGAGGCAAAAGTTTGGAGTTTCTCGATGCTGGACGCGGGATGGGTCCATAATTGTTCTTGGCGCTGATGGTAAGCGCCATCGAGTTTTTTCAGTTGCAGAGGTGAAATTGATTGGAGTAAAGTCCGGTGATATCCCAATGGCAACCACGTCTGCCGCTTCGGATCAAGCTAGTGCTATAGCGAGTGCAAGTGTTGTGCCAGTGCATTCTTATGCTGCAGTTCCCTCGTCTAAAACAGTCAAGCCTCAGGTCGAAAAGCCTAGGCGAGCTGTTAGAAGGTAATGCCTGCCTTTTATGAGATTTCCAGAGTCTTCAATTGGTTTCAAACATTGTATTGTTCACTATTGCTTCCCTTTGCAGAAAGTCTGCTTTGCTGATTTTGCACTGGTGTAGGTACTTAAATAATTATAGTCTCGTTTAGTTAAAACTTGACATAACCTCTTTTTCGACTATTGTACCCTCAATAAATTTTATTTCAATTTTCATTTTGTATTCACAAGTCACAACAATGTTCAATGTCAATCTTGTCTTTTTGTCAATTTCCAACCACAGACAAGGACGAGCTAAACGTTTTGATTTTGCAATCCAGTTTGCGTTTAAAGCAAAGAGTATATAAACATTACCGCAGAGCATTAAGTTGTGGTTTGTTCGATCGCGTACCATTACTAACCGCTCATATTAATTTAAATATTGATTGTGTAGCTATTAGTTTTTTTTTATTTTTAAGATTTTGGTTTTTCTTTTTTTTTGATTTCCTTGTTTAGTTTAATTTTTTTATTTTTTGATTTACAAATAATTTTTTGGGCTTTTTTCTCTTTTATTTTATTCTATTTTTTTTTTTATTTTATTTAATTTGTTTTTGTTTATTTTTTTTCTGTATGAGTATTTTGATATTTTTTTAATTAGATGCGTATGTGGCTGTATTTATATGCAAATATGTATAAGAACCGCCGATTAGAACATACATTTATTAGTGTTTGATAATTTAATGTGATTTAAGCGATTTCCTATTAGACTTGCTGGTGAATGGAAGAGTACTTATTTGTTTTTTTTTCCTTTTTTTCGCTTGTAAACTTCATATATTTTTTTATTTTTTTTCGTGTATATATATATATTTATTGTAAAATTGTATTTTATTTTATATATACGTATTCTTTTTTTTTTATTATATTTATTATTATATTAAGCATAATTATTATAAGTATGACTTCTTCTAACAATAACTCAGATAGTGAGGGTGTTTATTGTACAGGCTCCTCTTTATCCAGCGACAGCTTCCATAGCACAGATGTTCCACTTGGCTCTGTTTTAGACAATACGTTCACACCATTCCCTAAAAATTTTAATGTAGTTCATATCAATGCGCAGAGCATTCCCTCGCACTATTCAGATTTTTTATCTACGTTTGATAACAAAGCAATTCATGCTATCTTGGTGTCGGAGTCGTTTTTGAAACCTTGCCTTCCATCAACTTCCTATTCTTTGCCTGGCTACCATCTCATTAGAAATGATCGAACAGGCAAGGGAGGGGGTGGTGTCGCCATTTACCTACGTTGTCACATTCCTTTTCGTATTTTAAATAAGTCCCCATCTTTATACTCTGAATCATCTGAACACATACTAATTGAGGTTCAAAGTGGTCAAAAAAAACTTCTACTTGGGGTTTTTTATAGTCCCTCGCTTCATATTGATTATTTTGATACTTTAGAGACTATACTTGAAGAGTATTTAACAACAGTGGACCACTCTATCATTATGGGTGACTTTAATACGTGCCTTATTAAAAATGACTATCGTTCAAAACGTCTATTGTCTATTATTAACAGCTCTAATCTTGAAATATTACCTACGCATGCTACTCATTTTTTCCCCAACTGTTTTCCTTCCCAATTAGATCTCATGATTGTTTCTTCTCCAAATCTTGTAGACGCACATGGACAACTGCCGGCGGAGGCTTTTTCTTATCATGATTTGGTCTATGTTTCCTTTAGAATTCGTCCTCCTAAGGCAAAACCGACTATTGTTATGCGTCGTAGTTTTCGTAATTTTAATAATGATAAATTTATGGAAGATCTTAATAATATTGACTGGGATATTGTTTTTGACACGCCTTCTGTAGATGATAAGCTTAATATATTTAATTCACTTTTGACCCAACTTTTTGATATACACGCTCCGCTCCGGCCAATCAAAATTAAGCATCTTCCTGCACCATGGCTCACTAATGACATCAAGCTGCTTATGTCCAAACGCAATAAAGCAAAAAGTAAATATAAGTTAAATCCGACAGATGCCAACCTGACAAAATATAAAAAGCTACGGAATCGGTGTAGCAGAATTTGTCGAGATGCTCAGCGTGAATATATTCACTCATCAGTGGATCAAAAAAATGCCGACAAAGCTTGGAAATTTCTGGCTTCACTGGGAATCGGTCGTCAGCGTCAGCAAGATTCGCAAAGCATTGACTTGGAGAGCCTTAACAAACACTTTATAGCCAAATGTTCATTCAATGCGCTAATTAAACAAGGGACGCTTAATTATCTTTACTCATTGCCTACACACGAAAGACCTGAATTCCAGTTCAGTGATACAACCGTCGATGAAGTTAAGAAGCATATTTTTGCTATTAAATCTGATGCGACTGGGGTTGATGGGATAAGTAGGAGAATGATAATTGCAGCGCTTGACGGTGTTTTGCCAGTATTGTCTCACATACTGAACTCATCACTTACCTCAGCTGCATTTCCCACCGTGTGGTGTAAAGCATATGTAGTTCCTATTCCTAAAGTTCGTAACCCTGTAAATCCTTCAAACTTTCGGCCTATCTCCATTCTTCCGTTTCTGTCTAAAGTTCTCGAACGTATTGTCCATCAGCAACTTAGCCTCTATCTTACCAGATATGATATTTTAAGCCCCCTCCAGTCCGGTTTTCGTCGTGGTCATAGCACAACAACAGCCTTGATCAAGGTCTGCGATGATATTCGTTTCGCTGTCGACAATAAACTCCTTACCGTATTAGTTCTCTTAGATTTCAGTAATGCGTTTAACAACGTAGACTTTGATCTACTTTTGGCTGTTCTAAAGACAGTCAGCATTTCACCTCACGTTGTCAACTGGTTCCGGTCTTACTTATGTAATCGTCAGCAATGTATTCGTTCGGACAGTAAACTATCTTCCTTTCTTCCACTTCTTTCCGGAGTACCTCAGGGTGGTGTTCTCTCTCCGCTTCTATTTTCAATTTTTATAAACTCAGTGTCATCTGTTTTATCTTCGTCCTATCATTTTTACGCTGATGATTTGCAGTTTTATGCATCGGCGGCTATTGATAATCTTGCCGTTGCCATTGATAATATTAATACTGATTTAAATAAAATTGCGGCTTGGTGTCGGTCATTTGGTCTCCAAGTAAATCCAGGTAAATCTCAAGTAACTATAATAGGCAGCTCTTATTTCCTTTCCTCTCTATCATATAACAGGTTACCACCTGTTCTATTTGAAGGTACTGTTATACCTTGGAATAGTGCAGTCAGAGACCTTGGGCTAATTTTGGACAATACAATGTCTTGGGTACCTCAAGTTTCTGAAATGAGTCGCAAAATTTTTGCCGCTGTTGGATACTTGAGACGGTGGAAGAAGTTTCTACCGTTAAAAACTAAAATTCTCTTAGCTAATTCTCTTCTATTACCTATTTTAGACTATGCTGATATTTGCTACTTGGATTTATCAGAGACCATGCTCGATAAACTGGAGAGGCTGCAGAACGTATGTATACGGTTTATCTTTGGTATACGTAAGTTTGATCATGTGTCCGAGTATCGTTCTCGGTTAAACTGGCTACCAATTCGATCACGTAGGAACTTGCACGCTCTTTGTCTTTTATATTCTATTTTATTTTATCCTCAGACGCCACCATATTTAAAAGAGCGATTCAACTTTCTTGGTAGCAATGTTCAGTGCTATTTGAGGGCTAAGGATGACAACAGGTTGCATGTTCCTGCCAGTCACTCGCATGCGTATGGAAATTCTTTTACAGTCAAGGTGGTTATACTCTGGAATGGATTGCCAAGAGACATAAGACAGTCTAAATCATTAAGCATCTTCAAAAGTCGTTTAAAAGAATATTATTTATCTACGGAGTCATAAACTAATATATTTGCTCTGTATGTATTTGTGTATATTTATATTTATTTATTATATTTGTATATATGTTTATATGTGTATGTATTTATTTCTGTATTATTTGTATTTGTATTAGCTGTTTATGTATTATTGTTATATATAGTAGATGTAGTTTATGTTATATATTTTTAAAATTGCACTATCCCGTTTCCATACTCCTGTTCTTCTTTCATTAAGGGTTGTCTGGAGGAGATCGCTTAAAGCGATAAGACCGCCTTTGCGCATTGTTATTCTTCTTGTATTTATGTTTTCAATTTATATTATAAATTGTGTGCAATAAAGAATTTATCTATCTATCTATCTATCTATCTATAAATACTTATAATATACATATAAAAGCCCAGACAATGAATAACATTCATGTTCATCACACAAGCTTTTTTCAGTTGCGCGAATCAAACCCACGGCCTTGGACTTAGAAAGCCGGGTCGCTGCTCACTGCGCCAGTCGGTCGTCAAATGATAAATATTGAGTTATAGATGTTTAATAACTATTGAGTTTCCATATCAAGATATTCTCAGTACCAGCCTGGAAATTCGAATTGGGGGTGATTCACCCCCGTGCCCCGGAGAGCATGTACATGCTAATGCTACCTTTTTTATAGTAATAATTGACGGACCAAGCATATTGCCCACCTGATGGTTCGTATAAAACCATCGCCAGAGTAACACTTCACAGGGCATGCAAGGAGCAGGTCCTGCAACATTACGCCCTCTGTCCATCAATTTGACGCGAAGGTATTAATTTTGTGCCAGTAATTACACCGGTGCTGCTTAGCGGCAAAATTTATACCTATTTTGGTAGGGTTGGCACAGGAGGATACAATTTAATAAACAATAGTTATGTGTTCAACGAGATGGCAAAGTTTGTTTTTGTTGTGATTGCCTAGTTTAAATTCCGAGCTAGTGAAGGATTCGAGCTAGGATGAATTAGGTAGATTAGAATCCTGAGTCTAGTGAGGCCTTCCAAGGCGCAAGAAACAAAAAATTTTGCTGTCGCGTGATACATACAACTATTCACTTCAATAGCGAGAAAATACAAGATGTAAAAGAAATATTTATTGAAACATTAAGGTATTTTTACATTTGGGATAACTAAAAACTTATTTGTTTTTATTCTTTATATTATTGTTCATACACACAGTAAACCATATTTATACTTTTATATTAAAACACTAGGTATTTTAAAATTACATTTAAACACTATTTAAATTATGAAATTATTATCATTATATCATTCTCTCCCTACGCGACGTAGCGCCTGCGCTCACGCACAGACGCGCCTCAAGCTTGTAGTAGCTGTCGTAGCGCGCTTGTCTGAAGCTTTGCCTCTGTTCCGTTTTTTCTCTGTGGCACGGGTCTCCTCCCACACTAGATGGGACTAAGGCCTTAGTCTAACACGCTCGTTCGGTGCGGATTGGTGGACTCCACACACCTTTGAGAACATTATCGAGACCTCTTAGGCATACAGGTTTCCTCACGATGCATTCCTTCAACGTTGAAGCAAGTGATATTTTAATTACTTAAAACGCGCGTAACTTAGAAAAATTAGAGGTGTGTGCTGGTATTCAAACTCGGCCGCCCGAAAGTGAGTCACCGCTTCGTTTTGGGTAAAAAAAATTAAATACTAACACTTAAAACCAACTAAAACAAAACCCAATGAATCACTAATTTCTCAACGATTGCGAACAGTTTTTTAAATATAAAGAAATGTCATAAACTTTAATTAATTTAAAATTGAATCTTTAAATATAACGTTACATATTGGATAGAAGCAGGCGTTACTTTGCGGAAATCCATGATATATTATGAAAATTAGTCACTCACATAGGGTTGCGAAATTAAATGCATCGAAACTTACGTTTGCATTTCTCAACTAATTGGAATTTTTAGCGTCGTTATGGAATTATAATTAATCATTGTTTATTTTTATTAGTCAACTTCGGAAAAATGATTTTTTAAATTTAAAATAATTAAAGTTTCTGATAAAACGTTATATATTATGAAAATTAAGCTTAATTTGCTATAGTCCGCGAAAAGCAGGAGAATCTGTATAAATTGTAATTTATACAGATTCTCGGTGTAATTTATAATTTATGCAATTCTTATACTCCACACCAAACAGATCTTCTGTGCAGTGTGCACGTTCCGCACATCCTCAGGATATGTTGACTTTATGATGAATATTTGTTAAAATAATTAACAACGGATGGTGTGGAGAATCTGTATGGTGTAATTTATAATTTATTCAATCCTTGAAGAAATTATAAAAAACACCATACAGATTCTCATGCTTTTCGCGGACTATAGCAAATTAAGCTAAATTTTCATAATATATAACGTTTTATCAGAAACTTTAATTAATTTAAATTTAAAAAATCATTTTTCCGAAGTTGACTAATAAAAATAAACAATAATTAATTATAATTCCATAACGACGCTAAAAATTCCAATTAGTTGAGAAATGCAAACGTAAATTTCGATGCATTTAATTTCGCAACCCTATGTGCGTGACTATAAAGCTTATAATGCCGTAGCAACATAATTAGAGTATTTTAAGGGCCCTCCACTTTGCTGTGTGTGTTCCGCTCTTAAAAGTGTACGGCAAGCTTAACATAAGGGCCCTCTAGGTATCCATTTGTTTTTTCCTTTGGCTTCAAAACGTGAATTTTCGGCTTTTCAGTTATTATCAAACTAACAATTGGGTCGTTTAAAGGTTACGTTCCTGATAGTACATAAGCCAAAGTCTTGTAAATTCGGTCATAATAAAGCCCACCGACCCTCATTAGCGCAGCTAGATGAGTCTATGCTCTAAATATCTCTTCATAAGGGATGGCCTAAAATGGGCCGGTTTTGTATTTTCTTGGCAATATGTAAAAAGTTTTCACCACTCTCATAATTACACTAAGTGACATAAATTTCATAAAATGTTCTTTTTCCGCTGAAAATTTATATTTCATGTATTCGCAGATGTGATACAGGCTCTTGTTTTTTTGAGTTTATCATATTTTTACAAGGAATATTCTTCATGAAGGTATAACTAGGTTAAGGTCTTGATGAAAAAATATATAATATCACAAATGAGAACATACTCATAGTAGCTATATTTTAATCCCAAATGTTTCAACTGTAGAGTTCATATTTCATTAGCAGGACAAAACTCCCGCTCACAATATACTTGTATGAAAACAATCGTAAAGAATAAATCACATTGTTCTTGACACGAACGATTTCATCTTCTAATCTAGTTTATCTAAATGTCGCACACTATTGTAGACTTTATGCTTTGTGTATAAGGTTTGTAATTCTTTACAAATCTTTATAAAGACACTATAAATCTGTCTCCGTGTTAGTATAAAATATGCTGATGATAATAATATTTTTCGATGTTTTCGTGACAAAATGGCTTTATTATATAATATTAGTTTTTGCTATAGTACCTATCTCGTACTAAGCATATTAACTGTATTATTTATAGCGCCTTTGTATTGTTTGAAGTAGCAAAAACTAAGACACGTCGGTCGATAGGCAGCCAGATTACCCATAAACCCAGCGATCTCTCGGTTTTCGGAAGCTTTAAAAACAATATCAAAAGCAGAGGAAGTCGCGGGCAAAAGCTACTTGCTAATATAAACAAAAATCATTCTCTCATGTGAAATAGAGCTTACGACAGTGGAAATCATGAGTGTTTCTCTAGGACAATTGTCTCGTTCATTGCACACTGGAATTCCACAAAACATAGAAATTAAGTGACGGTTTAAATCGTTTTAAAATTAAAAAAAAAAAAACGATTTTAACTAAGCAAACTATGTCTTATATGCGTTTTTAGTTTAAGCTTTTGATGTGAAACATCTATAGGCGGAAGGTAAAGCTGATTTATGGCGAGACGACACAGGCCGTGGCGACGCAGCGCCACGCTATATAATTGAATTTTTGTATTTCGCATGTAACAATAAAAATTAATATTAATTTTGTAATAAGACAGTCATTATTAACCGACTTACAAAAAGGAGTGGTTATCCATTTGGTTGTATTTTAATTTTAATTGTGGAACAAATATGTAATTGTTTATCTTTTCATTACGCAATATCTGCAATAACTTACAGAAAACAATTTCGATGTTTAACATCTGCCAGACGTCCCGTAACGGCTTACACGTCTTTCAATATCACTTGATTTAAAGCTTTAAGAAAAAATGTAATTGCAATATTTTGAACATTAGAAGTAAGAATACACTTGCTATATACTGGGTTACATAAAATTCATAATTCGTATAAAGGAAATTGCATACAATTTTACAATGTACTACCCATTGACATCTTGGAGATGTCTCTTAAAAAAGTTCAAAGTTTTGTACTGAACGTAAGCTTAAAGAAAAATCTTAAATCCTATTATAGTATAAAGGACTACGTAATCGATAAAAAAGCTGGGTGTGAATTATTACTCTAACCAGGTTGCTTTGCGTTGAGTTAACAAAAAAGAACACCCGGCTAAGTTTGTTGTGGGCTTTTTCTTAGACCAGGACACGTTTGGAACACTCGTAGCTTTAGATTTAAGTTTACGAATATGGTTATCGCCATCATCTCACTACCGTGTACACATTTCTCATGAAAAGTATGTTCAGTGTTTAGGAAAAAAATCAACTTATTGAAAATGAATTGATTTTTTGAGAAGTGGGTTTTAGCAAAATACTTATATATAATAAAGTCTAAAAGTCTAGTTTACCTAACCTAAACAATCATCTTTATTACAATGGGTCTTACTTTCGTAAAATCTGAATGATTGAACTAATTTTGGATAGAGCCAGGTATACCATTAGGAAAGGAGGGTTCGTTAGTTTTTATTTTAAATCTATAAACCCAAGTGGTGAAATTACTAACCCCAATGAAACCAGGGGTTATTCAACCCCTTGTTTCGCCACTTGGGTTGGAACAAAACCTAGCGATCACTCCTTATCATATACCTGCCTATCAATGGCGTGCAGAAGACAATCTCCATAAAGAGTTATAAATACTTAAATTTAGACTCTTTATAACTCTTACAATGCCTATCGTTAAGTTTTTTATACCTCGCACTGGAGTTTTTCTTCATTTTATATCATTTGCATACCCTGTGCATACCCTCTATGCACGCCAGTGCTGCCTATGTATCCAAAATTGCTTATGTCGTTCTAAATATGCATTGGATTACCATCAAACAATTTTTTTAATAATTTTAATAGAAATATCACATGCACTTAATTATAAAAGGCATTAATATATAGATAAAACACTTAAACGAAAATTTCAAAATACAGTTTCTGTATATTGATTTTTATCAGGTAAGTTACGAAAATTAAAGCCTCAGAGTAGGTATTCGTTCGCAATAACCAATAAAGAAGTTATTATTGTCAACAGGTCAACTCTAAAACTGAAAGTGTTTCGAAATGCAAATGTTTTTAAACTACTTATAATTTAGATACTTGAATCATTTGTGACATGTTTTTAAACCACCCTGTGTAACGGAATTAAAATTTATCTTTCAGAATTATTATTAATTATATAAAAAATATAAATGATATTATAATAATTACCAACTGTCAATTAACAACGAATGGCAGGCAATAAATAAAACTTAGTAAATTAATTAAAGTAATAAAAAAATTAATCACGTATTCAATTAAAAGTCAATTTGAAAATTAAGTGTGTTCACAATCCGGCTAAAAGTGAAGTGATAAAAGTGTACTAAAGTGGGCCCCTGAAGTGTCATCAGGAATCCAAGATGGCGTTTGCGGCGGCGCGAATGATTTTAAAAGACAAGAGGCGAAAGGCGTCGAAGGAAGACTTTAGAGACCCAAGAAACAGAAGCAAGGTATAATATATATTTTTTTTAAATTGCGTTATTCTTTAAATTCAACTAAATATTTTTAAAGTAAAAATTACTATTGAAACGGAATCACGAATTACGTCTAGGTACTTTCACGTACGTAAGTTTTATTACGGAAATAGCAATTTTCGCATAATATTGATATGATATTGACGTTGTAGCTCTGTGGTATTAATAAAAAAAATTAAATAATGTAAAATCTGGGTTGTCGTTGTAATCTTCGGCGAATGAAGAATGCATGTGAAATATGTTGTAAACTGCGCTGTGTGCCCAGCTATATGGCTCCTTTTTACGTGTCATAATTTGATGTTGATTTTCGTCGCAAGTGATAAACTAATATCAGAAGTGGGATGTTCCGCAAGTGTCTTGTGTTTCTCATGGATAATATAAATGGATGGGCTCTCAACAACACAGGAAGTGCTGCGGAAGAAGATTATAAGAAGAAAGAACGAAGCGCGCAGATTCTTTTTTTGTATTGTGATGCATCCAAATCAGTTCATCAAGGGAGAAAAATACATTTTTATGAATGGATATGTAAAAATCTAGGGCTTCAAAAAAGGATCAGCAAGATCATATTGTACTAGCCAATAAACAAGTCAAAATAATATTTTGACTTGTTTATTGGCTGGCTACCTGGAGCCTTAGTACAAGATTTGTTCGTTCGCAATCGAGGAGACGTTTTCGCATATTAAACTCTGAACCGTTAAAGTAAAATGGGGCTAATATCTCTCGTTTTAGAGTCGCACGTCCTGTAATTTCAATTTTTCTTTTACAAATTTCTATCGAAAAACTTTGCCGAAGAATTCTAGGCAAATTTGAACTTGAAAATAATATGAAAAAGGTCCATTTTACTCTGTTGTTCAAGTATTTCGATACTCGAAAACGACTCCGTGATTACTAGTACTAAGCGTAGCTTATTTATAAAGTGAGCGTTCTGACCCTACCCTAAATCCGTCAAATTGTAGTACAGTTTTTTTACGGGATTCACTCTTATAGTAACGTAGAAAATGAATGTTTAGATGCTAGCACTATTTCGACTTATGAATAGGTAAATAGATGGTATATGAAAACAAATTATGTTTTATCAATGGTTTCATGATAGAGCTGCAAATGGTTGAGGGCTTTCCAACCGCGAAGATATATGATATAGTGCACTTATTTATATAAATTGTATGGGTTACAAATGTTTACGATCGGCCTCCTCATAATATCACACGATTTATTAATGTCCCAATGATGAGCACTGGCAAAATTGTAAAGATTAAAAACTCAGTATCACTAACAAGTAATAATTATCAGCGTGATCGGTCAGTACCTCTTTTCCTTCCCATCTATGTGATAGGAGGTCTGTGCCGGACATTGCTGGATTTAGCATGATAACTGAATGAGCCACATCAAACTGCGTACTTTGAGTTCTGTATTTGAATTTCATCGTCATCATCATTATATCAACTGAAAGACGTTCACTGCTAGGTATTTTATAGGGAGTTCCATATTCGACGGTTTTGTGCCACCGTCCCTACGACGAGCTTAATGACGTTTGGTGTGCACTTCGTTACGGATCGGAATATTGGGTGTCAAATTGATTTCGCAAACTGTGAGCGTCGCCTTAAATAGGTTCGGAAATTACTCCGTTAGTATCAAGATTTTAAATTGTAACGTCTCTGAGTTATATGCCCCGCTAGCGCCACTTCAGTTTCGCGGCTCGTCGAGCTATGTCGGTAACTCTGGTTCTTCTACGGATATCCTTTTATTATTTGATGCATGCAGAGATACTCCAAATCTATGTATTTAAAGGAAAAAGCATACAATTCTACAATAAACTACCAATTGACATCTTGGAGATGTCTCTTAAAAAGTTCAAAGTTTGTATTAAGCGTAAGCTTATAGAAAAGTCCTATTATAGTATAAAGGACTACGTAAACGATAAAAAAGCTTGGTTGTAAATTATTGCTCTAAACAGATTGCTCTTCTAATAATTTAAAATGACATTGTGAGATGGTGATAACAAAAAAAAACAGCCGGCTAAGTTTCTTGTGGGCTTCTTCTTAGACCAGGACGCGTTTGGAACCCTCGTAGCTTTAGTTTTAAGTTTACGAATGTGGTCATCGCCATCATCACACTACCGTGTAATTCTTATGTACGCATCAAAATTGCCACCTATGGGCCTACTTGAATAAAGATATTTTTGACTTTGATTTTGACTTCCCTTCGACCGCTGAATGACCCTGTGTGTTCTTATAATGCCCATAGTTGCTACCACATTTCCATACCACATCACTATACGCACTTTCCGGAGATTTTGGTCTTCGGGCATTCAGATGATATATGAAATAATATTGGGTGTTAAATTGATTTCGCAAACTGCGAGCATCGCCTTAAATAAGTTACGTTCGGAAATGGCTCCGTTAGTATCAAGATTTTAAAATGTAACGATGGATGATTGAGATTTGAGAAAGAGCCTTCAATTAGAAAATTGAATAATAATTCAGCAGTTTATACAAAGTATTCTGAAGTTGAGTTCATTAGTTCGTTCATTCGGAAATTGCTCATCAAGCTTAGTCACGTTTGTAAGTAAGTCCTACTATCACACCATCAATCCTTTTATTGCATTTTCTTCATATGTTTAAGCGAAAAATAATGTTAGTTACCTAATTCCATCATAACTAAATGCTTGAACCATTATCGTTAAACTCCTTGTATCATCTTGAGTGACTCCCTATATATATTTTTAAAAAATAAGATTTACATAAGGATTAATATTCTATGCCTAATAATGATGAATTAAAATCACCTTTTAATCATAATATGTAAATATTTTTTATTCTGACTTATTCAGAGTATATCTGAGGACTTTTTTCCACAAACCTCCATATTTCATTAGTTTATAATATTTACTGCCCATGAACTCAGTCGACGGAAGTGGACTTAAGATTTTATAGGCAGAAACTCGGTATCGCTTTTTTTTCTGTTTTGTTTTACATTAAATTCAGGCTGTAATATTATCTTATTCTAAATAAAATATATCCTGTTTTACTCGCTGATAATTCAGCTTTTTAAAGGTGAAAGATTTTTTTAAATATAGTGGTTTTTGAATTAATCCATTACATACAAACATTCGAAAAAAAAAACTTTCCAACAAGTACTCAGTTTTGGGGGGCTGAGTTCGAATCGCAGCACGCACCACTAGCTTTTCTAAGTAATTATCACTTGCTTCAACGGCAAAGGGCAACATCGAGTGGAAACCTGTCTGAGAGTTCCAATCCGCACTGGGCCAGCGTGGTGGGCCACGGCCCTTCTCATGTGTGAGATATGTATTATATTTAGTATCACATTATTTTCTATAATCCTGTTACTTTTCTGTGTAACAGCGTCCTTAGATTTACCTAACTTGGCCAAACCGTACTTCTTAGTATAAAGTTAACGAGATATACGTTTAACGAGCTTGCCTGAATCTTGAAGAGTTATTTAGGCTGCTTGTCGGGGCTCGTTTACTGAGTCGATGATAATGACTTTATAAATCGTATGCAAATGGGGAAATTGATACACATACACACACGCACACATGTTGTTATTATATTATATTATATTAACACTAATTATATAATTGCATCATTTAATTTATTTATGATGTAATTTACAGTATTTCTGATTTTTTATCATTTTTTTAAACTAATCATAATTTTGCTGCTTTTTTCACTTTCATTACTAAAATGGGAATAACCTGTGCTTCACTTTATTTCATTATTTTTATTTCTCTATTTAATTTAATGTATCGTCACTGGGGTTACAGCTTAAAATCGGTGGCATGCATGTACCTAAAATGCATGCACTTTTTAAAAGGAATGTGAGTAGGAGAAAACGCATTAATTTCAAGAAGGCTTATTTTATAAACGGAAAATCGGCTTCCGCCTGTTTTTCGTAGAATGAAATTTTGTAAGCAAACTTATTTAACAGAATTTGTTACAGATGAATTTGCGGGGACTGCTAGTAGTTATGTACATAACTATTAATTACTGATAAACATATTGATGTAAGGCCAGTTATAACCTATACAGTCAGAATAAGAAAGTTTTTAAGTTTAAGAATTAAGTGTTCCTTTTGTTTGTTTGCTATAAAGGTTTTCTATTTTCTATTTTCAGTCATTACCAAACCACCGATTTATGGGTTAAACTAACCACGCCAATAGTGCGTGAAGCATTTCCGCCACCCGGACATTACCGACCCCGGTTCGAAATAACGTTTATTTACACGCCCACTCCAAAGGGGTCACAAGCCTCTAACCACTTACTGACCTACATTCTTAACCCTTAAAGTGGAAAACCACGATCTTAGTTGATTGATTCCGTATCACATTAGTGCGTATAAAAACACGATGTGTAAATATCGGTGTCTTGTCAAAATCTAGTTCAGTTTTTATTTTATAATGGAACTTCTTTCAAATAGTCCGGCACTGAGTTTCATGCCCGGTGGTAATCAATTTGGTTGATAAGAAAATGTTGCCAGTTCTGTCAAATATACAAATATCTAAACAGACCATAAAGCCTGCACGTAAAATGTAATAAAATAGTACTACACACAAATAATGTATCATCACATCAACGGGGAGGCCGGAAAACGGGGTGTTATGCGTCTAATAATATTAACTAATATTATAAATGCCAAAGTATTGGATAGAAGCAGGCGTTTCTTTGCGGAATTTCATGATATTTCAAACCAAACAGATCTTTGGCAATTTACTTACTCTCAACGCACGTTTTGCTCCAACAACGAGCATCCTCAGGAGATGACGACTTTACAATGAATAATTGTTACTTGAGTAACATTTATTTTCTTTTTTGCTACTGAAAAGCTACGCAGATAATTTAGAAAAGTTACAGGTGCGTGCTGAGGTTCGAACTCGGCCCTCCGGAAGCAAAGCCGAGGTCCCACCCACTAAGCTATCATCGCTTCGATGAGCAGAGTGCAAGGTCTAAATTCTTAATCCTTCTCTCACAATATAAGAGAATTGAATGCTGGTAGACTGGGGATGCCGATAAAATGCTTGAGCTATTTTTTTAATCTGTGCAAACATTCTGCCCTCCCCTCTTAACTTCCAGGCAACATGGCAGCCGGAAGTGCGGCCCGTATCGTCGGAAATTGGTTTACGCGTAGTACCCTCGTATATACGGTTTAATGATACGGCTCGGACATCGATGAATTGCATGAAACCTTCTTGGAAATAATACTTTTTTTATTATCATTATATTCTATTAAAGCCACATCAATCAAACTACTGCAGCTTTATGTGAGGTTACCGCATTATTAGCTGAAGCACCGTGTTTTAGTTATCATCTTTAATAACCCATGAAAATTAAGACAAATTGTTAAGATTGATTGATTGAGATAATCTTATACTAAAAATTCCTTCCCATAGTACTTCTTTCTATTCTAAATCCTTTTCAGTTGAAGCTGTTCGGCTATGGAACTCTCTCCCCTTTCAAATTAGGCGCGCGCAGTCACTAACGATTTTCAAAAGATTCCTAAAAAACATTTTATGCCACCCTAATTAGTCATTTTTTTTTTTTGTTTCGGAGTCACTTTTCTTTGTGTTGTTGGCTTGTACTTTGTATGATATAGTAATTGATATATATATTTATTTTTAATTTGTTAACTGCTCTGCTCTTGTGTACAACCTAACCCTTAAGTCTGTGTTTTTTTCCTTTCCTTGATTGGGTTGCCTGGCAGAGATCGCTTTTTAGCGATAAGGCCGCCCATTGTACCTGTGTTTTATTGTGTTGTTTTTGTTTATAATTTAATTTCTGTTAGGTGTACAATAAAGTGTATTTTCATTTTCAAGATTGTAAAATCAACATCTCCTGAGGATGCTCCGGTTTCGGAGCCAAACGTGCGTAGAGGGTACATTGCCGAAGATCTGTTTGGTGTGGAGTATAAGGATTGAAGAAATTATAAATTACACCATACAGATTCTCCTGCTTTCGCGGAGTATAACAAATTAGGCTTAATTTTCATAATATATCATGGATTTCCGCAAAGTGACGCCTGCTTCCATCCACACCCATTAACGGCCCACTATAGGGCACAGAACAGAATAAGGAGTGGTTAGTTGTCCACCACGCTGGCCGTTGAGAACATTATTGAGAACTCTTAGACATACAAAGTTCCTAACAACGTTTTCCTTCACCGTTTTAGGTATGATGATTATACATTTACTTTCATATACATTTATCTACTCCCTAAGACTGTATTTACTGCGAAAGTAATTTTTCTGCTAGTCTTTATTATTAAACTAAATTAAAATCTCTGGATGGCAGATTGAATTTATTAGTAGGTACTATTTAATAGTAGGTACGATTTTCATGAAATTTAGTATACAGGGGGTTTTGGGGGCGATAAATCGATCTAGCTAGGATTCATTTATATTGGAATCTCGGAATCATTTATATTGGACATACGACTATTTTTTAAGTCATTCATCCTTCTACTCTACTACTACTCTTAAAATAAGGGTCCGCTTGTATAACTTTATTCAAATAGGCACATAGATGGCACTTTTGATGCGTACAGTACATGTAAAATATGACATAGAAGTGAGTTGATTGCGATAACTAAATTCGACAACTTAAAACTAAAGCTACAAGGGTTCCAAACGCGCCCTGGTCTAAGAAGAAGCCCACAACAAACTTAGACGGTTGTTTTTTTTGATTGTTATCACCATCTCACATTGTCATTTAAAACTATTAAAGAAGCAACCTGGTTAAAGCAATAAATTACACCCAAGCAGTTTTATCGTTGACGTATTCCTTAATACTATAACAGGTCTTTAACAACAACGTTTTTTGGCTTATCTAGGAATGAATTATCTGCCTTCACCTGCAAACAAACAATTCAAAATCCCCTCAAAGGCACGTATTCACACGCTCTCTGATTGAATTTTGAGTCGTTTTATTATATCACGTCACGCTCACACCCGGTTTTACGGAAAATGAAAAATGGTGGAAACCGTTGGGGACTGAAAAGCGCGACTTTTCATTTCACTGGATTCTGGTTCACGCTACGCCGGATTTTCGAACGAATTGAAGTGGGTGGAAATTTATTTTAGTCCTAACTAGGATTTGTCGGTGGATTTACTTGTTTACGATGGTTTTTATATATTACTATACTAGCTGTTGCCCGCGACTTCGTCTGCGTTTGATTCTGTTTTTGATGTGGCATCAAAATTAGTTGTAGATCTAAAAAAAATTAAAGTATGTAATAGCGCTAAGCCTTAAATGAGGGGTTTGCTGCTGTCCGCTGAGGAGTTCTGTCCTCTATATCCAACCACAGTTTTGGCAAAATTAAACACATATTATAACCTTTATAGTACAAAAAATATTATTTAAATCGGTTATAATTTGTCGGAGTTATGGTGTAAAATCGTCAAACACTCATCCGCTCTCCCGAAGGAACCGAGGATTAAAAGTATCCTATATTAGTTATAACACTTCCAAGAATATGTGCACAAAGTTTCATGAGGATCGTTTAAGTAGTTTTTGCGTGAAAGCGTAACAAACAAACTTACATTGCAATTTATAATAGTAGTATGGATAGGGATTACGCGCGTTGCCTGGATCGTTGGTTTTCCTAGTAGCTGGGACTTCGGAAGGACGGAGTTCGGTCCCTGGCGCGTACATGCCAGTTATTTATTATTGTGTACAAATACTCTTCTGTATAATAAGTCTATCCTTTTGTTTTGTATTTCAGTATAAAAATAAGCAAAATAATTCAATGTTAAGTGCGTTTTATAAGCTACTAGGCTGTTGCCCGCTTTTCATCCACGTTTTGTCCGTCTGTTTGTTTTCTTGGGGTAAAATGCTACAAACCGTTCTTTTAACTAACTCTATTTCGAAAATCAATCAATCATTTCGAAGGACAATAAACAAACACATTTCCGCAGTTATAATAGTAGTCAGGATTTTTATACAACGTGTAAATAAAACCGAAATCATATTCAGAGACTTATCTGTGAAACCGAAACTCTTCTAGTTTATTGAGTAAACCACGAAGATAGTATTACCTATTCAGTAGAAAAACAATCATTTAAATCGGTTAAAATTTCACGGTTATTTATGATGTAAGTTATTTATGATGTAAAATCGTCAAACACTTTCATCTCCTCTCCAAAACAAACTGAGCTGAATTTCAGGATAAAAAGTATTCTATATCCTACCACGTAGTATGAACTCAAATCGTGCAAAGTTTTATTTGAATAATTCGTTCAGTACTTAGTTTCAGCGTTATGCGCGGCCCAGATACAGACAGACAGACCGACAGAGAGACAGACACGATTGAAAAAAACTGTTTTGGGTTCACCGGACAGTGAAAATCAAAGTCCTCAAAAAAAAATTTTGAAATATCTTCAATGCACAGAATTTGATCCAATACAGTTTCATTATAAGTATATGTCTAATAATATTCAATTTGTCGTTTGTATGTTAATACCATGTGCATGTTTCTTGGTGTACGTAAAATAATTTATATTTACTTTCTTTGTATCAATTCCAGTTTACCCGATCAGTTTATGACCTGGCTCATTCACGTCCTGACCTGTTAGTGCTTACAATTTCAGCTCTAGTTACAAACTGTGTTTATTCAAAAACCAGCTCTCATAGCTACAGAATAAAGCTGGTTTTACACAACAACGCTGCGAGTTTCGGAAACAGTTTGAAGCTGACTTATACGATCGTTTCATTCGCATGGCTTAGCTAAGCTTTCTTCTGGTGGATCGGGGACCAACGTAGCAAAGCTTTTGATATTGGTACGCTCTAAACTGGTTTATATAAGAACTGCCTCGTTAATCTACTAGTAAGAACCCTTAAAGCTAACCTTAATTTATCTGATTTATGTATATCTCAAACTTGAGCATCCTCAGGAGATGTCGACTTTTCAATGAATAATTTTTAATTTAAAAATTGATCATTTTCAATTTAAAGTTGTTAAATTAATCTAAATTTTTAAAATATATCCAAAGTTGTCTATTTCAGGGTTCTACAAGATAAGTTTTTTTAAACCAAATTAATTACCGCATGAAGGTCTATCTAATTTTTTGTTCATAGGCTATAATTCATTTTCAAAAAAGTTGAAAGTCCTTAAGTAAATTGTAATAATGTAACCAATAATTGTCCTTTAAAATTCAACACTTGGCGTGCGCGAGAAAACCATTGATTATACATAAAAATGATTTATGACACAAAACCAAAGTAGGTGTAGGCTTATTTAAATAAATAGTTTTATCATAAAGATATTTATGTAGCAGTACCTACTTATTTACCCTTATCGGATATGAAATGTAGAAGTTATCGCGAGTTTTAAAAATGACTAGACTATATTATTATATATATATTAATATTGCTTTTTAACAAAATGAAATGTCGCAAAAATATTTTATAAATAATCCTACATTACTGATATGAAATGAGTAAAAAAACATGTCAAAGTAAGAGCTTCCGGCAGATTTGAGGAAAATCCACGGGGAGAGCCGAGATTGGAAATTTCAAGTCATTTGGGCGGAGCAAATGTGATTTCGTAAAAACGTATTCATAACTTTTGCACAAAGTGATATTTTGATAAAGATTTATGTCATCCTCGGATAACTTCGTTTCCTTCAATGAATATTCTTTATGAATATATTTTATAAGTAAAAGAACTAAATCTAAAGTAAATATGATATTTACTTTAGATTTAGTTCTTTATTGCTGGGATATTGCACCTACATACTCGTGATATATTGGCCTTGCAATTTTATTAACGACTCCTTAACACTAAACTTATTTAATAGCATTCAAAATTCGAATCTAAACTGTAATCAAAAACTAAAATGTAATCGAAAACTTGGTAAGTTTTGCACATTTTATATAATTGAAAGCAATATAATAATTATTATTTTTGCTTCAATATTTTTTGTGACGTACGACGTCAATGGTTATTTACATTATCTATTTATCTTTGACTTGGTTATAATTTATATATGTACTATACTATTGTATTTAAAATACCTATTTTTGTCCAGTATTTATACAAATTCAAAATTCAAAAACGGTTTTATTCATGTAGACCTTTCACACTTCATACATATATTATTACCATTATTGGGAGTTGATGGTGATAACTACATTCCTAAACTTAAGTAAACTTAAAACGAAATCTAGGAGGTTGTTAAAAGCGCCCTGGTCTAAGAAGAGCCAACAAAAACTTAGCCGGGGTTTTTTTTTTGTTATCAACATCTCTCAGTCAAATTAAAACTTAGATATGAAGTTAGGGCAATAATTCATACCCAGGCCCATTTTATCATACATGTAATCCTAATATTAAATTAAGATTTCCCGTGAATGAATTACTAATTTTATGTAACCCTGTAAACTGGCGTAGGAGATTATTTTTACACCTGGTATTATATTTGTTACAGTCCACTTTCTTTTTAAATTTTGGTATATTTTATGTACATAAACGAAGTTTTCAAATACTTATTGATTAATTGATGATTGACTTTTTATCAGTTTTAATAATGAAAACTCTAAATTCTAGAAATGCACGGTAGCCATTCGTTACATTTTGAGTTCGCGTTACACGTCAGTAATGAAAAACACGTCAGTTATGAGGGGTTATTGGATATTAATTGAATGTTTATGTTATGTACGCATCAGAAGTACCATTTATGCGCCTGTTTAAAAGTAATGGACTATGGCCTTAACCTTTCCTGTTTCTGAGGGGAGACTCGTTCCCTGAGCCGGCTGTTAATGGCTTGACAATCATGATGATAACACTTACATAGTTGGTTTTGGTACAATCCGTTATTTTTAACACTTGCCTTATCTATATTGTTATACTAAATTGAATAGAGCTTTCCATTTCACATTTCACTTCAAAAGTTCATACCCCTTGAATATAGAGTGAAATACGAATTTGCATCACAATAGTGTCGCTCGCGTTGAAATCCGGCTTCGAAATAATATTATGATATTAGCCAGAACATGGAACTGCTATTTTACGCTGGATTTACGTTAGAGTGACGTATTGCATCGGGATGCCGATCAAACTCATACATTTTATATGAATTCGTGCACAATGGACATCAATGTATCACGCCAGACGACTGTGCACGACGTTACCATATAAATATAATGTAAGTATGTATGTACCATGTAAAATAAGTGTCTGTAATCTAAGAAGAAGAAAAAATATTTTTAACAAAAAAGCCGATTTCTGATATGACTTGTTGAACTAACTAGTTTCTTAGAAGTTGTACTTCTCTTGGCGCGTTAGGGAAAAATGGGATTAAATTTTAACGGTGTGCGCGCACACCGTCACTTAAAACCGACACCCTGAAGTTAGTTATAAGGTTTAACAGCGACACTTTCAATTGTCAAAGTCTGCGCGCTCATTCCGGTGATTTAATGGATACATTGTTCAAAAATCTCAAATTTTACTATTGAGTTTTTGTGTTGAGAAACTTGGTTGTCCGATTATGAGATAAATAGAAAATGCGTTATTACCAAATTTTCAACGTATTATTATTGCCATTTTTCTATTGTTAGTGTCGTATTTGAAAGGCTAAGTAGTTTTAGAATAAGGCGTTTTAGAATAAAATTTTTGAAAAGATTGTTGTCTTGTGACGCCAAAGAACTGTTACTTCTAACGCGTGTACACAAGCACAAACACGTTTTTTTTGTTTAAATGAACCTTGAATACTATGAACAGCCTACTATATATGTTATGATTGCTTAAACTATACAAATTTATGCGATAGCAGGCGGTTGATTTTTGAAGAGTTCCGTTGTCTGTCTCCAAAAGACTTCATCAGATCTATAAATTTTACCATTTTGAAATAAAAACCTTTGGAATAAAAAAAAAAATTGTTAACCCGTCTATAAATGACATTTATTAATGAGTTATTCCCGAACACACAAATAAGAAGCAGCTCTTCTTTTTTATGGATATTGGAAAAATAAAAAAGTTGAAAATGAATGGGCTCGCGCCATACAAAACACAATTTCTGGTGTTTTTTTTATAGACTGTCTAAGTCTAGCAAGAAACAGTAAATATAAAAAAAGAGTTAACTAGAGGGTCACCATAGAAGACCGGAGTTTTTTTTTGTGTTATCGCTCAATGAGAATAATGTTAATACTAATAATGTAGAGTTTCGTATTGAACCTAGACAGCGGTACATTTTATTTGAAAGTCCTACTCTCAAAAGCTTTTCCTATTAGCCTCTTGAAAACTTTTGATTTGCAAGTTCAACTCGCATTTAACCAGTTTTTATGTGGACATAGCTAAAAAGGCTAAAAGCTATGTTAAATAGGAGTCAAATACCTAGTATTATCTACACGCTTGTAAATTGTATTGTATTGTACTTGAATTTTCTAGAACTACACAGTATGCCGATTAAAATTTAAATAAGTTTTGTATGTGTGTTACATGAATTCACAGAATGAAGGACATACAGACACCGTGTACACGTCTAATATTGAAGCATCAGAAACCAGTCTACTTTAGCAGTGTTTCTCAAACAGGCGGTTAGTCACTTCATTCCAAAGTTTGTGAGCTAGCAACTTCCCGCGGACGTTTACACTATTTTTGGACACAATGCAATAATGGTTGAATGAGATTTATGTATGTTTTTAATTCTGTCGTATTATTATTGTATTAGAAAAAATAATAAAATAAAACAAATAAAAAAATTGTCTTGAAGTTTTCATTCACGCCTAACATTTTCAGGTATTCCACCCGATCATTTGGGTGCCTAGTGTGAGATTTTCTATCTTCGTTTACTCATATGATCGCGTCAAAGTTAACTACGAATTGTATGGAATCGAAATAGCGCCATCTAGTGACAATAGGTATTATTTACGAGCGTTTATAACCACATTTGTGCTGACATCAGCTGCAACATTCACTACAACACCTTCAGACATGTGGAGATTATCTAAGTTATTATTAAGTACTCCACTAATCGATTATTTTGTTTGATATTCATTTGAGAGAGTCAGAAGCACTGATAGCATTATTCATGTTTGTAAGAGAGCAGACAAGATGGAATGTGTTTCAAAATATAAAAACTATATCTCCTAACATAATCATGGCAATTTGACATTAACTGTACTTCTACTAAAGGTTTTGGTATATTAAAGAGTGCATTATTTTAACTTAGATGATCTCTTATAACCTAAATGTTGTAACTATATAATCGATGTTGCAGATTGTCTTGGCAAATGCTTTAAATGTTAATGCTTTAACTACGTGTCTGTGTTTCTGTACAGCCTCCACACAGTTTTAGGCGCAGGAATGGATATCTTGGGTGTTTTGATATGACCATCGTCGTTTCATACAGCGACTGTATAGGTGGAAATACTTCAGTGCACTGGAATATTATTTCGGCTTACACGAAAGCATTTCAAGAACTCTTTACAGTTGATAATATTGGTTGCACTTTTAGTTTCAAATGTATTTATATTTTTCATTTTGTTTCCTTATTTTTTTGCTACAATCAAGATGGTTCATTTCTTTTACATTTTAAATACATTTTTAATTTAATTATATCTCGTAGGTTCGAATCCTGTCGGTTCCGAAATTTTTGTATGCATTTTATAATTTATACAATTAATTATATTATATTTTCTAAATAAATAATTTTATTATTGCGTATTTAATTGTATTTAAATGAATAAATATGACATTGATCACGTTTTGCAATGGTTACTTTTATTGCATTGGGTACTTACAACATTATGTTTTATTATATCTGTAAAGAGTTACTTGGTATTTCAGACTTTTACTTCGCTTAAATCTGGCGATTTGATTAAACTATTCACTTTCCAAAACTATTTATTTATTTATACGAAAAATATAAATGCTTGCCTATATGAATATTTGTTGTTGTTTGTTGCTGTATCTGAAAACATATCGGTTATATTTTAAGTTGTAACCAGAGTACCTACTCTAACCTCAACCTCTGCAAGATTTTATGCTTCGAAATAATTAGATTGAAAGATACATAATCTAGAAGTGAATTGGAAATATTAAACTAGAACAAATTAATCAAGATTTTATAAACTCTTGATATTTCAAGTACAGCTTCAAATTCTATATTGCATTTTTTAAAGACATTTGATAACTGTTATATGTGTACCAGACTGACAAGGTAGATATGCTGCACTATTTTATCTCTTCTTTCCTCAACTATGCACCTTACTGCACACTCTTATGCTGTTTTGGTAAAATGGTCACAAGAAAATACACACAAACACTGTCACATAAATAAACTCATGTCAAAGTTCTAGATAGATAAAAAATGGGGCACTTTCTTTCAAACATCGCTCATGGTTTTGACGTTTAAAAAAAAAAAAAGTATTTTATGCCAGGGAAGGTTTGTCTATAATCACTTAGCTGAGCAGACGGGTTGGTAAATAGCATTGGATAGCAGCACAAAGTACGTTGCTACCCGTAGTCGCGCCGTGTGCAACGTGGTTGTGGCAACACATTAAAAGTGCTATTTATTAGGTAAATTTTAAATTTTGTTGCTTATTAGGTAAATTTTGGACCTACCAATGCATAAGTTTAAAGAATGTGTTAAAACACATTTATTACAGCGAGGTTATTATACAATTGATAAGTTTCTTAATGACAAGGTTGCTTGGAAGCATCCGCCTCCGCTTTCATCTCCCAAAGATAGAAAAATGAATGTTAAAATGTAAAATGTAAATTTTTGATGTTGGAAAAGAGCAACTGCTGAGTTTCTTGCCGGCTTCTTCTCGGTAGAATCTGCCTTCCGAACCGGTGGTACAGTCACTACACACGGACAGACTTAACGTTTCAAAAGTGCTTGTATTAGGCCTACTTGAAATAAATGAATTTTGAATTTTGAATTTTTTGAATTATCTATGTGCCTATTTGAATAAAGAAATATTTGACAACTGTTGTGTAAACTGCGTTAAAATATGCGAAAATTTGTGAGATGAAGTTGATAGAAATGTGAGTATAGTAAATGTGAAAACTCCTCTGTTTCTTCGGCTCAATATGCCTTTTACCAATCTTGAAGAAATTTTTATTCCACTATAAGTTACTGGACGGACTCCACTACTCACCTGGACGCAGTCTGAGATGGTAGCGGGCTAACCCGTTAGGTAGTATGGTAGTCGTACCCCTAATCGGTGTTTACGCGACATCGCACCGGAACACTAAATCGATAAGAGGCACGTCTTTGTCTGTAGGGTGGTTACCAGCCACGGCCAAAGTTTGCCACCAGAATAGACCAGAAAAAAATCAGAAACAATAAATTCCTAAATTGGGGCAATTTCGCCGGGAATCGTACCCGGGACTTCGTAATTAAATTCACAGCGCTGACCCTTGCGTTTGTTTATTTATTATTATGCAAATTTATTGTTAATTTACCAATCTTGCAGAAAGTATTGTTTTGGTTTTGGCATAATTTTACATCCAACCGCCCGTCTGACTTCAACCCTTCTTAGAAGATTTTGTTGGTAAAATAACCGCTATCTTTCAGTTCAAAGGTGTAAGGTTCAATGAATGCAAGTGAAAAGTGGTAGAAGAATTCAATAAGGGTCATGCGTTGACCATATTTAATTACAAGTGAAACGTAGGGGTAGCAGAGCTTTATTACCCCATTTGCAAGTATAATGACCTCAGATAGGACAGCGTTAATATCCGAGCACTGTAATTATCCAATAATTTCAGCTCTGTGGCACTGTTGTCAAGCATTAGTCTGGGAAATTCGGCGTCAGTTGGAAATTTCATTAGCGGACGGGCTCACAACCGTACATATATTTTATAGTATATACCTATAAGTGCACCGCTTATTGATCTCCGTGGTGCAGTAGTGATTGCTGTGTTTTAAAATGGGTAGGTTGGATTTCCGGAAATTTAATAAAATAAAAGAGCAAATTGGGAATTTATTATTTCTGAATTTTTTTGGTCTGGTGCGGTTGGAAGCGTCGACGGCGGCTAGTTATCTAAAAGAATGTACTCCCAAGAAATTAAACGTTTCGATACTATGCCGAGTAACCAATGGTATTGGGTTTATTTGGGGTCTGTTACCATCTTACACACGAAGTTCATAATCACTAAAATCCAAATCTTCAGATGACAGGATTAAGTTGTGCTTTATAAGAAAATGAAAAGAGCACGAATGAAATGAAATGATATTAAAATGAAATGAAGTGAAAACTACTACCTACCTACTAGATTCGATCTATCGTCGTAAGAATTTGGTTTATTAAATAATTTCGGGCGTCAAACTCCATTAGCACTTTTCACCAGTATGACAGTCAAAGGCTAACTTGTAGTGGAATAAAAAAAAGGCCAGATCTACGTCCATAGAAGTCGTCTACGTCTACGTCTTCGATTATTTTATCATATTCCACACACTAAAAGCCCTTGACTGATAATGCAGACAAAGATGGTATGGTTAGGGTACGGCAGTTATTTATTTATATTTACCTCTAATCGGTTCCTAAGCGACCTTGTGTGCGACAATTGTGTGTGTGTGTGCGCGTATGTGTGTCTGTGTGTGTGTCTGTGTATATGTGTGTATTTCTATGTGTTTGTATATGCGTGTGTTTTAGTTTTTCTTTGAAAGGTGAATTAGCCGGGAGTGTTGTATGATGAAAATCCATACTTACACAAATTTAAAAACCGAGATGGCTGCCACCAGAATACGTTGGATTTTAAGTCCGCAATAGTAGCCAGTAGAAAACGGAAAGACCGCCAAATAGGGCAAAAATACTTTGGTGGTGGTATTAAAGGATAGTTTTATTATGATGTCATTTTTTACGTTCTTAACATATTTCCTCAGATGTTTTTATCAAACTATCGTGAATCATGTCATTTTAATAACGTTTCAACAGACATACAAACAGCACACAATATTTTACTGAAACATATATTTGACATTTTTATTGACTGCGTTTAAGAGTCTAGGGTAGAAAGATAAATAAATTATGAATTATAAATAACCGATACGTTAAATGTAAAGTAGAAAATTACTAACGAAGAATTTTTAGAACCATTATATTGAAGGACTTAAAATGCCATCACTTATAAAAATCCCCAAGATACCCACTTCAAAGCAAACGACGCTTGCGAGATATGAAGCTATCGAAAAATGTCCAACCTCATTTATCAAAGTAATCCTATTACGCGATTTTCATTTTAAAATTTTATACGGGACTTTGAGTAAATTGAGAATTGCTCCAATCAATTACGATGTATTTCAAACTTCGATAAAATGATTTGTAATAGAATTAGTTAACATTATGAGTTAAACAAAGAACAATATAAAAATTGTATACACTTGTACATTAAGAGTTATTTTTTTGTCTATGGTTCCCATACTTTGAAAGCAAATGACGAAATTTTATAAATTTCCAACCTCATTTATTGGAATTTGGAGTAATCCTATTAAGAGATAAATTTGAAATGTTATACAGACTTTAGGGGTAAATTGAGGTTATTTTGACCAAATAATCATAATGTTGTATGAATCATTTAATGCGTAATATTTGCGAATATAATGTTCTACAAACAACATAATGTCATCGAAATGTATACATGTACTTTTGTTATTAAAAAGCAGATAGTAAACTACAACTTTTCCAAAGACATCACTTTATCTAGAACGAAACTAATTCGTAGGTGAGAAAAAAAGACACTTAAAAATGTATGTCATCGATTTTTTAGTTAACCTAAGCTTAAATCCAAAACAATAAAACTAAACATCGTTATTTGAACTAGGTGTACACATTTTAAAAGTTAAACCTGGACTAGGTTTACGACATTGTTCCTTGTGACCATTTTGCCATATAACAGCACTATGTACAGCATGTCAATCTTCTTGGTCGTATATTGCTATGCTTGGTGTATAGGATCAAACTTTCTTCTTGCAGGCCCGGAGCGCAAGCACCAGTAGCTTTAGGAGTGTTAGTCAGGTAATGACAGTACGTAATGCTTGATCACGCCTGGCCATTTACATCGGTGATTTTTTAATTTGTTTCGGTCGGCAATGATTTTTGTTCGGTTAACTGAACTTCGGCAATGTTACCAACCAACATCTGTGCTCACAAATTTCTTATCCAATCCAAATTGACAGGTCCTATGGTGGTACCGACGTTTTTACTATGTTCTTTGTGGAAAAGGACTTTGTTTAAACCTGTCACTTTAGTTTTGATGTAAGATTTGTGCACTATTTTTCTCCCATATAATCATAAAATCGGTATCAAGTGTTATCATAAATTCGAAGTTTTAAAATAAAACGAACTTTCCCAAAAAAATAATAGTGAGAAACTGTTAGTGTTTATTTTTTAGTTATTGTAGAAACTCATTTGTTATGTTTCTCTTGTACTACATAGAAAAATTTAGTCAGGTAACAGGGCCTGTTCGGATTACGCATAATTGTATAGAAGAGCAGATAACGTATTTTGACAACTTCTCACGAAATTGACAGATAAATGTAAAACTGGGTGTCATTTTTGATATCCCAAAAATTTACTTTTGGGGATCTATGCCACTAAAGTAAGTTTTAAATATAAAAAACGTTACATCAGCTTTATCATTAATCTGTCATTAAACTCCATATTATTTTGATTTTCGTTTGTTTGGTTGGTATGTCCTATCCACTTTTATAACTACGAAGAAACTTAAATCATTGCCAATTATCTTAACTTATGTCACGAGTCATTTGCTATTTTACAGTAGTTTGATTAGCAGTAGAGGCATCATATCACCTGCTGTAGAAAAATCAACATTTGTAAGGTAAGCTATTGGAATATAAGAAAACACGAAAACAATTATATCTACAATTAGAATCTCTATTATTTTGGATTTTTTTTATTTTATTTTATTATGTATGTATTATATATTATGTGGGTATACACGATGTATCAAAAACATTATTCATATGAAAAACATTATTTTTATGACACTGCAGTCACAAAAAAGGGGAGACGCGGGTTCGAATCCCGCGGTTGTGCAATATTTGCTATAAATTTATTTTAAATCCTAAATATTCTCTCTTATGGTTGGTATGGAGACACTGGGCAAGGAGGCGACGGCCGACCAGCTCAATGGCGTGATGGCGTGATGGCGTGCATATATAAGGGCAGCAAGGAAAACCTACATGCTACTCACCAGCAATAGATAGATATGGCGTGCTAATAAAGAGGCCTTAGCTGCTGCTTATTTGCTGAATTTCTTACCAGCTCTTCTCGGTGGAATCTGCCTTCCGAACCGGTGGTAGAGTCACTACAAAAAGACTGACTTGACGTTTCAAAAGTCCTTGTAAACTGGGCCTACTTGAAATAAATGAATCTTGAATTTTTAGCCCAGTCATGGACTTTATTAGGCTGGCGATAATGAACGATTTACCTATAAACCATAAAAAATAACTTATTGTAACAAACCGATACAAATGTATAGTTTTTATTCCACAGTACTCATTAGACATTATTTTAAGCTTAAAACTTTAAAATTCAATGGTTAACTACTACCGCAGATTTAATTTAGTCTGTATACCAAATTCACTACATCTCCTCATTAGTTGTCGTACGAGACGACTAAGGGAATATAACGGAACTATGCAGTAAGGGACTTAATTGGGCTGGCGATAATAAACGATTTACCTATAAACTAAAAAAAAAAACTTAAGGTAACAAACCGATAAAAATGTATAATTTTGATTCCACAGTTCTCATTAGACGTTATTTTAAGCTTAAAACTTTAAAATTCAATGGTTAACTACTACCGCAGATTAATTTTAGTCTGTATACCGAATTCACTACCTCTCCTCATTGGCTGTCGTACGAGACGACCAAGGGATTATAACGGAGAACGGGCAACAACGTGCTCTGTGCTACTACTACGATCTACTGCGATCACCAACATGTCTGCCTAGCGTCGTGATTACAGGAAAAACTCCTCACTGGGAGCGGCCTTTAGTTCAGCAGTGGACTGTTATAGGCTATTAATTAATGATGAAATAAGTATGGTTTAAGCTATTGTTATTTGACGGCCGACTGGTGCAATGGGCAGCCCTGCTTTCTGAGTCCATGAGGCCGTGGGTTCGATTCCCACAACTGGAACATGTTTTTTTATAATTTTTATTAGTGTTTTTACCTAAACTTGGAGGAATTATCAATTTTATAAATTTAAAGGTATTTCAGGCCGCGATTGCCAGAGAGTCGCATGTTCAAATCCTGTCGGTTCCGAAAATTTTTATATGCATTTTAAATTTATAAAAATGGAACATGTTTGTGTGATGAACATGAATGTTTTTCAGTGCCTGTTTAATTTAATAATGTAAGTATTTATGTATATCATTCATAAAAATATTCATCAGACATCTTAGTACCCATAACACAAGCAACGCTTAGTTTGGGGCTAGATGGCAATGTGTGTATTGGCGTAGTATTTTTTTTCTGATAAGATAGAACTTTCATTTCCAAATAGCGCGATATACACAACTCTTAGGAACTCCGTGTTGAGATTGCAGCTAAGGGGCCACTTGTATTGGAATAAAAAGTCAGAAAAAGGGTCAAAAATAACATATCTTTTTTCCGCTGTTAAGCAGTCTATAGATTAAGTAATAGCATATCTTTTTTTTTTTTATTTAACTTCGAGTTCGCTCTTGACTGCAATCTCACCTGGTTGTAAGTGATGATGCAGTCTAAGATGGTAGCGTGCTAACGTGTTAGGGAGTATGGTAGTCGTATCCCTAATCGGTTTCTACGCGACATCGCACCAGAACACAAAATCGCTTAGCGGCACGTCTTTATCGGTAGGGTAAGCTCAGCGCCAGGAAGGTCCACAAATATGTTTTTTTTAAGCTCACGTCGGAAAACTCAGCATCTTAACAGCTGGAGATAAATACCTTTTTATTGATTCGGTGGCCACGGAATAAAAACTCCCTCATAGCGTTAAATGGGTCAAGGAAATGTGAAGAGATTATTTCAATCCCCCCTACGGAAAATGGCCTTGCTTCTGATAAATTGCGTAGTGTTTCCCATTAGCCATTGTTATTTTAATCACGTTAGTAAATCTCGGAATAGCATCCTAACCTATTAGTATTGTAAATGCGAAAAGAGTTTATTAGCGCATTGCGGAGCCCTGGGGATTATAAGTTGGAGGTCCCGGGTTTGATTCCCGTTCCCGAAATTTGGAATTTTATAATTTCTGGACTTTCTCTGGGGAGGCTTTGACCCAGTGGCGTGCGTATAGGATATGCACTGTGTATGCAGATGATAAAAAATGAAGAAAATCTCCAGTATGAGTTATAAATACCGTCAAGGTAGGCTTTTTATAACTCTTACAATGCCTATCCTTAAGTTTTTTGAACTTTCACTGGAGATTTTTTTCATTGTATATCGTCTGCATACCCTGTGCATACCCTCTATGCACGCCACTGTTTTGACCCTCGCTACCACACTATTTAGCAAGAAATTTAGCGTACCGGTACGATGCCGAGAAAAATTGGTTTAGATATAACTGCTATACTCCTAACAGGCTAGCCCGCTACCATGCTAAATTGCATCATCACTTACAATCACGGGAGATTGCGGTCAAAGACTTGCTTCTTGTGGTAAAATTTTTTTTTTGTTGTTTTCACTTGTTGTTACGTTTTGTTATACCTACGTAAAAACTTGTCTAATTTTCTTGAAGGTCGTAACAAAATGCTGATTTCAGAGCTATTTTATTTATGTTAACGTTCTAAACCCCGTTTTTCAATTCATGGGATATATTTCAAAGAAACTTTTTCTTACAAGACCACCTACCAATAAAAACCTACCTTTGAGATTTTCATGTCTCTTACTAATAATAATAGGACTCTGTATACCTCATATCGACTTAATAAAAACTAGACTTAGTTATTCTCAGTAATCATCAAAATCAGACAAATTAAAAAAAAAAAACCTTTTTCACAATTCTTGACCTCAAAAACTCGTAATCGACATTTGTGCATGCCAACCTAGACCAGTCAAGCCATGGCAGTCAAGCGCTAGGCTATAAATTAAAAAAAATGGATAGCCCACCAATCCGTGTTGTAGTAGACTGGGGTCTGGGTCTAAGTTCTAAATCTCTCTCTCCTATAAAAGCGAAGCCCGTCTAACCCTGGTACATTTAATAGCCTGAGGTTAGAGATAAGAGCCAAAACTACGGTCTATAAAATAAGTATGTAATGTAAGATCTAAAGAAGTCAAAATCAAGTCAAAGTCAAAGTAAAATTCTTTATTAAAGTATGCCCATCACAGATGTACTTACGATTCGTCTATTACATGAAAAATGTGTTCATGGTAGTGAAATTATGGCGATAACCATATTCGTTAACTTAAACTTACGAGGGTTCTAAACGCACTCAGATCTAAGAGGAAGCGAACAATAAACTTAGCCGGGTGTGCTTTTTTGATATCACCATCTTACATTTGCGACGTCGTTAGCATTCATCATCATCATATAAACTCATTACCACTCACTACAGTTCACGGGTCTCCTGCCACAATGAGAAGGGGTTACGGCCGTAGTTCACCACGCAGTCTTGGACTTCACACGCCTTTGAGAACATTATGGAGAACTCTCAGGCATGCAGATTTCCTCACGATTGTTGTTGATATTTTAGTTGCTTAAAACGTATATAACTTAGACACGTTAACATTAATCCTCGTATAAACATCTGCTGGATCTACGGGTACGTTATGTAGAGCGAGTGGTTATGCAAACAGCGTCCTGTGACCTACAAACCTATTTCATCCATAATCTTTCGTCGTCGACTCAGACACTCGACTCTACTAACCGATAGAAACATATAAAAATAATTTTCATCATTATAACTTCAATCGATTGACGTGCACTGCTGGACTTAGGTCTTTAGATGGCAGTTAAAAAATCCACGGTTCTGGGCTACTTGTCTCCAGCGGCTTCCAGCGACTCGCTTGATGTCGTTTGTCCACCTCGTTGGGGGCCGACCAACGCAAGCGGGTGCGCGGTTGCCATTCGAGCAACTTGGAACCCCAACGACCATCGGTTCTTCGAGCTATGTGCCCCGTCCATTGCCACTTCAGCTTCGCGACTGTCAGCTAAATCGATAATTCAGTTCTGCTAGGGATTTGATCACATTGAGATTCTCGAAGCATAGCCCTCTCCATCACCCGCTTAGTGACTCTTTTTATGGGGCCGATAATAAGCGGCCACTTTTGTGTCAGTCTGTAGTGACTGTTATGGCCATTTCTAGTTCTAGTTTTTCGATCTTAGTTCAAAGGTTCCAGGAATATTTTTTTGAGATATCCGTGCCGTCCAGGTAAAAGCTTAAATAAAAATAAAAACAAACTTCTCAGTGGAGTAAACTACATCCCCAACTCACAAATCAACTTCATTCACAATTTCGAAGCTTAAGTGAAAAGTTCCATCTTTCAACGTCTATACAACCCGGTGGCTTCAGATTACGCGCGATTCGAAAAACTTTTTCAATCCTCTAGCGAAAAATAAAAACCGTTTGAATTCCTATAATTAATTTTCAGCCAACTTCGGAAAATCGTTATTCAATAAAATCAATCAAAGACGTATTGTTTTTGGCAATATAAAACCATATCTTGGATGGAAGCAGGCATTAATTCTGTACTGTGTGTTATTTAATCCTAGGACTCCTTCTTATCTTAAGGAGAAGTTTAAATTTCTTGGAGTGCAGTCTGAACTTAGATCGAGTCGTGCGCTGACTTTGAGCATGCCGTTCCACAAAACGAAGTTTTATAAGCATTCGTTCAATGTCAAAGCTACTGAATTGTGGAATGCACTCCCATTGATCATAAGACAGTCGAAATCATTGGGCATATTTAAAAATGCTGTTAAGGCTCATTATCTCGCTCAGTAAAGACGACTATTATTATTTATTTATCTACTCAAACTCATATTTAAGTATTTATAGTATATTAAGATATGTATTAGTATATTTATTTTTTTATATTTATCAATAGTATTTTTTATTTTTTTTTATTTGTGTAGTCTGGTATGTATTAGTATGTAGATATTTGTATGTATGTACTAAATAGTGTACCCCACCTATTTGTTTTCTTTTTAGTTTTCCTAATCCTAAGGTTGCCTGGCAGAGATCGCTAATTAGCGATAAGGCCGCCTTTTGTATCCTGCTTCATTCTTCATGTGTTTGTTCGTTTTTTGTCTTGTTTCTTTCTTTGAATGGTGTACAAATAAAGAGTATAAATAAATGAATTTGCAGTATTCCATTATATATTACGAAAATGAAGCTCATTTTGCTATAGGTACTCCCCGAAGCGAAAAAGCATCTGTATGGTTAATTTATAATTTCTTCAATATTTATAATCCACACCATAAAGATCTTCAGCAATGTAGACGTAGTCTTAAGGATTACTAACGTCAAAATCTTACAAACAGTAAAAGCACATTTTTTTTCTTCTGAGATTACCGCATTGGTTCGCTCTTTCTCTTAATTTTTCTTTAAATATTTTCCAAACGAGATTTTGGTTGGAATTCTGATGCTGGGAAAAGACCAGAGAAATTACAAGTTAGAGCAACCACGCTGCTTGTTAATATTATATCATTCTCAGCATTGTTTTGGGGAACGATCAGGGAACACATTATGAGGAAACCTGCACGCCTGAGAGTTCACCATAACGTTCTCAAAGTAGGGTGTAGTCTACCAATCCACACTTGGCCAGCGTGGTTTACTATACGGCCTTAAACCTACAAGTTGTTAAGAAGAAGGGTTTGGGCCGTATAGTCCCCGAGAGAAGACCCGTGCCCTGTAGTGATCCGGTAATGGGCTGATATTGATAAAAGAACCAGAGGCATCCTAATAAGATAAGATGAGTTTTAGAGCATAGACTCATCTGCTCTATTTCCTAACATCAGGTTTGCACCAAGAATCGTATAACAGAATATGAGCTAGAATTGAGAAAACAACTGAAAAGCTCGTGATCTTTAGTCGAAAATGCCGAACACTGAACCACTAAACAACAGGCAGTTGAAGGTAACGACTTCATGCGGTAAGTCAAAATCGCATGTTTGCGTTGCCTTCTCGTTTGATATTCGGAATGAAGACTTCCCATTTGCCATACAGTCGGTGAAAAACGTCAGTTATCGTTGTTGATCTGCGGCGTTTTTGTAACTTTTCGCAACAACAAGAGAATTACATATGTCAGCATCTTTTTATTTATTGTTCTTAGATCGAGAGTTACGTCAGAAAGTGTTCTTATCAGTGATTTATCTTCTTTGCTCTTTTGTTTCTTTTGAATAACCTTACTTATATCACAATGCTATTTTGTTTGTTAATATGTTTGTTCATTTGTCGTGTTTTTAAGCCGTTTATCCGACCCATCAACTGGATTTTTGGCATAGAGTTAGTTAAAAGGGTGGAGTGTAAGTTGTAACATAGGCTACTTTTTATTACAGAAAAATAAACGGTATCAAGGGGATTTGTAAAACACCGTAATAAACGCGGACGAAGAATGCGGGCATTAGCTAGTTTAATAATAATTTAAATAGTAAAATGAACAGAATCTCTTCAGATGCGGAGTTTTTGAAGTTATACTTCTTTAGCGGCGTTAGGATAAATCATGGGAGCGAAATTATACGATGTAACGAAATACTCGCAAATGGTCACACGATTTTAACAGGATGAAGGTAGTAGCGAATCCGAGTGAGAGGGAACTCATCGTTCGCTAGCTCACTTTATACGATGCGCGCGCACACCGTCACAAAAAACCGACACCCTTAAGTTAGCTATAGTCGACATTTTTTCGTAATTCGAATCACATTACAACCCGGAGCGCAAATTTTCGTAGTAAGGATTTAAGTAAAACATTATAACCATGCTATAGCGACTTGATATTCTTCAGTACATTCATTAGGCAAGCCTTTTGAATGTGATGAAGAATGTGCAGTCGCTGTTTGTGACAGCTCTGCTGAGAGTTCTGCTAAATAAGTGTGGACCGATTTGGGCTTTAATCTAGAGTGCATATGTTCCATTTTGCTTTGATATCACAGTGTTTCGATATTCGAAGCGTCTCTTCGACTGTGAATAGTACAAGACTTGTACATCGAACGACGGTTCCGAATTTGGATTCTCTGTAACGTCACAGTGGAATTGAATTTATATTCTTTGTTTTAAAACTCAAGTTCGTCCACATATTTACAACAAGCGCTCGTGGTACAATATAAAACAGGACTACCGTATTTGTGAGTATATAAATTAAAAATTTAAAAACCCAAAACTTTAAATATACCTACCCTACTGTACATTATTCTTTAACTCATATTGAGTTGTAATAATGCACTGACGTAATATGAATTAGGTCAGTGTAAAAATGTATAAATGTTGTAAATATGTAATCTGTTATGTTATGGCGGCGGCCATCTTGGAAAGATTTTCATCAAACAAAGCCTGAATTCACCATTCAAACAAAAAAAAAACAAAATCAAAATCCGTTTATCCGTTCGGGAAATACGATGCCACAGACACAAACACACACATAGACACGTAATTTCGCAGGTTAAAAGTCGAGCATCGGGGGTTAAAAACAAGGGTAATTAGGTCCATTTTGCGTTTGCGGTAACGTAATTCGATATTCGATAGCTCTCTATAATTGCAAGTGTATTAAAGTAATAAATAACAAGGTAACATAAAGCGAGTGGCATCAAAATACGTACATGTAATGATAATTAAAAAAAATATATATATAATTATGCCTTGAAACATAAACCCCGTGTGGTTTGAGACAAAGTTACCATTTATGACAGTAATGATTAATTGTTTAAAAAAATATCATGAGATTGTAATAATAAAGGTAACTAGGACTTTCGGTAAATAAGAACTACTTTTGAGATGAATAGTTTATTTATCGAGCGTTTAATCAACATACGGTCACTGAAATACGCTGTGACGTCACTAGTTGTTTTTTCTTATGAATTCTTCTTAATCGCCGGTCATCATTTCCATAAACTCTGAAAAGTAAACAAAAAAAAACACTTAGACATTTTTTTTAAACAACTTAAAACACCTACTAATTATTTTTAATTTATGATCACGTGGGCCTGGGTTCGGATCCCGGGTTGGGCCACTAGTTTGATATTGGGTCTAAGTTGCTACATTCCTTAAGGTTAGCCAGCTATCATCATAGACTGCATGATCCCTTACCACCAGATTGCAGTCAAGGCAGTGGCGTGCACTGCATACGTGCACAAAAGCACTGCATTCCCTAAAGTTTTTGTATAACTCATAAAGAGGAAGGATTATTCAATGTTTTGCCATCTTCCTTCTTTATGCATACCTGGTCAAAAACACTGCGGACAGATGATATTAAATTTAAAAAAATCTCTAGTACGGGTTATAAAAAAACATAAGGATAGGCATTGTAGGAGTTATAAAAGGCTTACCCTAAAGTCTTTATAACTTGTACTGGAGATTTTCTTCATTTTATATCATCTGCATACCCTGTGCATATACCTCTATCCACGCCACTGAGTCAAGGACTTATTGTTGTGGAATAAAAAAAAAAAAAATCTAAAGACGATATTTTTGACTACCTCCCTGACACAGCTGTCAGTGCTCTGGTCTTGTGAGAGGTTCCAGGTTCGATCCTCGCAGGGAGTGAATTAATTATTTCTGAATTTTCTCTAGTCTAGTCTGTGGGAGTGGGAGGCTTCGGTAGCTAATAAGCTGCTTGGCAGCACGACGTTGTCATTAGGGTGGGTGCAAACTGATGATTGTGCTGTGCTGAACTGTGATTAGAAACTGTTTAGAGGTACCAGGTAAACATAACTGTCATACTCAGATGAGCCCACATTGGAACCACGGCCAACCATGGCCGTGGTTTCGATTCCCATAACTGGAACATGTTTGTGTGATGAACATGAATGTTTTTCAGCGATTGGGTATCTGTATAATATAAGTATTTATGTGCATTATTTATAAAATATTCATCAGTTATCTTAGTGCCCATAACACAAGCTTCGCTTACTTTGGGCTAGATGGCGATGTGTGCATTGTCGTAGTATATCGTAGTGTATCTATCTATCTATCTATATCTATCTATACTCCATACTACAGAGCACGGGTCTCCCCCCACAATGAAAAGTGGTTAAAGCCGTAGTCCACCACGCTGGCCCAGTTCGGATTGGTGGACTTCACACACCTTTGAGAACATTATGGAGAACTCTTGGGTATGTGGGTTTCCTCACGATGTTTTCTTTCACCGTTGAAGCAAGTGATATTTTAAATGCTTAAAACGCACATAACTTAGAAAATTTAGCGGTGGGACTCAAACCCGCCCCCCACGAGATTGAAGTCGAAGTGCTACCCATTGGGCTATCACCGCTCTTTCTTTCATCTCAAGAAAGTATAATACCATCGAAGTCAACAGTGCCAGAAGCGTCAGTGTCAATCTCAGCTATCATCTCATTGAGTTGGTCCGGGGTCAGCTGGTCGTCCAACGCTGCCAGTATCTCGCGCAGGCTTGACGTGGGAATGTAGCCATTGCCTGGAAAATACAAACAAAATATATAAATTACAAGCTGACCCGCGTAATGTCTTAAAAAAACCTAGAAACTAATTGCAGCGCTACCTACCAGGCGTGCATAGAGGATATGCACAGAGTATGCAGATGATACTAAATAAAGATAATATCCAATACGAGTTATAAATACTTAAGTTTGAGGTCATTACGAAAAATGTTTAAAATATCACGGAGACAAACGCTCAAGTATTACGAAGGGTCAAATGCCAACCGTCATGCAAAGAAAGGTTTCGTTTTTCGGTCACCTACAAAAGGGATCCCTGTTCGACAGTGGCGTGCCCGTGGGTTTCTTACCAGGGTATGCATACAGCAGGAAAACTGCATAAAACGGCTCTTCATAAAAATCCTCCTCTTTTACGAGTTATATATAACATTTAAGGTAGGCAGTGCTTTTGTGCTACCAGGTCCAGTTTTATTCCCAAACTATGTTATTCTAAGCGATAGGTTCAATTTGAATAATTTAAAAATGACTTTGCAGGTATATAATCAAACTTCATATTTATATTATTTTGATTCTTTCGCATTTATAATATTAGTAGGATGGTACGCATGCATTCGATCTTTGTCACATATGTCTTGCTGTTATTTGTGAAGAGTTATGTCCTTTATCTCCGACAATATCTATCGGATATCCATTAAAATTAAACAAAACGTGCTTGATAATATACACTTTCAAATAATTAAAATCGGTTCAAATATTAACGGAGCTATGAAGTAAAATTGAAAAAAAAAATCATCCCGTTTCCCGGAGGAAACTTATTGTTTATCGGGATTAAAAGTATCTTATATGTTGACCCGGAATACCAGCTACCACTATGCCAAATTTTATTTAAATCCGTTCAGTAGATTTCACGTGATGCCCGGACAGACAGACAGACAGTCGTCATTTCTCAGAAAACATCATTTTACAGGAGAGCAATTTTATAGTTTAAAGTTAAAATTATACCTTAAAAGTATTTTTTTTAGACTAAAATGTAGTGTGGTTAGTATAGTTTTCTGTTTACTTCACCAGAGCTGTGAGATGTAGCTAAGAAAGCAGTCATCATTGTCAATCCTTTACCGCCCACTATTGTGGTCTTGTGATCAGAATACAGGTGCCACCACCAGTGGCGTGCATAGAGGGTATGCACAGGGTACAAAATTAAGAAAATCTTCAATACGAGTTATAAATACTTAAGGATAGGATTTTTATAACTCTTACATTGCCTATCCTTAAGTTTTATATAAGTAGTACTTAAGATTTTCTCTATTTTATATAATCTGCATACCCTGTTGATACCATCTATGGCCACTGGTCACCACCCCTTCTCTTCCCATGTGTGTCATACGAGAAGATCAATCGGATCTTCTCTGTTTCTGGACACAATGCACTGCGTGCTATTTCGGCTGCGTGAGAATTCTGTATGAACTTAGTAGTGTTACTAGGCTACGCAACTACGTGACAGTTTCCACGAGAGCTAGGTAATGTAGCAAAAAACCCTTGCTTACATGGTTACCACCCATCAGTTGATACGAACAGTATTTTTTTTTAAGTTTTCTTCACCCATTTCCACCAGAGCCAAGCTTAGCTAACTTCAGTTTGATTCAATACACAGCTTAGCAACGTAGCACATATTGGTGGAATACCAATTCCGTTGGTGGGTCTGAAATAGATTAGCAGCGAAGCACTTTTTGGTGGGAAAGCAGCTTTAGGTATTAGAGAGCACAAGCTAATCCCATCGAACACCGAATATTTGCTGTCGAAATAACTGCAGACTGAAAATTTCACGCGTCATAGCGAAATACTCAGTTTTGTTTTTATGTGTTGTACTCACAGCTTTGTAAATGCTAGGATTTGTGTTCACTTTTGTGTACCCTGTTGTTTACGAGGTATAGTGTTTAAAGCTAAGTGTAGGTACACTGCTAACTTATGTCCGCCTTAACGAATCACAATATTACATGCTAAATCTTATCAATATTATAAATGTGAAAGTGTGGATGTTTGTTACCCAGTCGCGCAAAAATGGCTGAACGGATTTGGATGAAATTTGGCATGCATGTAACCTTTGACATGGAAAAGAACATAGGATACCTTTTATCCCGATTCCTTAAGAAGTTCCCGAGGAAAAATTGACAATTATTTACGAGCTAAGCTCCGGGCAGACAGCTTTGAAATTTGGTATGCATTTCACATACCAAGGACATGTATGTCTCACTTCTGAAGTCCACGCAGACGAAGTCGCGGGTAGTAGCTAGTAAACAATAATTTCAAAATCGGACCTAATAATCTTATTTTTTTGTTTAATCTTTACTATGTTTTGGGCGCGCGATCACCCGTGCGTTGGACCGATCAGATCAAATATTCAGTGGAAGGTCCCTTACATGAGTGTACCGGATTATCTGCAAATAGGGAGAAGTGGCGAATGATCGTGAGGCGAGTAACAACTGCCACAAACAATGTCTCACCGTAATGACCATGACCACTCAAGAGTGTTACGACAAAGAAGAAGATGTGTTATTTGAAATAATGTAACAAAGCTATAGTAAAATCTTATGATTATTTCGATCGATTCTCTAATAGTTAAAAGTTAGAGTATTTAACAAAGATGTTGACTTTACAATGTAAAACAATTATTCATTGTAAAGTCAACATCTCCTAAGAATGCTCCGGTTTCTACGGATTGAAGAAACTATAAATTACACCATACAGATTCTCCTGCTTTTCGCGGAGTATAGCAAATTAAGCTTAATTTTCATGATGTATCTTAACCTGCCCGCGCTCTAAACGAGCTTGCTGGATGATTTTAGGTAGTCCTTATATAGATTATTTTTTTGTTTTTTTTTATTTGGCATAAAAAACATTAAGTAAATAGTCAGAAATCAATGTAATTGCTTACTTTGTAGGCAATGAAGGAAAGAGAAACTATCAAACACACTTTCGCATTTATAATACTAATAACGATTCATGGTAAAAGTCAGTCACTTTTATCTTTATGTATATTTCACAGTATAAACTATTCTGCATTAATTGAGACTTCACCATTATTTCATCGCCAAGTGCGGACGGTTTGTTTGTCGGTAGTTGTGATCAATTCAATTGTTTTCGCAACTTCAATCAGATGTGGAACAGTTGGCTGCGAGCCAAGGAACTGATGGGATCGATTGGAATATTTATTTATTTTGCTGCTTCTGTTTTGAGCTACATCTTATACCATATGACGGCAAGGTTTCCATTTAACCTACTTCAGCTTATTGATTTTTTTTATTGGTTCCGGTGAATAGTTAATTAAATCCGGTATGGTTTTTTCCTTCGCTTTCTCCTGGCATTTACTTTTTGGTTACTAAATAAATAAAAAATATACTACGACAATACACACATCGCCATCTAGCCCGAAAGTAAGCGTAGCTTGTGTTGTGGGTAATAAGATGACTGATGAATATTTTTATGAATAATATACATAAATACTTAGAATATACATATAAACACCCAGACACTGAAAAACATTCATGTTCATCACACTCCGAGCCGAGTTGACAAGCCGGCTCGATGTTGACGGCCGAGTGGCGCAGTTGGCAGCGACCCTGCTTTCTGAGTCCAAGGCCGTGGGTTCGATTCCCACAACTGGAGAGTGTTTGTGTGATGAACATGAATGTTTTTCAGTGTCTGGGTGTTTATCTGTATATTATAAGTATTTATGTGTATTAAATTCATAAAAAAAATAATTATCAGCTATCTCAGTACCCATAACACAAGCTACGCTTACTTTGGGGCTAGATGGCGATGTGTGTATTGTCGTAGTATATTTAGTTATTTATTTATTTATAAACATTTTCCAGTAGTGGGAATCAAACCCACGGCCTTGGACTTGCTTCAGTCGGCCGTCAAAAATTTTTAGTTTGTTTGTAAGTGGCGATAGCCCAGTGGGTAGGACTTCGACTTCACTTTCGGGCGGCCGAGTTCGAATCCAAGCACGCACCAACTAAGTTTAAGCAATTAAAATATTACTTGCTTTAACGGTGATGAAATGCATCGTGAGGAAACTTGCATGCCTGAGAGTTCTCAATGTTCTCAAAGGTGTGTGGAGTTCACCAATCCGCACTGGGACGGCATGGTGGACTACGGCCTTAACCCTTTCTATTGTCGGAGGATACTCGTGCCCTGTAGCGGGTTAATATGTGAATAACACCTTATACGTATGAATTATAACTATAATTCTGTAATCAAGTTAACTGGTTACTTAGTTAGGACGGAAAAGAAGGACAAACAAAAAAATAAATAATCACAATTATAATTTGAAACTAAGGATTTCCTTGTAGATATAAACACTAATAAAAACGTAACATTTAACTTATATTGAACTTGTACAACGCTGAGAAAATACTGACATTGCGAATGGTAACTTAAATCGAATCCGTGTCTCGGCCAAGCAACCATTTTTAGTTGTTTTTTTTTTAATAAATGGCGTGCCAACAAGATGTCTTATCATGGTAAGAGGAAAACTATTGCCTATAATAAGAATTTGACAGCCGAGTAGCGCAGTGGGCAGCTACCCTACTTTCTGAGTCCAAGGCCATGGGTTCGATTCCCACAAGTGGAAAATGTTTGTGCGATGAACACGAATGTTTCTCAGTGTCTGGGTGTTTATCTGTATATTATAAGTACTTATGTATATTATTCATAAAAATATTCAACAGTCATATTAGTACCCATGACATAAGCTACGCTTACTTTGGGGCTAGATAGCGACGTGTATAGTGTCGTAGTATATTTATTTATTAATTCGAAATGCATGCGAGGGCCTGTAACGTGCCGCCCTGTGTCCACTCAGCTCTACTGTATTATTCTATTCGCAATTTAATACTAGGTAAGATTCTCCATACACATTAACAATATTAAATGTATATTTCGGCATCGGACACTAATCGTATATCTGTGAACAGTGGGCTTTCACATTATGCACCTCCCACTCACTTTTGTAATCATAAATATCAAAAGCAATGTTCGGAATTGCATTATATTTACCAAAATACTCTGTGCGACTATAATCACTATCGACCGTGTTTATCAATGTTTATAATTGTTGATGTAAATTATTAAAAAAATGTAGTAGAGAGGAACGTACCGTCATTTTAATCTTATCTTATATCTTTAAAAAAGCAATGTATTAACGTTAACGAGCTTGTATATATATATATATATAATTGGAACCTCGGAATCGGCTCCAACGATTTTCATGAAATTTATTGTATACAGGGGGTTTCGGGGGCGATAAATCGATCTAGCTAGGATTCATTTTTAAAAAATGTCATTTTATTTGTATTTTCCGGTAATAACCGATTTGTTGCAACGAAGTTGCAAGGGTCAGCTAGTATTTTATTAGCTTATAACTTTCCTATACTGTAAAGGGTTGCAATGCAATGTTTATCAACATAAGGTATATATATTTTATTCATAATAATGTTGATTCAATTTTACCTAAAGCAGTGATAGACTAGTGGTTAGTGCTTCGCCTACACTGTCGGGGGGCCGAGTTCGAATCCCAGCACGCACCGCAAACTTTTGTAAGTTATGTGCGTTTTAAGCAATTCAAATATCACAAAGGCGTGTGGAGTCCACCAATCCGCACTCGGCCAGCGTGGTGTGGGAGGAGACCCGTGCCCTTTAGTGCGCCGGGAATTGGTTAATATATGAATATCACCTCAAACTTTAGTAATTATTTTCGCCGTAAACTACGCTATTGTGATTTATTTCTAAAAGATAGGCTACTTTTTTACATTTTTTTACGGACCATTTAGACAGCGTACGTTGATAAAGCAGCAAGTTTGTACGCTTGTTTCTAGCTTGCTTAACAAACCCTATTAATACAAGCTGAATTCTTATTGTAACAGAAATAAAATTATGTCTATGATACTTCTGGATAAAATAACATTCAAAATCTTAACTATTAAAATCGGTTAATTAGTTTCAGAGTTTATTGATTACAAACAAACAAACAAAACTTTCTTAGTTTTATATTATTAATGTCTATATTCCGTAATTATTATGTGCATAGTAAAAAGCAGTTATTAAAAAACCACACTCTTGCAATAAAATTATAAAAAGTTGCGTATAGTAGTTTCAGAATCAAACACGACTATTTTTAAATGTCTGAATCATTTTCTGATGAAATTCCTTGATACTCGTAACTTAACAAAATCTACCTACTGAATTGGTGATTATATTCGTATTTTTTATAATATTTTTTTATCTAGACAAAAACTGTAATAAATTGTTGGGAATGAAAGAGTTTTCTAGTATTCTGCAATTTATATTATAAGAGACAATAAATTGGTAAGAATGTGAGTTAATATAAAGTCCGATTTTAACATTTCATTTAGTTAAACAATGTACTTGATAGTTTATTCGGTATTTATTGGAATTAATGTGCATACAACGTACTGTAATTTATTTAGGTCAGTAATAGAATGTAGACGATATTTATTCCACTGGTCCGTATTGGAAGTGCTCGGTTTCAGTCGATTTCTACGCGACATCGTAACGGAACGTTTAATCGCATAGCGGTACATCTTTATCGGAAGGATGGAAGCCTTGAAACCAGACTGGAGAAAGTTAAGGATAATAAATCCACAAAATCCCCTATCCCACTCCACTGTTCTGTACTGGAAGTGGTCGGTTATAGTCGATTTCTACGCGACATCTTAACGGAACGTTTAATCGCATAGCGGTACTTCTTTATCGGAAGGATGGAAGCCTTGAAACCAGACTGGAGAAAGTTAAGGATAATAAATCCACAAAATCCCCTATCCCACTCCACTGTTCTGTACTGGAAGTGGTCGGTTTTAGTCGATTTCTACGCGACATCTTAACGGAACGTTTAATCGCATAGCGGTACATCTTTATCGGAAGGATGGAAGCCTTGAAACCAGACTGGAGAAAGTTAAGGATAATAAATCCACAAAATCCCCTATCCCACTCCACTGTTCTGTACTGGAAGTGGTCGGTTATAGTCGATTTCTACGCGACATCTTAACGGAACGTTTAATCGCATAGCGGTACTTCTTTATCGGAAGGATGGAAGCCTTGAAACCAGACTGGAGAAAGTTAAGGATAATAAATCCACAAAATCCCCTATCCCACTCCACTGTTCTGTACTGGAAGTGGTCGGTTATAGTCGATTTCTACGCGACATCTTAACGGAACGTTTAATCGCATAGCGGTACTTCTTTATCGGAAGGATGGAAGCCTTGAAACCAGACTGGAGAAAGTTAAGGATAATAAATCCACAAAATCCCCTATCCCACTCCACTGTTCTGTACTGGAAGTGGTCGGTTATAGTCGATTTCTACGCGACATCTTAACGGAACGTTTAATCGCATAGCGGTACTTCTTTATCGGAAGGATGGAAGCCTCAAAACCAGACTGGAGAAAGTTAAGGATAATAAATCCTTAAAATCCTCTATCCCACGACCACACGTAGATGAAAACTACTTCTTTAGAAATGCTTCTTTAAAGCTGCTATAATTTTCGTCATCATCATGATCATATCAATCCATTACCGGCCCTCTACAGAGCACGGGTCTCTTGCACTCGGTGTTTATCCCACAATGGGGTAAACGCCGTAGTTCACCACGTTGGCCCTGTGCGGATTGGTGGACTCCACGCACCTTTGAGAACATTATGGAGAATTCTCAGGCATGTCGGTTTCCTCACGATGTCTTTACAAATACAATCAAATGATATTATTGCTAAAAACGCAGATAACTTAGAAGAGTTAGAGGTGCGAGCTGAGGTTCGAAATCGGCCCCCCATAAGTGAAGTCGAATTCCTACCCACTGGGCTATCACCGCTTCTATTTGATTTTACGCATATACAATTATACTTGTGATGTTTTTTTTTTATAATCGAGGGGGAAAAAAATCCTTCGGACTTCTGCCTAATGGCAGGGCATGTCGGACTTGCACGCACTAAAACAACCCGCCCTATCTGCCAGGTCTCCACGGAACCGCTGAGCTTCATGCCGACCTTCTTCAAACGTTTTCCTTCTTTTCCTTTTAATCTCTTTCTCGTTCCTCTCTCCTTACCATTATTACGCTTCTTAGCATTCGTGAATATTTTTGCTATTCCTTTTCACTGGAGAGCATGCGCGCTATCAGACTCTGGGAGTCTACATTATTACTATTTCTCTTAATCTACTTACTACTATTATTGTTGTGATGTAATCTTACCTTCCTTGTCGTACAGTCTGAAAGCCTCTTTGAGTTCCTTCTGTAAGGCTTCATCATCTTCATTGAGGAAGTGTGTAGCGACTCGTACAAATGAATCGAAGTTGAGTTTTCCCGAACCTGCGAACATAATTGTATTTCTTACTAAACCAACCGAAACAAACTGAACTAAACGAACCGAAAGCGCAAGGGTATCTCATTGTATTGCGGGGTTTCTCACTAAAACAACCGAAACGAACCGATTAGACAAACCGAAAGCGAAAGGGTGTCTTTTTGTTTTGCAGGGTTTTTTACAAAACCAACCGAACGAACCGAAAGCGTCTATTGGTTCTTAGTTTACTAACTATGGTTGAGCCCCTGCGCTGACCTTGATGCAATTTAAGACTTATATAACTTGCACCCCGGATGGACTGAGAATACTTTTTATTCCAGAACGGTGATAGTCACGTTCCCGGAGGATATAAAATGCCTTTGTTGCCCATGAAAGGATCCACAGGCCAACCGATATGGGCAATATTGCAAAGAGATAGAATGCATCCTGGAAACTGTTACCGCGGTATAAAAAAAACGGTTGTAATTACACCCGCAACCACGCTCTCCTCACCGGTTCACATTTTTGTGCGCAGCACTCCATAAGAGCACTTATTGGCCTGCGGACTGACTGTAACGTGCATAGAGGGAATGCAGATGGTATAAAATGAAGACAACCTCCAGTAGGAGTTATGAAAGACTTAAGGATTGGATGTTTTAAGAGTTATAAAATGCCTTCCATTGAGTATTTGTAACTCGTAATGGAGACTTTCATCATTTTATATCATCTGCATACCCTTTGCATACCCTGTGTGCACGCCTCTACGGACTGACTCGCGTGCATTGACCAATATAGCACACCAGTATCATAATGTACCATTAAAACGATGTGCCAGCTGTCGCTATGCAACAAATAATATAATATGTTGGTGTATTTTGGTTGCTTTCGCTGCGTTGTCATAATATGGTAATTTATTAAAGGGGCATTGTTGCTGATATTAGATTCATATTTCGTACTGCAGATGCTGTCCGTGCGATATAATATTATTGATGTAACAATAATAGCTTAATATGTTTGGGAGGAAGATATAAAGTGACTCTATTGGATATATATTCAGTAGACGAATATCTAAAATTAAAGGTTTTAATTATTGTGTTTCTAGGTTTATATTTTGGTTTACTTTATATTATTTAATTTTATGTTTACGTTGTTATTTAATTTCACAGTTTTGATACCTTTTTGACATTTTGTATAAAATGGGAAAATAATGTTATAATTTAGGTGCTATTATAATTTGCATGCCATAGAATGGCAGATTGTAGCACGGAACTTGGTATGTTTTATTATAAGATCAAATTTGTTTACCTGAAAACACGCAAATAAAGATTTGAATTTATATTTATATAAATTATTGTATTTATATAATATGTATATTATTTTCAAAAGTATATTTTTTATTTCTTTACAAATTAGGTCTTGATTGCAATACCACCTGATGGTAAGTTATGATGCATTCTAAGATGCTAACGGGTTTATCTGCTAGGTGTGTTTTAAATGAAAGCTATACTCTTTATCAGTTTCTATGCGAAATCTTACCGGAACGCTATATCGCTTAGCGGCACGTCTTTGTCGGTAGGGTGGTAAGTAGCCACGGCCAAACCCACCCAGACCAAATAAGAGAAAATTTAGAAATTATAAATTCTCTAATTGCCCCATACCGAGCATCGCATCAACTAATAAAAATTATAAAAAGTAATAAGACAATTCTTATTTCAAAGTGTCTCGTTGTAAATATGGACCTTCCAAAAGAAGATCGAAACAATGTTTCCTACTAGACAACGCTACAGTCGCTATAAGACTGATAAAAAGGCATATACTAATTTCGCCATCAGCAGAAGGAGAGCCGTAGCTTATTGGTCACACTCAGGCTGCGATTGTTAGAGTCGCAGGTTCAAATCCAGTTGGTTCCGAAAATTTATATACGCATTTAAAATTTATAAAATTGATAGTTCTTGAAATTCTTCACTTCAGACTTCATAGGGAAAACTAAAATTATTTCTGTATCAGCCAGAAGTCAGAGTTTTAAAGCAAAAAACCCTCACAAAAAAACCGAGGCTGTCCTTTACAGACGCAGCAAAATTACGTTGAGTGAAGAAATTTTTTGGGATAACGCCACGTTCAAAATCTTTTAAACCTTTTATTTGCGTATACCCAAAGATTCGGTGTTATCACAATGAATACCCCCCTCGTGCCTAGGAGAGCACGTAAAGCCGCAGGTCCCGGCTATTTTCCTAACCCGTTATTTTGTTATACTTTTCTTTTTTTATGTACTTTTCGTGGTCTGCAATAAAAGTATATTCATTCTTTCATTCATTCATAATATTCGCCTACCGACATTGGGGCAGAGTTGTGGGTTTATGCTCCAAAACTATCCTCTATAAAAAAAAATATATCTTTAACATAGGACTAGGAGACTTCCTTTTATGATCTAAATATTTATATATTATAGGTACCAAGATACAATTAGATATATACTTTGAGGTCGGGTATAATAAATAAATATATGTTAATATATATGTGTACCTATATTATATTTAGACAGCCGATTGGCGCAGTTTGCAGCAACCCTGCATTCTGAGCCGAGGGCCGTGGGTTCGATTTCCACAACTGGAAAATGTTTGTGTGATGAGCATGAATGTTTGTCAGTGTCTGTTTATATGTATATTCTAAGTATTTATATATGTTATTCATATTCATCGTCTTAGTAACATAAGCTACGCTTACTTTGGGGCTAGATGGTTGTGTGTTTATTGTCGTAGTATATTTATTTATTTATATATATATAAATATGTCATAGATTGAAAAAAGAAAAAGAAAAATATACTAGTATGTTGTATGGGTATGTAAACTATTTATTACATATTATATAAGTTATATTATATAGTTATATTGCTATAAGTACTTCTTCTGTGTCCTTGTAAGTTAGTGTTTTTAAACAGTTTGTGATGGTATGATTTGCCTGTTTAATTGTTCTATATGAGAGACCTCTCTGTTCCTGTTCCCCGCAGTGGGATGTAATAAGCCTCTAATGAAAGCATAATTGAAACAAGCGACTATCTTTCCAGTAAAGGAACCGTTAGGTTTGCGAGTCTGATTTATATTTCGTCAGTATTCAAAGTTAATTTAGTTGATATTTACTCAAGAATCACGTTTCATCATCAGCATCATCCTTTTTAATAGTAGTCTAAGCTTTTTGTGACAGAGCTCGTGCGGGGAAGTACGATGCTCATTTCTGCCGCTAAACAGCATTGTTGCAATGCTGTGTTCCCGTCTGAAGGGCGTGGTTGCCGCTGTAATTAGAGGCACATGAGGCTTAATTACCAAAAGGGAGGGAGAAGTATTAACCTCTAGGCTATCACCCCCCACTAACTTGAAAAGTCAACGCAGGTGACCGGACCAATTGATTTTTACCATGGCTGTAATGCGAAAATTCTGTCATGTAAATAAAGCGATTCGGGTGAAAGGAGCTTTTACGGGCACTTAGTATGCAATGCAGGCTAGGGGAGAGTGGGGTGAATCGGGTACCAGGGCGCCTTCGATTTTAAATGCGTCCATTAATTCTAGTAGTACCGTTAGCATATTCAACAGTGGAACGTGTTGAATCGCATTGCAAAATTCTGCAACTAAGGTTTTTCTAGCTGAAATGTTATTTCATACAAAAATAACTGAATTTATTTATCTTACTACTGTTAAGTATCATCATCATCATATCAACCCGTTACTGGCCCACTACCCTGTAGTGGTCTCCTCCCACGATGAGAAGGGGTTAAGACCGTAGTCCACCACGCTGGCTAAGTGCGGATTGGTGGAGTTACCACACCTTTGGAAACATTATCGAGAACTCTCAGGCATGGTTTCCTCGCGATGGTTTGCTTCACCGTTGAAGCAAGTGATATTTGATTGCTTAAAACGCGCATAACTTAAAAAAGTTAGAGGTGCGTGCTGGGATTCGAACTCGGCCCCTCCGAAAGTGAAATCGAAAACCTACCTCCTGGGCTATCGCCGTTTCTATTAAGTATAATTAATGCGAATATTTGCATGGATGGTTGACTCGACCACCTCAAAATGGCTGAACGAAAGATGAAAGACACAGGAATAAGATTGTAGTCAGGCAACACACGCTAATTTATCTCCATTAATAATACATCTCCATTCCAAAATCCAGTCAACTTGGTTCAGTAGGTTTTACGTGAAAGAGTAATATACATACATCCATCCATCCATACAAAGTTTCGTATTATAATGGTAGGACAACATAATTCGTTTAAAGGAAATTGCATACAATTCTATAATAAAATACACTTTGACATCTTGGAGATGGCTCTTAATAAGTTCAAAGTTTGTATTAAACGTAATCTTATAGAAATGTCTTATTTTAGTCTAAAGAACTACGTAATCAATAAAAAAGCTTGGGTGTGAATTATTGCTCTAACCAGGTTGCCCTTCTAATAATTTTAAATGACAAAAGGCTAAGTTTGTTGTGGGCTTCTTCTTAGACAAGGGCGCGTTTGGAACCCTCGTAGCTTTAGTTTTTAGTTTACGTTTTAGTTATCGCCATCATCTCACTACCGTGTAATTCTCATGTAATGTACTACTTGTATAAAGATATTTTTGACTTTGACTTTCGACTTTGACTATATGACAATTTCAACCAGTCTGTCAAGCCTGAATAAGTAGTATAGAAAGATTTTTAAGTGATTACGGGATTCGAGGATGAGATTTGTATTAACGGTGAAGGAAAAAATCTTTAGGAAACCTGTCTAAGAGTTTTCCATACTTAATGTTCGTAAAGGCGTGTAAAGCCTATCTAGCCGAGCTAGATCAGCAACTACGGCTTAAACCCTACTCATTCTAATAGAAGACCTGGTAGAGGAGTGGTACGATAAAGGGTTGATATAGATTAAAATGATGAGGAGCATGAACTATCATAGTAACATGTGAATAGTATTGCGAGCAAAGCTACGCGCAGAGTTAGTGAATTACGGTTTTACAAATCCCGTGGGGATCTGTACTCTCTGTCCTATCAAATAACTCCATACCAAAAAACAAGTCGGTTGGTTGCTGGACAAACAAAACAAGGTAGTGTATAGTATTCTACCAGTCAAGACCTTTAATTTGATACTAATTTTGAGGGAGTTGGGAAATATCCGCCGTTATGTGACGGCGGCCATCTTAAACCGTTTTTTCATCGGTTAATTCAGCTTTGAAAAAACGAAATCAGAATCGGTTCATCCGTTCTGAAAATACAATGAGTATATATCATTAGTGAAATTAGAAGCAAAATAATATGAATGTTTATACAGAAACACATATATAGGCTGCGAAACTCATAAACTTTCCTTAGTAGGATGAAAATACTCCAGCGACATCAAAGTGAGGTAAAATAATGGGATATTTGACGACTGGTGACCGTGACGTGTTGTTATGTTACGCGAATAGCTTCTTGAGGTGATGAAAACGGGGATTTATGACCGTTTATTACTGCTTTATTTCGACGGCTAGTGCACTAGTGATTTCATGTTAACGAGTTTTGAAGACCTTAGTGTTTTTACTTTGTTTAACTTCACTAGTCAAATTAAAGATGAATTAGTTTTTTTGCATACTTTAAGGTTTTACAATACTTTTTAGTCAACTCGTTATTTTAAGTAATGTTTTTTCGGTTGATCCTGTCGGTATAGATTTTTAGTATGCATTTTAAATTTATTAATTCGACCAGTTTTTGTAACAAAAAATATTTATTTAAGGATTTTTCTTAGAACTCTTAAAGTGCTAAATGTACATGTTCAGAAAGAAATTCGGTACTGATAAACAAATATTAAGAAAAACCGTTAGAATTTGCGCAAATGTCGGTCTCTTTTAACATGACGTTGGTAATGCTCGTGAAAAGTTACTTGACGAGTACTGATACAGTATGTATTCTAGAGCAACTTTTAGTCTTCTATGTCATCCATTAAGAATAATTTGAATTTCTCTTACTCCTTTAATGTGTCTTTAATGTTGTACAGTTGTACATCTGAATCACCGTTTATATCCAATAATCTCAATTACCAATTATATTCAAATATTTGTTTTAAAAATTTGTAAATAGCAATAGCTATATTATTAATAAAGTTATAGGATATAGGTTTAAATAAGATTGTTAGTTTATATTAAAATATATTTATAGTACCTACCTACTACCAATTCTAAACTTTAACCAATGTACATACCTAATTATATTGAGGGAATTTTATTTATATGGAATATCTTGATTGATGTAGTGAGTAGGTGGGTGTTAATTGATTTCCTTAGATGTTACCTTTTGTCGACGGCACGGTGGTGTACGGTAAAATTCGTAAGAATTTATGATTACACCATAATAGTTTTAAGTCTACTTGTGAATTTTGGTTAGTAAATTTATTTGTTATTATTATTATTATTATTATTATTAAATATCTGCTATGGATAGTAGTAGGTGTGAGTCTGGTTCTAACTTACTCCATCTTTTACCTATGCCCTCGCTAAGCAATCTCCAGCTACTGTTGTAGTTCCTGATTGTTTGTTGACAGATTGTCTTACCATCTACATCCTTGCTGTCAAATATCTGATTTAGTTCGTTATAATCATAGCAGCGAATGCTTTGAAATTTAAATGTATAGTTTTCATTGTGATAAATCTTTATCTTACCACTTACATTTACGTTGTCAAGTATATAAGTTAAACTTTTTGTCGTTGTTACTTTGCACCATAGTGTTAAGTTGACATTGAAAAATACAGATTGTCTTACCATCTATATCCTCGTTGTCTATCGAGTAGTGTATCTATGCACCAACGTGTTGAGAATGATTATAACTTTTTCGTTTTATGAGAAAGTTATCATTGAATAATAAATATTGTCTCACCATCATTGTCAAGCTCGTTGTCATCGTAGCTGTGCACTAATGGTTCAACTTCTTCTTTCCTATCAAGTCCATGAGAGAGTTATCATTGAAAAATACAGGATGTCTTACCATCTAAATCCTCGTTGTCAAGTTGGTTGTTATCGCATCTATGCACCATCGTGTTGAGGATGGTCCTGACTTCTTTTTTCTTTTGTACCAAGTCCATGAGAAGGTTATCATTGAATAATGCATATTGTCTTACCATCTAAATCCTCATTGTCAAGTATCTGGTCTAACTCGTTGTCATCGTAGCTGTGCACCATTGTATTGAGGATGGTTCTAACTTTTTCCTTTTCGATGCGGCCTTGCTTGCTCGAGTCGAACATACTGAAGGCCCGTCGGAGCACTGGTAGACAAAAAATATGTTTTATTCACGACATAGTATATTTCAAAGTAAGGGTTGATGTTTACGGGATCACGATTGCGCTTTAGCAACAGTAGTTACCCAAGTCATCAACTGGTGTTGAACGATGAACCGATTTTTGCGACATTGGAGTGCTTTTGTCTAATACTTCATATTATAATTACGAAAGTATGTTTGTTGGTCTTTCTACAATACTCTAAATAAGGAACCAATCAACTTGATTTGGCATAGCGTTAGCTTGATTTAACATCTAGTAAAAAATATAAATATGTTGTTAATATATTTTTTTTTAATTCCTTTACGAGAGCCCTTGACTGCACTCTCACCTGGTGGTAAGTGATGATGCAGTCTAAGACAGTACCGGGAGTAGTAGACAAGATAGTAAACTTTTAAGGAGTATTGTAGTCATACCCCCCCCCCCTAATCGGTTTCTACGCGACGTCACACCGGAACACTAAATCACTCAGCGGCACGTCTTTGTCGGTATGGTGGTAACTAGCCACGGCCAAAGCCTCCCATCAAAAATTATTATTTTACGGTATTTTTTTTATATTTTCCTTACTTATAAGCATATTATAAATTATATGTTAATGTTTTACACCAGCTCCTCGACCCGTAATGGCCAAGTTTTCTTTTTTTTTATTACGTGAGTTTAAATAAAAGTTTAAATTTACCTTTGTAACTTTAATACATATAAGAATTTCACGTAACAAATACGGGAATTCAGCCGCCATATAAAATTAAAACTACACCATTTTCCTATACATTTTCAGTCTAAAATGCCTCTTAGTTACTCGCAAATAGGATTTTCATCGTGTACAGTTAAAATTGCTGCCTATTTCAGCACCTCTACAGTGAAAATGGAACTTTCAACAGTATTTATAAATAAAAACTTCTATAACAGAAGTTGGATATTAAATTCTCAAGTTGAAAAGCGGACCGCATGCATGCGGTTTATATCACCGGCCTATTCATTCAATGTATGCGATGACAAACACATTAAATGTTCATCTCGGTGCATAAATAAAATGCATACAAGGGAGTTTTACAGTCATGAACGTAAGCCCGCTAGGTGCTTGGACTTGCACACAAATGGTTCCGTACCAAGGTGCTTTATCAAATAATACACGGTAAGTGCGGTTTGCCACTTTATTCAGCTCAACCAATACACATCTTGACGAAATTTAATACAGAGATACTTTGTTTTACCATCATCATCATATCAACCTATTACAAACCTATTACCGGACCACAATGGAAAGCGGATACGGCTGTAGACTATACTCGCGGATGCTAAAATACTATGGGATAGAAGCAGGCGTTACTTTGCGGAAATCCATGATATATTACTTAACAATTATTCATTGCAAAGTCAACATCTCCTGAGGATGCTCCGGTTACGGAGCGAAACGTGCGTAGAGGGTAAATTGCCGAAGATCTGTTTGGTGTGGAGTATAAGAATTGAAGATTTTATAAATTACACCATACAGATTCTCCTGCTTTTCGCGGACTATAGCAAATTAAGCTTAATTTTCATAATATGCTAAAATACTATATACCTACTACAAAATATACTACCTACTGAAATGAAAAATAAATACACTTTTATTGGACACAAGAGAGAGAGAGGGAATTATATTACAAAAATGCAAATACAACAAACAAATAAATAATATATAGTTTTTAGTCCGGGAAAATAAAACTTTCTAGCGAATATTTTTTTTAAACCCAAATAAAAGATAGCGAATCGAGGGCAAAAGCGAGTTTCTCGATATCACACAGTCAAAGTTAAAATATCACATATAGTTGAGGCTTGCGAAAACATGTTTCTGATAATATTTTATGTTCCGATGACAAAAGCACTATTTGTCCAACACTTTTCGAATAAAAATGTCAAAAATAGTTTTCAACGCTCCACATGTCTCGCGTTCAATAAAGCCAAGTTCACAAGGTACCCACTTTATTAATTCGATACAGCTTTTACCACAACGAGCTCTCGATTGGATTTTTAGAGTAATGTTGTCCAGTCAAACGTAGTTCATCATGAATGTTTGTTTGTGTAAACTACACAATTGATTATTATCTAGTTAGCTGGGGCTTGCTACCATCGCATACTCAGTGTAATTTAGATTCTTATTTTAAGTATATGAAGAGTGTGTCATATAAGAGAAAAATATTTTATTTAGAAACCTAAAATATTAAATTACATTTCAAATAGGTATCATATATTATATTGTCATTGAAAAATAATACTTCTGTAAGCTACGACGCACTTCCTGTTATCACAGTATGAGATTAAGTCGTACACAATCTTTGGATCAGTTTAAGATAGTTACGAGGTTCAGAACGTTACAATATACAATTAACTAATCAGAGTAAAAATTACATTATTTATTTATTAATATCCTTAGTATTCTTAAAGCTAGCCAAAACGTAAACTAAGTCAGTTACAGATGTACATTATAAAAATATTCGTTCATTTGTCTGAATATAATTTAGGAACTTAGCTAAACTTATATTAAATATGTCAATTTGTTGGTGCTGAGCAATCATATTATTAAGAAACGAGAGCGCGCGAAATGCTGGAGCATTTCGAGCGTAGTCCGTACTGCGTCCGTAACGAATTGAGTGAAAATAGTGGTAATCTTCCCCTGCAAGTTTAGATTTGACCTTATCTTTTTAAAGTGACCAATTCACTTATCTTTTTTAATTTAAGGATAAATAACATTTCGCGAGCCATACAAAATAGTTTGAGGTAAAATCTAATGCAACGTTAGCTTACCATAACATTTTAACATTGCGGTATGAACCTAGCCTTAGTGAATTAAAATAGAAATGTAATATAATATATTAGTTTTTAATTACTTAGCTTTAATACCAATAATACTCACTTGTTATTTGCTCGTCATCAATTTGGGTTGTCTGTAATGACTAAAAACAAAATTTTCATTCAAAATTATAAGTTTTTTAATTTAAGAATAGAATTTAAAAAAAATATTCGTCCAAAAATTTTTTTTATTCCCATTTATTATTTCCCATAGGGAAAAGGCACAGGGAAATCAACGTGCAGCAATGAAAATATTCTTCGAAAAATAAATTTAAAAGTACTAAAAATATTTAAAGCGAAAAAAAATCACATGAATAAATAAAAATTAAATTGGTGAAGAATAACGCACCATTTTTATTTAATTTGAGTTAGATTTGCACAGATAAGACTTTGCGGCCTAGAAAGCGCGGGATCTTCAAAGCACGCACCACAACCAACTGGCCAAAGTGGCCATCTTGTTCCACGTTCGAAATTTAAACCAGTGTCAGGACTGTTTGGGAATTGACACAGTATACGTAGCAATAAAACTACCAAGGTAAACATTGCACGGGGTGTCTTTGAAATGATGTTAAAAAAATAGTTTTTGATGAGAGCAGTTTGCGTAACCATGCAGTTAATTTATCTATCTTTTTCTTATATGTATATTATGTGGGTTAGAGTTCCAGGTCGTGCTAAAAATGTTATAGATATATTGGTGGTTTCCATTAGCGTCGTACTTGTCAAAATGTGTACTATATATATTCGAAAAATTCACCGTTTTGAAACATCCTACGTGGTCTGCCCGTATTATGTAGCACACTAGAGCTTTCCTTTAATTATTATATACTTCTCTTGTATAAGAAATTCAAAATTGGATCGTTTAGTTTCTGGAAAATGGCACTTTTCCATAATAACATTATGGGAAAAACTGCGTGAACGTAAACAAAAGCTAGTAATTATCTTTATATTTATTCCCTTTGCAGATATATTCAAAATTACTCATAAATAATGTGTCTAATACTACTAGATGCTAACTAGATGATAATTTAAAGTTCAAGAAATATCCTTATGCACGATGAACAGTTTCAGTGAATGCAGTGTGGAAGGACTTATCGCCTACTGGTCTGATGATTTGAAGAAAAGAAAGGCGTAGGCCCGTGTGTGGTGGCGCGCTTTTGAAAAAACCTTTGTTTGGTTTTTAGAGCAATAATTGGCGGACCAAGTAGATGGGCCCCCTGATGGTTATTTATCGGAATGCATAAAAAATCAGCAGTACATAACTTCTTAGGAGCGTAAATAAGACCATAAACGAGATGTTCTTTAACCTTAAAGGCTGTAACGTGAGTAACCGTCATGAATGATGACTGATGATTTAAAGAGTAGCACGAGTGAAATTTTTTTAAGGCAACCACACGACAATATATCAAACAATAAATTCACGCTTTCAACGTGTACACTTACGCGGTATATTGGTATTTATTTCTCTAGTAATAAAAACGTTAATCGTGTACGCTTTCGCTTTGATTATTTAACGACTTAGGACTCGGAGAAAGAATAGGTTTGTTATTTTGCACTTTTTTTTATCACAGCGTACGGCTGTCAGTTTATAAATCGAGCTTGCGAAAATATTCCATTGTGCCAAAAAATTGGCATTAAGTGTTATAATGGGAAAATGAGCCCGGGTAAATATTTTATTGCATACACGTGGCAATGTAACTTTGTTCAATAATAGGATTTAAATATATCAAATTAGCGATTATAGCCTAGTGGTTAGGACTTCGGCTTCACATTCCAGGGGGCGAGTTCTTACCCAGAACGCACCAAGTTTTTCTAAGTTATGTGCGTTTTAAGCAATTAAAACTTGCTTGCCTGAACTCAACTTGCCCTTGAAAACGGTATAGGGCCTTTTAATGTTTTCAAGGGCAAGTTGAGTCCACCAATCCACACTGAACCAGCATGGTGGACTTCGCCCTAAAACCTGATAATGGAAGATTCCTGTAATGGGCCGGTAATGGGTTGACCGTTGATCATGATGATATCAAAATTTAAAATGTATAAAAACCTCGACGTTGAACATTATATTTATAATTGTACTAAATTCAAAATTCAAATTCAAAAATGTATTCATGTAGACCTATCACAGGCACATGTGAAGCATTCATACATATATCATTACCATTATTGGAAGGTGATGGTGATATCTACTTCCGTTAACTTAATACTAAATCTAGTAGGGTTCCAAACGCAACCTTGTCTAAGAAGAGCCCTCAAGAAACTTAGCCGAGGTTTTCTTTTTTATTTGTTATCACCATCTCACAGTCAAATTAAAATTTTGCTATGAAATTAGAGCAATTCATACCGGGGCTTTTTTATCATTCATGTAATCCTTAATATTATAATAGGTTTTTCTATAAGCTTATCTTTTATTTAAACTTTAAACTTATTGAGAGACATCTCAAAGATTTCATCCGGTAATTTGTTATAATATAATATACAATTTCCCTTGAACGAATTATTTATTTTATGTAGCTTAGTAAACTTGACGACAAGTTTATCTTTACTTCTGTTATTTAAATTGTTACAGTCCACTTTCTTTTTAATTGTTTATATATTAAGTATTTAAATTAAATTTTCACTTATAATACCACAAGAGCTTCAAAATTATCGGGTATTTCCCGATAGGTTCGTTGCAAACAAATGAAGGATTTTTCAGGAAAGTAAAGTTTTTCAGGATAACCTGAAAAACTTGACGACTTTATTTGTTTGCAGGGAACCTTGAGGGAAATGCCAGATAATTTTGAAGCTCGTGTGGTATTCGGGGGATTATTTTTCCGTCCCAAATGTCGGCCAATAGAATTGCACCATGAGACGAAATGTACAGTTAACAAATAAGAATTTCATAATGAATAAATATAGCAAAATATATATAGCAACTACCAGAGAAAATTTTCAAAAAATTATCAGTATAATAAATAAATTATTATTATAATACCATGTAGGTTGTACCACGTGACGTCGAATGGTGCAATTCTATTGGTCGATATTTGGGTCGGAAAAATAATCAAATATATACTGATTACAATACTAGTCAAGTCCTTTCATTTGTACCTACGCATTTTGTGGTGCCAGCCATCTTGGATTTGAATTTTGTAACAGCGAACATTGTGCTAGTCAACATAGCTAAGAATTCTTCCGAATAATTCACCTTACAATAAAAAAAAACAAAATAAGAACAGACACACACACACGTGAGCAAACATAAACAGGCATGTCAAACTATTAAAGTTTATACTTGACTAGTAGAATACTGATTTATGTATCTACACTATATTGAAGGTTTCTGTTTTTTTCAATTTCTAATTTATATATTTTTAAGCATGTTACAAAATGGCTGCCAGAGCTATGCGCTTTACTTCCTTAATACAATTACTTTAATATACTCAGCAGTTTGGCTGAGTGGCCAAGCGGGATTTCTTGTCTTAATTACTTTATTTTTGTTCGTTAATATTTCTTCAAGTTTATACGCGTGTGTAATTAAATTATCGTTTTCTTCGATCATTTCATGAAATTCTTTGCGTCTATCACTCATAATTTTCATGACTAAAGTAACAGGTGTAAAAATAAAAGGATTGTTAACCTTCTTTATTACCTCGTTGGTTAGTGGCACGCATGTTCTACTTTCGATCCTGGGATCCAGGACCTGGGTTCTAATCCCGGATGAGTCCAAAAATTACTTTTTTTGCTTCTCTGTTTAGAATTAAAAAATAATGAAATAAATAAATATACTACGACAATACACACAACGCCATCTAGACCCAAAGTAAGCGTATGGGTACTAGAATAATTGCTGGGTAGTTTATGAATAATACACATAAATAATTATAATATCCACCCTGAAAACATTTATGTTCATCACACAAACATTTTCCAGTCGTGCGAATCGAACCCACGGCCCTTGCAGAAAGCGGACTAACTGCCCACTGCGCCAGTCGGCGGTCAAATAATCAGTACCGGACTTAAGTTAGGAAATTGGTGGGGTCCATCCATCTTCTTACATTGAAGAGCAAGTTGAACCGTCGGATCCGACCCAACGGTGCCAAAGTTTCTACTGCAAAAGGCTCAAAAATTAAACTGATATCAAAGTTTTCATATTTACGCCTTCTGGACTACTCGGAACTGGTAGCAGCCGGGCCCACCATTGGCGAGGTGGCCTGGATGTGTGTGGAAATATTCAAATTCAAAGTCAAAGTCAAAAATATCTTTATTCAAGTAGGGGCCCTATATATGGCACTTTTGATGCGTACATTGCATAAGAAATGTGTACACGGCAGTGAGTTGATGGCGATAACCATATTCGTTAACTTAAAACTAAAGCTACGCGGGTTCCAAACGCGACTTCGTCTAATAAGAAGCCTCACAACAAACTTAGCCGGGTGTTCTTTTTTGGTATCACCATCTCACAATGTCATTTCAAATTATTAGATGAGCAACCTGGTTAGAGCAATAATTAACACCCAAGCTTTTTTATTGATTACGTAGTCCTTAATACTATAATAGGAGTTTTCTATAAGCTTACGTCTAATACAAACTTTGAACTTTTTAAGAGAATCTCCAAAATGTCAATGGGTAGTTTAAGTTTTGTAATTCTTTTTTGCTATCAAAATCCCACTACTGGACTCAGGCCTACTCACTCAGAGAAGAGAGGGATACTAAGAGCTTAAGATCTGCTGTTAGTAGGTATACCGCAAAATTACAACCTAAAAATCATCGATTACCGATTGAGTCAAAATATGCTTAACCTCCAGATCTTATGAATGGAATCGTTCAGAAATTAAAAGGTCGCGAAAAACAACAGAAGTGATACTCGGCGAATTTCTTCGGCAAAACTTGGTACAAACTAGGCTTTCGTACAATCAATAAAGACACTCGTCGCTTGTCTATTATTTCTTTATTTCCCCAGAGCTTTCAATGTTGGCATGAAAGTTTTTAAATCGGAAAAACACTATCTTTGGAGCCTCTTGGGATATCGATTTCTCATCGTTCATTGTAGATTGGAATGTGCTATGGAAAATATATAACAAAGTGCGCTACAAAAATCTTTTTCTAGCTAGATAAAATAAGAGGATATAAGTAATAAGCATGTTAAAAATTATATCACATGTTAAATTTACTATATACAGTTGGTTCATTATTATTTAGTTCATTTTTTTCTGTTAGTTCCGTAAAGTATACAGGGTTAAGTAAAAATACACGAAAGCTCTCGGCCTGTAGCTTTTTATATTAAAACTAACAACTTTTGTTCTATGACTTTTTATATAACTCGTAACAGTTTAATATATATTTAATATTTTACATGGATACTCTACTTGTTATTACTCTGTAATCTAACATCGGCAACTGCGCTATCCACGACTTTATCGTGCGTAATCGCAGCGGTTTGGCAACAGGGACAGTGGACTATGGTGACTGTTTCGCTGATCACAGGTATTTGTTTTCACAGTGTAATGAAACTTTACAGAAATAACTACTATAATAAATGTTTTTTTTAAATTTTTTATAAAATAAGTTAATACTGAATTTTGAAAAGTCGTACAATTAAAATTGTTATTTTTAATGATAGGAACTACAATACCGTTAGCTTTCTGGTATTTTTATTTAACTCTGTATATAATATGATTGTATATAAAATAATTTTATATAAAACTTTTATATAAGTAATAGTCTAGCTTTTCGGATCAAAGCTCGTCCAAGTAATCATTAATACATATTTAATGTATCATCAGGGAAGTTCTTTACATCTCATTATTGCAGTCTTTTACAATTGCTGATAAGGACAAATCTATACAATAAAAACTAAAAGATACATAGCCTATAGACTGAACTGTCAGTATTCTAAAAGCGGTTGCGTCCACTAAAAACGCCACTATAATCCTGAATTCCCCTTTCTGAGCGAAACCGCTGCACGTAGCCAGACGTGGTACAATTAACCGCAATGAAATCTGCGTCACGTTTCAGAGATCGCCGCATACATTTAAATGGATTTCTGACGGTAATATATTTGAGTAGGTATACTGCATAAGGCCAGGCTGTATAAACAATATATGCGATATCATAAAAAGATATAATTGTATACTGTATATCTATATATATAAAAGAGAAAGTGTGTGGGTATGTTCCGTATAAGCTCCGAAACGGCTGGACCGATTTCAATGAAACTTTCAGGGAATCTCCGGATTGACCTGGCTGTAAAGTTTGGAGACGATCGGAGCACTCCTATTTTTGAACTGTCAAACTGTAATAAAAACTGTGCGTCAATTATTACTAAATAAAAAAAAAAATGGGAAAAACAGAAAGGCCATAAACAAACAAAATCAGACTAGCCAAATGTTTTTATTATCTTATTTTTAAGATTGGGCAGCTTGTCTTTTCATAATGTCATCGATTGAATAATCCTACAAAATAAAATGTTTGTATGAACTGCTTAATCTGGGTACTAAGCCATATTCTTATTACGAATGTACCTTCTTACTGGAGCAAATCGCCCGGTCGAAGGGCTGATTAAAAAAAAAGCGGGTTATTAGAAATACTATGTTGGTGAATTTTATACCAAGTCAGCGACAGTACAATAAAGTGCTCCAAAAAAGAGTAGTCTGTATCTTTCTTGCCACTAAATTATCTTAAGTTGGATTAGGGTAATAAGACATTAAATATTATTTGGTTTTAGTTGGTAATTTATAGTGATCGTTTTCAAGATTCGTAAGCGAAAAACTAAGGAAGCGAATGGTATTGTTTTAATATAACTGCCATACTCCCTAACACATTAGCCCGCTATCATCTCAGATTGCATCACTTACCGCCAGGTGAGATTACAGTAAAGGGCTTAAATATAAAAAAAGTACCACTAAAAACTTAACAAAACCGCAGCGCGTAGTGACACGAACGATAATTAACCACAATGAAATCTGCGTCACGTCCCAAAGCCCGCCGCATAAATTAAAAAGCTCACGATGTTGGCAAATCCGTCGCTTAGAGCGGGTAAAATTTGACGGTGATATCCCTTTGAGTATACTGTTTAATGTTAGGCTGTGCAAACAATCTCCTTAATGAAACAAAACGATTTCTTTGCTCTTTTAATAAAGGCAACCATTTAAACGCACGGCGAAATAATTAAATGGAGACAAAAGTAATTTAAACATATTAGCGAAATATTTACCAAAATAACAAAGTTCATCGTCCCATCAACCCATTATCGGCCCATTATAGGATACGAGCTTCCTTTCAGAATGAGAAGAGCTTGGGCCTTAGTCAAAATAATGACAGCGTATAGTCAGTACATATTTGAAAATTGAATGTACGTTCATAAAATCATTTCTAAATTTAAACATTAGAAGTAAGAATAAACTTACAGTGCACTAGGTTACATAAAATTCATAATTCGTTTAGAGGAAATTGCATACAATTCTACAATAAACTACCGATTGACATCTTGGAGATGTCTCTTAAAAAGTTCAAAGTTTGTATTAAACGTAAGCTTATAGAACAGTCCTATTATAGTATAAAGGACACATACCTTTGGGAATTTGATGGAGAACTCTTAGACATAAAGGTTTCCTCAGAATGTTTTTCGTTCACCGTTAAAGCAAGTTATATTTTAATTACTTAAATTAAAAACGCACATATCCCCGTGTAGTTAGAGAGGCCTTCTGGGGGTCGAACTCGGTCCCCCCGATAGGTAGGCCAACCATCCCGTATATAACCAATTTAATGACAACACTCTTATTGTTATATCAATCAATCAATCCTAACCGTATTCGGTCACAGCGACTGTTTCGGATTACGGCTGAGAGCGCCGCTGGTGGGCTCTTAGACGACTCGCATAAGCTGATTTTGTGTTAAACGTGCGGCTGCATTCGCTACACGTTAACACACCAGCAATGTAGTTACCGACATAATGCAAAAAGATATATTCTGCAAATATGAAAAGAGCGACGAGGTAAAAAGTTTAGCGGTTATGAATGAATGAATTATTGAACATACTGGATTGTACACAACACAAAACAAACAGCTACGTGCTTTTTAGCAACTGTATATCAGTGAGGAAACCCGCAAGCCATACAATCTCCATAAAGTTCTCAAATACGTGTGAAGTCTACCAATTTACACTTGGCCAGTGTGGTGTTTTACGGCCAGAGCCCGTCTCATTATGTAAGGAGACCCGTGCCTCGCAGACTGCAGCGAGCAAGCGATGATGATGCGATGATGATCTGTTTGAACATACTGTAATAAGCTAGGCTGCACAAACAATCCCTTATATGGTTAATTTATTTTTGTTCCTGTTTAGTTACTTTGTTAAGCGTTTAAATTGTTTGTACAGCCTTAAATTAGTGGAGCGGTTATAGCCCAGTGACTTCGATTTCACTTTCGGAGGCCGAGTTCGAATCCTGGGATTCGAACTCGGCCTCCGAACACACACCTTTAACTTTTTTAGGTGTTCTATTCAATAAAATAAATAATAAATAAATAAATATACTACGACAATACACACACCGCCATCTAGCCCCAAAGTAAGCGTAGCTTGTGTTATGGGTACTATGACGACTGATGAATATTTTTATGAATAGTATACATAAATACTTAGAATATACATATAAGCACCCAGACACTTACAAACATTCATGCTCATCATACAAACATTTTCCAGTAGTGGGAATCGAACCCACGGCCCTGGGCTCAGAAAGCAGGGTTACTGCAAACTGCGCCAATCGGCCGTCAAAATATCACACAATACTTCAACGGCTAACGAAAATATCGTGGGGAAGGAAACCTGCATGTCTGAGAGTTCTCCATAATGTTTTTAAAGTTGTGTGGAGTCCACCAATCCGCAATGTACCAGCTTGGTGGACTACGGCCTAAACCTCATTTCATTGTGGGAGGAGACCGGTGCCCTGTAGAAGCCGCGAATGCGATGTTATGATGATGATTAAATATGATCTATTTGAACATACTGTAATAAGCTAGGCTGCACAAACAATTCCTTTAATAGAACATTGAAACAATATTTTTCCTTATTCACTACTAATTGAAATAAGCACAGAAAGCTCCTTTCAACCGTATCGTAGTGTATAATATGAGTGACTTGGAGCAAACAAATTTAACGACGCTGTATTGTTTAAGGCTCTTTCTTTTAAAAATATTTGAAAAACGTCTAAGCTAAAGCAAATTGTTGTAGAGACACATGTTGTAGGTAAATTTTGTTTGATAATAATTTTCTTAAATGTACAACATATTGTTTAGGTATTGTTTAAGGTTACCTGTAAGAGATCACTTTTGAATGAGATTACTGACCTAACCTAGATTTAACCAATTAGCAACTGTCAATAATTATTCTCTGATTCCGGAGCTTCTAACATTACAACTCCCTGGATATACTCATAAATTGACATATTATGTGAGTTAATTCCATGTTTTATGATACATATTTGATTACAACTTTGAGAACACATATTTAAAAAATTCGCTACGATCTATAATAAATATATGTTAAGTGTTTTTCTCATTGGTTTTGAAGGTTCAGCAGGTGTTAAAATTTATGTTATATTTACACTGGTTTCACCAGTTTTATTATATTTTTGCGCGTAAAAGATTATACTGGGAGTTACATGGAATACTTTTTATTATGATGAGAAAGGGTTGAAAGATCACTAAGATGAGGTCGCCTGTTGCCTCTAATTTATTTTATTCTATAAAAATTGGTTTGTATGACATAAAAATCACCCTAATGATTTCCGAATAGCTATTGAAACAACGCATTCAAAAAAACCTTTACCTAACCCCATTAAAAGCCTAATTCTTTGCTAATTTAATTTTAAAACTAAAATGGCTTAAGCGACCGGTCCGGTGTACAATTTTTCAAGCAAGTAATAACAGCAGCATTTAGTGAACATTGCGGCTAAGTGCACTTTATAATTAAATGGAAATATTAATGAACGTCATTACATAGTTGCCGCGTCCGCCCGCAGTTTTCAAGCTTATAGCCGGTTGTAGTGCTGGAGTACTGGAGCTTTTAATGGCACTTTAGCCAGTGGATTTTTAATGTTTTAATGGTTGAATGACTTACTTTGTAGCCGTTTGCTCCATTGTTGTACAATTATAGCACCCTTCTTATCTCAGCTGACTTTTTTAATCTACTGTTTTTAATTTAAGCAATCCATACTTATAATAAAACTGTAACTGGAAGATTTCTGTACATTCAATATATTTTGAAACTGTTGACCAGAGGATGCTTTATAATCGATACTGTGTACAAAACAGATTTTTATTTAATTTTTTGTCTGTCTGTCTGTCTGTCCGGGAATCACACGAAAACTACTGAACGGATTTGAATAAAATTTGGTACAGTGGTATTTGATATTCCGAGTCTAATATAGAATACCTTTTATCCCGAAAAACAATAAGTTTCCTCCGGGAAACGGGAAATTTTGATTAATTTTACTACTAAGCTCCGTAAAATTTGAACCGATTTTAATGATTATTTTTTTATTTAATTAAAGTGTATAAAACATGTTGTGTCTAATTTTAATGAAGATCTGATTAATATTGTCGGAGAAAAAGGGACATAACTCTTCTCAAATAACAGCAAGTTGCAAGGCATATGGGACAACGATCGAATACATGCGTACCATACTACATAAAACAATGACAACTTACTAACTCAAGTATACCACGTAAAATAATAGTAGGTACATAGCTAGCCGCGATGATTATTATGTTAGCATCACATCTATTCTAGCTTCTCGATAGACTCATTCGCGGACGAAGTCGCGAGGGTCCGCTGGTTAAAATATAAGTTTAAAAAAACATCGTGAGGAAACCTGTATGCCTGGGAGCTCTCCATATTTTTTTTAATGGCGTGTGGAGTCAACCAATCCTATCTTGGCCAGGGTAGTAGACTACGGTCTAAACCCTTCTCATTCTGAACCCATTTCCAGGCCATTAAAGGACCCTTCCCTTTTACCTTTGCTTTTACCTACCTACCAATGCATAAATTTAAAGAATGTGTTAAAACACATTTATTACAGCGAGGTTATTATACAGTTGATGAATTTCTTAATGACAAGGTTGCTTGGAAGCACCCGGCTCCGCTTTCATCTCTCACAAGATAGAATAATGAATGTTAAAATGTAAAATGTAAATTTTTGATGTTGGAAAAGAGCAACTGCTGAGTTTCTTGCCGGCTTCTTCTCGGTAGAATCTGCCTTTCGAACCGGTGGTAGAGTCACTACAAACAGACAGACTTGACGTTTTAAAAGGGCCTACTTGAAATAAATGAATTTTGAATTTGAATTTGAATTTTGAATTTGAATTTTGAATTTTGAATTTTGAATTTTGAATTTTGAATTTAAATTTTGAATTTGAAATTTGAATTTAAGGGCTGGTAATGCGTTGATGAGGTTTTTTTTTAAAGTAATAATTGACGGACCAAGCGGATGGCCCATTTTGCCTATAAACAGAGTAGCACTTCACAGGGCATGCTAGGAGCACGTCCTGCTACATGCCGCTCTGGGTCCATCCATTTGAAGCGTAGGTGTTAAGTCTCATGTGCATGTAATTACAGCGGCAACCACGCCCTTCAAAGCGGAACACAGCATTGCAACAATGCTGCTAAGCTAAGCATGGCGTTAGTGAGTTATACTTCCCCGGACGATCTCTGTCACAAAAAGCTCTACAACTATTTACGCGATAATGGATAAGGTTACGCAAAAAATTACGATGATTTCCCCTTAAAATAGATTTTACAAAACCAAAATCGTCGGAGACGTCGCATCTACAGCTAGTTTATAATAATGTAGGGGATCTGAAATACCTAGTATATCCACCTGTAAGTACGATAACGAGCAAATTAAAATTAAATGGCCAAAATCCAGCGATACGTCAACGGAAATGGCTTCAATAAATTACAGACTTCACGCGCTATTAGAGTGATGAATAATGAAATGCTTTGTTACCATATAATGAACTCCGTTAAACTATAGGTAATACGTTTGTGGGAGTTAACGTTGAGTTATAAGTACTCGTTTGACTATTTTTAAGTATGGCCTTTATTCATAATAACCAACTTATCAGGGTTATTAAATTTGTTTATTCAGGATTTGTCCTGAGATTTCAGGACTCTTCTCAGGATTCCTGATGGATCTGGCAAATCTCATGAAAATCGCAGGATTTCACGAATTTTCAATTAAGCATAGCTTTACTTAATTTTTTTTTTTAAATTTTTGATTTATATATCGCTGTAATCACTAAACATCAGAGTAGTCGCTAGCTCGTATGTTCGCCAATGTAATTATATTTATAAAATATATATATCAGAGAGATGTTCCTTATGCTTCTATATCGTTTTCAGGCTCGAAACAAACCAGCGGACGGCAGTGGGCATGTTAATCAAAAGAATGCTTCGGGACAAAAAGCAACGCCTGCGAATCAAAAAGGTATTGTAACATTTATTTATTTTGACGGCCGATTGGTGCAGTTGGCAGCGACCCTGCTTTCGATTCCCACAACTGGGAAAAGTTTGTGTGACGAACATGAATGTTTTTCAGTGTCTGAGTGTTAATCTGTATATTATAAGCACTTATGTGTATTATTCATAAAAATATTCATCAGTCGTCTTAGTAGGTACCCATAAAAGAAGGTACGCTCACTTATGGGCTAGGTCGCGATGTGTGTATGTCTTAGTATATTAAACTTAATATATGGAAACATTTTATAATGGTTTTATAATAATGTACCCTCCACTTTTAAAGGCTTACCTAGCATGCATAACATACATTCGTTTGCGACCTAATTTTGTGAAGTATAATCGATAAAAAAAATATATATATATATTACGGTATTGTCGTAATATATCAGTGTTTACACATCACAATCTAGCCCCAAAGTAAGCGTAGCTTGTGTAATGGGTACTAAAATGACTGATGAATATTTATATGAATAATACCCATAAATACTTATAATATACAGGTAAACATCTAGACATTGGAATACATTCATGTTCATGAAACAAAGATTTTTCAGCTGTGGGAATCGAAGCCTTGGACTCAGAAAATGGGAACATTGAGGGAATTACTGAAATGTATAACGTCCAGGTAATGCTGTCTGCGACCAGTGTTTACATACTTAAAGGGTATTTCTATTCTTGTGTCTGACAAATCCATGGGTTTCCACACGCCAGCATTCGAGAATCGCTTGGTGGCACGACTTTGTCAGAAGTCAAAGTCAAAGTGAAAGTCAAATATTTTTATATTAAAAATGGCACAAAAATCGCTTTTGATTCGTTGCATGTAAAATATGACATAGAAGTGAGTTGACGGCGATACTCAATTCGACAACATAAAACGCTAAACTTGCGTTTAGCGTTAAACGGTGTAAAATGAAGAAAATCTCCAGTACGAGTCTAAATATAAGACTCGTACTAGAGGGTAGGCTTTTTATTACTCTTACAATGCCTATCCTTAAGTTTTTTATAACTCTTACTGGCGATTTTCTTCATTTTATATCATCTGCGTACCCTGTGCATGCCCTATATGCACGCCACTGAGAGTGTTCAATAATATGATTTGTTGTTTTTGATATACAGGTGCAGCAACAAAAGGGGGTCCAAAAACACCAGTCAAACCATCTGCACAGAAAGGAGCAGCGAAGACAGCGCCCCCAAAGCAGGCAGCGGCAGCTGCTGCGGCCGGCAAAAAGAAAAAGGGGCACAAACACCAGCAGTACGAACTCATTGTTACCATTAACCTGGTGAGTAAAAGCATTAGCTTTTAGTACTAGAGAAGATATGATAATATTATGTGAACCGGTGTCAAGTCAAGTCAAACTCTACGTCAGTACAAACAGACTTAGTTGACTTTTCAAAAGTGCATATAAACAAGGCCTACTTAATATAAATACTTTTTAAATTTTTGTTACCAATAAGTTTTTTTTTGTACACCAAAAAAAAAGTTTAAAGGCGCACTTTATGCTAAAGCATTTTCTACCAGCCAATCTTCTTCTACTCCTTCTTCTTTCTATGGTAAGTATGCGTGCGTAAACACGTTGCTTGTTGTGCGTCGAAATTTCCTGCTGTTGCTCGCTTCTCCAGCCATCCAAGGTCATTCCAGTTGACTAGGCTGCTGAGGACTTCCGGGAAAGTGGCTGGACATCTCTGGTAGATCTGTCACGCCCTTGCATTCTAGCATCACTTGCGTGCGTGATTCATCTGCCTCCATATTTGCTCTGCAAAGAGGGCTGTTGGTGACACCTATAATGGAAAGATGTATGTTTAAGGAGCTATGCCTTGTTATGACTCCCACCTAACTTCCTAAGTTTACTTCTACCGGCCAATCTAGAGACGTGCGAGAAAAAACGAGTTCTGGTGTGGCTATAACAAAACTTTATAAAGTATCACACAATATACATAGAGATATTGTTTGAAGAAACAATACAAATGGACATAATATATATTAAAGATAAAATATATATTTGTATGTAATAATACTACATTTATGTTACTACAATACCATGTAACTATTTGATAGAAATATTATAAATTATATGCTTACATAAATCCAGATCAGAACACCCAGAAACCGAAAAACATGTATGTTCATCACACAAATAATTTCCAGTTGTGGGAATCGAACCCACGGTCTTGGGTTCAGACAGCAGAGTCGCAGCCGACTGCGCCAACCAACTGTTAAACAAATTAATATCTATTTCATTGTAGTTATTAAGACAAGGTATTTGCTGTAAAATAAAAATACTGTTTAATATTTATGGCGCAACGTGCTCCACGTTGCGCTGAGAATTTCAGAAGCAGGTTCCGGGTTTGACTCCCGCCCGGGGAAATTTGGGAATTTATAATTTCGGAGTTCTCCCTGGTTTGGTCTAGTGGGAGGCTTTGGCCGTGGCTAGTAACCACGACAAAAATGTGGCGCTTAGCGATTTATTCTGTCGCGCAGAAACCGATTGGGGTTATACGTTCAATATAACTACTATACCGGTTAGCCCGCTAAAATATTAGACTGCATTGTTACTTACCACCAGATGAGATTGCAGTCAAGGCCTAACTTGTAGCGAAATAAAAAATAATAGTATAACTGTACACAACAACAACACAACTTGAATCTGTAATATATTTTGTAAAGTCTGAAGAATGACACCTATTAAAAAGTATTTTTATTTAACAGCAAAACACCTTATCTTTGACCCCATAACGCCGAAAGACGATCTTTATGACACGGGGTTAACTGACGTCATAAAATTGACTCTCGGGTTTATGCCACAAGTGTATAGTTGCTTTTATGACCCTTTGTTCTGAGGATGTATAATACCTTCTTACATTAGATAAATCTGTAAGAGAATGTCCAAAACCGTTATTTACTTTACAGTTTTATTTTCAACGATGTTTTAATGACTATTATAACTTTAAAATGTACAATTTTAATGTGATTGAAATTTTTGCCTCCAGTTAAAAAGTTGAGTGTTAAAGAGTCGCAAATAATTGTAAGACAAAAACATGTACCACATTCGAGCATATAAAGATAGAATGATTGGTATATTTGTGCACTTGCATAAGCACGTTTCTTTTCACTTGTGTTTTTTTAAAGTCAATATCTACTGAAAATCTGTCAGTACCGAAGTAACAAAGAGAAAGAGCTTGCACGAATTTTAATTGCCCTTTAAAAAAAAAATTGTTTGTGTGTGTGTGTTCGTGTGTGAGTGTGTGTGTGTGTGTGTGTGTGCGTTTGTATGTGAGTTTTTGTGTGTGTTTGAGTGTGTGTGTGTGTGAGTGCGGCGTACGTGCGTGCGTGCGTGCGTGCGTATATACTTGCACTAATAGAATTCTAGAAGAGAGGCTTGACTATTAGAAGTCTAAACACAATTACAAATTTGTATATACTCGTATAAAATCTAAGATGGTCGCACAAAATGGAGAATTACATTTTTTCACAACTCCCTCAATATGGGTATTAAATAAAAAGGCTTGACTAGTGGAGTAACGTGCAATATATTCATTCGGGGTATTATGATTTTTTTTATTTACTTATTGATTATTTCCCTACATCTTAATGCGTTAGACATTACAATGAAAAATTTAAGTCTTAGCATTGCCTGTACCAAATTTCGTCAAGATCAGTGCAGTGGTGGAGCCAAGCATAGGTAACAAACAAACATACACACTTTCGCAGAACTATCATCTTCATCATCAAGCCATCACCGATTCACTACATGGCACGGGACTTAACGGGACGTTAAATCATAGTCGACCTCTCTGGCCAAGTGAAGTTTGGTATTTTATAGACTTTACACGCTTTAGAAAACATAATTCCCTGGCATGTAGGTTTCCTCACCATGTTAACTTCACGAATGAATAAATGAATGAATGAAATACACTTTATTGTACACCAAATTAAAAAAACAAGCATTAAATATATATACATTTAATATAATGGAGAAAATATACAATAGGCGGCCTTATCGCTTAAAAGCGATCTCTACCAGGCAACCTACCAAATAATAAACATAAATTAAAAATAATAAAACACGTAGCAAGTAATATTATTAAATTGCTCAAATTAAATAGGCACATAACTCCGCTTATTTTTCGAATAAATCTATTGTTTATTAAATGAATCGCCCATTGCCAGTTGCCACGTGAAACGGGCTAGAAACTGAACCGAAAGCGTACGTGTAAGTATCTACTCCAAACATTCTAATTTCATTCAAGGAGTCCCCAGCACAGAGTAAACGGCCGTTTCATCTTTCGCAAACACTTTGGAAACGAGCTGTTAGATTCTGGAATAGATTTACGATGCGCGGACATACCTACTCTGGAGCATTTTAATTCTTTATATTTAATAGTTCAGCGAATTTTTTAAATTTTTTCATTAATATCAATACATAAGAAGAAGAAGAAAAAGAAATACTTCATTGCACACAAACATCAAAATATACATAAAACAAAGAATAAACAAAAGAACAAGAATTGTAGGCATGAAAGGCGGCCTTATTGCTGCAAGCAATCTCTTACATTACTTATATATTATGAAAATTAAGCTTAATTTGCTATACTCCGCGAACAGCAGGAGAATCTGTCAAGAGATGTTGACTTTACAATGAAATAATTGGTGAGGATGCTCCGGTTTTGGAGCAAAACGTGCGTAGAGGGTACATTGGCGATCTGTTTTGTGTGGAGTATGCGGTTTGAAGAAATTATAAATTACGCCATACAGATTCTCCTGCTGTTAGCGGAGTATAGCAAATTAAGCTTAATTTTCATAATATATTATGGATTTCCGCAAAGTAACGCCTGCTTCTATCCAATATCTTACATTACTATCTACAGTAGTTTCTGTTATCGTTAATATTTGGATTTGCCCATAATCAAGCCCAATTCTTAATGACAAGGTTGCCTGGAAGCAAGTCGCTCCGCTTTCATCTCACACAAGACAAAACAATGATTGTTAAATTGTAAATGATGTTGGAAAAGAGCAACTGCTGAGTTTCTTGCCGGCTTCTTCTCGGTCGAATCTGCCTTCCGAACCGGTGGTACAGTCCCGACGTTTCAAAAGTTCTTATATTAGGCCTGCTTGAAATAAATGTTTTTTTTTAAATTACAACGCTGGACAGACGGGTTAGTGATCGCTGTAAGTGGTAGTAGTAGCACAGAGCACGCTGCAGTCAGTTCTTCATTATATCCTCTTCGAACGACAGACGTGGTGAAAGAATGGGTGACCACTGTATTCTGATCTGCCGTCACCACACGGTTCAGTTCACTATTGCCTGGTTAGTCTAGCGGTTATCATTTTAACTGGATGTGATTCCCAGGTCGTGCCAAGACTTGTTGGGGTTGCAATTTTCTGATGGCCGACTGGCGCAGTGGGCAGCGACCCTGCTCCCTGAGTCCAAGTCCGTGGGTTCGATGCCCACTACTGGAAAATGTTTGTGTGCTGAACATGAATGTTTTTCAGTGTCTAAAAAGTGTTCCTATATTATTCATGAAAATATTAATCAGTCATCTTAGTACCCATAACACAAGCTACGCTTACTTTGGGGCTAAATAGCGATGTGTGTATTGTCGTAAAAAAAAAATCTATCTCAGCACAAGCCGAGAGTTCACTTTGTCGTTTCACTTCTGACGCCAGTCTTTATATTTAGATTTTTAATGTTATATGTAGGTAATTGGATTTATAAAATAAGCCAATAATAACGCATAAAACTCTGAAATCTCTACATATTTTAGAAGTTTTATTTTAGAGTTGGCCGCAATGGTTTTACGAAATACTCCTTCCGTTGCAGTGTATCACAATGACAAGGCGTGAACGATTGCCGGTCTACCGCTTTCTTTAATCACTTATCCAGTTTATAGATTCGGAGAATGGCAGTAAAATTTCACGGTCCGTCACCAACTAAAACTGTGTACTAAAACTGAAAAATGTAGCGTTGATTGGTCTTGATGCAAAATATACTGAAAACGAGTTTATTATATTTTTAGATACGAATTTTATTAATCTAAATGTTGCTAAGAGAAAGATGGAGAAAACAACAAAACACTCAAAATTATTTATTGTTGTAAAATGTAAAAGTATTTATTTATATTTTTGAGTAAATTTGTTTATTACTTTTTTTTTTTCTTACTGGCTTTCGCCCACGGTGTAACTCGAAAATTTTACTTAATAAATAAAAGGTCGTGCTGAGAGTATGGTTCAAGTACAGAGAGTAAATTTGCGTGTGACTTATAATATGCAAATCTTTGTCAAGTCCTTGTCATTCGATTATAATATAAAAAGTAGGTCTATTTATACTGCCGAAGTTACTCTATAAAATATAAATTAACACTTTAATAAAACAGGTAAGTAGGTAAGCTATGAGAAGTCGAATGCACTAATTTATTTATGTTTATACAATAACTAGGTCTTTTAACTAGGCTTTAAAATCTCGATAGCATACATTTGTCATAAGCCTTTCTGTTAAAACTTTGGACGTTTTCGATGCCATTTCTAAAACCGCAGGTGAACTCAAATTCTCGTATCTGATAAAATATTTTACTATTTTATCACATTTTGAAAGATTTTACAGATACGCTACTATAGAGGCAAAATATATGTTTTTTTTTATATTTAAAGTGCTGCCTTGCTGCTTGCTTGCCTGTGCTGTGGTGACGGTGATCTCCCCCCCACCCCAATTTTCCAATACCCCCAATTGACGATCTGGCCTAAAAAATATCACAAGACCAGAAGCGGTACGCCCGTGGGCTATTGCTATCTTTATTGAAATGGGCCCATACATGACACTTGTAACGCATACATTACATACAAAATTGTAGCGAGAAGTATTTATAAACCTAAAACTAGAGCTAAGACCAAACGCGCTGTGGTCTAAGAAGGAGCAATCATAATTGGTCAGTGAGAGCTCATTGTCTATGAACAGAGCAACACTTTGCAGGGCATGCGATGGCATAATGTCTTGCAAAGTGCCCGCTGTGTCCACTAATATGGAAGGTAGAGGTAAGGAGAGTCATCTTATATGGGAGAAAAGTTGAAAAAGTGTCCAGTTGTTGCGCTAAATAACAGTTCAAAAATCCTCCACAATGGCGCTGGTAAATGCACAGGGTATGGTATGAATGTAGCAATCGTAGATGAATTGAAGTATGCCGAGTTAAAAAATTTAGTGTCATTATCGACTAAAGTAGTTAATTATTGAGAATTTCAACAACTTACGTTGTACAAAATATTGTGGTAAATATAACCTTACTTCCTTGTATCTCCATACTTCCTTGTTTATTTTTCAAGCCTACTCTAACAATATTTATATTTGGCGCTTCTTTTAAGAGTTACCCTGATGCAAATGTGGCGCCATCCTAATTTAATACATTTTGACGACACTTTTTCATATACACAGATGACTCTCCTTACCTCTACCCTCCATATCCACTAAGCTGAGCCGTAGGTGTTAAATACTTACTCTATCTTGCTCTGCCAGAAAAGTTATCTTCTATTAATCAATGTTTATGCTTCGACGCGGTGTCATCAAAGACTTTTAGATAAATAATGTTTAAATTGGTCCATAGGTCATTTTCAATTATAAATATTTTTATTTTTGTAGGTATCTTTATTATTTTTTTATACGCAATTCTCTGAAAATGTACGTTAATGTAAGCAAAAGAAAAATAAGAAGGTTACTGGCATTAAAATCAATAGGTTAAAGACATAGGTACAATAACATTTCTAAAAAATAATCTCCCGCGCTGCGTACTTTCTGCCACCTGTGTGTAATGGTTAAGACTAATTTAACTTCGAAAAATCTCACTAGATGTCGCTACAATGATGAAATATCATGTTGAAAGATAATTTATAGAGGTAAAATCTTACAAATAATTGAAATAATTTAATATTTTCATTGAACTTAAAAATTGGAGAATAAAAAAAAAACCCAAGTATAGGTACCGTACACACGTAGGTATTAGTGTTACCTAATAGTAAGATGAAAAGAAAAACGTGACGGTGTTGATGAAACCTACCCATAGTTTTTACCTTACTCAAGAATTTAGGCATCAAATGCCAAAAAAATCTTTTTTTACAATCTTATTGTCCTAGAGATAAGCGCGTTAAATAAATAAATAATAATAAACTCTGGAGCTGACTTATTTGTGCTAGCGATTACACGTGACGCCGCTCGCGTAATGATTATGATTACGCTTATTCTACACAAGATGCCCGTTGCGTCCACTCACCCGCCAATTCCTAGGTTTTCTTGGCTCCTAAGGGTGGTAGCGGGATTTTAATTATCCTTTTTCGAGAACTGTTACCTGCTTCCAGAGTTTAGGCGAAACTAACCAGTTAGATTTTATCCCCTCTATAATATCCCCGTAATACGTAAAATTGAGTTTCCTATACAAATTTTCATATCCTAAAGCCTTAAACAAAGATTTTCGTGGTTAACATTTCTTGAAAATAGTTCAACAGATTTGAACTCACCACGATAATATTATGGGTCGTGGTCCCGTCGTGACCCATATCGTGATGTACCCGTTGAACTATTTTTAAGAAATTATCCTATTGAAACCAGTCCTTTTTAAAAATTGTGAAAGTTCAAACGGCTCTAAAAAAACAGCTATCCAGAGATGAGTGTCGTACGAGGCGACTAAGGAAAAACGGGAAACAGGCAGTGGCGTCCTCTGTGCTGCTACTAGCATCTAATGCGATCACAACCCGTCTGCCCAGTTTGCTGATTATGGGCACGCCCTTTTATTAGGACAGGCCTTTAGTCCAGTTTGGTAGGAAGTGACAGGTTGTGGGAAGCAGTGGTTTCCTTCTGTGAGGATGTGATGGTGCAGAAGGAGTTGGCCGAGCGGTTCTGAGAGGACGATGTAGACTCTAATCCGCTCCGCCGCAGAAGAGTTGGGCGTAGACAGCTGGCGCACAACCGACGTCTGCCCCCTTGAGAAGTGACCTCCTCCTCCACCTCCGGGTGATAGATACGGGGATCCTGTCGCCCGTCGGAGTTTGGTCCTCGAGTTGAAAGGCATACCCCGTGTTCCTGGTTTGCCTTCGGTGGTGTTCAGTGGTAACCGAAGTTGTTACAGAGAAGTGCCTGCCTCAGTAGGCACTGCTGGCTGGGTTGCGGTTGTGTGCGAAAGCGTTCCCATGGCGATGCGATGTCACCAGGCGATGAGTTGGAACACGGTGGGGTTTTAGTCGGTAAGAGTCCGCATAACCACTGCACCACCCCGTGTTGTAGTGGTATCCATGAGGATTTCCCCATAAGGAAAAAAAAAAGAAAAAAAAGGACTTTAGTCCAGTAGTAGGCAGTGGCGTGTCCAGCGCTTGCAAACTAGTCAGGCATAAAGCAGAAGGACGGCATATCATGAAAATATCCTCTTCACGACAGAGTTATACAAGACAGCCTTTTTTTGGGTAGTCAGTGCTTTTGTATATTTATGGAGTGCACGCCACTGGTTATAAGTTACTGATGATGATGCTTAATCTTTAGTTACATACCGACAGCAGCGCCCTCTACCCAGTCTAATTGTGTTTTCAAACACATCCACATCGTAATATAAATAATAAAATTTTAGTTGACAAATACACGCACAAAAACGTAAACAAAAGTTTGAGATATAATTTTTGAGTTTGTTATTTTTTGAGATATAATTTTACGTGACCTTAAAATTTAACAGTTTGCTTAAAATGCATATTATTATTTAAGCTGCTGTTATGACGTCATTATGCTGACTGCACTTGATTCAATACGCCTGCGAGTACAAGCATTTAATTCCATTTTGTACTTGTAAATGGAAAAATTGTTCTACTTTCTACAGAACAATCGACTTTTTTTTTATTCCACTACAAGTTAGCCCTTGACTGCAATCTCACCCGGGTATGAATGATGATGCAGTCTAAGGTGTTAGCGGGCTTACCTGTTAGGGAGTATGGTAGTCATACCCCTAATTGCTTTCCACGCGACATCGTACCGAAACACTAAATCGCTTAGCAGCACGTCTTTGTCGGTAGGGTGGTAACTAGCCCTGACCAAAGCCTCCCACAAGACCAGATCAGAAAGAAAAATCCCAAATTGCCTCTGCCGGAAATCAAACGCGGGAGTGCTATGAATTTAAGAAGAATGCTACTTAAATTCATAGCGCTCACCGTTGCGTCAGAGAGGTCGTCAAAACGGTTAACTGTAAATTAATTCGACTTCCACTGGCGAAATGGAGAGCTCTGCGGTCTCCCAAGTGTGAGGAGGGTTGTTGTGAGTGGGAGCTGAAGCAAGTGATATTTTAATTGCTTAAAAACACACATAACTTAGAAAAGTTAGAGGTGCGTGCTGGGAATCGAACTAAGGCCCCCGAGAGTGAAGTCGAAATCCTACCCGCTAGGCTATCACCGCTCCGATTACATATATACTAACGAATAATTACACACTTAGACATTACTTTCTCGGATTACACACATAAAAAAAAAATTAATTCATCAATTTACATCACCGGCCCACTACAGAGCAAGGGTCCCTCCCACAATGAGAAGGGTTTAAGGCCGTAGTCCACCACGCTTTCCCAGAGTGGATTGGTGGACTCCGCACACCTTTGAGAACATTATGTATGACTCTCTATAGGTTTTCTCACAATTTTTTCCATAAACTTGAAGCAAGTGATATTTTAATTCCTTAAAAACACACATAACTTAGAAAAGTTAGATGGGAGTGCTGCGAATCAAACTCGGCCCCCCGAAGGCGAGCTCCTGAAGTCGAGCTCCTATCCAATGCGCTGTCACCACTACTTAAAAATAATAAACTTATATAAATTTACCCCAATGGTTCGGGAAAAGTACACGATCGGCACTGCAATAAGAAGAAGAATAAACTTATATATACTTTAACATAGTATATACTATAAATACTTAAATATGATTAAGAATAAATAACCTTATGTCGTCTTCGGTGCTCAAGATAATGTACTTTAAGAGCATGTTTGAATATGCCAAGTGACCTTGACTGCCGTATGCTTATTGGCCATAAACATAAAATTATCCGGGAAACAAGGATAAGTAAACATTTTTAGGCTTGCAAAGGCGGCCTTATTGCTGCAAGAAATGTCTTACGGTTAACCTCTGATAAAGAGGAGTAGCTGCAAGGGTGCGGTTTAGTTTAAAAATACTACAATGTTACATACCTAGATAAGTAAACAAATATACATTCTTAGCTCGACATCGGCTTATTGATACGATCCTAAGTGAGTATGTATGAATGAATGATTGAATGAATGAATGAATGAATGATCAATGAATGAATGAATGAATGAATGAATGAATGAATGAATGAATGAATGAATGAATGAATGAATAAATACATTTTTATTCTACACCAAAGAAAAAAGTATATACAGAGATATACATATAGATCAAGAGAGTACAATTTGGTGGCCTTGTTGCTACATAGCGATTTCTTAAAGGCAACCAAAGTGGCAAAAGGAATAAAACATAGAAAATAGGAAGTGGTGCAATAAATGACATATAGATAATACACAAATATATAAATATAACATTTATATATATATATATATATATATATCCATTATCTTTGTTTGTATATACATGTATATATATAGGATATAAACATAAATAACAGTACTCATAATTAACATGAGTACATGGAGTTTAATAGTTATTTTAGCAAAATGAGTCTTGTATCCCTAATTTTCCCGCCAAAAGTGACTCGTTCCAAATTATTCTCATCGTGCCAAGATCGCGGAGTCATCTGTCCGTTCTACAATGGTCGCAAGGCGAATCCGTTTTATCTTATAGGCTCCCCGGGCACGTCAATATTATTGTTATTAAATAAATAAATTATAAATATACTACGATAATACACACATTGCCATCTAGCCCCAAAGTAAGCGTAGATTGTGTTATGGGTACTAAGTATTAATACCCATAACTGACTAATGACTGATTAATATTTTCATGAATAGTATACATAAATACTTAGAATATTCATATAAACACCCAGACACTGAAAAACAATCATGCTCAAGCCACAAACATTTTCCAGTAGTGCGAATCGAACCCACGGCCTTGGACTCAGAAAGCAGGGTCGCTGCCCGCTGCGCCAGTCGACCGTCAACTTAACCTGGTATTCTTTTTGTTATCACCATCTCACATTGTCATTTGAAAATATTGAAGGGTCAAGCTGGTTAGAGCAATAATTCATAACCAAGCTTTATAATCATTTACGTAATCCTGTATACTATAATAGGACTTTTCTATAAATTTTTTAATTTTATATAAACTTCGATCTTTTTAGACACATATAATTATGTATCATCATCATCATCAACCCAATACCATCCAACCATGGTCTCATTACAGGGCACGGGTCTTCTCTCAGAATGAGAAGGGTTATATGCCGAAGTCCACCACGCTGGATACGCGGATCGGTAGACTTCACACTCCGTTGAGAATATTATGGAGAACTTTGAGATATGAAGGTTTCTTCACGATGTTTTCCTTCACCGACAAAGCAAGTGATATTTTAAATCTGAAAAGGTGCGTGCCGGGGATCGAACTCAGTCCCCATGAAACGCGGGCGAACTCCTAACCACAACACTATGGCCGCTAACTAATTTATAAAATTAAAACCATATTGACATTGATTTCTTGGCACCACTGTAGACAGTGTTTCGGTGCGTGTTTATCGTTATAGCGCAAAAATCCAATTTAAATATAGCGTCTACACATAACCGAGCTGTCATAGTCATTGTCGCAGCGCGTGTCACAGCTGACCTTTATCACGTTAAAAAAATAAATAAAACGCGAGGTTAACAATTTAAAAAAAGTCTACACCATAAAGCACGCGAGTGTTCGATTTTTAAAATGAGTTCCTGCAGTTCCGTTTTTAAATGCCTTTTATCACGTCGAAAAACAATATAAAGCGGTCACAGCAATAAAAAAATCAAAGTATAGAGCACGTCGGTATTCGTTTTTTGAAATTGTAATTGTGTTTCTGCTGTGCCATGTCGTGTAAACAACAAATAAAAGTGTCGCAATTGAATTATTTATGAGACGTTCGATTTACGAATTGCGGTTGAGAACTGTTCTATTTTCAAATGAAGCACGATAAAATTTTGTTAATTTAAAAACAATGATAATAACATTATATTTTAATCGTTGGGTCAATATTTGAATTGCTATGAATTATATTAAGATTTGGTAAAGGTGTAGTTGAAATTCAAATGATTGTAAACAAACAACGCAAAGTTATTTTATACGTTATTTGTTCGAATATTTAATTGTGTTCTAACAGTTTGTGAACTGAACGTTCTATTTTCAAGTGAAGTGCGTTCGTATGGAATTTTGAACCTTTATCTTGTTTTCGAGCAAACTTTGGAAACTTTTGAGCTAGAGTATTGGAAAAAGTTAGCTTCGACTGTAGTTTAGGAAACTGCTAGGTTATATAAAACGGACTGTATGATTTCAGTGTTAGATTTAAGAGTTGTTGTGATCCAAAAATGGCTCAAACTGTGAAGACGGATGACAGATACAATAAAGAGTACAGAAGGCTACGGAGGGTCACTAAGGATTTGACGACACGGCAATTTTCAGTTAGTTTTATATTAATAACAGTATCATCATTATTAGGCTAACAACCCATTGCTGGGTGCAGGTCTAGTCCTCTAGACCTGCACCCAGCAATGGCTAAGGTTTGCAAACCCCCCCTCGCTGCTACACTGCGGGTTGATGGGCTTAAGTAATTATTATTACATATAACAGGGACCCAAGGCTTAACGTTCTCTGCGGGAACAGGGATGACTCCAATTTCTTAACTCCGGGCTGGTAATAATGATTTTAACTAACTTTACAATCATTGGCCTAACCCGGCAATCGAACATAAAACCATAATTGATCATGCTAACCACTAGACTAACGGGGCTTATAAAGGGCTAAGATAAATAAATCATAACTATACTACGACAATACACACATCGCCATCTAGCCCAAAAGTAAGCGTGGCTTGTGTAATGGATACTATTTATTTTTTATTTTTTAATGATGAATATTTTTAGGAATCATATACATAAATACTTATAATATACAGATAAACACCCAGAATCTAAAAAACATGTTTATCGCACAAACATTTCTCAGCTGTGGGAATCGAACACACGGCATTGGACTCAGAAAGCAGGGTCGCTGCCCACTGCGCCAATCAGCCGACACACTGGCACAAACTTAACTTCAAAACGGTTGTTAGTAACAGGGGAAGTACCATCGCCATGCTTCTGCCGCCAAGCAGCATTGTTGCAATGCTGTGTTCAGGTCTGAAGGGCGTGGTTGCCGCTGTGATCACAGGCACATGAGACTTAACACCTACGCCTCAAATGGATGGACCCAGGGCGGCATGTAGCAGGACGTGCTCCTTGCATGCCCTGTGAAAAGTTGCTCTGTTTATAACCGATGTCTATCAAGCAGTGGCGTTCCTAGGGTTTTGAATTTGAGCAAGCCCAGTTACCTAAAGGACAAATTTAACTCGTCATGATCTCTAAGTCACCATTCTTGTTGTGCTAAATGACGAACCATATCAACAAATCTTAAAAAACACTACGGTTAGGGTCAGCACGCGAATTATAATAAAGAAGTTTCTATGCAATGTTTGCCAAAATTAAAAAGTCATCATAGTAATCCCAAGTGTTTCTTTGAGTTCTGCTCTCTTTAATTCTTATGATGCCTGGTAATTTATGTCGTAACCAGCCGCGTTCCAACCATTATTTTCATTAGAACAAAAATATGCAAAAATTTACCTGTTGTCCGCCAATTATTTTTTGATTTCGCCACAGAAACAATTTGCACACAAATTGAGCTCATACTTAACAATATTTACTACAATTTGTAAGAAAAAAAAACCAGTTAAATGCACTATTAAACTCAAAATAAACAATAATAAACTCCTAACTAAGTAGTTACTAATCAATAATAATGAATCTGTCAAGTGTCAACTAGTTGTAACGCAAACAATAACACGCGTGAAGTTGTTTCAATTCGCTCGCTGGTCATCTTCACTAACTTCAACTCGCAATCTGGCATTTGATCTCCATACAAAATTATTAAATAATCTAGATTGTCTCTGCTAAATACATTGAAATTTCTATGAGAGAGAGCAGTAAAATAAAAGCCCCATATAAGCAAATGCGTGTGAGCGAGACAAAGCAAGGCCGCCGATCGCGTACGAAGACACGCGAAGAGCGCGATAGTGATAGTTCGGCGCGGCGCCGCGCCGTTCGGCTGGGTGCTACCACAGAGACTACCTGCCAGAGTAACGTAGTGCTTGCAGTAAAGTAGCCAAAGAGTATATACATTATTAAACAAAAGTTAAAACATTGTATTTATATCATCATTGCTATCAAGTTTTAATTATTTTGTTAATTTCATTTCGGAATAGTCGAGAAAAGAGATATTTATTGTAACGCAAGCCAGGCTTTTCGGCTTGTATGGTAGTACCGCCACTGCTATCAAGTGCTTGGTCGAACAATGATTGCTTCTATTGGATCTATTAAAAAATACCGTGCTTAAATTAACTGGAAATTGATACATTTTCTTTTGTTTCAGTCAGAATATGGCCTTACGGAGGAACAAGTCGCAGGTATGCCATATCAGTAATGCTCCTAATATTATATAATGTGAATGTAAGTTTGTTTGTTACGCTTTCGCGCGAAAACTACTTAACCGATCATCATGAAACTTTGTACACGTATTTTTGGAGGTATGAGAAGTAACATAGGATACTTTTTACTATAAAAATATATATTTTTTACGAAAGATAAAAGAATGTTCGTCAATAATCTCATGTATGACTAGACTATGTAGCAGTACGCTGCGTCCCGAAATTTATTCATTCATTCATACATTATTTAACCGTCAAAACTGATGACTTTCGACAGCCTTTCCATTCGGATTATTTTCAATTGAAACTGAGCATGAAACTACAACTACTTTTGCTCTCTCTGTTTTGCCTATACTTTTTGCACCTGCTTTCTTTTTAAAACGACAGAGAGGAAGAAAAGAAAGAAAATATATTTATTCATATTAAATGTTACAAACAGTACATCTTATAATAATATAGTAACAATGTCTGTGTGTAACACCAGACAGAAAGGGTGTACAGCTCAGCATTTGCCATGCATTTTAGTTACATGTACAGATTTTCAGCTGAGACCCGAGTTAAGAAACCGAATGAAATCAAACCTTATCAAATTTAATAGATAAATAAAAAAAATAAAAAAAAGTGAAGCACAGGTTATTCCCATTAAAGCACGTCAGTACTGTCACAAAGTCACAAAATTTTAGTTATGGAGGTTAGATATAAAGAGAACCTACTCTGTGTTTGAAAAGTCACGTCGCAGTTTCGAGTGGTTTTGTGATACAATCACCAATTTCGTAAACGAAGTCCGACACCAACAGGAGCCCATAATAAAGTCAATGCTTCTTATTTCAGAATTCAAAGAAGCGTTTATGCTGTTCGATAAAGACGAAGATGGCACGATCACGATGGCTGAGCTAGGAGTCGTGATGAGGTCGTTGGGGCAGAGACCTTCAGGTAAGAATTAAGACCTTATCAAAGAAACTTATGAAGCGTTCATACATTTAACATGTTAAACTAATGTTAGTGATCGTGATAACTGCATTCGTTAACTTAAAACTAAAGCTAGGAGGTCCCCCTGGTCTAAAAAGAGCCCACAACAAACCTAGCCAGGTTTTTTTTGTTATCACCATCTCACAGTCTAATTGATGTTGAGCTATGAAGTTAGAGCAATTCATATCCAAGTTTTTTTATCTTTCATGTAATCCTTAATATTATAATAGGATTTATTTATAAGCTTTCTATATTAATGGGTTGCCTCGTTTGGTGAGCATGTTTAACTACGGACCACAAGATCCTGGGTTCGAAGTCCGGCCATAAATTATACAAACTGTAACTGAATTACGAAATGAAGTTGAAAGATGCATAAGTTTATTGCATAAGGAATCACCCTGTAAAAATACTAATTTTAAAGAAGCATATTTATTTGGCCATAACAACTAATTCAAAACATTCTAAGTGTTTGCTTATGAAACATTCTAAGTGTTTGCTTATGAAACATTCTAAGTGTTTGCTTATGAAACATTCTAAGTGTTTGCTTATGAAACATTCTAAGTGTTTGCTTATGAAACATTCTAAGTGTTTGCTTATGACAACCCTATTCTAAATAAAAGACCGAAACGCGCATAGTACCTCAGCTACGCGACGAGTATCTTACAAAGTGACAGGAGTCACATGATTTTAATTTTGACGAGGTGATGGGTGATGTTAGTGCTGATTTTTTTCAGTAAAAACAATGGCAGTCGTTTACTCAAAAACTATCCTCAGGAGATGTTGACTTTACAATGAACAACTTAACAATTATTCATTGTAACGTCACGATGCTCCGGTTTTGGAGCGAAACTTGTGTAGAGGGTACATTGCTGTAGATCTGTTTGGTGTGGAGTATAAGGATTGAAGAAATTATTAATTACACAAAAGAGATTCTACTGCTTTTCGTGTAGTATCGCAATTTAAGATTAATTTTCATAATATATAGAAAGAGATTGCTATAAATCTTTATAACCATACGTACACATTCGCTTACCCCAAATTCATACGTTACGTTGCAGATAGAAATAGTTAATAGATATGACACATGGCAAATGAATGAACGAAGTTGCTCTAACGATACCTCATTAGTATAAATTATGTTATCTTTTGAAGCTCTACAACGCAATTCACAGAAATACACACAGACTTATTCAAATTCATTTATTTGTAAAAAAAATAAAAATAAAAACTTAGACCATAGCAGATTAAACTATAGTCGGAAAAATGTAATAGGCCCGTTTTGACATTTGTGCAAGACTATAGAATGTAACTTGGAACGAAACTGAAAGAAACAAAAAAATAAAAATCAATTACATACAGTGTTTTAAAAAACACGTAAATTTTTTTGGGACGTTAAATAATATGAAAGAATATATCGCGAGTATTCTTTTTGCGCTTACTTCATAGTAGCATGCAATTTATAATTGTTGCGAAACGTTCCGAAAACAGTTACGTTCTCAGTCTTTTTTTTTTTTATACTAGAGCTGTAACCATTTTTTTACTGAATATCGAAATTAAATATTGTGTAGATATCTTTACTGCAAAGAATGAGCTTGGTTCTCAAAATGGGTTCTAAATAATGAGTCTGAGATGATGTATCTGACCAAGCGGCACATGACTGAAGCGTCCCCGCGCGCACTGCGCAGTTTTTCGTTCCTCATCTTGTAAAGTTGACTGTGCGCTCGTTTAAGTTTGATATATATTGTTTACTATTGCGTTAACTATGGCTCTTCTATTTTGGACATTAATTTAAACATAGTGATTTGACTCGATTTTTGTGTTTGTTGTTATATAGTACTAACTCTGTTTCAACATGTTGAAAAGTGGACGTATAATCAACAGCCAGTCACGCGTATTGGTTGTGAAGTTAAAGGAATACTTTGAACGAACGAACACTTTACAATACTAATAATATCAATCAAGTACTGATACAAACTTGAATTGATTTATCGTGAGTATCGAGTCCTGAGTCTTATGGTTCCATAACTAGTTACGTCGCGATGACAAATGTCAAAACGGGCCTATTACATTTTTACGACTATAGATATTTTAGTTTTGTAGCATAAAGCAATACATTTAACGTTTAGTTACCTTAATAGATAGGAAATGCTTAATTATACAAAACTAAATATAACGATTGAGCTATCTGCCAAACGTGCAAAGATATCGTACTCTATTATTAGAAATTCTTTAATGTATGTAACTATAGTCGTATTTTTAATTAGACGAAGCCAACTGACAGTAGCTAATGTCACTTTGTAAAATAATGTTGCCATATTTAAAGTAATAGTGATGCGTTCTGTTTTCTTACAATCAGATGAATGAACAATGTGTGTAAATAGTTTATCATTTCAAAACTATAAAAGACTATTATTTCTATTTTATAATAAAACTAGCCGTTTCCCGCCCGCTTCGCTAGGCGAATTGAAAAAGGAAATGATGAAATGATGAAGCTACTTATGATGAAGCTTTAGGAAGAATTACTATGTTGGAGGGTGAATTATGTAGCGCACATAAAACTATTGATGACCTTCAGTCACAATTACAAAATGTTGAAATGCAATCAACAAATAACTTGTATGATGAACTACTTACTTCATCCTCAACAATGCCAATGTGCATCGATCTGACTTGTGATAGCCCTTGTGTTAAAAAAACCAAGCCTCAAATAGATCTCCCCTTTTTAAATAGCCACAATAAAATAAAAAAATACATTAGAATTAGTAAAATAATAAAAAAAACTCAAAAATTAGTAAAAAAACCAGAAGAAAAGCAGTGAAAACCTGATACTAAGAAAAGAACGTTCAGTTTTGTTAAATAAGTTAAATACCTTTTCTCTTTCTTTTCAAAGTAGCAGGGAAAAATATGAGAGTGAAATCCAAACCTTAAATGATGTTATTCAACAGCTGGAAAACTCACTTAAAACTATGACTATTAAATATGAGCTGTCAAAAAAGCAGATTGATGAACAAATTCTGGCAGCTGATGAGTTGTTAGCTCTAGGTACCTACAATATGGCTCGTTTTGAGTCATTGGCAAATAAATGTCAATGTTCTCAAGATATACCTACGGCTAACCTAGACTTAAGTAGTAGTATTTTGTCCTCTAATAAGCTAGAGACCTGCCAAGAGCAGTGTCAAAGTATTATTCCTGTCACTACATCCTTAGATTATAATTTATCAAGTAAGCATAAAAAACACACTTTAGTAATTTCAGACAAGCTAGGTAAAGGTTTTGGTCCTATTATGAACTGTTACCTAGATCACTCAGTGACTAATAGATGTTCACCGGGGGCTAATTTAGACTATCTTATTGATAGTTTGAACATAGACAGTTTAGATGTAAATAAAAATGTTATATTTTTGTTAGGAGATAGCGTAAATGTAAAAAAGACACAAATTATAAGATGTGTAGAAAAATTGCTGGCTTTGCATGAAAAATCTAAATGTAGATTTGTTATGTGTGCCTTTCCGTACTGTGGCACGCTTAGTTCTAAGCGAAATAAGCAAATTTATAATTTAAATTTATTAATTTATAACTTGACATGCCGTCATAGTGAGGCAGTTTTTTATTTTGATGTGAATAAATTTATTTCACCACTGTTATTGACTAGGGATACTTTTTATCTGTCAAAAAAATGTAAGCAACATATAGCCTCATTATTAGCTTACAATTTAAATGATACAGTTACAAGTGTTGTAACTAAGTCTATTGACAACTTTACAAATTGTACTTTAGGTACCAATATTTCTGATAATGACCCAAGTACTTGTTCAAGTACTAAGAAAATTTCTTATAATTATTTAAACTAGATAGCCAGACAACGGAGAAGCTCTCCAATATGAACATTGTACATCAAAATATACAGAGCTTAACCGGCAAAGAAATTGAAATAGAACTGTTTGTGGAAAAACTCAATATACACATTCTGTGTATTACTGAGCATTGGCTCACTGGTGCACATCCAGCAGTTATCTTAAGGAATTTCAAAATGTCAAGTGTGTTCTTCAGAAGGACTGCAATTCATGGTGGGTCCTTAATTTTTGTACACAATAATATAACTTGTAAGGAGCGAAAATACATAGTTAGTCTTTCTGTTGAACGCACTGTAGAACTATCTTGTGTGGAGCTGGAGCGATTTATAATAGTGTGTGTATATCGTCCCCCCTCAGGTGATTTTAGCCTTTTTGAGGATGTAATGGAAGATGTGCTTAAGCGATTGTCTGTATCCACAAAAAAAGCAATAGTATGCGGGGATTTTAATGTTGATATTTTACTTAGTAATGCAACTACGACTAGGTTGCTAAACTTATTTAAATGTTTTAATTTTAATTATGCTTTTAGTGAACCTACTAGAATCACAGCAACCTCAGCATCGTGTTTAGATAATATTTTTCTCAACTGTGATATCTTAGGTAAATCGATAATAACCAACTTAAGATCAGATCATTGTGGCCAACAAATTACTGTTTTGAATAATATAAACAAAGATAAACATATCGTCAAGTGTAGGCCGATAACTAAGAGCAAATTGACGCGATTCAAAGGTGAAATATCATCCAAAATTCCTGCCCTTGTCTTTAAGAACGGTCATCCTGACAGCATTTATGGTACGCTCTTTAATATTATAGAAAATGAATTTAACAAAATATTCAATTTCAAACATATAGATTTCAATAAAAAAATAAAGTTTAGCGATTGGGCAACTATTGGCATATACAAAAGTAGAGATAATTTGTATGAGCTCTATGGTGAAAAACAATATAACCATACTCCAGCTTTCCTACAACACGTAAAAATGTACTCTAAAACGTTTAAGAACGTTTGCTTTCATGCTAAGTCGCTATACTTTAAGGATCAAATCATAAAATCGGATAACAAAGTACAAACAACCTGGAAAATTGTTAATAATGAAACTGGGAAAGCTAAATCTCGCAACGTAAACTTTGAATTAATTATTAATGATAATAAAGTTACCGCTGACAGTGAGGTTGCAAGTACCTTTGAAAACTTTTTTCAGAGTGTTCCTATTTTGTTGACTGATTCACTTAATTCTTCACCTACTGCAGCTCAGAGTTTATTGAGGAACAACGTTAATGAGTGCAACGTTTTATTTAATTTTAAACATATATCTGCATATGATATAATAAAGAATTTTAAGTTGTTGAAACAGAAAAAAACCGGTGATTTATGGGGTATGTCTGTAATGGTAATATCTAACATTATAGACGTTATTGCCCCTTACTTAGCCATACTTTTTAATGAATGTGTTGATAGAGGTACTTTTCCAAATTTAATGAAACATAGTAAACTTATACCTCTATTTAAATCTGGCAATAAAAACCACATTAACAATTACAGACCCATTTCAATCTTACCAGCTCTTAGTAAGGTCTTTGAAAAAATTATATTAAATCAACTTTTGAATCACTTCAATGTAAATAACTTACTACATCCGGAGCAGTACGGTTTTACTAAAGGTCGTAGCACCACGGATGCAGGCGCTAAACTTTTAAAACATGTGTACGATGCCTGGGAACGTTCGCAGAATGCCATTGGTGTTTTTTGTGATCTATCCAAAGCATTCGATTGTGTCGATCATAAAACCTTGCTTCTTAAACTAGCCCATTATGGTATCAAAAACGTTGCACTAAATTTGGTTGCCTCTTATCTCAGTGACAGAACCCAAAGGGTTTGCATAAAAGACATTAAGTCGCAGGGGTCGGCTACGTCAATGGGTGTCCCACAGGGTTCAATCTTGGGTCCCTTTCTATTTTTGGTGTATATAAATGATCTACCACACCATGTCAGTGAAACCTGTGACATTGTACTGTTTGCTGATGATACATCTCTAATTTTTAAAACTGATAGAGGTAGAGACAACTCTGACGATGTAAGCCGTGCTATGTCGCATGTGTCGCACTGGTTTACTGTCAATAATTTACTTTTAAATGCAAAAAAAACTAAGTGTGTAGAATTTATTTTACCAAATGTAAAGAAAGTTAATAAAAATATAATAATAAATGGAGAATCACTAAAAATGGAAGATTCCACAGTTTTTCTGGGCATGACCTTGGATTGTAAGCTTCAGTGGGGTACCCATATAGATACACTAGCAGGTAAACTAAGCTCGGCTGCCTACGCCGTCAGGAAAATTAGACAGATTACTGACGTAGAAACAGCAAGACTTGTTTACTTCGCGTACTTTCATAGTGTGATGTCTTACGGGATCTTATTATGGGGCAAAGCTGCTGATATTGAAACTATATTCATATTGCAGAAAAGAGCTGTACGGTCAATATATAAACTTAAATCACGTGAATCCCTCCGTGAAAAATTTAAAGAAATTGGTATACTTACGGTAGCCTCACAATACATTTATAACAATATAGTATTTGTAAGACAACATATTAGTCTTTATAAACAAAAAGTGGATATAAACAGTCGACTTACAAGAAATGGTCATAAATTAGTGACATCTGCATATCGTCTGCGAAAGGTGCAGAAGTCATTTGTGGGATTGAGTATACGCTTTTATAATATGATTCCTAAGGTAATTTTGGACCTACCAATCCATAAGTTTAAAGAATGTGTTAAAACACATTTATTACAGCGAGGTTATTATACAATTGATGAGTTTCTTAATGACAAGGTTGCTTGGAAGCATCCGGCTCCGCTTTCATCTCTCACAAGATAGAAAAATGAATGTTAAAATATAAAATGTAAATTTTTGATGTTGGAAAAGAGCAACTGCTGAGTTTCTTGCCGGCTTCTTCTCGGTAGAATCTGCCTTCCGAACCGGTGGTAGAGTCACTACACACGGACAGACTTGACGTTTCAAAAGTGCTTGTATTAGGCCTACTTGAAATAAATGAATTTTGAATTTTGAATTTTGAATTTTGAAATAAATGACATGTTATGTTTCATTTTTATTTTATTTTTTTAATATTTTTATTATTCTCCTTTTTTTTATTTTTGTATGAACATAAATAGGCCCCGCGGATAGAACTGTAAGCATCGATATTGTTTAGACTTACTCAAATTCCAAATTCCATCGATTTAGCCTGTATCTTTCATCCAGGTGATTTTTCTCACTAATATTCATTGTAACTTTCAATGTGCAATCATTATAACATTTCCGTGCCTTTCTTCCAAAAATTAATAATAATTGACATGAAGAAAAAAAATTGAAATGAGCATTGAAAGTTTAAGTTAAAGTCATTGCAAGTCTCATATGTGAAGTTGAAATCTGTCTAGGTTCAAGTGCGCCGAATTTTCTGTTAACTAAAATTTTCTCCGTGACATCAATTTTTTATAGAAAATTAATTGTGCATGTTTTTTATGAATTCTATTGGAATAAGTAACTAAATTTATTTTCCACATCTCATGTGCTTGGAAAATGCATTCATTTTAATCTGTTACATTTCCGCGATCCCGCAATAAAAGAATTCGTCGGTTATGTAGTCTGCAAAAGTAAAATGAATGTAAAATTCTTAGGCCGTTGATTGGATAGCTACATGTAAAGTTAAGTTTTTGAAACCTCTCAATGACTTTTTCTCCGCTGCCAAAAAGACGATTGTTGTAAGGAAATACACGAATATCCCTACATACACGAAGATCCCCACCAAATTTGGAGTATGTAGAAGTTACAGGTTAGAAATAAAAATTTTAGATTTTAACACCCACCCCCGCAATTCCTGTCGGAAGTAGACTTTATTGAAATCCATTTTGAGATGTTCTTTATGTGAATAATAAAAGATTCCTACCATATTTAGAATTTTTAGAAGCTATATTTCGAAATTGAAATTTTTTATTGTTAACACCCACCCCCGCGAACCTTATTGGAGGTGATTCATTTTAAAATCCGCTCGAAGATCATTTTTATATTACATATAGAACACTCTCACTAAATTTGGAGTCTATAGGAGCTATCGCTTGGAAATTGAAAATTTTCATTGTTAACGCCCCCGCAATCTTCTTTGGGGTGGGATATCGTAAAATTTGTTCATAAATCATTTTTACATCACTTATAGAAAATTCCTACAAAATTTGGAGCTTGTAGGAGCTTTAGCTGGAAAATTAAAAATATTAATTGTTAATACCCACCCCCGCAACCCCCTGTGGGGTGAGCTATCGTAAAATTCGTTCATAGCCTATTTCTACACCTCTTACAGAAGATTCCTACCAAATTTGAATATATCTATAGAAGCTATAGTTTAAAAACGGGAATTGTTCATTGTTAACGCCCCCGCAATCCCCTTTGGGGAATGAATTTCTTAAAATCTATTCATAGCTGACCTCTACATAGCAAAAGTAATATTCCTACCAAGTTTCACGTTTCTAAGTCTTATGGTTCCCGAGATTTCGTGGTGAGTGACTATATAGATGGGAATTCTTCGATTATCATCGAAATTTTTAACTTTTTATCGGGCTTTTTTAAAATTTTCTTACATACAAAACTTTCTCCTGACAATTCTGAAGATAAAAAAAAAGCCCAATTGGTCCAGCCGTTCTCCACTACCGTGAGTAGATTCTTAGCTGAATGTAAAAAACCATAATCCGTTTAATACACTCTGTTGAAATCCATGAAAACAAAAGAATCAAGAGAAAATGCTTATCTTTTGTTTTTATTAGCGGGATAAATGTTCATAAAAGTAAAACAGCAATAAAAAAATGAAGGAAGGTTGGAATTCAAAAAAAAAGATAGCCATAAACCATCTAGGAAAAATTTCGCATCGAATGGTGGTAGTTTCATGTCGATACGATCAGTGGTTTAGGCGTGATTGAGCCTCAAACGAAGACCATTTTCATTATATATATATAGATTGTATAAAAACGCTCTGATATAAGTTACTAACTACAACCAGTTTTTTGTCGGCTTCTTACAAAACGCGGCGCGGCGACTCATTCGCCTTCATTCATTCAGGAGTTTTTTCAATGATTCACTTTGTCACAACACTATTTTTATTTCATCATAAACTGACAACACAGTAAACGTCAGTTGACTTCGTTTAATTAAAAATACGACTATAATAACAGCTAGTGTTGTAAGTTATGATTCATAATTCCGAAAAATTGTCGCTATCTATGGCCTAGGGCATAGATAGCGACAATAGCCTTTTTATCTATGGTCTCAGACGAAAAGCTCAAGAGTTATTCTTTGCGATAGAGATGGCTTTGATCGGAGTATCTCTAAAGCATCAAACGAAAAGAAACGAGAAGGATCTTAATAATAAAAATAGGTATATTTATTTCAGGCATCAAGGCTCATATTTTTTGGTAGTAAAAACAACTTCACTACCAATAATTACTAGGCTGCATAAAATTAGTAACTCTTTTAGGGAAAGCTCAGAGTTATTCATTGCAATGGAGAGAGATTTTATTAAACTCATGTCAGGTAGTTTTGCAAAGAGGTACTGAAGATTTCCTATCATAATATTAAGGACTTATATACTAAAAATGCTTGGGTATATTGCTCTTACTTCATAGCTAAACATTAACTCGACTGTGAGATGGTGATAGCAAAAAAAAACTGGCTAAGTTTTTTGTGGGCTCTTAGACCAGCGCGTGGGGAACCCTCCTAGCTTTAGTTTTAAGTTAACGAATGAATTCAGTTATCACCATCACCTAACATTAGTGTTAACATGTTAATGAATTTGCAATCGTATCGAATATCGCTAAAACAAACATTTAAATGTTTGTCCTGATTCGGAAAACAAAGAGAGTCCAGAAGAAAGTCCTCATAACGACAGACAGTGAAACGAATGAAGAGCTACCAAAAAAAAACCAACGCTTTCAATGAGTAGAAGCATATCTTTCACGAAGTCTAAAATACGATACTTAGCAGGTAAGAGGTATTCCACTAAACATCGCATTCATTTATTCATTGCCACGGAGGCGATATTTGGACTACACCAATGAATAAATGAATACATGGGGCGCTAGACGTTTCAATTTGCGGCTCGCGATGAATGGGTTTCCATGAATTTTTATCAGATTCCGACCAGCCTATGTTGACCCCTTTCATTATGGCGACTTAAAAAGATTTTTTTCCCTCTACATTATATGACTTTTTTGCTTTTTATGAACGATTATTTTTCTTTATTCATGCCGTCCAAATGAGCACTTGGTATAAAAGTTAACTACAAAAAATTGTGAAAATGAGAAAAGGGGTATACACCCAATTATTGCAACGAACTTGCAGATTTCCAATATCCAGTGGACTTTGGTCTTTGTCAATAATTATTTGTAAGATTGTTTCCACTATGCCATTTCCCATGATGCAGCCCTTTGACAACACCTCCTATACATTCGTTCTCACGACGCCGCGGCTCGTATCAACGGTAGTTTCAGTACGTCGCTCTCGCATTTGTTAGTGTTCCACCCATCTGGGCTGAACTCTTACAGAAAATGTATGTTTTGTGACATTATCAAGGAGGAATTATGTAGGTAGGTTTTTAAATTCCACAGTCTTGTACGACTCGCCTCCAGAGGTTCCCTAAGACTCTTTTGAGGTCATCTGTCCACCTAGAGTAGGTTTTTTCATTGTTGCGTTTGGCTCTACAGGGTCATTGTTGTAAATTTTTCTCCCAATATAAATAAATAAATAAATATATTACGACAATGCACACATCGCCATCTAGCCCCAAAGTAAGCGTAGCTTGTGTTATGGGTACTAAGATGACTGTTTAATAATTTTGTAAATAATATACATAAATACTTAGAATATACATATAAACACCCAGACACTGAAAAACACTCATGCTCATCACACGAACATTTTCCAGTTGTGGGAATCGAACCCACGGCCTTGGACTCAGAAAGCAGGATCGCTGCTAACTGCGCCAATCGGCCGTCAAAACGCCATATGATCTCGGGTAGTTGGTCTTCGGCTATTTTGCCTTTAAATGATGAGGTAAAGATCATATTTAACGTTTCTCATAATATGATCTAAGTAATCGAATTTCCTTCTTTAATTATGCTAAGGATTTCTCGGCCTAGCCTGCAGTTTAGCCGTTTGGATATTGGATAGAAGCAGGCGTTACTTTGCGGAAATCCAGGATATATTATGAAAATAAAAAATTGCACCTCTTGCATAACCGGAGCATCCTCAGGAGATTTTGACTTTACAATTATTCATTGTAAATTCAATATCTCCTGAGGATGCTCCGGTTTCAGCGAAACGTGCGTCCACACCAAACAGATGATCGAAGATCTGTTTGATGTGGAGTATAAGGATTGAAGAAATTATAAATTACACCATACAGATTCCCCTGCATTTCGCGGAGTTATAGCAAATTAAGCTTAATTTTCATAATAGTCGTTTGGAGACAGCATATAAGAATACACTAGCTGACCCGTGTAACTTCGTCTGCACCAAATCGGTTATTACCACACAACACAAATAAAATGACATTTTCTATAATTTTGAAATCGGTCCAGCCGTTTCGGACACACTTTCTCTTTTATATATATAGAAAATAGATGGATAGAAGATAGATATACATATATACTTATAATATAGAGATAAACACCCCGACACTGGAAAACATTTATGTTCATTACACAAACATTTTCCAGTTGTGGGTATCGAACCCACGGCCTTGGACTCAGAAAGCAGGGTCGTTGCCCACTGCGTCAATGATGCCTCACCTCTGTAATACTGTCGTGCTCCTCACATGCTATTCTGTCTGGAGGCTTTGGCCGTGGCTAGTTGCCACCCTACGAACATAGACGTGCCGCTAAGCGATTTAGTGTTCCGGTGCGATGTCGCGTTGAAACCGATAAGGGGTATGACTACTATACTCCCTAACCGGTTAACCCGATACCATTTTAGACCGCATCATCACTTACCATCAGGTGAGAATGCCGTCAAGGGCTAACTTGTAGTGGAATAAAAAAAATATTCTATGCCAACGAAATTCTCAACATTAGCATAAATCGTTCGACATTAACTTATCCGGATAGAGTACGATCCATTGTCCCAAACACCATTACCGTAATACGGAACAATATCCAGCTCTGTTTATGACCTACACTCGAAATTAAACTTCTACCTATGTGAATCCCTTTATTTATGGGATTTGTATCCTTTATTTAGGGCAAGGACACACTAGCGACGTGTCGCTTCACAACATAGTAAATCTTACTTTTTATGAAAATTATGGTTCGTAACATTAGCTTTTAATAGATTAAATTGGTCGTTGACCTCGAAACCAGTGTTTTATTGTTAGAGTATTTATAAACTTTCTGCATTTGAATGATAACTAAAATGTTGACGTCCAAAATCATTAAATAAAAAATTCTGAAGCATTATATCGCTCTTTACAAAGCAAAGCGCGAGAAATGTTCTGGACCTTTTACTGGTTTTGAATCTCCAAACATGATTATTTTTTCGATTGCGAAAACTATTGATCATAGTCACACACATTGCCATCTAGCCCCAAAGTAAGCGTAGCTTATGTTATGGGTAGTAAGATGACTGATGAATATTTTTATGAATAACATACATAAGAACTTAGAATATACATATAAACACCCAGACACTGAAAAACATTCATGCTCATAACACAAACGTTTTCCACTAGTGGGAATCGAACCCACGGCCTTGGACTCAGAGAGCAGGGTCGCTGCAAACTGCACCAATCGGCCTTTGTGTCAATGTGGGAGGTTCCGGGTTCGATTTCCGGCTGAAACAGTTTTTAATTACTCAATTTTCTCTGGTCTTAAGCCACAGCTAGTGATCCCTATACCGTCAAAAAAAAAAATTCACACTATTATTAAATAGTGACAGAAATCATAGCATAGTACTAATGTTTGGTTGAATCACTGATACCTAAACTGAGTAAAAACTCGCACTATAGATGCGTACGCCAAAGATGTGCTACCAAGCAGTTTAGCGTTCTGGTACGATGTCACGAAGAAATCGATAAGGGATATGTATTTAATTTAACTGCCATAGCGCTAACGAGTTATCAACAGGTGAGATTGCAGTCAAGGGCTAACTAGTAGTGGTATAAAAAAATGTCATGTACCTTGGGCCATGTTATTTTCGCAAGTGTGCAGACGCACTTATCTGACGGTACAGGGCTAAATATAAGCCAATATAAAAAGCCGTAATAGTCATTTTTATTTACGCTGTACACAGCTCCAGGTCGAAATTATTTTTTTGTTTTTTTTTACTGCCCCGACTGAGGCAATTCAGATGAAAAAGTACCGATTTGGAATATGACAACAAATTTTAGTAAACGGCGTAACATATTAGCAATTCTTTCAAAATTAAAATGATATTGTTTTTATTAAAGGAGTTTATGAACGAATTTTACATTGGAATTAATTCTTGTAGTTTTAATAAGCATCAATAAAAATCAATTTGACGGTTGGCGCAGTTTGCAGCGACCCTGCTTTCTGAGTCCAAGGCCGTGGGTTCGATTCCCACTACTGGAAAATGTTTGTGTGATGAGCATGAATGTTTTTCAGTGGCTGGGTGTTTATATGTATATTCTAAGTATTTATGTATATTATTTATAAAAAATATTCATCAGTCATCTTAGTACCCATAACACAAGCTACGCTTAAATTGGGGCTAGATGGCGATGTGTGTATTGTCGTAGTATATAGTATATATAGTATCATATAACTAGATTCGAAATAATATATTACCGTTATATATGTTTTCCTTCCCCGTATTTTTATATATACTTTAATTCCTTCATAATGATAATGACTAAACAACGTGTAGAAGTAACAACAAATAAGAATTTAAGACTAGCTTTTAATGAATGTAATGAAATAAAATATGTTAATTGTTAAAATATTTATAAATTTAATTATGTTATTTAGTTTAATAATTTGAATGAATGTTATATGTATTTCTTTATTTATTGGTAGTGGAATAAATGCATTTCTATTTTATTTTATTAAACATCGTGTAAATAAAATACCGAAATAATACTTCAGAGGCTTTAGAGGTACATTATTTACTGGCTCTAAGACTTATCTGTGAAACCGAAACGCTAATAGTTTTTGAGAAAACCATTGCCATAGTTTTTACTGAAAAAAATCAGATACAGCCCCAACCTGACATGCAAAAGTAAAATCAAGTGACTCCTGTTACTTTATTAGGTACGCATCGCGTAGAGTAGGTACTATGCACGTGTCGGTCTTTTATCTTCAAAAGGGTTGTCATAAGCAAACACTTAGAATGTTTTGAATTAGTTTGTATAAAAAATAAATATGCTGGATTCCTTATGAAATATACATTATGTACTTTAAAAATGTATTTCGTAATTCCCTTACACGTGGTATAAATTCTAAATGCATTTACAGAGACTGAACTAAGAGACATGGTGAAGGAAGTGGATCAAGATGGCAACGGTACCATTGAGTTCAACGAATTCCTTCAGATGATGTCCAAAAAGATGCGCGGGGCGGACGGTGAAGACGAGCTTAGAGAGGCTTTCAGGTAAATGAAATGATAACGTAGATTTTGTTTTTTTTTCTTTATTCCACTTCAAGTTAGGTCTTTACTGTAATCTCACTGGCTAATCTGCTAGGGGTCATCATCATATCAACCCATTTACCGGGCACGGGTACCACAATGAGAAAGAGTTAGGCCGTAGTCCACCACGCTGCCCCAGTGCGGATTGGTGGACTCCACACACCTTTGAGGACATTGTGGAGAACTCTCAGGCATGCAGGTTTCCTCACGATGTTTTTCTTCATTGTTGAAGCAAGTGATATTTTAATTACTTAAAACGCACATAACTTTGAAAAGATAGAGGTGCGTGCTGGGATTTGAACTCGGCCCCCCGAAAGTGAAGTTGAGCTCCTACCCACTGGGCTAGCACCGCTACGCTGTTAGGGGTATGGCAGTTATATCAAACCCTTATCCCTAATCGGTTTCTACGAAATCGTACTGGAACGCTTAATCGCTTAGCAGTAGTAACTAGCCATGTCAGAGCCCAACCAAACAAATCATGGTATCATAAAAAAATAAAAAGTTGGTTACAATAACCGGGCCTGAAGGCTCTCTGGTAAACTCCGGGCTGGCACTGTGAATGCCTTAACAGAAGAACCCAATATTGAACATATTGCTAGCGTCTTAACCAATGAGGAACATTGTAAAGATCTTATCAAATTCAATGTCAGATCGATAGAATAACTTTATTGCAATAAAACACAAAGAAACAATACAAAGAAAAACAAAGACAAAAACACGAAGTGTTAGGGTGCAAAGGCTCAGAATTTATTTTACTAAGAAGCTAAGCTTTCTTAGACTAAAGTAACACTAGTTAACAGTCTTGAAATCAAGACAATGTACGATGACACCTCATTGTTGAATACAAGAAATAGAAGTAGTAAGTTGGAAAAGTTTTTTTTGTCACTTTAATTTAATTGAGTCTAAAATTTGTGTACATGTTTACTCAATAGCCGTTTTCATACTCGCAAAAACGACGGCTGTTTGTTTAACCAATGAATCTATTTTTAATGCGAAATTCGTTTATTAATTTATTTGATCATACACATTTTTGTCGATCATATTTTGTACATCACACATTTATGACTGTAGTTTTATCTGTGATACCTTCGATTAATGCTGATTCTTCTCTCGCCCTTATCCCACAATTTATGGGGTCAACATCCACCCATTACCAGCCCACTACACGGCATGGGCCCCATCTCAGACTAAGAAGGGCTCAGACCAAAGTCCACGCTGGCCAAGTAAAATTCACACGCCTTGGAAAACGTTATGGAGAACTCTCAGGAATGCATGTTTTCTCACGAAGTTTTTCTTCACCGCAAGGCAAGTGATATTTTAATTGCCAAAATTAAAAACGCACATTATTCTGAAAAGATAGAGGGGCGTGCCAGTGATCGAATTTGGTCTCGCGAAAAGAGAGGCCGATGTGGCCTACCACTAGGCTATCACCGCTTCATGCGTGTGTCTATGGCTTCGTGAAAGAGATGAACCGATTTTGATTTTGTTTGTTTTTCTTCGAAAGGTAAGGTTAGGTGGGAGTGTTCTTAGCTTTAATGAAAATCGGTCTAAGATGGCCCGATTGTTTACATATTACTCGCTTCTAAGCGATAAATAATATGTATTCTTTTGTATTCTACTCCAGTCTTTGTGTTTCTCTCCTTTATTTTCCTAACTGTGTTTAAATAAAATAAATGAATAAAATATTATTTTATATTACAAAATTGAGAACTTGTTTGACATCCACCCAACTTAAAACCATTTTTCAGTTAAAATGGCTAAAATTGTAATCCACTTTTTTTTCCTTTATTAATAAACCAACGAAAAATATTTTTTTCTAGGGAAATAATAATTACAAACTAAAATTAATATTTACAAAAAATATAAGCCTAACTGTTCACTTATGGGCATGGTACCCAAAATGCTGGCGCTATTGCCCCTTTGAATTGCTAGACTTAGCCGTTGTGCTAAATTAGCGCCAGCTCTTGGGTCAACAGACGTAAGGACCAATGTTTGGGACTCGATGTTAATAAAATTTTTCGCGTCCGAAGACCATGGGCCCAGAGTTTCAAACGCAAGTGCCGCAAAAACGTAGTCATTACAAATAACGGAGTATTTACGACGCTTAAGCATTTGAGCAGATTCTGCAGCTGCTGCCGCTTTTTGGGACGTACTTGGCACGTGAGAAGCTGCCAACGTATCAACGCAGTATCCACTTTTAGTCACAAAGTTACGCTTGTTGAGTTGACTTCAGTCTCACGTGATAGTAAGTAATGCAGTCTAAGATGGTTACGGGCTAACCTGTTAGGGATAATGGCGGCTATATTAAATACTAGCGGTCCTGGCGAACTTCGTACCGCGGATAATTTTTTTTTATGAATGTTATATTTTAATAGATTCTTATTATTCTATTCCGGTCTAAAAGGAATCCAAAAAATCAAATATAAAAATTGGTCCAGCCGTTCTTGAGTTATAAATGGTGTAACTAACACAACTTTCTTTTATATATATATATATATATATAGATTATGAAAATTAAGCTTATTAAGAAAACAATCATTCATTGTAAAGTCAATATCTCCTGAGGGTGCTCCGGTTTTGCGAAACGTGCGTAGAGGATACATTACCGAAGATCTGTTTGGCGTGGAGTATAAGGATTGAAGAAATTATAAATTACACCAAACAGATTCTTCTGCTTTTCGCGGAGTATAGCATATGAAGCTTGGTAACTATCCACGATCAAAGCCTTCCACCAGACCAGACCATAGAACATTCAGATATTGTAAAATGCGGACCTATGCTTATAAGACCACAGCGCTTCCTGCTGCGCTATGGAAATCGTCAAAAACCTGGTCGCATCAGACTCTTGGACTCCTTATGGTAATGAACTCAATACCGGCTCATTACAGTGCACGGGTCTCCTCGCAGAATGAGAAGATATAAGCCAATAGTCCACCACGTTTATAATAGGTAGACTCTTGTAACTCTCAAAAAATGTCTTCGATGAGTATATAGAGTATTCATATATATGCGATTTTCTCAATTTCAGGGTATTCGACAAAAACAACGACGGGCTTATATCGTCGGTGGAGCTTAGACACGTGATGACAAACTTAGGGGAGCGCCTCAGCGAGGAGGAAGTTGATGACATGATCCGCGAAGCAGACCTTGACGGCGATGGCATGGTCAACTACGATGGTTAGTTACTCGTTCATTTCATTTCATTTGATGACTTAGGTCGATGTTCGAGTAAACACTTGTTAAAGAAGAAGTAACTGATGATATGATTCTCGGTGCAGATATAGATGGCATGGTCAAGTACGATGGTAATCAGTTCTTTGGCAATACTATTTTATTTCGATGGCCTATATTGATGTTTAAGTAGATGCTTGATGAGGAATAGATAGTTAATGATATGATCCTTTAATGAAATCTTGACGGCGATAGCATGGTTAACTACGATGGTAAGATCTTTGTCCCATTTGTTTAATTTCGATGGCTTATGTCGAAGTTTAAATAAACACTTGATAAGAAAGACATAGTTGATGATATGGTCTTCGAAGCAGGCATAGATGGCGATGGCATGGTCAACTTTGTTGGCTTATGTACATGTTGAAATAGACACTTAATGAACAAGAGATAGTTGATGATATGATACTTGATGCAGACATAGATGACGATGGCATTTTGGACGTGACGATGGATGACGACGGTAAAATTTTGGGTAATTTTATATTATTATGATAGTTTAGGTCAATACTTATCTCTTCATTATCAAGTATATACTTGTTTAAGCATACACTTGAAGATGAAGAGATAGTTGATGATATGATCCTCGAATGAGACCTTGATCAAAAGATGAATGTCCGTGATGGAATCGTGAGTTACGACCTTGTTGGTTAGAAATTTATTAATTTGGCTTATGTACCTATTATTAAAGTAAATGTGTTACTATGGAACTGTTAAACTAGATGAAAGCGATCTCGTTTGTACCTTGTTATTCTTTTCGATGAATGGTTCTTCTGAATCAATTAATCACAATTTCTGGGTCTACAATCCGGTTGCTGAAAGAATGTGTTCTTGATGTCTTTCAGTTTAAATTAAAAACCATAACTAGCTGTCGACATAACTAACACCACAGTATGCGATTTAAGTATATGTGCATACCATGTGATTTTGCATACAGTACTCTGTTTACAGTCGAAGGTTTTCCTTTTACCATCAGGTGGGTCATTTGCTTGGTTCTCCAGTTATTCATTGTGAGAACGTTATGGAGATTTCCAGGCATGCAGGTTTCCTCACGAGGTTTTCTTCACCGTTTAAAGCAAATGATATTTAAATGGCTGAAATTAAAAACGCACATAACTCAGAAACTTTAGTGGTGCGTGCCAGGGCTCCAACTCGGTCTCCACGAACGGAAAGCCGAAGCCTAACGCAATAAGGCTATCACCGCTTCTTCCATTATTAACCAATAAAAAAGACACTAAAAGTTATATTTTCAATTCCAGAGTTTGTGACAATACTGACATCGAAAAACTAGTATGCAGAGCAAAGGCCGAGCAGAGATCGCCCCCCACCGCGGCAATGTCCCTATTCGGACCTCACCAGATTCGGGGGGAAAGAAACTCTGATATAGTTGCCATGACAAGGCCAGTGGTTGCGTGTAGACACAGTGTACGCTTTGCGGGAATGTATGCGAGTGTTACCTTTACAGGTGGGTGTGGAACAAGCCTAATGTCTCCCAACGAATTGATAAATGTGCAATATGAACGGCCTGCGCAAAGTGATCGGTAAAGTTTGGTACAATTTTATATCGAACGAGTGATATGTACCTTTTGTATGTAATTATTTTGTTTCGTTGTCACCTACTTAACAGTTATTTAAATGTGAGTTCTATTTTTTGTAGGATGTTTTTGTGATAAAGGTAAAATAATAATGAGACATTTTAACTTGTTTATGCGTTCGACGAATTTAGTGATGTTCTGATTGTCTCGATAACTTACAACATTTATCGACTAAAACGTTTAGTTATTGAGTCCAATCCGTATCTAGCATTCAAAATGTCTCTAGATTGACTAGCAAATTAAATCAAAGTTTTAAAATGGCTGACGGGCTGCATAATTTAAATTGGTATTATTGATTTTTTATAAAGTTTTGGTATTATAAACTATTATGCAATGTTTGCAAGAGTGACTGTAAAATCTTGTAAAAATTCATTAATATTTTCAAGCAGTATGTTTGGCCATCTGTAAATACTGCAGAGGTGAATGATAATTGATAACGGACTTTGAAATAACTCGTACTTTTGTGCGCGCGTCATCAGTGAAACTTCTAAGCTGTTTAAGTTTCCTTATCGTTTTATAAAGCGATATTTCCATAAATGTTCAGGTGTATTTAAAATAAAGAAACAAAATTTTTAGAATTAGATGAAAAGCGATAGTATAGTAAACTAGGAATTTACTGCAGCAGCTAAAGAAGTTTCACATAATATTAATTAATAAATAAATTGCGAATTACCTACGTATCTATAGAAGGCAATGTTGAAGTTTCTAATGCATTTGATGTTTTAATCATGCCATAGGTATACTGCAACACAATAAAGTTAAAGTGGCATTTAAATATTTACTAAATGAGAAAATGATCAAGGGATGATGCGCTAAAACAAATATCGATAAAATAATCATCCAATCTGAAAAATACGTGCAACACTACGAATCGCAAAATGTGGAAGTTCAAATTTTAATTTCATTATTCTATTCTCATGTGGAACAACAAATCAGTCACATTATAGTCAAGGAGCTAGTGTCAAAAGTAAGTAATTATGACTTACTTCTGACCTTTGCAATAATCATTATAAAAGTACTTATAAACCGTATAAATAAAATGTTAAATACATTTTCGGACAAAATGATCCCTATAACTAAACACTTTTGATATGGAATCTAGAATTAAAGCAGTGCATATATAAAATGTTATAAAAAATAATCTTACAGTAATTAAGTTATAGACAAAGTGTAGGCATGCAAAACTATTCCTGATAGGTTCGAAACTCTGATTGGAGGATCCAACAATAACATCGACTGATTGTTTTAGAAAGCCGGGATTTAAGTAGGAAATATCAAAGTTGTGTATTTAACTCGGGCGGTTTTCTGTAAAATATACTAAGAACAGATATCGCAATTTCGAAAATTCCGGCAATAATCACATATTATTAAAAACTGTGAACATTGTGCGATTTTTGACTGTGTTTGTGTTTTAAGTCCCTAATCATATTATTGAAAGGAAATGAGACTTTAATATGTGGGGCTATGAAATCCACACACCAATAGAAAATAAAGAATTGTATAAAATGTTTTAGAATTCTTTGCGAATCAAAACAGTTATCGCCTATACGAGAAATAGTCTAAGAACCCACGAAGTATCCGTAAAGGTAAGCGCAATAAGGGTAAAAATATAACAGTAAGAGTAAAAACACTATTAGAGTTACATAATGGATTAGTGCTGCGAGCTGTATAAAAAAGCTAGGTACAACCATTTTAAAGCTATAATAGCATTTAATGTAACTCTTATTGTGAATTCTTTGCATAAGTTGACCGTTACCCTCAATAAAGCTGAAGAATTGTTGACGGCTTATTTAACATTGCTTATTTATGGATTTTGGGCTCTTAGAATAATAGTTTAAAAATCGGTTGTGTCCACATTTTACAACCGTAACGTAGCATTCTGTGTGTACATGTATGGATAATAGTATAGTTAGAATTATATCTATGTCTAGTTTAAAATGACACACCTAAAAATCACTAAATTATATTCATGTCTGGTAGCATTTTTTTTATTTTAATAAACGTCCCACCAATGGTGGTATGAATGAATGAATACACTTTTATTGTACACCAAAGAAACAAAAAGTAGTTACAAAGATATAAATACAATCAAGAGAGTACAATTTGGTGGCCTTATCGCTACATAGCGATTTCTTCCAGGCAACCAATGGCGTAAAAGGAAAAAACGTAGAAAAGAGGTAGGTGGTGCAATAAATAAGATTTAAAAATTATACAAATATATAAATATAAATAAAATATATATATATATATATATATATAAATATAACTATAATATATATATAAATATATTATATATAAATACAAATAAAATATATAACATAAATATCTATATAAATATATTACATATAACATCCCCAATTAGAATGAAATACATAAATAATTCAAATTACACACTTAAAATGATTCGCTTCAGCGTTGTTCGGCTGAAAGAGACAAATAATGATCCTTCACTAGTTTCTTGAAGGTCCCAATCGATTGTGCCTCACGGATATCTAACGGCAAGGCGTTCCATAATTTAATAGCCTGAACCGTAAATGATCCGTTGAAGAAGGAGGATTTGTGACCAGGCACCTTCAAGACTAACTTCCTCGTAGAACGAAGTTCGTCTGGGAGTCCTACAAATTTAAACCTCTCTTTCAGGTAAAGAAGAGTAGAAGGATGAAACAAAACACAGTACAGAATAGAAACAATGTGCAAATTCCGGCGAAGTCTGATAGGTAACCACTTGAGACGAGACCGAAATTGAGAAATATGATCATATTTGCGCAACCCAAATATGAAACGAATGCTAGAATTCTGGAGTCTCTCAAGTTTATTTAACTGATCTTCAGTTAAGTTAACATAGCTTGCGTCTGCGTAGTCAAGAATGGGAAGGAGTAGAGTCTGTGCGAGCATAATTTTGGTAGGTATAGGAAGTAAATACCGAAGACGACGCAAAGAGCCTAGAGCTGCAAATGTCTTTCTGCTGATCTCATTAATATGGTACGTCCAACTTAAGGTTCGGTCAAGATAAATGCCCAAGTTCTTTACATTTTCACAGTATGGGACTGTGACACTATCAAACTCAATGGAGGGGAGGGAAAACTAGTCAATCCTTGAAATCTGCCTTCGACTGCCAATAACAATAGCTTGAGTTTTTTTTGGATTAACGTTAAGGCCATGCGCTTTACTCCAATTTGAAATAACGCGCAAGTCTTTGTTAATGCTAGCTATTGCGATTGGAATTTGGTGGTAATTGGAAATCACCTATAAACAGAACAACACTTCGTAGACCGGTAACGAAAACATAACGTCAATCTGATGTGTAGGTTTTTAATGACGTCAGCAACTACTACAGTACTTTAAATAATCTTAACAAATTATACTGAAAATGATATCCAAAATTATAATATTTAAATATAGTTCGTTAGTAATGTCCCTATTCATTTAATGATTTAAATGACATTAAAATATTTTACTACAAAACAAATACGATAATTCAGTTTATTTTTTAATATTTTTAATTTATTCTAATTCAATTTAACTTTTTTAGTGTGGCATTCTAAACTAGGCAACATAATAGTGTTAGAAGTGTTTGTGTAAATTTAGAATGTGTAACGGTTTTCGTTAGTCTTCCAATCAGCGAAGGTTGGCTGATAATAATAATAATATGATATAATTGTAAAATTCATTAATATAAATATTAAATTAATGAATTAATTATAGTGTGCAAGCTGTTCTACCATATTTTTGTGTGTCGTGTGCGCATCTTTACTATGCTAAAAAATAATGACTGATGTTGAAAACTTGTGTTAATTTTTTGGTTTAATTTCTAGTACATAGTATTTTTTTTTAATTAGATAAAAATAAAAAAAGCAATTTATTCTACTACCATAAAATTAAGAGTGAATACCACATTCACTCATACTTAAACTGCATTACATAATTAAATTTATAAATATTTTATTTTTTATTTTAACAAATTACATATTTTATTACGTTACATTAATTTAATAGCTTGTGTTAATTCTTATTCCTTGTTACTTGCGGTAGAAGTCGCCTCTCTATCTTAGGCCTGTCTTCCTTTTCTTTAATCTTTTTTTAATTATTTATTTATTAATTATTTATTCTTTTGTTTAGGGTCACAGATCTGATGTGGGATCATAGTTTACATATGGCATTGTACTTATAGCGAATCCCACTAAATCTATAAGGGTAAAGTTAGGTTCAAGTAAAGAAAGTATCCACACAAGTTAGTTGCAGCTAAAACATTACGCAACCTACACAGTAAGTTTCTTATGCCGAATAATGGGCGAAAAGTTCAATATGAGTTCGTAACCAAAGTGGGGAGGCTTTATCTTAACGGAGGACATGCGTTTAGACTCTTAAGTCTAATGTAACGTGGCTATAGATATATATATATATATATATATATATGTCTAATGTAAAGGGCTGAAATATCGTTTATTCTTTAACTATTCTTTAACTAAGTTTTTCTATGTCTGGTAACGATGCGCCTTGACACATCATTATAACTATGTTAACATACCAATTTATATACTAACTTAAAATGGGGTACCTACTTATATAAAAAACCATATAATCATTCTTATAATAAATAGCTATTTATAAATCATTGCACGGTTTTCAATAATCAAAATCAAAAAATCTCGCGAAATACATATTTTTAAATATTTTAATATAAATTTTATTCATGTTACATATACGTTCAAAGGTTTTGATTTATTTATAATGGATATATTTTTAAAACATTTTATGTAAATGACTTACAATAATATTGTTAGAAATTATTTATATTTTATTAGTAATATAATTATTATTATAGAAAATATGCTAGTGCATTTTGCATTTTATGTGTAATGTTGCTTTGTCTTGATTATCATGATATAAGTTCAAAGCAAGGGTACCTAAAAGCTCGTATTTAATTTCTAAGAATACCGAAAAATTAATAAAATTGAATTTATTTCCATTAAAAAAGTTACCTAGCTTATAAAATAAATTATTTATCCATAACAAATATTATATTATTTGTGTACAATAAGGACAATAAATCTTTAAAAAAATATTAAAGTTAAAGTCAATTTTACAATACAAAAACTAAAATTAAACACCAATATATTTCTGGATTTCATTTAACAAGAATATCTACTCGTAAACTCACTTCGCATATCACGAGCAATAAATTAATAAATTATCTAATAATTAAGTAAATATTTTATTTATAAAATAATATAATCAAAAGAAATATTTACTTGAAGGTTATCTATAATTAGTTTATAAATTATTTTTCTACATCTGTATTATGTATAATAATTGCTTTAAGCTAGTTATATTTATATTATTTAGTGCTGTAATCTCATTAATGTCACTTTAAAAATGAGGCTGTTGTTATGACACTCAGATTTATTGAATATTGAATATACTTTGAGTAGGTACCGTTAATGGTTTGCCGTTATGACCCTTTAGCTCTATTCAAACTGAGGTGGATAACGCGCGACATTCGGAACGGTATTCGCGCACGACGATTTATTTCAATCTCATATAGACGTGTTCAAACCGACGCGAAGAATCGCTTCATCATCAATAGCTTATAAACGTCCACTGCTGGAGTAAACCCGAGAAGGTTTACCCATATACACAAGGCAGATGGGTTCGGTAGTAGTATAGCACAGAGGACGCTGCTGCTCGTTCTCCTTTATATTCCTTAGTTGCTTCGTAAGACATCCGCAGAAAAGGAGAGGTGATGACAACTGTATTCTGATCTGCGGTCACCAAACGGTACAATAATCGCTTCGTGGATGCGAAACTAAAGCGCGCGGCCTTTATTTTATTTTGATCTTGCTGGTTTAAAAATTTATCACAAATTTTGTGATACTTTATTTGCTTTTGCTGGGTCCTTAGCAGCAATCAAGACTGCGCGCAAGATACAGCTAAAGTCAAAGTCAAATATTTATTTATTCAAATATTCCCATAGATTGCACTCTCGATAATGGTAACTTAAAAAAAAAACGGGTAGCGTACAAAAAACAGGAAGCGTGCGTTCGTGCCATAGTGTTGTGATTGGTTAAACGCAGGACGCAAACAAAACCGCCACTACGGACGCAAGCTGGACGCGGCGTTGTAGCCTTCGCTTTAATGCCCGCCCGGGATTCACATCAGTTTGATCAGACCTTTATGCTAGCTCGATATTCGATATGTTTATAATATTATTATTATACAAATTAAAATTATTTATTGATTGTTTTTTCTTTTATGCTAAGGTTAATATTGTATTAAGTTGTTTAAAATATTTGCTTATAAAGTAATATTTTGTTAATTATTGTTACAAGTATTTTCTGGTTCAAATACATGAGAATATGTTATGATTTTAAAATTAAAAGACAAATAGTTACCGCTTGTATCAGAAGTACCTACATTTGATGATACAAATGTTGTTGAAATATTATAATTAATATATTACTGTGAAATATTAACTGAACCATTATAAAATATGTGTAATATGCCATGTAGGTAGTTTGATGTATTTAATAGAATATACAAGCTTGGTATGAAAAGACATTTTAATAAAATTGATATGTGATTATTGGTTCTGGTTTTACTTTTATTTTCCCTACATCCAGAAGTGCTTAGGATGTTCGACAAGAGTTGGGCATTCCCCGGTAGAATTTTTTTATTATGGTTTCCTAGCGATTTTAAGATAAGCCTTATAATATATGAAATTTTTGGAAATGTGTATGTAAAATCATAAACAAGAAAACATTACATGCTTTTCCGCACAGAAACTTAAGATCACTAAAATATAAATTCCATAACAATTGTATATGAAATCATTTAATTACTATAAAAAGTTACACTAATAAACTTGTTTTAGTGATATATGTTACTTCTCAGCTCTCTCATTAAAAGCCCTTCTACTACTGATTAAAATTATTCTATTCAGTAGTAGAAGTAATAGAAGAAGATAGTATTAACATTATTAAGATAGAAAGAAAGAAAGAAAAAACTTTTATTTGGATATACACACACTAGAATTTAAAGATCGAAGATCCAACAAACCAACACAAAAAAACCCGTTTCTATTCAAAGTGATGTGATTTTTACCGGTCTTATAATTTAAACAATCATTTTTTGTAAAGTCAATTTTAAAGCGTAAAGAAAATAATAAGAACACACTAACATAATAATAATAATAAGTTTATTTCAATTAACAGTTACACAGTAAATTAAAAATACAACAAAATAAGGCGAACATAAGGTAATGTGTATCATGAAACCCAAATTGGGTAATACTGCTATTGTGCAAGACTGATAAAGAAAGTCTCGTTTTATTTTGTTTTTTTTTTGTTCATTTTATCACACTTGTATTTTTTTATTTTTAAAACATACTTTAGAATAAAAAGTAATGGAAATATTGTTTTACATTATAAGACAAGTAGAAAAATGGACTGTACATGATTTTTTGTGTAACATCCCGAAAACTAAAAAGGACCTTTTAATTATTTACAATCTTTTGTTCATTCGTTTTTTGTAATTGAATACTAAATGCTATATTTATCATCCTTTTATTAAATAATTATTAGTCTGTATTCTAACTAACTAATCTTAAGATTAAATGTTATTACGGTATAGTAGATTTGAACACACATTAGTTTGTATAACAAGAGAGTTAATATTTAATTAGCTAATTGTAATATAAAATAGTTTATCCGGTATTTCTTTGCAAGTCGACGTAATAAGAATAAGGTGTGAACGAACTGTCACGACTGCAAAGAATGATCGTCTTATCTGTGGACTTAAGGCTGGTTTTTTTTCAAGATTCATGATGCTGTGTTACCATCTTTCTCTGAGTAAGCACATTTGAAGATCTCCCTGTTACAGCGATGAGTGTTTTTAAGTGGGAGGTTCCGAGTTATATCCGAAAAGAGAAATTTGCAATTTTTGACTTATCTGTACAGCAGGTCGATTCTGTATCTCTATTGACACCAAATTTAGCCACTGATGAAAGTTGCCGCCAAATAACCAGTTAAATCCATATGTTGCCTTCGCAATCCTTAGTTTCCAATTGATTTTATTTCAGATAGATACATTTAAGTTATGTAGAACAATGGTTCGGGCATGTTCACCCCAGGAAGCTTAGCTTTAACCGAGATTTCGTCAAGATCGGTACGGCCACAGAGTTAAGAAAATACAGAATCCTATTTGAGCCATTATAGCATGCAGTGCATTTTGAAAAATGTGTTGAGGTTGTTAAATAATAGTCCATTTTGCAGGCCCTTATTGCCCCGACCCCGGCCCCGACACTTGCATCTCTCAGTGACTGTTGCGGCAGTTTTCAATCATCTTAATCGTGACATCACGCTGATGGACCAATAGAATGCCGTGATTAGCACACGCCTATCACGCGTCATGCGCCTGTGTGATGGAGAGCCAAATGATGATAGGTGTATTAATAAGGAGAGAGACTTTTATTTAATCACACATTAGAAATATTATTGTTACGATAATACTGTCTATACTAAGGCATGTTTTTTTTCCAGAGACCCAGTTTAATTTTAAACATCAATCATAGACTCGGGGTACGTATCATCTCTCCTTAAAAGTCTCTCAATGACACCTTATTATATACCTCTAATAAAGTAGATCGCATTTAAATTTTATTATATCGTAATAGTTGGCCATTGATTTAAGAACACAGAATCCTCATTCATCCATTAACTCACGCAGTGCATTGTGTCCAAAAACAGTTAAAAAGCCCCGCGCACGTCTAACTTTACACCCGCGGAATGTTGCGAGCTCACAATTTTTTTCCCATTTTGTCCTGAACGCTTAGAACATTAGCGGTAAAATAATTACTGTCAACTGCTAAATAGTATGAAGTGACTAACCGCATGTTCGAAACACTTCTAAAGTGGAGTGGTTTTTCTTTAACTTTTCAAAGTTATGTGCGTTTAAAGTAATTAAAAATATCACTTGCTTCGACCGTGTAGATAAACATCGTGAAACCTGCATAACTGAGAGTTCTACATAATGTTCTCAAATGTATGTGGAGTCCACCAATTCGTACAGGGCCAGCGTGGTTGAATATAGCCTTAACCATTTCTTATTGTAGGAGGAGACCCTGTAGTAGGCCAGTAATCGGACGATATAATGATGAAGCCCAAGAGATGGTTTTGAGATGTTAAACTTACTTAAAACCTTCCAAGGTTAATAACGTACAACGTCGTTTAGACAGGCGGTTGGCGCCAAAACTGGAAAAATGTTTGTGTGATGAACATGAATGTTTTTCAGTGTCTGGGTGTTTATCTGTATATTATAAGTGTTTATGGGTACTATATTCATAAGTAAGGTTACAGATGTAGCAAGACAAGTAGCGCATCTTAAATGGACGCGGGCCGGACATATACCTCGAAACGGGAACTCTTGGTGCAAACGTCTCCTCGAATGGAAGCCATGAAGAGAAAAGCGCCCTCAAGGACGATCACAAAAGCGCTGGAAGGACGACGTAAAGAAGGGTTCGAATTGGATCCAGCTCAATGACGCGAGAAGTAGAAGATGTTGTGAATAGGTGTAGGCCTCCACCAAATAGATGGAGGCCTACACCTATTTGGTCGAAAAAGACTGAAGAAAAAGAAGAAGATATTCATAAAAATATTCATCAGCTATCTAAGTGCCCCCCTAACACAACCTACGCTTATTTTGGGGCTAGATGGCAGCGATGTGTGTACTGTCGTAGTATATTTATTAAACGACATTAAGCAAATGTCAGACAGTCACTGATCTCAAGCGGCACTTAACCGTTCATTATTCAAGATGTTTGTGAACACGCTAATAAACTCAACAATTGGTTTAAGGATAACCGCGTTGTAAAATATTTTATTGCTCAAACACGGAAAAGTACAGAAACAGCCTTCATTTCTTTATTGATTGTTTTTTGTTGCAACTTTTATTAAATTGTTATTTGTCAGTTACAGTAAATATAATAAATAATTAAACTTTTGATAACTATAAATTCTTATTTGCCAGATATTTGATTAAATTGATTAGGATTTTTACAAATACGACAATAATTATATTTTATTTGATTAATAACCAATGTTCATGACATTGAGTTGGTGGGTAATTTGATATAAATGCGTTTGAATTTTCGATACAACAGAAAAAGAAATTTTGAATTTGAATTGAAACTTATTGGCTACTATAAAGGTCATGTTAGCATGAAATGGTACCAAGAATGCTGGCTGCATCATCGCCCTGAACAGCCAGGCTCCTCCGTTACGATTATATAAACGTGCTGCTTCCGAAGGCAAGCACATTATTCACACTTATTCAAATAAATTATACTTTACTTGTACTATCGACGATCTCACATAAACATTATGCGTGGCTTCATAGTTTTTAAATAAAAAACAAATTTTGTTTTATTATTCCACAATTATTTCTTATAAAGCCAAAAAAAAAATATTGGTTCCATTAAAAACCGACTCTATATTTGTTAGCATTAAATACTTAACGAAGGCGCGTCCCGTTCTCAAAAGATAAGCATTTTAATTTTTCAAGTTAAACGTACTCACACTCGTTATCAACTAATTGTTATGTTTATATTATTACAACGAACAATACAACTTTCTTATCGCTATATCCGCTGAAGTTTGATCGATAATGTTGATCTTATTTAATAAAATATGCATTGAATTTTGTGTGTGCACTTTTTTCGGTTACTAAAAGTTGTCATCATAGAAATTATACTTCTTTTGGCGCGTTAGGGAGAAATGATGAGAGTAAAATTTTACGATACGCGAGCACACCGTCACAAAAAGCCGACATAGTTATATTCAACATGATAGTTTTCCAAAAAAAGTTTTGACAGTGTACACTTTTATTGTTAAAAAATCTCAGTTTTTGATGTTGTTTAAAACTGTCCTTGTCCTGTGGTGGTCCGATTAGATAATGCCTTATAATAAAGCTTTCAATGTTTTTTCTACAAACGTAGAATAAGGCGAAAGAGAACAATTTTAAACGATTGATATCGTGATAACTTTTCATTAGGCAGCAGATGTACCTTATAGTCTAATATCTTGCAAAATTTATTTTGGAAGAGAAGAGTCCTAATCAAAACTACATAACAATTTTTTTTCTTTATCTTTTAATTTATTCATTCTCTTTATTTACAGCCACGCTATACCTGCTTTTGATTTGTTCAAATTGTGTACACACTTTGGGCTCTAGCTAAAAACAAATCGTGCTGTACCAACCTGTTCTGTTTGTAAATGCGAGTCAGACTCGCGCACCAAGAGGTCCGTATTATGCGGTTTTAAAAATATTTAAGAATGTTGTGGAACGAATAAATTCGATTCATATGGAACCCTATTGATTTACGTAGCCCCTTTTAAAAGTTTAAGTTCTCCCGTTTTTGACAAATAGTTCGCCAATAAAACCGTTCGTGCAACCTCCTCATTGTGGGACCCGTGCCCTGCAGTGGGCCGGTAATAGATTAATACTCGTATGATGATTACGAATAAAAATGAGACTAATTTTAAACTAATTTTTTGTCTGGTGGGAGGCTTTGGCCGTGGCTAGTTACCACCCTAACGACTAAGACGTGCCGCTAAGCGATTTAGTGTTCCGGTGCGATGTCGCGTAGAAACCGATTAGGGGTATGACTACCATACTCCCTAACAGGTTAGCCCGCTACCATCTTAGACTGCATCATCACCACCAGGTGTATTCCACTACAGGTTAGCCCTTGACTGCAATAGTCCAGGGCTATCCTGTAGTGGAATATAAAAAAAAATCTTATTTTCATTGACAAAAGAATTATTTATAGCCATTCCAAATACAAAGTCTTTTGGATCAATCATCAAAGTTTTTCTTTACCATATTGTTACGGAATCCTAAGTATCAGGGAAAACTCTCGTGGTAAACACAGAGTACTAAGTGCCGCGGGGAATTCCTGGGTAAGTAACTTAGAAATAAGAACATACAGAATCCTCATTCCGCAATTATTGCATGCAGTGAATTGTGTCCAAAACAGAGAAAACGCCCCGCGCACGTCTGACTTAACAACCGCGGAATGTTGCTAGCTCACAAACTTTATATAATAATAATAATATACTTTATTGGGCACAAAGAAACAAGTCCGATTATAATAGTATACAAAAATATACATTAGTTATCAGTTAAATGATCTAAGCAATTGTTATATATACAATTTGACCTGTATTGCAGGAGGCAGTGCTCTCCAAGTGCAACACTTAAGAATAGGTACATTAAATTAATTATAATTATGATAACAGTGAACAAATCTTCAGGTATAGTTTTAGGTTAAAAAATAGCAATACAAAATGTAATTATAAAGGTGTGTGTCTGTGTAGTGGGCATATTTTGGTATGTTGAATGTATTTTTGTGTGTTTTTTTCTAAGTGCGTCTGTGTTGTCTGAAATAAATGAAGAATGTGTGTTAAGGTTGTCTCAAAAAACTTTCCCCATTTTATGGTAAACGTTTAGAACATTAAGAGTTAAAATAATTACTGTCAACTGCTGAATGATTGAATTGACTCCTGTGTTCGGGAAACACTACTAGGTACTAAAGTGGAGTGGTTTTTGACGATTAAATTTTATTCGTGTACATGGTTTCTGTATGTTGTTAATTCTGTGGTAACTTCGTTCTTACTTTAATTTTATAAGCTTATGAATAATGCATAAAGTTTCCTTGTCTAATAATTTTAAAGTATATTCCATATCAGCTTATCCTCAACAAGTTCAATGTTCATATTTAAATCCGTCCTTCAAAATATAAATTACTAGGCTCTTGTCTGTGACTTCATCCGCGTTTCTTTTTGTTTTTTAACCATTCTGTACAGCAAACAAACCCCGTGTATAAGAGAAAAAAAACTTTTCGTCTCTATCATATTAGTAGGTGTAGATATTTTTTTTTATTTGGAAGATAGACTTTAAGATAGATAGGTAGTAATAACTAGTTTTAGCCAGCGGCTTTTGTTTTATGTCTTGGCGCAGTAGTTTGTGTTGTGGTTTGTGAGAGGTCCCGGGTTCAACCCCGGTAGGGACGATTTTAGAATTTATAATTTTTGAATTCTCTCTGGTCTGATGTCTGAATGGCTCCGATCGGATGATGTCGCGTAGAAACCAATAAGAGTTATGACTTAAAACTGCCATACCCCTAAAAGGTTAGCTCGCTTCCATCTCAAAGCCCACCAACCCGCATTGGAGCAGCGTTGTGGTTCCATGTTCCTACAACCGTCTCTACTATGAAATAGGAAGCCTTTGGACACAGCAGTGGGTGCCAGGAAGGTACACCTTTTCAATCAGTTGGAAAAAAAACTGTTGACGTTGAAAAATTACAAATGACTAATTTTATAGATTAATATTTCATCTGGTTCTTAATTTCTTGGTGAATCTAGACCACTTAATAATTGTAGCCTACCTATTAAAAGCGCGTGATAGGTCTAGGCACATTAAACCTGCATTCCTCACAAGTTGTACACTGAAATGAAACATTAATTAAGGCTTATAATTGTGTCGTTTTAACAGTAGTTTAGTTAAATAACTGCCTTCAATATTAATTAATTTCGTGCGACCCCTTAAAGAAGGTGAAGCGAAGGTCTGATACAACATTGACCTAGCTTCGTGAGAGCATTTTATATTTTCTGATCAGTATGTGACTTAACGCTCTGTTACTAGCTTGAATGAAGTAGTGTAATGATTACTTGTATATAACAATGTCAGCTGGACAAGTTAGTACGTGAGATAACTGAGGGTCCGAACTACAAATTGTACCTCGTTACGTAACTGAAAAGCTATTGTGTATTTGATAAAAAGGTAATATGAATTTGTTAGTAATCAAATTCAAATTTAAAAATGAAAAGATCATTTTTGAATTTGAATTTGAGTAGACTTGATCACGGGCACTTATGAAGCGTTCATACGTATAACATGTTACCACAAATGTAAGGTGATGGTGATAACTACATTCGTTAACTTAAAACTAAAGCTAGGAGTGTTCCAAACGCGCTCTGGTCCAAGATGGCCCTCAACAAACTATGCCAGGTATTTATTTGTTATCACCATCTTACAGTAATTTAATATTAAGCTTTGAAGTTAGAAAATGTGTAGATAGAAAGATGGCAGATTACGATCGCGATTTTAGAATGTTTTGAATTCATTTGTATGGAAAAATAAATATGCTTCTTTTGACGTGACAACGTCTTATAAATTGGTTTGCCGGGTGACACTTCAAGAAACTGCGTTACGCTCCGCTCACGTTATGCGCTCACAATGAGAGCGAGTGAGAGGCACGCGTCCCTTCCACTCGGGCATGGTTAGCCCGCCTAAGAGCGAGAGAGACAGACATAAAAAGTGAAAGGCACGCGTCCCTTTGTAGTAAACGCTGTTTCATTGTACGCAAATGTATTGCAAGTTATTGTATGTATATTTGTATATAAATACGTATGTATGTGTAAAGGTAAAAATAAAATTTTGTTAATATGAAATTCAGTGCGAGATTCTTTGTATAAATTAATGTTTTAAATATAATTCTTTGTATAAATAAATGTTTTAAATTGTTACTATTATTTCATCCTTCTTCCTACTATACGAATGAATATTCACATTAAAATTATTTTACCACTCAAAGTCGTTGTCACGTAAAACTTTCGCCCGTATACCGACTTTACAGGCAACCAATTTTTTAATACATTTACAGACAGATTTCTTTTGAAATATACTAATGCATCCTTCATTATTATTTCGTAATTCTGCTACACGTTCTATAGTAAATTGGCGAACACAGGGCTTCCAAACCTGGGTGTCGTGGAAAGTATTCTGTGCACTGCGAGGCGCTTCTTCTACTTCAAAAAAATTTGTTATCGGGCTTCACACTTTGAAAAATTGTGAGGAGTTGACCAAGCTCAACCATCTTATTGCTGGGGTAGTATATTATTTATTATTTATTTAATTTATTATTTAATTATTGGATAGAAGCAGGCGTTACTTTGCGGCAATCCATGATATATTATGAAAATTAAGCCAAGATGTTGACTTTCCAATTATAATTGTAAAGTCAACATCTCCTGAGGATGCTCAGGTTTCGGAGCGAAACGTGCGTAGAGGTTTACAGTGCCGTAATATATTTATATTTTATTTTTATTGCCGAAGATCTGTTTCTTGTGGAGTATGAGGATTAAAAAAATTATAAATTACACCATAAAGATTCTCCTGCTTTTCGCGGACTATAGCAAATTAAGCTTAATTTTCAAAATATTATTTAATTTTTTTTATAAAATATTTTGGGACTATTTACTTAACTGACAAGCACCTATCTATTTTGACTAGCTAGGTCAGGCAGCGGCCGGCGCAGGCCGTAACAAATATCTAACTTCTAAGTGTGCCACGGGCTAAATAAGCTTGGGGTGCCTTTAGAAAATTTCCAGCCCTCCTGGGCACTGAGCAATTTTTCTAGGGGCACCACGACGCTGTGTTGCCAAAGTCAAAACTATTGAAATAATACAGACACTTATTACGTAGGACGTCCATGACATGACAATGATGAAAAGCTATTGTAGATACCTGCTCGTTTGATACTCAATCGTTTCGAGTGCCAATGAATTCATGAAAGTGAAGAAAAAGTATTACGGTAAAGTACAACCGTGAATTTAATCGAAATATTTGTTAAAATGGTAAAACTGTATTATGCAAACCCCAACTGCTGGTTTCTTGTCAGCTTCGTCTCGGTAGAATCTGCCTTCCGAACCGGCGGTAGAGTCACTAAAAACAGACAGACTTGACGTTTCAAAAGTGCTTATATTAGGCCTACTTGAAATAAATTAATTTTGAGTTTTTGAATTATATTTTCCTGATGTGGTGTAAGGCGTGCAGATGCGAGGTCAAACCCCTGATTGACTTTTGGCCAATCAAACAAGAGACTACAAGTCGGAGGGTGACCTTGTACGGTCTTGTGCGAGAGCTCCTTTTCTATGGCGAAATTTTCCCATGGCATAACCCTGAAATACAAATCAGTTCTGGTCAAGGTTTTTTCACTCGGAATAGCAAATAGGTTCATCCATTTTCTTGACGGCCGTTTGGCGCAGTGGGCAGCGACCCTGCTTTCTGTGTTCAAGGCCGAGGGTTCGATTCCCACAACTGGAAAATGTTTGTGTGATGAACATGAATGTTTGTCAGTGTCTGGGTGTTTATCTGTATATTATAACTATTTATATATATTATTCATAAAAATATTCAACAGTTGTCTTAGTACCCATAACACAAGCTACGCTTACTTTGGGACTAGATGGCGATGTGTGCATTGTCGTAGTATTTTTATTCATTTATTTATTTTATTTACTCTGCTTCATCCAACGTAGGATAATCTGAAAACTGTGGAAAATTTGAAGCCTCTAGTGAGATCACATTGCTTACTGCGTCAGATCTTTCATACTTACCTAACAAACCATTATGCTAGTTTTGTTTAATCAAAGATCAAAATACAACTTATGTTAATATACACTTAACTTAAAACTAAAATGTGGAGACAGAAAGATGGCAGACTTCGTTCGCGATTTTGATCGCATTATTAGTTTTCTCCATGGCATAACCTAATACTCTTACTTACCTAACCAACCATTATATTAATTTTATTTTATCAAAGAGCAAAATACAACTGCTTTTTCTTATAAACTTAACTTAAGACTAAAATGCGGAGATAGAAGAGAAAGGTCACGCAAGCCCTTACTTTTTGCAATAAAAGCAAGATGGCAGCCTACGATCGCGATTTTGATCGCATTATTAATTTTCTCTATGGACCTTGAACTACAAATATAGTTTGGTCAAGTATGGTAAACTCGGTAAATCAGTCCGGTCTGTAAAAAGTCTCGGTATGGAAAATCTGAGATCACATAAAAATCTAATCAAATAAAAAATTGTTTAGTCATATAGACCTATTCCAGGCACTTATGAAGCGTTCATATATATATTTGATAACATCGTTCGCCAACTTAAACCTACGAGGGTTCAAAACGCCGTGGTCTAAAAAGAGCCTACAAAAAACTTAGCCAGGTATTTTTTTTGTTATCACCATCTCAAAGTAAATTAAAATTAAGCTTTGAAGTTAATGCCGAGATAGAAAGATTACGATTTTGGTACGACTACGATCGCGATTTTGGTCGCATTATTAATTTTCTCTATGGCATAACCTTGAACTGCAAATCTGTTTTGGTCAAGGTTCGCTCACTCGGAATAGTAAGTTAGCTCGTACATTTTCTAACGGTAGCACGACGTTGTATTGTGTGGGCTTCATTCAACGTAAGGAGGATGTGGACGATGTCAAACTCTATTGTGATCATATTGCATGCTGCGCAAGATCTTTTGATACCTACTTGTACAATACGGAATTACCGGTCACCTGCTTTTAGCCGACTGTTGCAAAAGAAGAGAATTAGAAAAAGTAATTACAATTGAACAAAATAATGCACGTATCTTCTCTTAAAGGAAAAACTTTTAAGCCGTCTTAATCGAAATTAAAAAAAAAAAAAATAAGGAAAATTATGATTCGCGTCACCAGTGACCCGACATTATAGTAAGGTTTTGCGCCAGACTAGTAACGCTTAGTTTGATAGCTTGTTTATATGAATAGACATACATTTATACAATATTCCATTGTATATACTCGTATATACAGTGGCGTGCATAGAGGGTATACACAGGGTATGCAGATCATATAAAATAAAGAAAATCCCCAGTACGAGATCTAAAAAACTTTATGATAGACATTGTAAGAGTTATAAAAAGCCTACCCTTAAGTATTTATACCTATTACTGGAGATTTTCTTAATTTTATATCATCTGCATACAATGTGCATACCCTCTTTGCACGCCACTGCGTATATACCTACTGTCTATCATATGCGTGTTTGTCTTTTTGGATGGGTATTTTTTTTGATTTCGCGTCTCCGACATTCTGCCATTGTAGTGAGTGAAGTTATATTAACCACTTGAAAAGTTTTTTAGCGTATACTGTGAATTGTTTACGATCCATAGTTATTATTTCAATATATTTAATGTAAACTCACTGAGCAACACAATATTAATAAACTTATTAGTTATAATTTGTTTCATCATCATCATCGTCATTTCAACTAATCTACGTCAACAGCTGGATATAGATCTTTTGTAGGGAGTTCCACAATACAGCGGCTCCAATCGAATCGCCTGATGTCATCTGTCCACCTCGTTGGGGGGCGACCTACGCTGCGTTTACCGGTGCGGGGTCGCCATTCCAGCACCTTAAGACCCCAACGTCCATCGGTTCTCCGAGCTATGTGCCCTGCCCACTTCAGTTTCGCGACTTGCTGAGCTATGTATGTAACTCTAGTTCTTCTACGGATCTCCTCATTTCTGATTTGATCACTTAGAGATACTCCTAGCATAGCTCTCTGCATCGCCCGCTGATCGACTCTGAGCCTTCTTATGAGGCCAGTAGTTAGCGACAATGTCTCAGATCCGTAAGTCATCACTGGCAACACGCACTGTTCTAAGACTTTAGTGTTCAGGCACTGAGGGATTTTGGACGAGAAGATTTCACGAAGTTTCCCGAACGCTGCCCATCCGAGTTGGGTACGGTTGCTAAATTAAGGAATGTGCCTAATGTTTTCAGGTTTCATGTATTTGTTTTTCCCTCACTAAATTCTTAATTACAAGACGTAAAGAGCCAAACTTTACAATTTTTTTTAGATAAACGAAGTTGTGTTTATATTAAGAAACGGTAATTAAAATTAATGTCAGATAAAAGAGTGCGTCAGTGGCTTGTGCCATGGTAGTGGGAAACCACGGTGAACGAGCGTGGTCCAATTATACAGGGTGTTTGGAAAAATAATAGTTGAAATTTAAAAAGTTTTTGCAGTATCACCATCATGTAGGAGAAAACTCAACTACTACTTTGAAAAAGATACTTTGTACTCATATTAAATAAATATATATACATAAATAAAAATATTACTATAATACACACATCGCAAACTAGTAACAGATGAATAATTTATGAATAAAATTCATAAGTACTTATCATATGTATACCCAGACACTGGAAAACATTGCTTTACATCACACAAAATATTTTTTAGTTGTGGGAATCGAACCCACAGCCTTGGACTCAGATAGCTGGGTCAGTGCCCACTGCGCCAAACAGCCGTCTGAATCAATGGCGCAGATATATCAGTAAACAAATTGGCCGGACACTATTATCTTGCCTTCAATAATAACTTTTAGCAAGTCTTACTTTTCGATTCCTGCATTTATGTATTTTAATATGAGGACACTTATATAAGGTAGGGTAGACCTAATATAAAAGTACTTATTTTAAAAATGAAAATGCATCAAGATATCAAGCGTAAACCGTGCGGCGCAGCGGTGGTTTTTCTTTTTAAAAACTTGCGATCATTTCATTTCAAAAAAATATTCAAATAAAGAAGACCTTAATGTCATCAGCTGCTTCCATAGCGTTTTTTTTATTTCGCTACAAGGAAGCCAACTGTTTTTTTTTAAATCTTGGATATATGAAGACGTTACTCTGCGGAATTCCATGATATATATTATGATAATAAAAATGAATTTGCTCCGCGAAAAATAAATAAAAAAATAGCAATCTCATATAACAGGCTAACCTGTAAGGGTTATGGCAGTTAGTTATATTAAACCAATACAATGAACCGGTTTTTACGCGCCATTTTACCGGAACGCAAAATCGTTTAGCGGCACGTCTTTATCGGCAGGGTGGCAACTAGCCACTGCAGAAAGCAGGAGTCTCCCACCAGACCAGAAAAGAGAAAATCAGAAATTAAAAATCCTCAAATCTCGATCGATTCGGGGACCTCCAACTTAAATCGGTGAGGTCGTCAAAACATAAATTATAATATGTATACGTAGTTGAAATATAATAAACACGAAATATCATTTTTATATGCATTTTAAATTTATAATTCCTCCAAGTGTAGGTTAAAACACTAATAAAAGTTATAAAAATTATTATAAATACGTACGAAGCGCTTTGCTTCTTCCTATCTGATCCGCATCGCAAAGGCCTGGAATGCCCTCCCATCTTCCGTCTTCCCCGATACCTATTCGGTACATTTAAATCAAGACAATAGGCATCTTCAAGGCAAGCGCAACCCATCTTAGGCTGCATCATCACTAACCATCAGGTGTGATTGCAGTCAAGCAATAGTCTATATATTCCAAAAAAAAAAGTTTTAATTATTGTTACTGTTGTAGTAAACTTCAATTATTATTTTGAATATCGCTTAGAATTACTGTAGATTTGCTAGATAAAAGGGGCTGTCGCTATTGAACGAAACAAAAGACAGTCTAAAGATGGATTACTAATTAATAAATCAACCTATACACAAAAAGACAGTGTCTATAAAGCGTGGCTGGGTGCGATAACGGCCAGTTGGTTACGTATCACAGCCGACCACGCCCCCTCTAGCAATGAGATTCTTTCTCTATCTGTTCAGTATCGTTGGAGTTCAAGGAATATATGGTACGTATGAAGCGTTACTCTAGCATCAGAATTTATTTATTTTTTACTTGCTGACCCGATTGCACGGTACCATATATTGAAAGAAATCCGGAATTGTAGGTCCCATACACAAGATTTTAATATTTCGACTGTCCTTTTGGGTTTTCTTATTCTTCTTTTTTTAAAGAACTTCTTGAGTGAGGAAAATAAAACGAGAAAAAAGAAATTAAAGCGGTCGAGCTATTTGTTGTATGGCCACGACAACTGACATTTCTATAGATAAGATAGATAAAAAGTAATAATAAAAATAGATTATAAAAGCCAAATGCTTCTGAAACGTTCACTGTTTTGTGTTTTCGTTCGTTAGTGATATTCGTTATATTAAAAGAAAAAACAAACCTAATAGGCAAAAATATAGGATTTCACCTATAGAGCCTAAAAATACCTGAAACCGTGAAGGATTTAAAAGGAACAGTTAAAACGACGTTATCCCGGAATCCATCTTTATTACATTTATTCCTGGAGGAATAAGTAGTTTGTTTGCTTCTTGGAGGCAAATATATGTATTAACAGATGCTTTTTGAGGGATTTCTAAATAACAAAAACCAAACAAGGTTGAAGTTAACAGAAAAACTAGTTATTTTAAACTATTAAAAATTTCAAAAAAGAAGTGGTGATAGCCGAGTGCTTAGGACTTCGGCTTTACTTTCCGGGGCCGAGTTCGAATTCCAGCACCTCTATCTTTTTTTAAAAAGTAAAAAAAAAACACTTATTTTAACGGTTAAAGAAGTATCGTGAGGAAACCTGCATGCCTGAGAGTTCTCCTTAACATTCTCAAAGGCGTTTGAAGTCCACCAATTTGCATTAAGCCAGCGTGTTGGTCTACGGCCTAAGCCTTTCTCATTGTGGGAGGACACCCGTATATATCTGCATAATCAATTATCGGCCATGCACACATACAGACAAACATACATGTGAAGCTTATAAAACGCCTGTAAAAACAAGTTCCGGTTCTTAAGTACGTAGCCCCGTATGAGAATATTCATCTTTCGTTCGAGTTTTTGAGTGTGAATTAGTATAACGGTATAATACTGGCGGATGCAGTGTGAGGCGAAAACGAGTTTGCGAATTCTGGACGTGCGTTTAAAATGCAACTTAATTGTCAAGATTTTAAAGGATTCATGCAGAATGTTTAACTTTATGTCGACCCCGGCGCAGCGGATAGCGTTTAAGTTAGATGTCGCGGGTTCGCACCATGTCGGTGGAAATTTGAGAACTTATAATTTCTGAATGTTCTCTGGTCTGGTCTGCCGACAATGACGTGCCGCTAAGTGATTTAGCGTTCCGGTACGATGTGGCGTCTTGTTGGGGGAGGGGTTAGATTCCCGTCGAAGATAATTTCAGAAATTGTATGCTTATAAGTGGTGTTCTGGGTTCGATTTCTGTCAAGGTCAATTTCAGAAATTATAATTCTTGATTTTTTTAGTACCGACAAAGATATAAGTACCACAAAGTGATTTGTTTGCTTTTTATAAAATTTAAATTATCTATATTTGAACGGAATACACCTTGTACGTAAGTTATCAAAGTTTTTGTAAATCTGTCTATTTTTCTGTTTGTTTAACATGTTTAACATGTTTTTTGGCGTCCACATAGGCTACTTTTTGTTTCGGAAAGCTTTCCTTTACCCAGCATCAGTCAAGTTGGGTCAAAGCGAGTTCTTTTGAAACTTCTATAATTTTAATATAATTTTTCTCTCCCTGCGTTCGGTCACTCGGTGTGCTATTTATTGCACAGGGGTTTTATTATAAATCTAATCTATTTTTTTTTAATAACCATCTTCATCTTATCCGACTGTCAAAAAGAAAATTATATCTAATAGGTTTTAACTCGTATATATCATCACGCTAAGACCAAAAGGAGCATAGCACCAATGAATAATGTTTCAAAATCGGATTTTTTTTCGCGCTGCGTAAACGGTTGAAGTTTCGATATAATCAAGTATCACAAAGGTTCCTCTTTAAAAGTTCTCAATCCGCGACAGCATATATGTCTATCTTTTAAGGTTGACTTATACGAGGACCGCTAGTTTGTAATATAAGTATAGATAAATCAAATTGGTTAATGCATGAATTGGTAGAAATTAGGGTCGTTACCTGAAAGCTGTCGCACCAGTTTTTTACCAAAGTGACGTTTGGTAAGCAATTGTGATTAATATACAACAACGCTGTTGCCAGCGTTAATCGGCAGCGCTTAGTATATCTCTAGGTCTTTGTTTAGGTTTTTTGCACATTTCGTGAGTACCGTTTTTTCCTAGGATAAAGAGAAGTCTATATTACTCTCAGTCGTTTCAGCTAACTCATTGCCAATAATCAAGTCGATAGCTTAATCAGGGCGTGAATTAAAGACACACAAACAAACACACTTTAGCATTTATAATATCAGTAAGGACTATGAAAAAATTTAGCTGACATTTGCATGAATTGGTTTAAAACGGGGTCATTATCTGACAGCTGTCGCACTAGTTTTCTACTCAACTGATGTTATGTACGGGGTAAAGCGTAAACTAAAGCTGGGTTCGATTCCCACGACTGGAATATTCTTGTGCGATGAACATTGATGTTTTCAGTTTCTGGTTATTTATCTGTAAAAGTAATTATGTACCTTATTCATAAAATATTCATCATCCATCTTAGTATAACACAAGCTACGCTTACTCTGGGGCTACATGGCATGTGTGTACCTATTGTCAATGTATATTTATTTATTCTTTATTTAAACGCTTTAGGGTGCTATTCGCTGACCAATCACGAGGTTTGTTAATGCCGCCACTACCTTCTTAAGCTAAATTATGACGACCTCCCTGGCGCAGCGGTGAACGCTATGGTTTTAAGTGGGAGATACGGGTTCGATTCTAGCAGGGGCAAATTTATTATTCCTGAATTTTCTCTGATCTCGTCTGGTGGGCTTCAGCTGTGGCTAGTTATCACCCTACCGACAAAGACGTTCCGCTAGGCAATTTAGCGTTCCAGTACGATTTCCCATAGAATCCGATAAGGAGTATAGATTTAATGTAACTTTCATAACCCTAGCAGGTTACCATATCTCACCATCACTTGTAGTGGAGTTAAAAAAAAAGATAGCTGTGAATTTGACGTTGGCAACACAAATATCGGGTGTATGTCGAAGTACCAGAAAATACTCGTTTTATTTGCGGTACTTCGACATACACAGATAAATATGACAGTCTCGTACTCCATATCTATTATTAATTATTATGAGCCGGCAAATTTTAATTTTTTTTTACATCAATCTTCAACCGTAACATAAACAATAATAAAATAGAACGTTACAATGTAGGATTAGTTAATCAACCATAGACTACAATTGTTTCTGAATGCTTGCGTAAAAAGATTAACACAATCTAAATAAATCAGGTTAATCCTTATAACAGCACCTTTAGTACCTGATTTGCTCGCTCGCAATAGAGGAGTCGTTTTCGAATATGGAAATACTTAAACATCGAAGTCAAATTCATCTTATTCGCATTACGATAAAGCTCAAATTTGCCTGAAATTCTTTAGCTCATGCTTTTGACAAACACCAGAGGTACAGGGTTTGCGACTCTGAAACGATTAACATTAGGTCCATTTTGCTTTGATGGTACAGAGTTTAACGCTCGAAAACGACTCCTCGATTGCGAGTAGCAAATTTTGTACTGAAGTGTAATTAAACCTGGGATCGCATTCGCTAATCAACCTGATCATAGTTAATGGTCCAGTTTATGCCTAGGACCTTGGAGTCATGAAAGTACGTTAAATAATAATATAATCTATACTTATAATAAAACTGTAACTGGAAGATTTCTGTACAATTAATATATTTTGAATTCTTTACCGGGGGGTGCTTTATAATCGACACTGAGTGCGAAAAAGATTTTTATTTAATTTTTGTCTGTCTGTCAGTCTTTCTGTCCGGGTATCACGTGAAAACTACTAAACAGATTTAAACAAAATTCGGTATAGTTGTAGCTGATATTCCGGGTCAACATATAGGATGCTTTGTATCCCGATAAACAATAAGTTTATTTTATAAAATCTGATAAATATTGTCGGAGATAAATGACATAACTCTTCGCAAATAACAGCGAGGCATATGGGACAGCGGATCGAATGCATGCCTACCATCCTACTAATATTATAAATTGCGAAAGTTTGTGAGGATGGATGTGTGGATGGATGTCCATAACGTATGTATCAACTAAAATAATGACAACTTACTAACTTAGTTTACCACGTATAATAATAGTAGGTAAGATGGCAGCGATGATTAGGTATGATGTTAGCATCAGATCTATTCTAGCTTCTCGATTGACTCATACGCGAACGAAGTCGCGAGCTTCCGCTAGTAAATTAATAAATATACTACGATAATACACATGGCCATCTAGGCCGAAAGTAAGCGTAGCTTGTGTTATGGATACTAAGATGAATGAAGTTTTATTGTGCGCTCGAAGATATTTTTTTTTTAAATAACCTCCTTTTTGTAAATTAGCCTTAAGTTCCATTTTAGTGGAAATTCCTTTATGGAACAATGAATATCTTTAAAAAGAATGAAGAATATTTTTATGAATTATATACACAAATACTCACATTCGAGCAGCGTGGTGGATCTAAACATGTGAATAACTATGGTTAAGTTCCGCCTACCGACATTTGATCACCTTGGTGGGTTTAACCTCTAAAACTTTATTTCCTATGAGAGAAGAGCCTTGGGCTCAGAAGAAATAACACTATGCATACATAAATGGCGATTTCTTGATCTGATAAAAACAAAATCAAATCTATCCCACGAAAAAAAATTACATTATTCAAGAAATATAAATAATGGGGTTCAAGACACATTATCTTCTCTTTCTTCTTCTTCTTCTCCTTTGCGTGTCCTCTTTGTTGGCTAGATCCATGTAGTTCGTTGTATTTTTTTTTATTAGTAGAGGTATACAATTAATACACATTCATTGAACAAAAAGGAAACTAAACTATGACTAACAATTTGAGCACACACAGAGACATTAAAAGGGTAACTCAACGTGCGTTATCGGGGTATTTGTACTCCAGAATATAATCTATCACTGCCCTCAATTGTAGATCCTATACATCAAAATATCTGTTCAGCGGTAACAAACATCAATTGATACAAACTTTCACGTTTATAAAATTAGTTAAAGAAGTAACACAGACCCAGGAGGCTTGTACCCAGCAATATAGAAAAAAGGAAGCGGTTGGGAAAGGCCTCTTCCTTCTCAAAAGAGTCATTACGCTTTATCTTCCCGATAAGCACATTGAGTTATATAAATAGAGAAGACACCGCTTATTACGACATGGTGCACTGTGCAGTGTAAATAGATACTTAGTTTCATGCTAGCTCTTGAGCGCGCAAAAATTTGTGATTGCTTAAAACTAAAAAAACTAGAAATGCGTTAAAATGCCGTGGTGTGTTTTATTAGATTGCTTCAGATACTGCACACAAATATCTAAGCTAAACCAAAGTGACTGTTCTTAAAGTAGTGCTGTCCCTTCCATACCCCAGCAGGGCTAGCACCGGCAGTAGACAAAAATTATATCCCCCGGTTATACCCCCGGTAATATCCCCTGATAGGGGATATAATTAAAATGTCCACTTTCTTAAGCACGAGAATATGGAATAAGGGAAATTAACCCCTAAATATTCTTACACATATGCTATTTGGATATTATTTCAACTTGTGCGCCAATACTCTGAGAGTTGATAACGCTGTGGGAGAAGATAAATGTTTATCCTTTCTCCTTGGAGATAATTTTCTCCTTCCCATGCTAGCCGTGCAGGAGAAGGTTGTGGAGCTTGACGGCGACACAAAGATCCTGCATCGTGCTAACGTAGTTTTCACAAATAATTACCATAAACAACGTGTAACGGAATTACGAAATACTGTTGAAGGATGTATACGTATATTTCATAAGGAATCACTCTGTAAAAATATTAAAACAAAAGAGGCACATTTATTTTTCCATACAGACTAATTAAAAATGTTCTCAGTATTTACTTATGACTACCCCATTAAAGATAAAAGACCGACACGTGAATAGTACCCACGGTACGCGACGCGTACCTAAGGAAGTGGCGGGAGTCACTTGGTTTTACTTTTGTGTTTGGCTGAATCTGATTTCTTTCAATAAAAAATATGGCAATGATTTACTCAAAAACTGTGCGTTTCGGTTTCACAGATAAGTCTCAGCGACAATAAATAGTGTACCTCTAAAGCCTCGGAAGTATTATTTCGGTTTGCATTTACACGTTGTTTACATCTTCCAAAGATAATTTAATGGTTTGACCTCGGTCCGTACATCGGTGACCCTGACGTAGTTATGACGAGGTTTAAATGAAGCCTAAAGAATGAATACAGTAAAGTAAAAGTAAAATTATTGATAGTTTACCACTTTTTTAGGTACAAATGTTTAGTTCAGTTTTTAGATGAATGTAAATGGGCATTGTACTGCTATAACAAATCATACCGGCAGATCATAACACAGTTGTCACAAACCCATCTCTTCACTTTGTCATACGAAGCGCCTAAGGAAATATGTAGGAGAAAGTGCAGAAGCATCCTCAGTGCTACTACTACCATCGACTGCGATCACAAACACGTCTGCCCATCGTGCTGATTATGAGAAAATCCTTCCGTTGAGAGAGCCCTTTAGTCAAGCAGTGGGCTGTCATAGGAAGTTTATGACAAGTCCAATATGACATCCCGCGGGTAACTGGCAACCCTCGTGCGTGGCAAGACATTTCGTTTGCAATAGCTCCTCCGGCTTAGTGGCGTGCACAGCATTTTTGACCTGGGTATGCATAAAGAAGGAAGATATCATAAGATGGAAAAATCCTTCTCATTTATGAGTTACGCATAAATTTTAGGGTAGGCAGTGTTTTTGTGCTTGTATGAAGTGCACGTAGAGGAGGCTTTTTATAACTCTTATAATGCCTAAAGTTTTTTACAACTCGTACTGGACATTTCCTTAATTTTATACCATCTGGATACCCTGTGCATACCCTCTATGCAGCCACTGAGTCAATGGATATGTATAACAAAGTTTCGTAATACAGGGGCTGTTTTATCATGAGTTGAACGAGGTTCTACGATAGTGATCTATAGTGAAAATTAACGCAGTGTGCAGTTGACACAGTATCGCGAAGCCGGACGCACGGTTAACGACAGAATGGCGCGTGCGCAGGTTATTGTAGTGTTATTAGCGATCGTGCTGACTGCCGAAGGAGGTAATTAAATTATTGTTTTAAAACAAAGTGCCATGCATACATCTTTTTTTGTAATATTCAAAAAGCAAATACTATGTAGTATTTATTGAAATAACATATTTGTAAACTTATTTTTACCAAAGTAGTTTACATACATGGGTAAGTTCATATTTTACCGCATAATTTACCATTTAAAACCACATTAGCCAATAAAATAACAAAACATCAAAAACGATCCTTATTTAAAAGACTTTTAATAATGATTTTAAACACGAAATTGAGTTTTAAGTTATTTAAATAGTTATGTGTACTTAAATAATATATAATTTACATATTATTTGAATAATAGTTAAAAGTAAACACTTTAAAGCTTTTAAATTAAAATTAATATACCTTTTATGTTAGGTACTTACTTTATATTGTGGTTAAGGTAAGCTGCTTATTACTATTATTATTAAATTCTAATCCCTACCCCTATCCCTACTTCCTATTGACATTTATAATATTAGCAGGGATAGGGATAGCCCTATCCCTACTAATATTATAAATGTCAATGTAAGTTTGTTTGTTACGCTTTCACGCAAAAACTACTTAACCGATCCTCATGAAACTTTGTAAACATATTCTTGGAAGTGTTAGAAGTAATATAGGATACTTTTTATCCCGACATTAAGCTCGTTTCCATTGGGAGAGGGGATGAAAGTGTTTGACGATTTTACACCATAACTCCGACAAATTAATCCCGATTAAAACAATTATTTTTGTAGTATAGAGGTTATAATATGTGTTTAATTTTGCCGAAACTTTGTAAAGATCTGATGAATGTGGTTGGAGATAGAGGACAGAACTCCTCAGCGGACGGCAGCAAAACCCCTCATTTAAGGCTTAGAAATACTGAATACTTAATTTTTTTTTTAGATCAACGACTAAATTTAATGCCAAATCAAAAAACAAAATACAAACGCTGACAAAGTCGCGGGCAACAGCTAGTATTATCTATGCAAATATTGTATGGATGATTGGTTGGATGTTTGTTATTCTTTCACGCAAAAACTACTAAACGGATTTTAATGAAACTTTGTAGTCGTGTAGCTTACACATCATAATAACATATAGGCAACTAGATGTGCCCTGCGGCTTCGCCCGCGTAATTTTGGGAGGCAGCGTACTGCGACATAGTCTACACCTGTAGTCATAAATGAGATTTTTAGTTTTTTTTTTATCTTACGTAATTTTTTTTTTCAATGAAAAGTATACTATATTATTTCTAATAGCTCCAAGAATATTACAAAAAGTTTCATGAAGGTCGGTTCAGTAGTTTTCCCGTGAAAGCGTAACAAACAAACTTACATTCACATTTATAATATTCCTAGGGACTACGGACTAGGGATAGGGATAGGGATAATAGAGATATGTATAAATTGGCCAAAATATAACAAGTGTAAAGTTGGAATAACTTCTGATATCTGAGAGCTAATTAAGCGTACGCTGCAGAAGACGATATAATTAGGATTAAGATATAGTGGGTATAGTGAGTTGTCTTCTGAGAAGGGATGTGTGTCTGAAATACCGTGTGCGATTAAACAAAGACTCTTAGCGAGATATGACCCGATATGTATCAGGAAGATATAAATCAAATTCTTCATCCCAAATGGTGTTCAAGCAACATTATCTTCTCTTTCTTCTTTAATCCTGCTAGGCGTGTCCTCGTAGTCGGCCGGTACCTTCAGGTTTTTTTTTAATAATAGGAAACCAATAGTATACTATGAATACACATTCATAAAAGCAAAAAGAAAACTGAATTAAGGACTAACGTTGTATACAGCACTTAAAAGCTAACTCAACAACTTAAAATAAAATCACTCTCTACTGATACCCTAATATAAAAAAAAATAACGACGTATTTCTTAAAAAAATAAAACAAAAAAAAATTAACAAAAAAAATGGATCGGAATGATTGTACGTTGTGGCACTGGTACTGGTAGTATAGCAGGCCGCCATGTTTTTTTTTATACTACGACGATACACACATCGCTATCTCCCCCCAAAGTAAGCGTAGCTTGTGTTATGGGTATTGAGATAGCAAATGAATATTTTTATGAATATAATGCACATAAATACTTATAATATACAGGTAAACACCCATGCACTGAAAAACATTGTTCATCACACAAACATTTTTCCAGCTGTCGGAATCGAACCGACGGCATTGGACGCATAAAGCAGGGTCGCTGCCCACTGCGCTAACAGGTTGCCGAGAAGCAACATAATATACTTCGTCGGTTTTTTTGCCGTCCTTACAAAAGAGCAGTGGACGGACGTCCATTGGTTGACATGACGAAGTATCGCTTACTGAAAGTTCTTTGATACCGACTTCCTCAGTTATAGAAGTGTCGTAAACAGCAAAACAACAAAGACTGCATAGTTAAAGTCAAAGTCAAATGTTTCGTTATTCAAATGATGAGTAAATTAGGTACATGTGAAACATGTGCATAGAAGCATTGGGGTCATAGAGGGTATGCAGATGATATAAAATGAAGAAAATCTAAAAATATAAAATGAAGAGTTATAAAAAGCCTACAATTGAGTATTTATATCAGTGATAGAAGTGAGTTGATGGCTAAAACTAAAGCAACGAGGGTTCCAAACGCGGCCTGGTCTAAGAAGAAGCCCACAACAAACTTAGCCGTTTGGTTTTTTTTTGTTATCACCATCTCAAATTGAAATTTAAATCCAAGTTTTTTATCGTTGACGTAGTCCTTTATATCCTGCATTATTTGGTGCTGCGATTTCCCTGGTGCAGTGTACAGCGTTATGTCTCATAATTGTATGGTCCCGAATTCGATCCAAGGTAGGGACATATTTTCTCTGATTCTCTGGCCATCGCTCGTTACCACCATACCTAAAGATAAAGACCAGCGTTTGATGTAGCGTTCTAGTACGAAGCCGCGTAGAAACCTTATGGGCTTAATTTCATAATAACGAGATTGCGGTCCAAGGGCTAACTTGGCATACATAAATACATCCATCCATCCATCCTCACAAACATTCGCTATAATAATATTAGTAGAATGGTACGCATGCATTCAATCTTTCATATGATAATCATATCTATTCATATTCTTGCGACTTGCTGTTTTTACGAGGAGTTAGGTCCTTTATCTCCGACAATATTATACAGATCCTTATTAAAATAAGACAATACATTGATAGTGTACACTTTCAAATAAAAAAAGAATTATTAAAATCAGTTCAAATTTCACGGAGCTATGAAGTAAACTTGATAAAAAATTTCATCCCATTGCCCGGAGGAACTTAACTTTTATCGGGATAAAAAGAATCCTATATGTTTGATATCAGCTTCCACTATTCCAAATTTCATGTAAATCCGTTCAGTAGTTTTCACGTGATAGACAGACAAAAATTAAATAAAAATCTGTTTTGGACTCAGTATCGATTATAAAGAATTTCCAATTCAAATTTCCCAATCAAAATTTTCAAGATATATTAAATGTACAGAAATCTTCCAATCACAGTTTTATTATAAGTATAGATAGATAATGTTTTACCGTCATCGAAATAGTTGTACCTAAAGACATACTGAAAACAAAAAATAATTAGAAAATGGAAATTTTAAGTACAGTGTCGTTTACGCGAAAACTGGGTCTAAAGATAACTCCGGAAAAAACAATGTAATTAAAATAGTAGATACGCAAGTACCAAAATTTCTCTTTACCATGCCTAACTTGATAAGTCTAATTCAATTCATTTTGAGATAAAATCGAAATAGAACGAAATGTAGGTGTTAATTACTTACCGTAGAAAAGATTGTCATGCAAATTCATAGTAAATTCGATATAAAAAATATAAAATAAATGATCAACACGTTTACAAAACCCTATCTTTTCTAACTTTGGTCGTCTTTTTTTATTTTGTTCCTCTTCAAATTATATATATCTTGACTGCAATCTCACCTGATGGTAATTGATAATGCAGTCTAAGATGGTAGCGGGCTAACGTGTTAGGGAGTATGGTAGTCATACCCCTTATCTGTTTCTACGCACCGGAACACTAAATCGCTTAGCGGCACGTCTTTGTCGGTAGGGTGGTAACTAGCCACGCTCAAAGCTAACCTAACCAGGCCAAACTCACTGATTAATATACTGATAAATACAATATCACTGATAAATACAATTTTTCCTTTCTACCATCGAACTGCGAGGTACCGAAAGAATCTGCACCGTTACGTTGCTGAAATACCATCAACACGTACGGAGCGTTTTGCTTCTTCCTTTCTGATCCGCACCGCAAAGGCCTGGAATGCCCTCCCATCTTCCGTGTTTCCCGATACCTATAATTTGGGTATCTTCAAATCAAGAGTGAATAGGCATCTCCTAGGCAAGCGCGCTTCATCTTAGGCTGCATCATCACTTACCATCGGGTATGATTGCAGTCAAGCACTTGTGATATATTAAAAAAAAAAAAAGAAAAAACATTTGGACACCAAAAACTTACGCAGTCCTATTCAAATATATTAAATATAAAAAAAAAATCCATGTATTGACTACCGATTGGCGCAGTGGTCATTTACCCTGCTTTCTTAGTCCGAGACTGTGGGTACGATTTCCCCAGCTAGAATTTATCTGCATATAAATTATTTACGAGTATGTATGTTATAAGCCAGTGGCGTGCATAGAGAATATGCACAGGGTATGAGGAAAATCTCCAGTACGAGTTATAAATACTTAAAGGTAGGCTTTTTATAGCTCTTCAGTGCCTACCCTTAAGTTTTTATAACTCGTACTGGAGATTCTCTTCATTTTATATCATCCGCATACCCTGTGCATACCCTCTATGCACGCCACTGTTATAAGCGGTGATAGCCTAGTGGGTAAGGCTTCGGTTTCCCTTACGTGGAGACCGAGTTCGAGCCCCGGCACGCACCAATGACTTTTCGGAGTTATGTGCGTTTTTTAATGTAAGATATTTAATTTTTTTTTTTTACATACACTTTATTTGTACACCACAAATAGGAAAAAAAAACAATGGACACAACAAAAATAAACTTAAAAAGTAGGATTCAAAGGGCGGCCTCTTTCAGGCAACCTTAGGATTAGGAAAACCAAGGGAAACCGATTGGTGGGGTGTATTATTATTATATACATACCTACTTACGAACAATTACACAATACACACTAATACTTATCAAGACACTCTAATAAACATCACTTAAATAAAAACATTACATATATATCACTTGCTGTTAGGAAAAACATCGTGAGGAGACCTGCATTCCTGAGACCACCAACGCACTTAGCCAGCGTGGTAGACTACGGCCTTAACCCTTCTCATTTTGAGGGTAGACCCGTGCCCTGGAATGGGAAGGTAATGGGTAGATGATACAAATACTATTCATAAATATTCTTAAGCTATCTCAGTACCCATAACACAAGCTACGCTTACTTTGGGGCTAGATGTTCGCTGTGTGTATTGTCGTAATATATTTATATTTATTATATACTAGCTGATGCCCACGACTTCGTCTGCGTTTGATTTTGTTTTTTGATGTGGCATTAAATTTAGTTGTACCTAGATCTAAAAAAAAAATAAAGTATTCAGTATCGCTAAGCCTTAAATGAGGGGTTTGCTGCTGTCCGCTGAGGAGTTCTGTCCAACCACAGTTTGGGCAAAATTAAACACATATTATTACCTCTATAGTACAAAAATAATTATTTAAATCGGTTATAATTTTTCGGAGTTATGGTGTAAAATCGTCAAACCCTCATCCCCTCTCCAAAAGGAACCGAGCTTAATGTCGGGAGTAAAAGTATCCTATATTACTTCTAACACTTCCAAGAGTATGTGTACAAAGTTTCATGAGGATCGGTTAAGTAGTTTTTGCGTGAAAGCGTAACAAACAAACTTACATTGACATTTATAATATTAGAAGGGATGTATTTATCCTCTGCTTTCAAACATCTTTATAAGATACTTATTCGTATAATGAGACTAGCTGTTGCCCGCGACTTCGTCTGCGTTTGATTTTGTTTTTAAAGTATTCAGTATCGCTAAGCCTTAAATGAGTATAGTAGTATATATATCATCATATATATAACATGTGACTGTAAATTAATTATAGACAAATAATTTGCAATAAAATAAAATTGCGACTATAATTAAAGATCTAAGCTATCCTATCTCTTAAGTTGGACCAGACTGCTCACGGTGTGCCAATTTAATTTAAAATCGGTTAAGTAGTTTAGGAGTCCATCGCGGACAAACATCGTGACAGGAGATTTATATATATTCAAACCCCTTTCAAATACAAAAAAAATTGTAATATAAATTATCGAGAATTTAAAGAACAGGTTCTCTTATTTCTAATATTAGCGGGCCCGCGCGATTTCGTCCGCGAATGAGTCGACTTAAAAAAATAGTCGTATGTCCAATATAAATGATTCCAAGATTCCAATGTACATGAATCCTAGCTAGATCAATGTATCGCCCCTAAACTCGCTGTATACTAAATTTCATCCGAGATTCCAATTATATTTATACAAGAATTGCTCGTTTAAAGATATAAGATAAGATAAGATAAGAACAATCAATTTAAAATCTCGATTGTCTTTTTCAGAAGCGGGCTGATATAATAATGTCTAGACTTTCTAGCATCCAGACATTACGAATTACTATTAGAGCTACCGGATGACGAAAGTCTTTAAACAGACAGAGATAATTACGACGGCAAAAAAGTATAGTCCTTAATGATAATTATTAAAAGCCAAATAAACGTTATAAATGTATTTCTATCTCTTTACGACCACACGAGATACTCTTCTTCTCTCGATCTCTTCTGAGATGAGATCTTGTCTCTTTAAAGCGTTAATGGAGTGCACTTTGACTTCGGGTGAAAAGTCAAATGTCCAAGGCCCGGACTTTACAATTTTAAATATTTTTAAGGCTCTCTTAGTTTTAATTACAAGGGCCTTACAAATAAATGTGGTATGGTGGCGATAGCTTTAAGCGGTAAGACCGTTTAGCTCGTTTTCTGATTTTGATAACCTCCCAGGCTCAGTGGTGAGCCAGTGAGGTTTTAAGTTGGAGGTGCCGGGTTCAATTCCCGGTTGGGGCATTTGGGAATTTATAATTTCAGAATTTTCTCTGGTCTGGTCTGGTGGGAGGTCTATGGGTAGTACCCATAACACAAGATACGGTTACTTTGGGGCTAGGTGGCGAAGTGTGAATTGTCGTAGTATATTTATTTATATATACTAAGACATACGACTAATAATCAGTAGTATGTCGAACAATTTCTATTTAATCTTAATATCGTTTACATAACAATCAATTATTTTGAGCGTGACCAAATTACTTTACAGTTTACACTAAACGTGATACGTGACGATTCACCTCAATAAAACGTGACAAACGAAATATTAAAAACATTTCTTTTCCACACGATAAAATACTATGTAAAATAATTTATAACATTACTTATATTTTAATCTATTGCATTTCCTATCGATACTGATAGTCCAGTTTAAAATATGGTTTAGGTTTAAATATATGGCTTTTATTAGCAACATATTTAAAACAAAACCTTGCAAAAGTGAGACTGTTTATTTTTTTATCTAAGTAACATACTTATACACTATTGCTATCTATAATTCTATACTATTATAAAGAGGAAAGATTTTTTTTATTTCTGCCAAATTAGCTCCGAAAATACAGGACGGGTGTTAACCATTTTTTTAACCAAAAGAAAGCTGAACTATCATTAAGTAACATCCTACTATCCTACTCATATTATATATGTGAAAGTGTGGATGTTTGTTACTCAATCACGCAAAAACGGCTGAACGGATTTGGATGAAATTTGGCGTGCATGTAGCCTTTGACATGGAAAAGAACATAGGCTACCTTTCATCCCGATTTCTCAAGTAGTTCCCGAGGGAAAATTGAAAATAGTGGACGAGCGAAGCTTTAGACCCAATTCTGATGTCCACGCAGACTAGAATTTATTTTCAAAAAAAGTATTCCTTAAGAAAATTGCAATAATGTAAGCAAAAGTAGCAAAATTTTGCCTATAAAATTCATTACTTGGCATGCGCTGAGAAATTGGTGATGCATAAAAATAATGTACTACATGATTAAAATACTCATTACCTACAAAAAAGTCTGCGAAGCAATATATGTGACTATCATAGTTGCGATGCAATAACAACTTCTAAAATTTTATTAGATCGCTGTTAGAAACAAAAATGGGTTCAATTAGAATCGCAGTATTAATTCTTATTCAAATAAATAGTTTTACCATCAAGGGTATTTTTATATAAGTATTTTACTTTTAAATGAATTTTAATTTAACAATAATTATTTAGCTATCGCAAGATTAATAAAATTAATAGATTTAATAATGACTCTTCTAATAATTTTAAATGACATTGTGAGATGGTGATAACAAAAAAAAAAACACCCGACTAAATTTGTTCATCTCATCGCCATCACTACTCATTTATATGAACATATTTTGTTTGTAATGAAAACATGAAAAGTGCCATCTATGTACATATTTGAATAAAGAAATATTTGACTTTACTTTTAATGACTACGTTTTTGCGGCGCTTGCGTCTAAGACTCTGGGGCCATTGGTCTTCGGACACGAAAAATTTTATTAACATAGTGTCACAAAAATTGGTCCTTACGTCTGGTGACCCAAGAGCTGGCGCTTATTTAGCCCAACGGCTAAGTCTAGCTATTCAAAGGCGCCAGTATTTCGGGTACCATGCCCATAAGTGAACATTTAGACGGCTTATATTTATTGTAAATATTAATTTTAGTTTGTAAATATTTTTCTTCCATACTTAGACTTTGATGATTTTCCAGGTGGGCCATCTGCTTGTACCGATGATAATTAAAATTTAAAAAAAAAATTAAAAAAAAAATTTGTATCACTTAACAGGAAAACCAGTCCACAAAGAACTTTCTGCTCATTTAGATACAGCCATATCCAGTCTTCCTTAACCTCAATAATAAAAGTGAGACTTGAATTTCAATTATAATTTCGGTTTACTTTTTAAATGACCTTTGCAATTTTGATTGGCTGCAAGTTGGTTTGAATAATCCTATAGCTCAGTTGTTTCGAGGTTTGGATTCTTGGAGGCAATCTCTGGCTTCGCATACCACCAAGGCTGAAATAATCATACGCCCTTTTTATCTATCATTTATTCTTTTACATTTTTTTTTACATTCTTAACAATGCTTAAAAATAAAATAAAAAACACTATTAAAAATTTATAAAAAAAAACATCCACCCTCCGCTTGCGGGGCTTTTGAATGCCCAACCAACCGGTCAGGGCTCCAGAGTGAGGAACCTCCTCACAATACGCGCTGTTTCAAGGACTGCCTTCTGTATCCGACCCTTGATCAAACAACCAAGCGAAAGCTTCTTAAGATGTTGGTCAAAGCTTTTCGCGATAAGACCATTGACTGAAACGACGATCGAAACAATAACGGTCGACTCAACATTCCACATGGCGGTAATCTCGTGAGCAAGGTCCAAGTATTTAGATACTTTTTCCTTTTCAGCTTTCACCAGATTATCGTCATGTGGAATAGTAATGTCAACAATTATTGCACGGCGCACCGATCGATCGACTAGCACTATATCAGGTATATTAGCTGTAATATACCTGTCAGTGATAATAGTTCGATCCCAGTATACGCCCTTTTATCATTTTTTTTTTCTTTTTTTCATTCTTAAAGCCATTGTGGCGTCATCTATTGGGAACCATTGTAGTGGCAGAGATTTTTGTGACAAAGTTCATCCGAGGAAATAATACCGATATATTTATTTCCGCCACCGATCAGCGTCGCTAAGTTTGTATCTAAGGAGCATGAAAGCTGGTGAAATTAAAGGCAATTGAAGCTTTCACCTATGCCTCGGGTGGATAGACACTGGGCGACACTGTGTGACGTGTTCCATGCATGCCCTTCGAAGTTTTGCTCTGTTAGAGGCGATGGATTTCCATTAACTATCTGATTATTTTTGAAACATTACTATTATTAAAAGAAGCTCTCGAACATAATTTTCAAACATCCTCATTTTATCCTATCATTTTATAATGTCAATGAGACACTAAAAAAAAAAATAATAGGTACCCCGTTATCGTTTGATTGTACCGGATCGCTTAAAAACTAGGATGCTCGTCCTTTTCGGTATTATGGTAACAAGTCTTTCTCTAGTCCAAGTTATGGGTCAGCTGATAACAATTTTGTAAGATAGCTTGTATTATCTTTAACGGTACCTTTCTCTACCACCCAGAATTTTTATAGAGGTATACAAGCTTTAAATGAAATAAAGCACATAAAAGAAATATTAATCGAAGTTAACGTTCGGCGCGTTATACGACCCCGTTTGCTAAATAAAAGTTGAACTTTCACATTGAGCATTATTCGAACCAGTCGTGTTAACATTCGGCATGTTATGTCCGAAATCATTTTTATACATATCTGCTATAAAATTATCCTTTAGTTATTTAATCCCATGCTTTAAATTCTAAAACAGTCACCTTATTGCCGACATAAAAACACCCAATGTATATAATATCATCCGAACAGATAATATAATGTTGTACTAAATATCACAATAACACCCCTGTAAACCCTTCTGCGCAACACCCACTTTCGTGTTTTAGTTCCCCTTATTATACAAAAGTTGCATATATAACTACATAACGACACAATCATTATAACACATTGTGTTTATTTATCGCCCGTAGCCTTTTCTCTCATAGGAGAGACGATTTTAGAGCACAGACCCACCGCGCTACTCCAATACGAGTTGGTGGGCTTCAACGATTTTTGTCACAAGTTAGTGAAAACAACCGAGACCGGCGGCTTGACGTGCTCTCCAAGACGCGGGGGTTCACACCGCCAATTTTAAAAACGAAAACTTTATCATCAATCTAAATCATTTTTATTATTTTATTTTGCATGTACATTATTTTATCTCTTGACTGCAATCTCATCTAGTTGTAAGCGATAATGTAGTCTAATATGTTAACGGCTATCCTTTTAGGTGTATGGCTCTTATAATATAAGACTCATCCATACACCTAATCGGTTTCCACGCAACACTTTACCAGCATGCTAAATCGCTTAGCGGCACGTGTTTTTGGTGAGGTGATAACTAACAGCCAAAGTTTTCCCACCAGACCTGACTAGGAACAGTTCAGAAATTATAAATTCTCAATCGCTACTGCCAAGGATTGAACCTGGTACCGCCCACATATAAGACCACTATGCTCACCACTGCGCTAGGGAGATCGTCTCAATATCCCCACTTATAAGAACCCTTTACTATCCTGACAACAATATAAAAACCTTTTATCTTTATTATAGAAGATGTTGTATCCACACCGAAACCGAAGAAAGTTCTGGACACAGTGATGAACCCAGCCTACATACCAGCAGAAGAAAAACACGGCTCCTTCTGGAGGAAATCCGCTCAGGAAGTCTTAAACTCCAAATTGAAGGAGACCTTGAACAAGAATAAAGCCAAGAATGGTATATTGTTCATCGGCGATGGTATGTCTTTGGCAACGGTTATGGCAGCGAGAACCTTTGCTGGACAGTCGGAGAGAGAGTTGGGAGAAGATAATGTGCTTGACTTTGAGAAGTTCCCCGTCAGTGGGTTAGCTAGGGTAAGTTTTCATATTTTTTTCATTACGTATATAGACTATGCAGACGAGGCATTGTCGTTTGCACTCTCGTTGAACTCGTGGTCTGCATATTCTACTACGAATCAAGTTTTGGTTTTAATTAAACCGGTGTTAAACTAGTAAAAAAAGAGACTTAATTTGTTATGAATGAATGAATACACTTTTATTGAACATACAGAAAATTCAGAAATAATTAAGGTAGAAGGTACAATTTGGCGGCCTTATATAGCCGCATAGAAGTTAGAATTGATCTCTTCCTTGCAACTGAATCGATATACGAAAATACTATGAAAGCTTCGTATGTACAACATACATATATTTCTGATATTATGTTATGATTAAAAAAAAAACTGTGTACCACTTGGAAAATTGGCGGTGTCCAGGCCAGATCATGTTAGGCTGTTGGGATCCACAGCCTTACACTAACCTGTAAAAATACAACCACCAACGCAGATCGAAGAAGTGTGGTGAGTTGAAACCTTCTTTCCTCTGAGAGAAGAAGCCTGTGCTCATTTGTGAGACGTTAACAGGTTGAGGATGAAGAAGAACCACATTGCGTCAATGTGGTGTGTTGGAAAGGAAATTGGTCTGGTTTTATATTGCTACTTGAATGTTTTGGCACAAATAATTGTAAAAATAAATGAATGACGTTCTAGCATATTCTATTCACTTGAGTGATCATAGAATAATTTCGTTTATCCAATTTGGAGTTAAAGATTCCTTAGTAAATCTGCGATCGGTTAGACAATATGGCTCTGTCAAAATTTCTGCTCTGTTGAGTAATCGGATCACTTTTTACCCTACTCTGTTACCTATCTTAGGTTACATAATCTTGTTTCAGTTTATTGATCTTTGAGAGTTTGCTTTTGGTTAGACATTGTAATCAGGGTTTAACATTTATGCTTGTCCTCCACCTCCAATAGTAACATTAATTTAAAAAATGCTGCTAGTTGGTATTTGGGTCCAAATTTTGTGGTAGTGTAATGGATATTAAAAAATACCCTTTTCGTTACCAATTGTTTAATGGTCCAAACCGGTTAGTATCAATAATTAAATCAGAGCAGCCTATTATTGCTCGATTAATATATCCAAGGGACACAGCGTTTTTGTTGATAAGACCAGGCCCAGCCTTTAAAAAAAGGTCTAATATTTATTGAATCGTATCGAGTTGTTCTTACATGCACACTGTCTGAAGCGAATTTAGAGTGTGTGGCGAAGCAAAGTGGCTTTGGCATAACTCGTAGGATTGATGGACGTTTCGGTTTTAGAGGACTATGTCGCGAGCCTGCACCGAATAATGTAGCCTTAAATGGCAACGTGATTAGTCCCATGGCCGGAACTTAAGTTAAACCTTTACTATATGGACGGGTGATATATAAACAAATTGCGTGAAGTCGATGGACGTAAGTGACACTAGACCGTGGAATCGGAAAGTCCAATACCGACTTATGTCCATCAGTTTAGATACGTACTTTTAAACGTCCTATATCCAGCAGAATTTTGAATCGATGGACGATTGTTATGATGATGTCTGTGTAGGCCAGACAGAGCCAGGACGTACAGTTAGCATCCGCTGTGGCTCGTTAATTTGCATTCAAGTTGTAACCAATCACAGAAGTGTTGCTTAAACAAGCGCGAGCCTTGATTGGTTTAAAATTTGCACGCCATGTTCACGGTTAAGACGCATTGCTACGTCAAGAATATACACGTGCTAATTAAGAAATTCTTTAGAATGCTAATTATTTCTCTGTCTTAATTATGTAGGTGAACCGCTACGTAGGTAGATATACGTAATACCTGTGTCTAAAATACTTTTATTTATTTTTACTTTCAGTATGAGTCATTCACTTATACTGTATCTCGCCTGGAAACCGATTTTGGTTTTGTTTTTTTTTTTACTGAAAGGTGAATTAGTCGCAAGTGTTCTTAGCTGTTTTTAATGAAAATGGGTCCAAGATGGCCGCTACAAAATGGCGGATTATTTTTCACAACTCCCACAATATGGGTATCAAATGAAACTGCTTGATGAGTAGAACAATGTAGGCCCAGTGCGGATTGGTGGACTTTACACGCCGTTGAGAACATTAGGGGCAAACTCTCAGGCATGCAGATTTCCTCACGATGTTTTCCTTCACCGATGAAACAAGTGGTAAGAATCTGGGCTGACGTGTTGACGTACCTACTCTACGAGGTAAAAGGACAGCGCCCATATACTCCCGGCTAGTATTGCGAAATGTTTAACAGAAGAATCCAATGATCTTCATCATGCAATCATCATAGAAAAGTGGGTTACAAAGCGTACAACCCGATTTAGTTAAAAATGATAACGATAGGAGTTCTTTTTTACGCAAGATCCCAAATATAACTAAACATTGTTTACTATTGTTCTATTACGTGGAAAAGGATAGTACTGTTTTTATACATGCCAATTTAGTTTAGTTCAAAGATTTCTGTCCAAGAGAATTGGCACCATTGTTTGTATTTATTAAAGAATGATAATTGTGATGAAAACTATGAAAAAAACACTTGCAACAACGATCTGTCTCCTTGTAACAGTTAGGTTAAAAACTCTGATTTCAGCGCGCTTAACTGATTTATTATAAAATGTTACTGTATTGAGAAATCAGACACTTTTTACATTTCTGATAGGTTTACGCTTAACTTCTTTTTTACCAGAGCCCTAATTTTTTTATTCCTTTGAAAGCCCTTGACTGCAATATCACCGCACTTACTACCAAGTAAGTGCGGTGATGAAAATTTAGCGTCATTTGCTATACTCCGCGAAAAGTGTGCTTATTTTTCATAATATATCGTGGAATTCCGCAAATTAACGCCTGCTTCTATCCAGTCGCGATGATGAAGTCAAAGATGGTAGCGGACTAATTAGTGAATGCTATTCCAGCTTAGGTTTTTCCCACCACCTATATTATGTGTACCTCCCAAGCGCAGCGATACCGCGTTGTGATCTTTAAGAGGGGGGTCCCGTGTTCGATTCCCGGCAGAGACGATTTGTAAATTTAGACTTCCAAAATGTTCTCTAGTTTTAGGGAGGTATTGGCCGTCGCTATTTACCTACCCTACCAACAAAGACGTACTGCCAAGGGCTTTAGCGTTCCAAAAGAAGCATATTTATTATTCCATACAAACGAATTCAAAACATTCTAAGTGTATACTTATGACAACCCTATTGAAGATAAAAGACCGACACGCGCATAGTACCTACGCTACTCGACGCGTACCTTATAAAGTGGCAGGAGTCACATGATTATAATTTTGCATTTTAGGGCTGTATTTGATTTCTTTCAAAAAAAAACTATTTACTCGAAACTATTTGATTTCAGTTTCACACACAGACAGTATATAATATACCTACCTCTAAAGCCTGTGAAATATTATATCAATTTTCATTTACCCGTTGAATTTCTTAGTTATGATTATGGAATAAAATAAAAAAGTTTTTAGCGGTTGCCCCCCCTGGCTGATACGTAGGTATCTACGCCATAAACATGTTGTGACGTTAATACAAGATTCATTGATATAGAATTGCCTTTATAGTTCTATTTTGCTTTACATAATTCGTAATAATACTTTTGTTTTTCAAATATATTTTGCGAAATAACTTACTGGAAACTAATATAGTAAAATATTATTATTGGTTCGTTTTGTTGTCAACATTGTAAACGGTACCTGAGCCGTATTAAAGTAGAAGCATTACCTTCTCAAGCATTCATGATATATGAAGTAGTTGTAGGGAGAAACTCTGCTCGATTATATGTCAAATGTAAAAAGTGAAAAATAGTTTTATTCGAAGTCCTATCCCCACGTTCTCTAACAAAGTGTTAGTAAATGTTAAACATAAATTATTAAAAAAACACTGCTAAACTGACTGGTTCATCAAGATTGTTATTGAATGGACACTAACGCTATAATGCAGTCCGTGAAGCGAAACGTCCGATAGTATGATTAGATGTACAGGTTTCGTGGTTGACTGGCCACGGCGGTAGGCCATGTCACGTTCAAGGAAACAGAAGGCCACGCGTGCGTTTGTGGCACAGTTTTTTTTTATAATTTGACAGTCCAGCAGTATTTATTTTGTATTTTTGACCTCTAATAACCACGGGGTGTTATAAGTTGGACGTGCCTGTGTGTGCCAATTTTTATATTTTGTCACCAACACTCACGACTAATTCACAGTTCTTAGCCACAAAATGGCGGATCACATATTTTTTCACAAACCCCTCAATAAGGGTATCAAATGAAGGGGTTTGACTAGTAGAATACTATACGATATAACAAATATCAAATCCGAGATGTCCATAACCACAACCCGAATGTAATTGTTTTTCACAATTCTCTCTTTGGGTATCAAATAAAAGGGCTTCACTAGTAGAATAATGTACACTGTATTGAATGTCAGGGGTTTTTTTAATATAAAATTTATTTATTATAGACATATTGCATCGATGCCCAAGTACCTGACTCCGCCTGTACAGCCACCTCCTACCTGACCGGAGTGAAGACCAAATATGGCGTCATCGGACTCGACGGCAACGTCACCAGAGGATCCTGCTACTCACAGCTGTATAAACGAAACTGGTCTCCTTCTATTGGGAAATGGGCGCTGGACAAAGGACTGGATGTTGGTAAGCAGTCTTATAGCTCTAGTTCCAACGGAATGGTTTGCAATGTGATCGCATTTTTCGATGATAAAGCTAAAGAGTATGATGGTTTGTTATCTTGAATGCGATGATCTCGGGAACTTCTGATCCGATTTGAATAGTTTAGCCCATTTATCGAGGAAGGCTTTAGGCTATTTATCATCACGCTAAGATCAATCAGATCAGATGTTTCAAAATCGGGTTTTTTTCGTTTTGAAAGTTTCCGCAGCGTGAGTAACGTAAACGGTTAAAGTTTCGATTAAATCATGTATGAGAAAGTTGTTCTCCTTTAAAAGTTTGCGACACCATATGTCTATCTTTTAAAATTGACGTATACGCGGGCGAAGTCGCAAGGGAAAGACGAGATAGATATATATATACGACAAGATCAAGACCGCAAGTCTGATGTATGGGTGGTGTAGTGATTTGCATGCATGGAAGCTTTAAAGGTCCCGAATCTGATTAAGACTGTCGCAGAGGTTCAGCCAAACGTAGTTAAGCATTTCGCGTTGATAATCTCTCATCATCATCATATCGACCCATTGTTGGCCCACTATAGGGTCTCCAGGGTCAGGTTCTCCTCCCTCAGTGAGAAGGTGTTAAGTTCGTAGTCCACCGGGCTGGCACAGTGCGGATTGGTGGACTCCACACGCCTTTAACAACAATATAACAAAATCTTTAGTATGCAGGTTTTTTTTTTAATCTCTTTTAAAGAGCTGAGTCACTTAAGTGTCTATGTAGCTCTTTTGGGTCTACAATAAGTACCTTACAAACTAGCTTATTCTACGTATACCTACAATAATCTGTAATCTAATAAAACATGCAGGTTACATCACGATGTTTTTCTTCACCGTTAAATAAAGTGATATTTAATTACTAAAAATGCACATGACTTAAAAAGAGGTGCATAACGGGGATCGAACTGAGCCCAACAGGAAGACCAAAGTCTTAACCTGGCTGTCACCTCTTATGGGTGATCGAAGTATGTTCACGTTTTTTTTGACGTGACAACGTCTTATAAATTGGTTTGCCGGGTGACACTTCAAGAAACTGCGTTACGCTCCGCTCACGTTATGCGCTCACAATGAGAGCGAGTGAGAGGCACGCGTCCCTTCCACTCGGGCATGGTTAGCCCGCCTAAGAGCGAGAGAGACAGACATAAAAAGTGAAAGGCACGCGTCCCTTTGTAGTAAACGCTGTTTCATTGTACGCAAATGTATTGCAAGTTATTGTATGTATATTTGTATATAAATACGTATGTATGTGTAAAGGTAAAAATAAAATTTTGTTAATATGAAATTCAGTGCGAGATTCTTTGTATAAATTAATGTTTTAAATATAATTCTTTGTATAAATAAATGTTTTTAATTGTTACTATTATTTCATCCTTCTTCCTACTATACGAATGAATATTCACATTAAAATTATTTTACCACTCAAAGTCGTTGTCACGTAAAACTTTCGCCCGTATACCGACTTTACAGGCAACCAATTTTTTTTATTTACATGAAATGTCAGCGTGGTTTTTCGCATTAAAATATATAAACGAAACTACAAAAAAAAAACAACTTTATTATCACACATTTGTTAAAATAAAAATATAAATAAGCACTAAATAGGTATATTTTATACCTATAGGATAATAATGGTGCTTTTACGGAACAATATAATATATCCTATGCCTAATTCCAGGATGCAAACTAAGTATTTATGTACCAAATTGAATTAAGAACAGAGAAGGACTTCGGTATTAAACCTTATTTGCTTTTCCTTCAGACTTCCACCGTCACCATGTAACTAATTCCTTTCACGAACAAACAGTATGATTTTTATGTAGTTTCATTCTAATATTTGATAAGTTAACTTTGCTTAGATATTAAAATTTCCTTTTTATTTTATTCTGTTTACATTCCTTGGGCTCGTGACAGTTATAACTTTATTTACCCTCCTGACACATACTAGATAGTAGAGCCAATTCTTATCGTAGTTTAAACTAAGATACCATTATTTTTAAGCGTTTACATTGTTTTAAGGGTCATTTATAATCATAAATGGAACCCTTATTGTGTATTTCAGAAGGAAGTACAAAAATATGCATAGCATATGCACATAATAATACGCATTAATGCATATTTTTAACCGACTTTAAAAATAGAAGATGCTTCGCCGTTCAGTTGTATACAACGTGTAACGGAATTACGAAATACAATTGAAGGTTGCATAAGTATATTTCATAAGGAATCACTCTTTAATAATATTAAATCAAAAGAAGCATATTTATTTTCCATACAAACTAATTCAAAACATTCTAAGTGTGAAATTTTTGACAACCCTATTGAAGATGAAAGACCGACACGTGCATAGTACCGAAACCTACGCGTACCTAATAAAGAGACAGGACTCTCTTGATTTTACTATTGAATGTGATGTTAGGACGGTATCTTATTTTTTTTCAATAAAAACTATGGCAATCGTTTACTCAAAGACTATTAACATTTCGGGTTCACAGATAAGTCTTAGAGAAAGTGAATAATGTACCTCTACAGCCTGTAAAATATTATTTCGGTTTTCATTTACACGTTGTATATATTTTTTATGTTCATTACCTTAGAAATAAATTAAAATAGCGGAGTTTTTTCGTCATACCACAGTCTTCAGTCTACCGGTCGTTCTACCGTCGTGAAAGGCCTCACCCAACGCATGGTTTGCTCATAATTACCACTCTGGGCAGACGTGTTGGTGACCGCAGTACTTAGATGGTAGTTGAGCACTGAAGACGTCTAGGCCCGTTCTGCGTTATAGCCCCTTCGAGTCTGCTCGCACGACACTTTTGGGAAGGCGAGGAGTGGTGAAAACATATTCTGATCTTCCGTCACACACAACGTCCCGTCTTTTAGCAATTTTTTTTTGTTTTAATCTGTTTAGTTCAAAAGTTGTCCTATTGCCATTTCCTCCATAAGATTTCTTTATCCTAGGATTTTCTATACGTTGGATACCGTTCGCTATTATATGGTAGCAAGGAATGTACTTAAAAGGTAATGATTACATTTGAATTGGCATCGACTTCTTGCTTTTAGTTAGACCTTAGCTCAGTGACACCACCGCTGTTATGTCTGTGATTTTCTCGTCCTCTTGCTAAAAGATAAGGTGGGATGACGGGTAGACATAATTGTCTCGTGGCGCGCATCTCAGCCCAATAGGCATTAAAGTAGGGTTAAGAAGAAAATTGCAATAATGTAAAACAAAGTAGCAAAATTTCGCCATAAAATTCATAACTTGGCGTGTGCTGAGATAACTATTATTTATAGGTACATAAAAAGTATGTACTACATGATAAAAGTACTCATTTTTACCTACAAAAAAGGCTACATGAGAGTATATTTAACAATCAAAGTTAAATCGCAATAACAACTTTTGTGTTTTAAAATTGTATTAAATCGCCGGTGTAAATAATAGTGGGTTACATTAGTACCGCAGTAATTATTCTTATTTAAATAAATTGTTTTGTCATCAAGGGTATGTTTATAGTAGAAAAATTATTTTTAATTTATTTTAATTGGACATTCAATATAGAAGTTATTTCGAGTTTAAAAAATTAAAGGACTTATTAAAGATAAACTTAATGATTTTAAAAATAAAACTTAACAATGCCTGTAGCACTACACTCCCAAATAAACTGTTTGATGCTTTATAAATAAAAAAAAACGCGGACGGGGTCGCGGGCAACAGCTAGTTGCTAATAAAATTACAGCGGAATTTTAAATATCCCATAAATTCAAGATTGCGAAAACGATGTTATTTTTTTCTGCAACTTTCCTGTTTTAACAAAGTTAAGGTTCGATACTAAATAGCCATTTAATATGTACATGTGGAATTGTTTACACCTATACACGTAGTATTTTTGTAATTAAGTACACGTGATATTAATATGACATCGCAGCACGTGATAATTACGTGACATTGATCGTTGACGAGATAATTTGGGATGATAAATTTAATTGATATCTCGTCATTATCAGAGAAGCACTATTATAGTCCCAATGCTGCTTTAAAATTCATGTGTTTTTTTATTGTTATAATCGACGTACCAAGCTGGTGGTACGGCAAAATCCATTTCCTATAAGCAGAGCAACAATGTCTATAAAACTAAGCCGTCCAGTAATTACACCGACCACCTCAACCAAGTTCCTTGCATGACCTGCGAAGTGTTGCTGTTTATAGGACATGGGTTTACCCACACCATCGGGTGGGCTATCTCATAACTCTAATAATAAAAAAAACACTCGTTAGAAGTTATACTTCTTTGGCGTAACAAGATAATAATCTTTTATAAAATTTCATCTTTCGCTTAACAATAGAAAACGGTATTTTATTTTACATTGAAAGTTTTATTATAACGCATTATCTAGTTATCTAATTATCGGACAACCAAGTTTCACTCAACATTATAATTTGAGATTTTTGTACAATTGAATTAATTAAATTATGACAATCGAAAGTGTACACTCTCAAACTTTTAAAAAAAATGTTGACTATACCTTCGGGGTGTCGGTTTTTTGTGACGGAGTGCGCGCGCATCGTAAAAATTTACTCTTATCATTTTTCCCCATTTGGTGCCATGGCGATCCCGCACAGGTAAACGCAGCATTGGTAGGCTCCCAACGCGGTGGACATACGACATCAAACGAGTCACTGGGAGCCGCTGGAAACAAGCGGCCCACGACCGTGGCTTTTGGAACTCTCTACAAAAGACCTATGTAAAGTAGTGGACTTCAATCGGTCGAAATGATGATGATGATGATTTTTTCCCAATGCGCCAAAAGAAGTATTACTTCAAAAATGATAAAAACGTGAATCCCAATGAATGAATGGTTTAGGCCATTAGTGTTATTTAACTGTAGCTTTTTAATCTTTAAATTATAAGCTGTGTTATCAACATAAATTTAATAATTTAATTTTTTACATATAATATACCTTTTTACGCCATAAGCCATTGAATATACCTTATTACTGACGTATTGTTGCCGGTTAAAGCCATCGAATAAATTAATGATAATACGTTTGCTTTAAACAGAATTGATTGTATTTTTTATCTTTAGATTTTAATGGTGCATTGTTTTCAACCATTGTCAATCTGAGCACTAACTGTTTACGATTTCAGTTAGATTTTTTTTTAATTTGTTTTCATATAGCAGATCTATATGAAAACAAATTAAAAGATTTGAAGAGTTTCAGAAACAAACTATTTTGTTGTGTACGTTTTTTTTTGTTCTCGTTTTAATCTGCTATGTATTTAATTAGTGTAATTGGTGTTAACCGTACTTATTGTTTAAAAAAAAAAGAAAAAATGTTCTCAGAGGTATGTGGAGTCCACCAATCCGCACTGGACAAGCATGGTGGACTTCAGCCTTAACCCCTTCTCAATGTGGGAGTAGATTCGAGACCTGAAGTGGGCTCGTAACTGTTTATGTTGTCAAGCGGTCAACCCATGTATGTATAGGTAGAAGTCAGATTTTCACGCCTTATTTTTTTGCTTGCCAAATATATTATAAGGTTGTTTCATCATCAACATCATCATCATCATCAACCGTGTACCGTCCCACTGCGTGCCCGGGTCTCCTGTCAGAATGAAAAGTGTTTAGGCCGTAGTCTTCCACACTGGCCGAGTGCGTATTGTTACACTTCACAAGCACACAAGTGCTGTTTAAATTGTTTAATTAAAACTCACATAACTTGGTGCGTGGTTGTGGTGGTGGTGCTCGGTCTTGAACTCGGTCTCCACGTAAGGAAACCCGAAGCCTTAGCGACTAGGCTATATAATTGGGATGATTTAGCCTTAACTAATGCGATAGACTAGCGACGATTATTAAACGTAAGTTTGCTTACATTAAAGAACTTCTAGCTACCAATGAATACATATATTTTCGACAGAACACCATGGACATCTTGCCGCAAAGTAAGCGTAGTTGTTGGGACTAAAATGAATGATGAATTTTTATGATTGGCATAGGTAAATAAATTAATAAAATAATAATAAATAAATGTACTACGAGAATACACACATCGCCATCTAGCCCCAAAGTAAACGAAGCTTGTGTTATGGATACTAGCTGATAATATTTTTATGAATATAATACACATAAATACTTAAAATATATTGATAAACACCCAGTCACTGAAAAATTTCACTATATGGTAGTTGTATGGATTTGTAATTTTATTATTTCTGTGAGCAGGTTTTGTGACAACCACACGTGTAACGCACGCGTCACCGGCGGGCATGTACGCGCACACCTCGGAACGGAATTGGGAGGCCGACGTCGATGTACCGGACGAGTGCCTCAGTTTAGGCTGCAAGGATATCGCCTACCAACTCGTCACAAGCGACCCGGGAAGGCAATTTAAGGTATTCATTTATTTATTAAGGACAACCAACAGTACATGTATCAAACATTAAGACTGACTCTAATTTTCTATATACTGGGTTACATATTAAATGTTCGAGTTATTAAAGGTCTTCACAGCATCTTTCAATATAAGCCAATACAACTAACATGCTATTAAATTAAATTAACTTGTGTTTTATAATACATTGAATCATCAAAAAAAAAATTTAAAATTAAAAATAAACAAAATTACAATTGTAAATTAAATTAAATTTATATGAACTCACTTACATAATAATGAAGTACTGCAACTATTTTATACCTTGTTTAATAGCAATATTATTGCAAATAAATGGCTATTTACTTATATTATTTGAATTTTCAAAATTCATTTATTTCAAGGCCTTACTGAAAAACACGAAAATGTTTTCATCACACAAAAAATTGTGTTCATCACACAAACATTTTACAGTTGTAAGAATCGAACCTATAGCCTTGGACTCAGAAAACAGGGTCACGGCCCACTGCGCCATTCGGTCTTCAAGTATGTCTGTTAGTGACTCTACCACCGGTTGAGAATGTAGATTCTACCGAGAAGAAGCCGGCAAGAAACATTTTTCCAACATGATTTTACAATTTAACAATAATTGTTCTAGCTTGTGTGAGATATAAGCGGAGCGGAGCAAACATTTCATTAAGAAATTCATCAATGATATAGGAACCTCGAATAAATGTACCTACTGGTACATATGTAATTACATTCTTTGAACATAGGCAAAAGGTAAATCTAATATTACCTTCGGTATCATGTTATAAAAGCATAATACTCCGCCCCACAAAGATTCAGTGCACTCTTCTTAGACGATACGCTAATATTACCAATTTATAATTTTGTAAAAATTCAATAAGTCGTAAATCTTTCGCTCTCAAGTAAATAATCTTTTTGTTCAGCAATTTCAATGCTAAATAAATTTTAATTTAAGTCAAGCGTAACTAATAAAACAGACATCGTTTTGTTCCACCATATTTTCTACGTACATTGCCACGTAAGACAATAACTTTGTTTTTGTGATGGAAATGAGACATTCATGTGTTAAACTTAACTTCAATCAATACAAAAATATGTTTCGCCTTCAATTAACAAAGATTTTAAAACATAACCGCTTAAAGAAGTATAATGACTCTCTTTTTCTTGTCTCATTGGATAAATCTATAGTTTTTACACCATTCTCTAACCTAAAGTCTTTTCACAACCTCCAAAATGTTGACTCAAACCGAGGTACGAGTCCATTTACCGTGGACATCCCATTTACCCCCAACAGCATCTCTTGGTAATGTCTAATCTCTTCGTGAGATTTCCCGCTCGCTCATATCCCCCGGTTCTTCTTTCCAAATAAGGGAGAAATTCCGTTTTTTTTTTTTTAGTTTTCGTAATCCTAAAGTTGCCTGTCAGAGATCGCTACTTAGCGATAAGGCCGCCTTTTGTATCCTGCTTCATTCTCCATGTGCTTGTTCTTTTTTATTTTCTCGTTTTTCTGAGTGGTTGACAAATAAAGAGTATAAATTAATAAATTTATATATAAATTGTGACCTATGAAAATTTGGGGGCTTCATCTTGCAGTTAGTTATCAAGTATCATCACAAGGAGGCTGTTGCAACCTTGGAGGCAGTAATCAGCTACACTCCTTCAGAAACAAGTAGCTAACAATGTGACGTAGAAAAAGTCAACATCATCATAACCCATAACCGGGCCACTACAAAGCACAGGTATCCTGTCACAATGAGAAGGGGTGTAGGCCGTAGTCCATCATGCTGTCCCAGTGCGGATTGGTGAACTCCACATGCCTTTGAGAAAATCCTCTAAACCCCCAACATGCAGGATTCTTCACAATGTTTTCCTTCACCGTTGAAGCAAGTGATATTTTAATTGCTTGAATCGCACATAACTTATTATGAAAATTAAGCTTAATTTGTTAAACACCGCGAACAGCAGGAGAATCTGTATGGTGTAATTTATAATTTCTCCAATCCGTATACTCGTTTCGCTCCGAAACCGGAGTATCCTCAGGAGATGATGACTTTACAATGAATAATTGTTAAGACTAAAATGATTTTGTTTATTATGGATTTCCGCAAAGTAACGCCTGCTTCTATCCAATATGCACATAACTTAGTTAGAGGTGCGTGCTAAGATTCGAACTCGGCCCCCGATAGTGAAATCTTGGTCCTACCCGCTAGGATATCACCACTCTAGGCTATTTTCTGAGAAAGGTGGGCGTATAAAAAACCTCAGAGAACAACGTAATCAATACAAAACTGAAATCAGTTTTATCACGCAGTTAGCTATTAGGTATCATAAGGATTAGCTGCTATATTAAAATGAAGTAATTACTTCTGATAGCAAAACAAATAACACTTGAAGTCGGCACTTTATGTGGCCATTGTCTATAGATCAATGATCGTGAAGTACCGTCTACACGTGGTTATAAAGAAAATACGAGTACCTACTATGGTTGTTAAAATATTTCATGACCGTTCGACTAAGGTTGTTCTACGGATATCAATAGTTTTTTTTATGTTTAAACTCGGTAAATCTATTGTTTTTAAGTTAGATGTACGATATGATGTAAGTTGCCAATAGACTTCAGCCTTTTTTTTAGTGGAACTAACTTTCCAGAGTTATGTTCGTTTTAAAAAACACTTAATCACTTGCTTTAATGGTACCTACCTCTGTTCTTGATCTGTGTTTAACGCCAATGGTTGTATGGAAGAGATCGCTATGTAGCGATAAGGCCACCAAATTGTATATTTTTCTGTATTTTTATTTGGTGTACAATAAAAATTTATTCATGCATTATCATGTATTCATATCAATGCATTATCTATACTTACTTATAATTTGTTTATTTTGAAGGCTGACTGGCTCAGTGGGCAGTAATCCTGCTTACCGAGTCCAAGGCTGTGGCTTCAATTCCCCTAACTGAAAAATGTTTGTGCGATGAATATTAATGTTTTTCAGTGTTTGGGTGAATATCTATGTAGTATATATAAAGATATTCAACAGTTATCTTATTACCCATAACACAAGCTACGCTTACTTTGGGACTAGATGGCAATGTCTGTATTATCGTAACATATTTATTTATTTTTATATCCATTCCAGGTGATAATGGGAGGTGGTCGACGGGAGTTTACGCCAAATGTGACAACAGCCTTAACTAACAGCACGGGTAAACGAGCCGATGGAATTGACCTCACGGAGCTCTGGCATGAAGATAAGATTGAAAGGAACGCGACACATCAATACGTTACCGACAGAAACGATCTGTTAAAGGTAAGAAGCGAGAGATACAAAGCGTGCGCCCCCCGTTAGAGCCTAGCCAAGTTAGGACTTAGGTTTTACTTTCTGGGAAGCCGAAGTCCCGAAGTTTGAGTCCACTAGACTTCGGCCTAAACACTTCTCATTTGGGAGGAGAACCATGCTCTAACGGGGTCGGTAATGTGTTCATATGTTAAAAGGTGAGAAACAAAAATCGAATTAACGGGAAGGATTCTTCTGTTGTTTAAAAGAAGGGTGATAAAGCTGTGCTGTGCTGAAAAAGACGTTCGGCATTTTTCTGTAACTAAGTTTCAGATTTGTCCTGTATCTGCAACCTACGTGTCTTGCTCGGTTTTTTCTGTCTTTATTTATCGGTTTCCGAATTGTTTAAAACCATTACATAAAGTGGCCTTTTTCAGTAGCATAGCAGAAGAATGGTACCTATACTTTTTTTTTAATTCAGAACAAAAATACATTTACATATCTCAGATATATAGATATATAGACACTATCTTCGTGAGGGATGTTCGTGCGATCTATAAAAGGAGTTCGAGAGAGTAATTGGGAGATACATTTAAAGATGATGACGCTCTTTAGCCAATAGATATTTGAAAATTTAATGTATGTTCACAAAAATATATCTAATACTAGCTGTTACCCGCGACTTCGTCTGCGTTTGATGTTTTTTGATGTGGCATTAAATTTATTTGTAGATCTAAAAAAATTTAAGTATGTAGTATCGCTAAGCCATAAATGAGGGGTTTGCTGCTGTCCGCTAAGGAGTTCTGTCCTCTATCTCCAACCACAGTTTGGGCAAAATTAAACACATATTATAACCTCTATAGTACAAAAATAATTATTAAAATCGGTTATAGTTTTTATGGTGTAAAATCGTCAAACACTCATCCCCTCTCCCAAAGGAACCGAGCTTAATGTCGGGATAAAAATTATCCTATATTACTTCTCACACTTCCAAAAATATGTGTAGAAAGTTTCATGAGGATCGGTTAAGTAGTTTTTGCGTGAAAGCGTAACAAACAAACTTACATTCACATTTATAATATTAGTAGGGATTAACAGAAAATGTGACAGCAATAATTTGAACATAAGAAACAAAAATAAACTTGCACTGCAATATACTAGACTATATAAAATAAGTTATTAATTTAAAGGAAATTGCATACAATTTCACAATAAATTACCTGTTGATTTCTTGGAGATGTCTCTTAATAAGTTCGTTTGTATTAAGCGTAAACTTATAGAAGAGTCCTATTATAGTATTAAGGATTACGTCACGATAAAAAAGCTTAGGTTTCAATAATTGCTCTAACCAGGTTGCTCTTTAAATAGTTTTAGATGACAATGTGAGATGGTGATAGCAAAAAAAACAACCGCTCAAGTTGTGGCTGCGTTGTTGTTCTTCTAAGACTAGGGCGCGTTTGGAACCCTCGTATGTTATCGGCATCAACTCACTTCTGTGTAATATTTTACATGTAATGTACGAATGAAAAGTGCCATCAATGTGCCTATTTGAATAAAGTAATATTTGACTTTGACTTTGATAGATCAGGCATTTTTAAGTAATAAAATCGTATTACGTAACAGCTGTATAAACAAATTATATCTTCACAGACGAGTAGCCACTAAGTCGTTACAACTTAAATAGCTTGTATTTATGTTAATTGGCGTGCTCTTATTCCACAAATTACCTCTAATATCTACTGAGTATTACGTCAATGCATTTGTACAAGATGTGCGTGCTCGCAATCACGGAGTCGTTTTCGAGTATTGAAATACTTGAAATTCAGAGTAAAATGGATCTTATTCGCATAGCGTGAAAGTTCGAATTTGCCCACAATTATTTACCACTGGCTTTTAACAGAACGTTTTAAAATCAAAAATCTGAAGTACACGATTTGCAACTCTAAGGTGAGTGATATTAGGTCTATTTTACTTTCACGATACCAAATTTAGTACTCGAAAATGACTCCTCGATTGCGAGCGAGCAATCTTTGTACTAAGGCTACAGGAATATTAGGGCATTCCGTTATTCGGATTCATATTCACACATTGTAATTTTCGAATTTGCAATCTGTGTATACGAAACACCGTATTTCAATTTGCATGACTATAGACCTTATTATACCTAACGAAGAATACCGTATTCTAAATTTAAAACGTGATATAGACGATGGTCGTGAATGAAAGCGAATGAATGAATGGAACAATGATGATCTAAAACAAAAAATAGCTTTAACGGATTTAAAATATATAACTTTAACTCATTACTATACGAGTCACGTCCGCGTGGAATGATGCCAAGCATGTTGGATGTATTTATTTTTATTTTATCACATTTTTTTTATTAGACTAAAGTTATCCCTTGACTGCAATATCACCTCAAACTTACATTTAGCTGGCTAACCTGTTAAGGGTATGGTAGTTATATTAAACCCATATCGCTACTCCGTTCCTACGCTGCATTTTAAGGGAACGTTAAATTGCTTGGCGGCACGTTTTTGTCGCTAGGGCTAATCTACCCACGGCCAAAGCCTCCCACCAAACCAGACCAAAAAATATCTAAAATTATAAATTCCTAAACTATACCCACCGTGCTGCGTTTCCGCGATTTAGTGCTCCTGTGCAGAAACCTATTAGGAGTATGACTACACTTCTCCCTAACAGGTTAACCCGCTTAGATTGCATCATCACCAGGTAAGATTGCAGTCAAGGGTTAACTTGTAGTGGAATAAAAAAACTGTCTGCTTATTATTGCGTGGCTCCAGGATCTCGTAAGAACTCCACACTATTGCCTCCATAAGAAATAAAGTATTTTTATAAACTTCCGTAATATCTTCCAGGTCTTCAACTCAGACGACTTGCCCGAGTACCTCTTGGGATTGTTCAAGAACGACCATATGGATTATCACTTGCAGGCAAGCAACCAGCCCACCTTGGAGGAAATGGTCGAAGTGGCCATCAAGATGCTAAGTAGAAGTAGCAAGGGATACTTCTTATTTGTGGAAGGTTTGTCCTACAATTTTATCTCGATTTAATATGATATTCCTTGGTATAGTTAGACACCTACAGCTTATTGGTGCAGGATTTGACAACATGTGGACAACAGTGGCCGATTAGATAAATGAATAAAGGTTAAAACATCATCATCATCATCTAATCATCAGCTAACAGTTTAGCCCGCTACCATCTAAGACGTGAGATTACAGTCAAGGGCTTACCTGTAGTGGAATAAAAAAAGATATAAAACCATTACCGGGTTACACGAGTCTCCCCCCACAATGAGAAGGGTTTAGGCCAGGTTTCAATATAACTACAGAGTTTGAACGAAATCAGACTGTTTCAAGAGAGTCAAAATCAAATACAAAGTAGTCGGTTATAAACATACATTACAGGTGAAGATAATTGTAAAAAGTGTAAAAAAAGATGACATAAAAGTATATTGTTTTCAAAATTTTTGTCTGTTGAGAAATATTTACACCTGTACCTTCGAATACTTTGAACCTTGGAACTTAGTCGTATTGAGGCTTACAAAATCGGACGACCATCGAACCGCAAGGCATCTTAAGGAAATTGCACCCTTGCGTAGTTGATGAATTGAGGAAGCGTTTTGTTTCCGGTCTAATACTTACGGCAAAGGTCCAATGTCCTTCCGTCACCAGTTTTCCCCACAATATAAAAAAAAAATACAACCGAATCGATAGCCTCTCCTTTTTGTAAGTCGGTTAAAAATGACTACCTTCAAATCAAGAGTAAATAGGAATCTTATCAATTCGTTATTTTACATTAGCCATGGTTGCAGCATAGGGTTAAAATATTATTTCTCAGGCTATAGAGGTACATTATTTACTGTCTCTGATACTTAAAACTCTGTCTCTCTGTGAAACCGAAACGCCACTGAGTAAACCACTGCCTTAGTTTTACTGAAAGAAATCAGGTACAGATCTAAGATCACATGCGAAATTTAAATCAAGTTACTCCTGCCACTTTATTAGGTACATCTCCCGTAGCGGAGATAGTATGCGCGTGTCGGTCTTTTATCTACAATAGGGTTGTCACAAGTAAACACTTAGAATGTTTTGAAATAGTTTGTATGTAAAATAAATGGGCTTCTTTTGATTAAATATTTTAACAGTATGATTCGTTATGAAATATACTTATGCACCCTTCAACAGTATTTCGTAATTCGGTTACACGTTGCATAAAAAAAACCAAACCATATTCAAAAAAATTCCGATGCCAAACAAATAACCTTCGAAATCGCCTAAGTAAATCTTCAAGATATGGTTTAAAATATCTTTAAAAATACACATAAGCGTCATATTTTAATCAAATAAAAAAAAGGCTCGGTTTTTTTTTCAATGTAATGCTACTATCTTTAGGGAAAACAAACTGACAATGTAATTATCATAATCGCTTCCGTTTGAATAAGTTTTCCTTTTACCTTGTCCTCTATTATTATCAGATGGACAAGTACGACACCGTGATCGTATTGATGGGCGGATAGTGAAACCACAATATGACTATTTTTTCCTATATAGCTCTATTATATTTAGAATCGCAGCAGGGTACTGAATATAAAGGATGTTAAGACTAATATAAATTTATTAGTCTAAGAATTACATTCATAATTATAATAATATTAAAACTAAACATATTAACTCGGCCGATTTGTAGCACGAGCGCCCTAGCCTAGGTCTAATAATTCCCATAGGAAGCGTGGTACAAAAGGTATCGAATCACGATTCAAAGCTAGCCTCCGGAATTTGCTGTGCCGATGTAATTTCAACATGATGCGATACGGCCGCTTCTTGATTAGCAGGCCTACTATGGCCGTGGGTATGCCTACGTAACATACGTCCGTTTTCAATATTCAATCTATCTGTAATCTACAGATAACTTGTTATTTTTACAAATTGTATGGATATTTTTTGACAATAATAACGTAGCTAGCACACATCTGAAGATTACGGATAGATTGAATATTGAAAATGTACGATATTGTGTGCTATGCGATGGCGGAAGATCAGCATACAGTAGTAACCACCCCTCTTCCTACCGCGGGTGTAGTAACTAAGGGAATATAAAGGAGACCGGGCAGCAGCGTCTTATGTGCTACAGCGCGGTGATTATGGGCAATCCCTTTGATTTGAATTCGTTTGTATGGAAAAATCAATATGCTTCTCCTTAATTAATATTTTTTCAGGGTGATTCCTTATGAAATATACTTACGCACCCTGCAACAGTATTTCGTAATTCCGTTAACCGTTGTATATTAAATAAGTACTAGTTAATAGTTTACCGGACTGTACGTGTGTTTGTTTTCAGGAGGTAGAATAGATCACGCTCATCACGAAAGTTACGCCTATCTTGCCCTCGACGAAACCGTCGAATACGCCAAAGCAGTCAAAAAGGCCCGAGAACTCACAAAGGTTGAAGACACCCTTATTGTGGTGACATCAGACCATGCACACACTATGACCGTTGCTGGCTACCCCTCAAGGGGCAATGATATACTCGGGGTAGTTGACACAGCTACGGGGCAAGATGGAAAACCTTATACCACTATAAGTTATGCTAATGGTAAAGCAACTTCTATTGATGAGGGTGGAAGGATCGATGTAACCTTGAGCAGTCAGTTTATCAATCGTAAGTATTAATTAAGTTTACTATGACTTTGTATAAATAGCCTTGTGGGAACCGCTTCGGCTTTCCTTTCGTGGATATCCCGAGCTCGAGCTCCAGTGCGCACCACAACAAACAAACATCACTTGCTTTAAACGGGAAAGGAAAACTTCGTGAGAAAACCTAATTGACTCCATAATGTTCTCCATAATGTTCTCAACGGCGTGTGAAGTCTACCAATCCGCACTTGGCCTTGGCGAAAGATAATAGGTATCTTGACATGACAACGTCTTAAAAAATAAAAAAATATAAAAAGTACAAGTGTGTTTTGAATCCGATGAAGTCATACAACCATAGTAACTACGACGCTGAGAATATTAAATATCTGTACCCAATTTTTGCGACCGAGAGCACCTTTTATGCAGGTAGGTAAAACCTTATGTAGAGATACCGAGTTCAAGCTGCAATTTTTTTTTTTTTTTTTTATTTTTTTTTTTCGGTAGCCAGAATTCTATTAGATTTTAAGTTAAGATAAGAGAAAGGAAGTATAAATTTTTGTAAAGGGAACGATGGGGCTGACATTCTTATTGTTAAGAAAAGTCCCGAATAAATAAAGAATAAAAAAAAAAAAAAATAAAAGCTGCAATTTTTTTTATAAACAAAGGATCAATATCCTCGTTCCTAATGTCAGTTTTCTTTGTAGTAGGTACCTAAGGATGTATGATTTTTAAGTGTCAATACCTTTTTAGAATAAGATGCATTGTTCTGTAAAGTAAAAATAATGTCATTTTCTTGTACAAAAAAGACGAGTAAGAATGAATAAAAAATACAATGGTATTTTATGTTAGCAAATTGTAAGACTTAATGACATAATGTCGAGAAACATAAAACAGAAGTGCGCGTCTTTAAAATAACACATTACTCGTAAAAGTATTTTCTTAGTTTCGGTCTTTGTTTGGCTGTTTTTGTCGATCTTCCAAGTGCTTTTGTAAGAACTGTGTGGTTGTAACCAAGGTCCTGGGTTTGACCACCGGCAGGGGAAATTAGGAATTTTTAATATCTGAATTGTCTATGTCTTGTAACTAGCCAAAGCCGAAGCCTGCAGGCTTAGGCTAGTTACTACCCTACCGACAAGGACGTGCTACCAAGCAATTGAACGTTCCAGTACGATGCTCTGTAGGTTCTGATTAGGGCTATAGGTTTAATACGGCCCTAACAGACTAGCCTTCTACCATTTTTGTTTTTTCTTACGACTATATTATAACATATATTTACTAGCTGACCCCAGCGCCATCTGTCGGCCAAACCATCCAGGGTGCCACCCAAACGCATACCGAAAAATAGATTAAAATCGGTACAGCCGTCTAGGAGGAGTTCAGTGACATACACACGCACACAAGAAATATATACATATAAAGATATATTACTTGAAGCGGTGATTTGCCGGCCAGTGGATAGGACTTTCAGTAGTATCACAGACGACGCTGCTGCCCCACTCCGATATATTCCATTAGTCGACTCGTACGACACCCGAGGGAAGAAGAGGGGGGGTGGCAACTGTATTCTGAACTGTCGTCACCACCCGGCTTATATATATGAATTTAAATATGACATAAATAATATATTTATTGGTATGCTCATAGCACTGGCCCGCTTTCTTGCCACAGGTTCCGTCATACAAAGGTTGCCTAAAAGAGATTGCTAGGTGCAATAAGGCCGCCTTTGCATGCTCACATTTGAATTTGTTTCTTATTTTTGTGGTTTTGTGTTATCTGTGTTACTATAAGTTTCGTATGCAATGAAGTGAAGTGAAGTGCTTCTTCTTCTTTATTTTATATATTACAAACAACTTTATTTTTTGATTTATTTTAATTTTAATTAATTTTTTTTTCAAAGCATTATAAACGTATTAATTAGTAAAATATTTTAGACATTTATTTTGTAATGCAGTTATACTTCAAATGTAATTAATTTGGAAATTATCTGCAAACGTTGTGAAAACCTGTAATTAACTAAACATTCACTTATAAATTAAATAAATATACTACGACAATACACACACCGCCATAGCTAGCCCCAAAGTAATCGTAGCTTGTGTTATGGGTACTAAGACGACTGATGAATATTTTTATGAATAATATACATAAATAATTAGAATAAACATTTTTTTAATTCATTTTATCTCGTCAAAGAAACTTTGACGAGATAAAATGAATTAGCGGTTGGTTTTCCTAAATAAATAAACAAACTGTGAAAAAGCCCCGTGAAAACAGAAGGTTCCCATGACTTCGCGAGCAAAGCATAAGTAGATGTTATAATTTATTACTTTCTTCCTCAGGTACCCTAGAGTACTCTTACCCAAGTCTAGTGCCACTGGATTCCGAGACTCACGGTGGTGAGGACGTCGCAGTGTTCGCCTACGGACCCTGGCAGCACTTGTTCACATCCAGCTACGAGCAATCAGTCATACCGCATTTCATGGCCTATGCTATGTGCCTTGATGATAACCAACATGAGAACTGCAGAGCCCAAAGATCACCCGGCGCGGGCGTTAATTTGAAACCAAATAAGTATTATGTTATAGTTTTGTTCACTGTGATATTTATTGTTAGATTTTACTTTTAACAGTTAGTGAATTGTTGAGGCTTATATACTTAATTATTTATAGTTCTTGTTCTGATTATCCATTGGAACATTCGCACAAGAAATGCATTTTGTGTAGGAAATTTGGCCATCTCTATGTACAAAAATTTACAATATTTAAGTCACAAATTGTGGTCAAGATTGTGTTATGCGTGTCAAGGATTAACTGCTGCACTGAGCTACTATCGGAACGGAAAAGAGAGTCAATACAGTCAGTGTAAGAACAAATCGCAACTGAGTACAAAATGTTGTGACGAGCATTTGCCACTCTGAAAAACCAGAATTTTTACTGCAGCAATTGTTTTGAATAGTTTCATTACGCTTGGAATTCATAGCAATTGATATACCTATAAAAGACCGAATTATATCAACTCTTGACTGCTTAAAATAAATTGCATCTAAATCTTTGACAGCTATGCAAACGAAAATTGACAACATGTAGGTCACAAAATACGGTAAAGAGTGTCTGATTATAGTGTAAAGAAATCCTTCATATAAGAGCTGTCAACAATTTTTTAAGTCACAAATTGTAGTTGAAATAGTATTACGATGAGAATTTAATGAAGTGGCTTTGATATATTAAAACAAAGCTTTGTCCTCTAAGATTATGGAGATAAGTGCAATTAAAGCATTTATAATATTCATTTGCTTTACCGCTGAGGTAATGCGTTGTAAGCAAACCAGCATACCTGAGATATCACTATAATATTTTCAAAGGCGTGTGAAGTCTCCCAATTTGCACTTCACCAGCGTGGTGAAGTTATAACCTAAACCCTTTTCATTCAGAAGGAAACCCAAGCCCTTTAATGGGCAGACAATGAATGATAATGGGCTCCGAAATTTTAACTACACATGGCATATATTTTGACACAAAATATATGCCTTTTTTGACACAAAATATATGCCTTATTTTAATAGCTATCATACTTTTAATTGATAGATCTTTGAGGTAAAATATCATAGTATTTATACAGTTGACTTTATGATGCAATAACAACTGTAAATCTATTTAGGTCACAAATCGTGGTTAAGAATGTATGATCAGAATGTTATAGCGAATCGGGCTGTGATCGTATCGCTGGGTTTGTTTCGATATATTGACCACACTTAGACAATAATTATTTGTATTCCTATAAAAGATTGTCACAATTTGCTAACGAAAGTTTGCAGTTAATTCTGAGCAAAGGTACGATACTGCTTCCGCTTTTGACTTTAAATAAAGGAACTTTGCACAGAGAAGCCGCGCTGTCGAGCAACTTGCGTCGAAATTTTCATGCCAATTAATATTTTACGGGAAACATATTCGCACAACTACGTAGTTAGCTTTGGTTTCAGATTAATAATTTCAGTATCCTACTAGTATCTAATAACCACAAGATTATAAAAAGGGTGTGTTAAAGGCTGGTGCTCGTAACCTAATCGGTGTATGTTTCTAGTGTTTGAAAATCCTGCGGGAACTTTTCTTTTCCCACATGTCATCGTCTCCAGAACGCAAGCAGTGCGTAGTTTTGCTAAGATCGTTTTAGTCAAAGCACGGCTTTTGCTTAGGTAACGAAGGGTATTTTTATATAATACATAATATTGTTTAAGTATGTTTTTTTATAGTATTAATTGACGGACCGAGCAGATGATAAGTGGAATACCATCGCCTATAAACACAGCAACACTTCTTGAAATAAACATGGCTATAATACTTCCCCAGGCAAGCTCTGTGATAAAAAAAAACTCTACTATTTACTGTGTGTATGTTCCAAATTTTATCAAAATTGGTGCAGTAGTTTACAAACCAAACAAACACACACACGCATTTAGAGCATAGGAGGCACGGGTAAGGATTAAATAGTACCGAGTTCTTCATACAAATATTATCAGGACCGTATTTATTTACGTAGGTGCTCACGAAGAAACTAATTGAACGTTCAGGACGCTTTCAAGGACGCAGCGCAGCCAACGATTGCTGCCACTGTAAGCAGGCAATAACGCTTGTAAGGAATAACTCAAGCGAAGGCCAAACCGAACCAACCAATCTACGTCCACTGTGGCCTTTAATTTTGCGTCAAACGTAAGGCCAAAGTTACATGCAACCTTGGACGCAAGTTGGACGGGTCGAATTAACTTGAGCTTTACGTAGGTAAACAATTTGTGTGGGGTATAGTTTTTGTTTTGTTTTTAGCACTGCTTTTCTTTCTTATCAGCACTGTAAACTACTTGTTTCTTTAATATTATTGCTAACAGCGATAACGCAAGACGCAAATATTCTGGCCACTACAGACAGGCTTGGTTTAGCGTAAGCATTATATATTTTCCACACAATATATAACTAAATATATAATGTGTGTGGCAAATTGTTTGTTTGGTTTCTTACTACTGTTTTCGATTTGGTTTGGTTTGTTTTCGTTTTAAGCGACTACGTCGCCGGTCGTGAAGTCGCACGCCGCTGTGGAATCAGGTTGGACTTTTTGTTTTGGCGTATGCTTTGTAGGTATAAAATTTGTTTGAAAAGTCGTATGTTTTTTCTTACTGCTGTTTTTCTTTTCTCTTTTACTTTTTTCACTGGATTTGGTTTGGTTTTGAGTGACGATAACACAAAACGCAAAAAACGCCACAGTGGGCGCAAGTTCGACGTTTTGCGTTGGCGTAAGCTTTACGGACTTATAAAACTTTTGTGGAATATAATTGTATGTTTTTGTTTCTTCAGACATCTAACTAACACCGACAGTAACCACAAACTGCAAACTAACTTGACGTTTTAATTGTGCTTAAAAACTACGTTTACTTACTATAATTTATTTATAACGTTCCAATAAAAGTTATGACTAAATTAATTGCTGTATAGGTCATGCTCGCGTAAAATGGTGCCAGGTCTACTTAGAAATGAATTAATTTTGTTTCATCAGCAATCGATTGAACCCTTCTGAAAATCAAAAATGAAAATAAAGTGTATCATCAATCTTGCTATCTATCGATCCATCTATCTATCGATCCATCTATCTATCGATCGATCTACCTAAGTAGTTATAGATGATTATAGACAAATTCATACATAAACTATCCCTTTAATAGAGACATAAAAGTGACAGGTGGCTATAAAACCTATGAGATTGTGTTTTAATGCAGACATATAAATGTTTAAGTTTTTTGAACATAAATATTGATTGCACTATGAAAATGTACTTTCATGATTTGAAATACATTCATTACATCTAACAATCAAAACATCTAAAATTAAATTGTAAATCATCTATGAATCCCTGAAGGGAACTCAAATATAGCTGTTTAACAAATTAGATTAAAATCTTACGTCACTTACAGCTGTCACCTGAAAACAATTTTCTTACACAACCGCACCTCTTACTACACTTACTCCTTATGCTAAGATATTATAAAGTGATTGATATTAGCAGCGTTGCATTTATCACTATAGTCGTAAAAATGTAATAGGCCCGTTTTGACATTTGTGCAAGACCATAGAATGTAAGTAACTTGGAACGAAACTGATAGAAACAATAAAATAAAAATCAATTACATACGGTGTTTTAAAAAATACGTAAATTTTTTTAGGACGTTAAATAATATGAAAGAATATATCGCGAGTATACTTTTAGCGCTTACTTTATAGTAGCATGCAATTTATAATTGTTGCGAAACGTTCCGAAAACAGTTACGTTCTCAGTCTTTTTTATTTTTATACTAGAGCTGTAACCATTTTTTTTACTGAATATCGAAAATAAATTTTGTGCAGTAATATTTACTGCAAAGAATGAGCTTGGTTCTCAAAATGGGTTCTAAATAAAGAGTCTGAGTTGATGAATCTGACCAAACGGCACATGACTGAAGCAGTTTTTCGTTCCTCATCTTGTAAAGTTGACTGTGCGCTCGTTTAAGTTTGAAATATATTGTTTACTATTACGTTAACTATGGCTCTTCTATTTTGGACATTAATTTAAACATAGTGATTTGACTCGATTTTTGTGTTTGTTGTTATATGGTACTAACTCTGTTTCAACATGTTGAAAAGTGGATGTACAATCAACAGCCAGTTACGCGAATTGGTTGTGAAGTTAAAGGAATACTTTGAACGAACGAACACTTTACAATACATAATAATATCAATCAAGTACTGATACAAACTTGAATTGATTTATCGTGAGTATCGAGTCCCGAGCCTTATGGTTCCATAACTAGTTACGTCGCGATGACAAATGTCAAAACGGGCCTATTACTTTTTTACGACTATAGATACATTTAAACTTTACAAAATAACATGTGAAATGTAAACATTTTTATAACTTACGACGTTATTTTCTATTTATTGTTATTTTATGTTATAATTATTTTAATAAGAATAAATAAATTTTAAGTATACATAATACTATATAAATAATAACTATCTTTTATTATCTATTGTATAAATTACCTAATTTATAAATTCTTTGAAATGGGCTGTGCCTACTTTATATATAATTACATTATCAGTATTTTGTATGTTATAAATGTCTAGCTATATACCACTTGATTAAACACAGTTTCTGACATAAAAAACTGCGCAGATTTTTTTTGGACATAATATACCTATTTAGCATGATAAATTATAAATCACTCCAATAAGTGTCGAATCAATCAATACCTATTTTATTTGATTAAAAATAATGTTATTTATGTTAGTGTTTAAAAATATAAAATAAATAAAAATATAAGTACAAATCTTAGAAATTAAAATAATGAATGTATAAATCAAACAACAAATAATTTAAAAAATTTCCTCCTATTATTTTTTATCCGGTTTTAAAATATTTACAAAATCACACTCAAGTCTTGACATAAATTAAGTTGGATTTGTTGATTGAGTTTATTTGGATGTAATTTTTGTAGTTCAGATTAAAAAACTATCAGTTTAAACTAAACTACAAAAGGTTAGTTATGTACTGCGTCAACAAAAATCCTTTTAGACTACTTTTTCCATTAAATAAAGTAATACAGATATTTCTTTATCGGTTTGTTATAATTTTTACTATTATTGAAGGTACAAAATCTTAAAAAAAACGTAGGGCCATTTCTATAATAGATATATTGAATGGTGTTTAAACAAAAATGTATTTTGCGAACCATAGTCTGTCATGAAACAAATTGTGGTGTGATATTGCATAGTTGTTAAACAATATTTATTATAGGTAACATTGAATGAATGAATATAACATTTGTAGTCTACCATTGAAAACTGTAGGTAACATACGTGATAACTATTTTTGTAATTGTTTTTAATTATAAAACTACTAATAACCTAGCATCTTTGAGTACGTGATAATTCAACAAGTGCGCACACTTGCTATCAACCACTTGCTGTCGCCATCAGCAAGTGTGCGCACTTTGTACCTACTGATGTCATCATATTATAGATTTATAGAACTGCAAAATACATTAATTCTGGTGATATGATGTGCATTGAGAAAAAGACGCAACATGTACGAATGCAATATAATAATTTAAAATATAAAAAAATGAATTTTATGTTTATCTTTTATTTTAACCTTTTTCTTTTATTAATTGTTTAATTTCACATGGTGGAACATAATATAAACGAGCAAAAAATCGTCTTATTTGATTAAAGGGAAACATTCTTTGCCACGAATAGAACGCAGTTGGCAGCGACCCTGCTTTCTCAGTCCAAAGCCATGGATTCGATTCCTAAAACTGTAAAATGTTTGTACGATGAACATTAATGTTTTTCAGTGTCTGGATGTTTATCTGTATATTATAAAATATATTTATGTATATTATTCATAAAAATATTCATCAGTCATCTCAGTACCTATAACACAAGCTACGCTTACTTTGGGACTAGATGGCGATGTGTGTATTGTCGTAGTATATTTATTTCTTTATCAATCGACTTACAAAAAAAGCAGTCAATTCTAAAGGTTACTAAAGGTACTTTTGTTTTTTTTTATTTATTAATTTAATTTGATTTAAATAAGAAAGCAAAAACTCGCTAACAACGCCATCTTCAGTTTCTGTCATGAACTGTAACGAAAGTATAGAAAGAGATCAGTACTTAGTTATGTGCCTTACTCAAATACCTTAAAACATACCTAGATGGCGTTAGTAAAAGTTTGTTCCTCCAGTTGAAAATATTACAACTTTTCATATCGACGATGATGAAGAAGAATGACTCAACTATAGAGTTAAAATTATTTCTGAAAACGACTTAACTTTTTTTTCATCTCATCGTTGCGTAAAATAGTCTTGTTTAAAAGTATTATTTTTTTATTTAATTCCGGTAAAAGTTTAACTTTATTTATTTTCCTGCAATTTAATGGAACCTTGAGTTACATTTTCTTGAAGCACTAATTGATGAGCCGCTCAAATAGCGAACTGAAAATCATTTTCAATTATGATGTGCAAGAAAATGACGGCCGACTGGCGCAGTGGGCAGCGAACCTGCTTTCTGAGTCCAAGGCCGTGGGTTCGATTCCCACAACTGGAAAATGTTTGTGTGATGAGCATTAAGTGTTTTTCAGTGTCTGGGTGTTTATAATATGTATTTTCTAAGTATTTATGTATATATAATTCATAAAAATATTCATCAGTCATCTTAGTACCCATAACACAAGCTACGCTTACTTTGGGGCTAGGTGGCGATGTGTGTATTGTCGTAGTATATTTATTTATTTATTTATTTATTTAAGAAGTTTTTAAACATTCAGGTGGACCTGGTTGTGTTTATGTACTCTTTGACAGTGCAGCCTGGTTTTTTTTTCAAGTAATACACACTGTACGAGTTTTGTATACAAATTTACCTATAGGCACATTATTTTTAAATTTTATCTTAAATCTAAAGTTTGTTTTAAATTAATAAGATTTTTCAAATGATCTGCCTAAAATTAAATCATAATGGTAGATCGACAATTAAAATACTTAGGTATTTGTGGCAGTTTTCAATATAGATTTGCAATCATGAGATAATTATTCGCCTTGACCCCTGGATCATTTTCATAGTTACCTACCTTAAGAGTTACAAGGTTTTTACCAAAACCATTTATTATTCAATTTAAAGATTTGTTGGTTATGCAAAGGTTTGTTCATTATTACTCGTAGTTCCAGATAAACAAACATACAAACTAATTCCAATTGAAATATCACTTGCATCAACGGTTAAGGAAAACAACGTGAGGAAACCTGCACGCCTGTCGCCTGAGTTCTCCATAATGTTCTCAAAGCCGTGTGAAGTCCACCAATCCGCACTGGGCCAGCGTGGACTGAAAAAAACCTTTCTCGTTGTGGGTGGAGACCCGCGCTCCATAGTGGGCCGGTAATTCCTTGATATGATGATGACGATGAATTCTGCAAGTGATCAACAACCGGTGCATGATCAACAATAGGGTCAACCATCCTATTTTATATTAAATTATATAGATTAAAACGAGAACAAAAAAAAAAGAAAATACAAAAATAAAAATAGAAACAAAAACATAATTATAACAATTCAATTAACTTTACAATAGTTTTACCTACTAGTAATTATACTATATTCTCAAAAAATCAAAGGTGCAAAAACATGGTTCTATTACATTTCTCACAGTAGGTAATGTATTATACACATGTTTTTTCGTTTTACACCATTGGTTGCCTGGAAGAAATCGCTATGTAGCGATAAGGCCACCAAATTTGATATGTATTTATATATCTGTAACTACTTTTTTTCTTTGGTGTACAATAAAAGTGTATTCATTCATTCATTCAATACACAGTTATTATTAAATATTATTAATGGGATTGTTATTGCGAGTTCCCCAATCCTATATCACTCAAGCCAACTAATGTCGTCTACTTACTTGCTTTATCTCGCCTTAAAACCTGCTGCGAAAAAAACTTTCATTTCCTTATTAATAATCTACATGATACTTACTCAGGAATTTTTAGTGCCATAATTTGTCCCACATTTCTTGGAAAGGTTTTTCCTTGCAAAACCCAACTAGCTAGGTATGACCTAAAGTTATATCCAGGTAGGTAAATAAACTACACGTAAAAAGGCACGTACCTATTCTAAATAAATTGTATGATGCTGTGATGCTGAAGTTCGGATAAGTAGACACATGCTTTTGCGGTTCAGTCAACTTATTTAGATAGGTATACTAAGTTAGGAAGGATAATGCATATATCTAAATGTGCCCAGAGGCTTCGCCCGCGCTATTTTGGGAGGCAGCGTCTGCTACATAGTGTACACCTTTTTATTTTTCTCAAACATTTTTTATCTTAGGTAAGTTTTTTTTTAAATTTAAATTATACTATATTATTTCTTATACCTCCTACCTACTACTACCTCGAAAAAGTTTCATGAAGATCGGTTCAGCAGTTTTGGCGTGAAAGCGTAACAAACAAACTAACATTCACATTTATAATATTAGTAGGGATAGGGATTGGGATAATTGCAGTTACTTAAACGGTATTCTTTGGTATTTTCCTGAGTAGGTATATGCTTTATAAATTCAAATTCAAATTCAAAATTTCTTTATTCATGTACGCCTATCACAGGCACTTATGAAGCGTTCATACATATATTTTGTTTACATAATTGTAAGGGGATGGTGATAACTTCGTTCGCCAACTTAAATCTAAAGCTACGAGGGTGCCAAACGCGCCCTGGTCTAAGATATATTAGCATTTAATGATGGTAATAAACTAAATCAAATGGCCCAAGGCAGGGCTCCTCAATCTTGGCCCCCCAAGCTTCCTGGGGTGCCGTAGAAAGTACAGAGCTGAACCGAAAGCCATCCTTCTGTACTTAAAGTCAAAGTCAAAAATATCTTTATTCAAGTAGGCCCCACAGGTCGCACTTTTGATGCACTACATGAGAATTACACGGCAGTGAGACGATGATGATGATGTTTAGCGTACGAGCTGTGGGATTGTGGAATGCGCTTTCATTGAGCATACGACGATCCAAATCACTGGCGATATTTAAAAGAGCAGTTAAGGCCCATTATATTGTTAACGACTATTAATAGTATGTATATACTTACTCATTTATTGTATGTTATTATAGTATTTAAATATGTAAGTGTTGTTATTATATATATTAGTTTATTTTTATTTATTAATTATATTATTTAATTTTTATCTTTGTGTGTACACTAGTTTATGTATTAACATGTAGTTATTCGCATGTATGTATTTTAATATTTGTACCACCAGCAGTCTATTCTCCTCTTCTTTTTTTTTTCCTAATTCTAAGGTTGCCTGGCAGAGATCGCTATTAAGCGATAAGGCCGCCTTTTGTATTACTACTTCTTTCGATATGTTTCTGTTTTTGTTATATTTTAAATATGTTAATGTTGTGGTATACAAATAAAGAGTTTAATAATAATAATGATGGCGGAACCCTCGTAGCTTTAAGTTTACGCGTTAAGTATACGCCTTAAGTTAACGCATCCTGGTCTAAGAAAAAGCCCACAACCAATTCAGCCGATTGTTTTTTTTTCACCATCTCAAATTGTCATTTAAAATTCTTAGAAGAGCAACCTTCTTAAAAGGTTAGAGCAATAATTTTATAAAAGCTTTTTTATCGATTACTTAGTCTTTTATAACATTACTATTAATAAGAATAATTCATGATAATTTTTGTGCAGCGGTTTATTTGTACATTTGGAAAAATTGTGAGATTACCACGCTCTCCATGCACGACATCGCACCGGAACACTAAATCGCTTAGCCGTACGTCTTTGGTAGGACGAAAGCCTCCCACCAAACAATATTCTTCGTTAAACGATTTATTAAGATTAATTATTTATTAATAATAATAATAATAAATATTTATGAACCACAATACATTAATTACAACATACAAAAAAAGAAAAAAAAATACAATAATTTAGGAGTGTGTTGCTTTGTTCACCTACTCAGCTTTGTTCCGCAGCACCATGGCATTAACTGCCAAGGAATACTGCATCGCTGATTTTCAATAGGGACCAAAGGTCACGGGTTTTCGCGGACAGGCAGCTACATGGTCTGACGTAGTTTTTGTATACTCTATGGTTAAGTTATTGATAAACAACAAGTATAATACAAACACTACGTCCTTATAACTTAACAATAATTACAAACATAAATTTAGGTCTACGAAATAATAAAAAAAAAAACAAGATCAATACGATGCAAAAAGAATATCAAAAATACATACCTACTAGTACTACAGATTAAACTATTAAGGTTTTATTAGTTTCAAAATGAGGATATTTTATTTTTTGCGCCTATCTGCCTAACATAAAAATATCTATCTATTTTAACTAGGAAGGTTAGGTACCCTGACAAAATTCTTAATTAGTCAGTGCGCCGCTCGCTTTATAAGGTTGGGAACCCCTGGTCTCATGTATAAAATACTGAACTAAACTTAAGGAAATTAAGAATTTATTTGCTATAATATTAGTAGAGATTTATGGTACACCTGTATATAGTAAAATAGTGACCGCCTTATGAATTTAATTATTTTTTACCACTCGTATCCCAAGCAAACGCAGCTGGTTCCCATATACCCGTTTGTTCTTTTTGCTATCAATAAAAGTGACAAACTGACAAAAGAAGGGAACGCGGGCTTGTATTGTGTCATATGGCTGTTAATTGTTACAGCCGAAATCTAATAGCACACAGAGAGCCGAGGAGTAGTTAAATTACTAAAAAATAATTTTTATTTTATATTTTTTTTATTTATCTACAATAAACTAACAAACCTAAACTATTTTGCATTTATTATATTACTAGCTGTTGTCCGCTTTCTTCGTATGCGTTTTTTATTTTATCTTGGAAAGCGGTTGTTTACCCGGAATAGATAGTATCCTCTTTTATGTCCGTCCTTACGACTAACTCAATGCTAACATCAAAGTCAAAGTCAAATATTTCTTTATTCAAAAAGGCACATAGATGGCACTTTTGATGCGTTATTATATACAAAATAAGTACATAGCAGTGAGTAGTGATGGCGATAACTACAATCGTAAACATAATACTAAAGCTACGATGGTTCCAAACGCGCCCTGGTCTAAGAAGAAGCCCACAACAAACTTAGCCGACACATTGTCATTAGAAAATATTTAAGAAGCAGTCTGGTTAGAGCAATTTTTCACACCCAAGCTTTTTTATCGTTTACGTAATCCTTTATACTATAATATGACTTTTCTATAAGCTTTCGCTTAATACAAAATTTTCTTAAGTGACATCCCCAAGATATCAACCGGTAATTTATTGTAAAATTGTATACAATTTCCTTTAAATGAATTGCTTATTTTGTGTAGTCTAGTGTACTGCACTGCAAGTTTATTTTTGCGTCTAACGTTCAAATTATTGCAGTCACATTTTCTTTTAAATTTTGATACATTTTTGTGAATATACATTAAACTTTCAAAAATGTCTATTGAGTGTCATTATTTTAACATCTTTAAATTTATCTCTCAATGACTCTCTCGGACCCATTTTATAGATCGCACGAACAGCCTTCTTCTGCAGTGCCAATATCAGCAGCATTACCCCATAAAAAAAAAGTTGATGGGTTGTTTAGTTAGGGCGTTAAGGAACACACTCGCATTTATAATATTAACAAGGATAGTATGGATTAACAAAAAGCTATAGTTATTGAAGTGGAACTTCTTTAGAATCGTTGTGATTTCAAATTCGATAGAGACACAAACACATAAATGTATAGGACAGAGTGAGATAGTAAACATTATATATTTCTTATCCGATATTATTTATTAAAAAGAATATCGAAAGATGTATCCGTAAGCATCAAGTCAACATAAGATCTTAAAAAATGCTCGTAATGAAAAATAACCTTCATTTGCAGTACTGAAAGTTACTTAATAATACATTACGAATATTCGAATGCCGTTCCTCTTTAAGCCAACTATTAGATTTCCATTACCTTGACAATCACTTAATCATACGAAACTGTTGAGTTTGTGCAATTTACTAGCGTAGGCGTGCATGTAAGCAAATTATGAATACATATTTTTTTGGATTTAGTTAAGCATCATCTGCGACAGTTGATAAAGAAAAGAGACTCGGTTCGCAAATGTTTTCTTAGCTTTTTTTGCATTGCAAATATTTACACCTGCCTGCCTTTAAAAGATCTATTGGAATCGGTTCAGTGGTTCCGAAGAATAACGCATATAAACAATATTTTAATTCATTCAATAATTGAATAAGACACTATTATTTTTAAAATATCAGTTATATTGTAATAATATTAAATATGCAAAATACAAGTTAACATAATTTTAATTGAAAAGGCTTTACAATAATATTGAATTACTTTACCATATATATCAAAACGGTTTATACATAATACATAACATAATAAATAAATAAATAAATACAAAAATTAAAAAAATAATAACATAATATAAAACTTTTTTGAAACATTACTTCGTCATGATACGCAAGTGAAAATGAAAACTACCGTATAACGTCAACAAAAGAAAAAACTTTCCAAAACGAGGTTTTAAAACGAAACCTTATTGAGAATAGGGGGAATTCACCTACTTTGTAGGAAATGATGACAATTTGTAATTTAAAATCAAACAGTCTGCGATAAAATATAATCGATAACCTTTCGAAGTTATCGATATTAATTATTATAATGATTGTTATATTCATTTTATTACTGAACGGGCCAGATGATTCGTGAATATGTTCCGCCTGGTGTCATAAAAAGCTTTATTCTAAGCTACAGTTACTTATGAATCGCTTATTTATTTATATTATTTCATTAATGTTTACATGATAGTGGTACAAAAAAATAAAATGTCATATAAAAAAAAAAAAACTATTATAAATTAAATTGGCATAAGCGACTCCATTACTGTCACTGTTATACAAAACTTGCAGTTTTAAATAACTTGAAAAGAGCGTTCGGATCAATGTCATTGCAACCGTGGCAGTGTTAAAGTGTGAATAATGGATAACTATTCTATAACACAATTTAATAATTATATTCAGAAATAAAAAATTAAATAAAAAATATTTATAAGACATTTGATCCCAAATAAACATATGCAATTGTAAAAAGAAATTAAGTCACGCAAAGATTTATTTTAATTAAAAAAATAATTTTTTGAAAAAGTTATGGTTACGAAAAATATGAATCAATGAAAAATTATAAGTGTGTTTTGAGTGTTCCATTTATAAACAGTTTTTAATTAAAGAACAATGTTGAATTTAAATATCGCCAGGACGTTACTGTTTTTAGGATGTGTTGTTTGTTCAAATGGAAGAAGTTTACGAGCAAATAATAAAAGTAAGTTTATTTTATTATTATTTATAGCAATTTAAAATTTACATGTTAAAGGCTAAAATACTGTATTTTGTCTGGTGTGAGGCGTTGGCCTCACTACCGGTAAAGACGTGCCGCTAAGCGATTTATTGTTCTGGTGCGATGTCCGTAGAAAAAGATTAGGGCTAGTATGACTTACATACTCACGAACGGGTTAGCCCGCTACCATTTCAGACAGCATTATCACTTACTACCAGGTGAGATTGCAGTCAAGGGCTAACTTGTAGTGAAATTAAAAAAAACACACAGCCGTAAAACCAATAAAGAAAATCTGAAAGTAGGTACTTGTGTAAGTTTAGTTTTTGAATTATAGAAAATGACTTAATTAATAAAACACGTCTGTACGAGAAGAATGATAAAAGAATTAGAATACATTAAAAAAAACAACTACATTTAGTTTCATGATTTCCGCCAACGGCTCAGCTTGTTAGCATAGACAATGTAGAACGTAGTCTTAGCACAACATTTTAAATTTTAATCGCTGATATTTGATTTGTATTATGATATAGTAGCTGTAGCCCGCGACTTCGTCTGCGTTTGTATTTTGTTTTTTTTATTTGGCATTAGATTTAGGCGTTGATCTAAAAAAAATTAAAGTATTCAGTATCGCTAAGCCTCAAATGAGGGGTTTGCTGCTTTCCTCTGAGGAGTTCTGTCCTCTATCTCCAACAACAGTTTGGGCAAAATTAAACACACATATACCCTCTATAGCACAAAAATAATTATTTAAATTGGTTATAATTTGACGGAGTTATGGCGTAAAATCATCAAACACTTTCATCCCCTCTCCCAAAGAAACCGAGCTTAATGTCGGGATAAAAAGTATTTTATATTACTTCTAACTCTTCCAAGAATATGTGTACAAAGTTTCATGAGAATCGGTTAAGTAGTTTTTGCGTGAAAGCGTAACAAACAAACTTACATTGACATTTATAATATTAGTAGGGATAGGGATAGGGAAGGGATAGGGATTTTAAAAACATGAAAATGTTAATTAATATTTAAAAAGCTAACAAACAGGTTACGCTTTAGGATCAAAAGAGCTTAGGGCCACAATGCAGACCTACATCCAGACTTTTCCTAAAATTTCAATGAACTTCTTTTAAATGTTAACTATTTAACTAGCTAACTTGGCGTAATATGAGGTGATAACATTAAAGCTTAAAATAAAATAAGCATTACAAAAATATGTTCATTTATTTCAAGCTTCTACCGTAAACTTAAAACATTCAAAATTATGAAAGAAATATTTTCTCCTCTCTTCCATGTATTGTCTTATTTTTAAAAAACTGTGGTAATAATCTGGCAATACTGAGTGTACCATCAGCATTTTTTGGAATAGGTGTGTTCAATGTTTATAAATCTGATTTTTTGGCAATTGACGTGATGATAGCATAGTGGGTAAGGCTTCGGCTTTCCTACGTGGAGACCGAGTTCGAATCCCTGTACATTATCTTTTCTAAGTTATGTGCGTTTTAAGCTATTTATATTTTTGCTATTAAGATATCATTTGCTTTAACAGTGAGGGAAAACATCGTGAGGAAAAGTGCATGCCAAAGAGTTATCTGTAGAACATGTCTGTGTAGAACATGCATTTATATTATAATCATTGTAATAGAGAGCGCCATAAACATAAGCTTCTTATGCCTCCATCGAAAACAGTTAAGTATAGCAAAAGCTCATATGTTATTTTACCTAAGCTATACAATAAACTACCGTTAGATCTCATTAAGACAAATAATTATAATATATTTAAAATTAATTGAAAGAGCATATTCTGATGTAAATGAATATTTAGGTTAATTTTAAAAATTATATAACATTAAGAAGAGTAAATCAAGTTGACTAAACATTTTGGTATCGGCTGACATTTGAGGACATGCTATAATATTATGATATTAGATTTAGTTATAACTTTGGGAACCAAATTGTATAATTGCGTTATCATCGTAATGTTATAATTATTATTAGTTTTAAAATAATGTTAATAATTTTGCACGCCAATTTTGGCTGAATTAGAAGATCATGAATTATGCATAACATCTATTTTTTTTGTACCATGTTCAAGCAAAATTTAATAAATAAATAAATATTCCAAATTCCAAATTGTACGTTCTACCTTATTGTGCTGTTGTATTTGTATCTCTGTAAATTTTCTCTGTGGTGTACAATAAAAGTGTATTCATTCATTCATTCATTCATATTCTCATAGGCTCTTGGAGTCCACCAATCATCATTGGGCCAGTGTGGTGGAAAACGGCCTAAAGCCATCTTACTGATAGATGTTCCAGAACGTTTTCCTTCCATGCCCTGAGAAGTGTTGCTCTGCTTCCACTTACCACCAGGTGGGCAGTGGCGTGCACTTGGTTTCTTACCAGGGTATGCATACTGCAGTAAATTGCATAAAACGGCAAAAATTCTCCACCTATACCAGTTATATATAAATTTTTAGGGTATGCAGTGCTTTCGTGCATGTATGAAGTGCACGCCACTGCAGGTGGGCCATCTTCTTGGTCCGCCAACTATACTATACAAACATCGTAGCAATGTATCGCTTCATAACTAACATAGGCCATCCACACACGTGCAATCAGTTGCTGCGATCAGTCGCTATAATTCGTTTGCATCAGAACGTGGCACGGGAAGCTCGTACTAGTAAAAAACCAGTAACTTGTTTTGAACTAGCTGTTGCCAAAGTACTTCATCCGCAATTATTGCGGTTTTCTACAATTCCCGACGAAAACGTTTGTTATATAGTATAAAAAGTACCCATTTTCTACTCTATACCAATAATCAAGTTGATTTTAAGTTTAGATAGGGCGTGAAGAAAGAACCAACAAACAAGCACACTTGGACATTTATTTAGAGTGTAGCTTGGACGAGTAACTCGTGCGAGAAACATGGTCCAGTAGCTTGCGCCGGCAAGCTTGTTAGAGTTTGGATGTCTTACTATAGTCTACTTGATAAAAGACAATTTCTTTAATCAAAATACATTTAGGTATGCGGGCATATACGTGCGATTGGTCGTTTGCAACTGATTGCTCTGTGTGTGAAGACCTTTATACATATTCTTTTAATATTTCCAATTGTTTACCGGCTAGTCTTTACTGATGTTACAATTGTCAATGCATTATGTATTATCTTAGAAACAGGATAGTTGATATTGTTATGTGACCCTGTTTACGATTGCTTCGTTTGTGGAGACCTGTTTATTTGAACATTTTCATCCGGCCGGTCCTTACCCTGATATTAATGTCTAAATGAATTATATCTTGGGTAGTGCAGTTGATCGTTGCAATTGATGAATTTTTTAATGACAAGGTTGCTTGGAAGCATCCGGCTCCGCTTTCAGCTCTCAAAAGATAGAAAAATGAATGTTAAAATGCAAAATGTAAATTGTTGATGTTGGAAAAGAGCAACTGCTGAGTTTCTTGCCGGCTTCTTCTCGGTAGAATCTGCCTTCCGAACCGGTGGTAGAATCACTACAAACAGACAGACTTGACGTTTCAAAAGTGCTTATATTAGGCCTACTTGAAATAGATGAATTTGAATTTGAATTTAGAATTTTAAATTTGATCTCGTTATATCACTTTTTTACCATTTCTCCATTTGTGGAGACTTTTTTTTTTAAACATTTTCACTTGTTTTGTTGCCGGTCCTTACGCTGATTTTGATCTCAATGCGACGTATTTACTATCTTCGATAGTGTCGTTGATCGTTATGTGACCCTTTTTAAGATTGCTCCGAGCGTTCATTTATGATTTTATCATTTTCACTTGTTTTCCGGCCGGTCCTTACTCTGATATAAATGTCAATGCATTATTTATTATCTTGGATAGTGCAGTTGATCTTGTTATTTGACCCTTTTTGTTCAATGCCAAGTTAAACGGAACTAAATACTATTGACTATCCATTTTATTCTCGTTGGTACATAAATACATATTTTAATTACTTAATTTGTTTATTCATACTTATGTTATAAATGTGAAAATGTCGGATTGTATTTGTTTGTTTATTTATTACCTATGTTCCGATATTTACGGCCGATTAATTTTCCATACTTTCACTAGAAATTCTTGTAATTTTATTTAATTCTATGTAAACGCGAACTTAAACTGCTTTTTATGCTCTTGTGCATAACTATTTAGATAAACTACAAATTAATGGCAATAGAAACTGACTGTAAATTCTAGAAAAAAAAAATTAAGTTGGCATTGTTTGTAATTCCCTTACTATCGAAGTGAAACTCAGAATGTATAATTGGTTATACAACCTATACTCGACTTAAAAAATTGGTTGTCTGTAAAGGCGGCTTACTGACGATAGTTGAACGTGACAACGTCGTAAGAAAATACTGATGGAATGGTTGCATTTTTCAAAAGAAAATTTTAATTTTATTTGTTTGATAGATATTATCGTTGCTATAAACAATTGACACCACATTCACTTTTCACTGCACTTTATCCTTGCCGAAAACATGTAAATGTATTATTGTATAGAAGCTGTCCACGCGGACGAATCGCTCACTCAAGTAGGAGAGAGATAGATGTCGAACGCGGAGGCCGACTGTGCCTCTCGCTTGCACTTCTAGCCATGAATGGAACGCCTCAGAGCGAGGTAACGCCGCATACGTCATGTTTTGCTGCGTGCAGCCGGCTCCATCGAATTATAAGACGTTATCACGTCAAAAATATTCACATAGCTACATTCAAAATTAAGAAGAAAATAAAATATGTTATTGCACAAAAACTCAAAACTTTGCAGAAACTGAATTTGCAAGGAAAAATGAAAAACATAAAATTATAGGCATGCAAAATCGGTCTTGGTGCGGCAAACAATCTCTTGCAGACAGCCCATGACAGGACAAGCTGCAAGAGAGCGGGATAATGCAATATTTAGTATGATCGCATAATGTCATGTTTTATGCACTTGTTCTACAATCTACTGTCGAATAAACGAATTTTGAGTATGAATTATTAAATTATCGCTGTACTATAAGCAGTGGCATGCTTAAAGGATATGCACAGGGTATGCAGATGATATAAAATGAAGAAAATCTCCAGTACGAGCTATAAATACTTAGGGGTAGGCTTTTTATAACTCTTGCAATGCCTATCCTTTGGTTTCGTATAACTCTTACTGGAGACTTTCTTCATTTTATATGTATTGCATACACTGTACATATCCTCTATGCACGCCACTGAGTATAATGCCGGCTGTACACACTCGCCGAGACACACCAAGACAGGCCGAGAACGAGTATGTACACGGTGCATTCGTCTTGTCTCGCTCTCTCGTGTCTCGCCTCGGTTGTTCTCGGTCACTGGTCGGTTTTTTGCGCCCGAGTCAAAGGGTCAAGTTGAGTCTCGCGAGGAAAACGAGAGCGAGCCTGTACACACTTGTTCAGTTAGTTTATCGCCGACTGAAGCGTTGCTACAAAGAAGATACCGCCATATTGTACAATTTAAAATGATGGGAATATAATTTATATACATATTGTTAAATCAATTAAAACTTCAACGTACGAACGTTTCATAACAGCTATTATTTAACCATGTGAAAACCTTTTGTCGTGATTTCGATGGCAGCCCAATGATATTACAATAGGAGTTAAAAAATATGTAGGTTCGTTCAGTCGACTCTTGTCATAGTAAAGAGCAGCTAAACCTTATTATTTTGTTGGACGAATAGTACAACTGATGACTAAAATTCGTTTTCTATATTCAATCAATCTGTAATGTGTTGATAAGATAAGCTAACTTATCAAAATTATTAAAATCGGTTCAAATTTAACGGAGCTATAAAGTAAAATTGATAAAAATTTTCATCCCGTTTCCCGGAGGAAACTTATTGTTTATCGGCATAAAAAGTATCCTATATCCTGCTATCACCGCTTCACAACACTGGTTGTGTTTATAAATATTCCCTTATACACAATAATGAAGGCTGGATGTAATTATTTGAACCTTTTTAATATTCACTCAAACAAATTAACTAGGTAGGTTAGGGTACTGCAATTTCCTGGTGGTATAAAAAAATAACTTAAAAGTATTCTAAAAATATGAACAAAACGTTATTTTTTGCCTTCATTATTATATTATTGTATCTCTTATCTTAATCTTATTTATTCATAGACAAACAACAGACAGTTTAGTAGATGTAAAACCTGTCTGTTGACGCAGTACCTTATACTCAGATAGTCCAGACCTCAATAAGTATATAGTCTGTAAGGGCGCGTTCACATAGAACGTCCGTTTTACAGGTCCGTTTAAACGTATGACATATACGTGCGTATAACATATACGTGCGTATGTAGTTGTATGAGCGAGTTCACACAGAATTCATTATTCCGGATCCAGGAAAAAAAACCTATCCGACAAAATAAGCAGCAAACCGTTTTACAGGTCCGTTTAAACGTATATGTTATTAGCGTAGCGTGTCTGAGCCAGCTCAAACACATGACAGTATTATGGATCCAGTAACAACAGAAATACTGATTCGTTTTATTGGTCCGGTGCGCGGGGTGCGGTGTGCAACGTCCATCCTCGTAGAAAGTAGACGATACAGTGAAGAACGAAAGTCCAGTACCGTCGGATCTGTTAAAATCGGTCCTGTAAATTCTGTGCGAATATTACCACCAGTAGCGACGGATGAGTTAAAATGGATCCTGTAAAATCGGATGTTCTATACGAACGTGCCGTAACGTACGTTTTTGTCATGATATTCTTTTTACATAGATATAAAAAAAAACAACCGTCACATGATGTCGCGTACTTAGGACAAGGCTTCTCTATTAATTAGAAAACGCAATTCTATAACAAAGTATGAACCAGATATAATACGTGCGGTTATCTACGGAAAGCGTACTTGACCCGATTGGGGGTCGAGCGTGAGCTATGCACAAAAACATGCAACTGTAGTTAACTGATTTTTGCATGTTGATTGTTTTCAATTTTATTGTTATATTGCTTGATCAATAAATTATTATTATTGACGTAAAACGCACATAACTTAGAAAAGTGAAGAGAAAGAGATGCGTGCTGGGATTCGGACTCGGCCCCCCGTGATTGAAGTCGAAGTCCTACCCAATGTTGCTTCAACGGTGAAGGAAAACATCGGAAGGAATCTGCATGCCTGAGAGTTCTACATAATGTCCTCAAAGGTGTGTGGAGTCCACCAATCCGCACTGGGCCAGCGTGGTGGACTACGGCCTTAACCCCTTCTATTTTTGGAGGAGACCCGTTGGCCGGTAATGGCTTGATGTGACGATGATGATCCGCAGCCTATTAACGTCTCACTACGGGACACAGATCTCGTATCTTATAGGACGGTATAGCATACACCCACCACGCTAATCTAATGCGGGGTGCTGGGCTTTCACGACTATCGTTACAAGTAAGTGATAATAACCGGAACGGCTTAGCTTGTATTACAAATATAATTAAATTAATAATCAAAATTTAAATTGAGTAAAAGTAAATCTAAATGAAAATAAAATAAAGTTACGTAGTAATAAAATATTAAATTGGGTAAATTTCTATCAACTATTTACTTGTAGAAAGTTTTTTTTTTACGCGTTGGTTTTTTTTAGCGATTCTGTTTGCGTTTTTTTAAATTTAAGTTAAATTAATGTCACTTGCTTTACACAGTGAAGGAAAACATCGTGAGGAAACATACATGAGAGTTCCCCATAATTTTATCAAAAGTGTATGAAGTCTACCAATCCGCACTTGGCCAGCGTGGTGGAATACGGCCTAAACCCTCCTGGAATCTGGAATGTGATCCAAAGTCCTAAGCCCTCCTGCCAAACTGGAATGTGATCCAAAGTAATCATAAACTCGCGGGTTTTCTTACCTCAGTGAACAATGTATTATTTTATGTCAGCTCAATAAATAAATAAACTAGTCATAAACAAATTCTTAAGTAGGAAACCAGGACCTCAGAAAAACAAACGACGAGTGCGATAAAGGTCAAACAAACGTCAACTCTTCCTTTGAATTGCGTTTAAACTTCGATTTTTTTTAATAAAATGTACCTACTTATTGAGTTTTTATTGTGATCTTTGTTACGCTTGAACAAAATAAATTCAATGCTATTTGATCAGGGTATAGTAAAAACACCTATCGTTCTAATAGTCTTTATCTTCCTGTAAACATCGATTATAGGATCAGCGAAGACCTTAGATTTTGGCATATTTATGAACTAAGCGGGGTTAGTCTAGTGGTAAAACTTTCTTCCTTCCTTTCCCGGTGAATGAGTTTGAACTCTGGCACGCACCTCTTACGGAGTTGTTTCGTTTTTAATATAAGGAATTAAAATATCACTAGCTTGCTAGAAGAAGTGCTAAAGAAACGTGAGTAGGTATTGCATTACACAGATAGCTTGTTTGTCACCAGAGCAATTTATATATTTGATTGAAATATTATGTTGGCTTGCATATTGTTTGATGGATATTTATTCCTTTAAAACAGGTTTCTTTATGTCGGTTTCGTTAGAGTTATTTGATTTGGAAACTATGTATCAAACATCTCTTTCACTGGTGTATGGGTGGGTCAAAGAATCACAGTAGGAAAGCACGTTCAACTTATTACTTGTAAGCAATTTGATTTATTGATTTGGAAATGCAGTTTTGTGACACAAAGATCCAAATGAAAATATGAATTGCATTGAAAAACCATTTTTTAAATTCCACTTTAATTAATTATAACAGTTTGATACTTTTATATTACTTACTTGAAATTTCGTATTTATCGTGCCATTTTTTGTTAAATCATAAAATTAATCTGATTTTACTACGGTCTTGTGAAAACTTGTCAAGTTTATATCTATACGTTTAATAAAAGTGTAACTGGACGATTTCTGTACATTTAATATATTTTGAAAATTTTGACCTGGGGATGCTGAATGATCATAACTGAGTCCAAAACAAATTTTTATTTAATTTTTGTCTGTCTGTCTGTCTGCCCGGGCATCACGTGAAAATTACTGAACGGATTTAAATAAAATTTAGTATAATGGTAGCTGATATTCCGAGTCAACATATAGGATACTTTTTATCTCGATAAACAATAACTTTCCTCCGACAAACGGGATATAAATTTTTATCAATTTTACTTCGTAGCTCCGTTAAATTTGAACCGATTTTAATAGTTCTTTTTTTATTTGAAAGTGCATACTATCAAGCATGTATCGTCTTATTTTAATAAGGATCTGATTAATATTGTCAGAGATAGAGGACATAACACTTCATAAATAACAGCAAATCGCAAGGCATATAGGACAACGATCGAATGCTTGTATATACTAATATGATAAATGCGAAAGTTTGTGAGTATGGATTTACGGATGGATGTACGTATGTATCAACTAAAATAATGACAACTTACTAATTCAGTATACTACGTAAAATAATAGAGGGTACATAGGCGATTATGATGTTATATCAGATCTGTTCTAGCTTTTTGATTGACTTATACGCAGACGAAGTCGCGAGGGTTAATTAATAAAGCTATAAATTGATATCTCGTTGATATTTTGGGTTTTGAACTATTTTTATATCCCAAATTTCGCCAACTGTTGTCACTAGTAATATTAGTTGTAATTATTTAGTGAGAATTAACACTTTGACCCACGTTCTCGTTATAATATTGCTAATATATGCCAAAGGGTTTGCATAAAAGACATTAAGTCGCAGGGGTCGGCTACGTCAATGGGTGTCCCACAGGGTTCAATCTTGGGTCCCTTTCTATTTTTGGTGTATATAAATGATCTACCACACCATGTCAGTGAAACCTGTGACATTGTACTGTTTGCTGATGATACATCTCTAATTTTTAAAACTGATAGAGGCAGAGACAACTCTGACGATGTAAGCCGTGCTATGTCGCATGTGTCGCACTGGTTTACTGTCAATAATTTACTTTTAAATGCAAAAAAAACTAAGTGTGTGGAATTTATTTTACCAAATGTAAAGAAAGTTAATAAAAATATAATAATAAATGGAGAATCACTAAAAATGGAAGATACCACAGTTTTTCTGGGCATGACCTTGGATTGTAAGCTTCAGTGGGGTACCCATATAGATACACTAGCAGGTAAACTAAGCTCGGCTGCCTACGCCGTCAGGAAAATTAGACAGATTACTGACGTAGAAACAGCAAGACTTGTTTACTTCGCGTACTTTCATAGTGTGATGTCTTACGGGATCTTATTATGGGGCAAAGCTGCTGATATTTAAACTATATTCATATTGCAGAAAAGAGCTGTACGGTCAATATATAAACTTAAATCACGTGAATCCCTCCGTGAAAAATTTAAAGAAATTGGTATACTTACGGTAGCCTCACAATACATTTATAACAATATAGTATTTGTAAGACAACATATTAGTCTTTATAAACAAAAAGTGGATATAAACAGTCGACTTACAAGAAATGGTCATAAATTAGTGACATCTGCATATCGTCTGCGAAAGGTGCAGAAGTCATTTGTGGGATTGAGTATACGCTTTTATAATATGATTCCTAAGGTAATTTTGGACCTACCAATCCATAAGTTTAAAGAATGTGTTAAAACACATTTATTACAGCGAGGTTATTATACAATTGATGAGTTTCTTAATGACAAGGTTGCTTGGAAGCATCCGGCTCCGCTTTCATCTCTCACAAGATAGAAAAATGAATGTTAAAATATAAAATGTAAATTTTTGATGTTGGAAAAGAGCAACTGCTGAGTTTCTTGCCGGCTTCTTCTCGGTAGAATCTGCCTTCCGAACCGGTGGTAGAGTCACTACACACGGACAGACTTGACGTTTCAAAAGTGCTTGTATTAGGCCTACTTGAAATAAATGAATTTTGAATTTTGAATTTTTGAATTTATTATTTTCCTCTACTTCATTTTATAAAGATTATTAAAATCGATATCTTTGCTACTTATTATAAACACTAATACATTAATTTTGCATTGTTTGTTTGTTATTACAATTTCTAATAGCAACATTTTAATGCATAAAACGGTTGCATAAAACACGTAGTGAAAAGACACCTGTATGATGTAAAATTCTATTACCATATTATTAAAATTTCTATGGCATTCCGAGCGACAAACATTCCACTTACGCTCAAGCAAATTCCAATGAATAATAATAAAATATCACCTGTAATTCTCGAAAATAAAGTTAAATAAAGATGCATCAAGACTACAACGATGATGACAATGCCATGAAGATACAATACAACAACACAAGAACAATCAGACGGCCGATTGGTGCAGTTAGCAGCCGCCGTGGGTTCGATTGCCACTACTGGAAAGCTGTAACTGTCTGTGAGATGAGCATGAATGTTTTTCAGTGTCTTGGCGTTTATTTGTATATTCTAAGTATTTATGTATTATATTCATAAAATTATTCATCAGTCATCTTAGTACCCATAACACAAGCTACGCTTACTTTGGGGCTAGATGGCGATGTGTGTATTGTCGTAGTATATTTATTTATTTATTTCATAAAAGAAGGATTTACATAGTTGCGAGCATTAGGATTCAATTATAGTCATTGTAATTGAAGTTGAATTGTATAAATTATACGAGGCAAATTCTATAAAATTGCCTTTGCGTTCATCCCGATTTATTCGAGCTTAAGCTCGCAGTGCGAAAAATGTCCGAGAGATTTTATTTCGTGTACAAAATTTCACCGCACTGCGAATAAATTTCCTCGCGCATTTTTCAATTAAAACTAACTTTATTAAAAGAAATTGGGAAACAGCTGATCATGTACCTAATCGTTTATTTATTTTCTGGTGCATGAAACGACTGCAATTTTCATAATTCAAAAAAGCACTTTTGGAACGTCAAGTCTGTTTGTAGTGACTCTACCACCGATCTAATTGCTATCACAGCGCCATTCACATTCGATATAGGATGTTTCTTATTCACGAAGCTGTTGATTTAACATACCATTTTTGAGAACACATTGAACAGATTGAATAAGTCATTGTTGTAAGACAAAAATACAGATGTGCAACTAATAAACGAAGGTTTGCCTTGTAATTAAAAAAAAATCAAAACCAAAAATTTCTATTGAACCATAGTTTGTTTTTACTGCGCGTATAACAAATCGCAAGTGCGTGTATCTCTCTCTTTATATGATTGCACAAGTTAACTACGGAATCGTTACAAAAATTACATAAATAAATCGCGTGAATTTATTCGCGTCTCTTAGAGTTCTGTTCTCTGGTCTTTTGAACTTTACCCTATATCCACTAATCTGTATCATAATTTCGATCGGATAGGAGCTATCACATTTCTATCGTAGCTTATATCAAAACGTAACATTTTGTGGAATCAAAATTCATGGACCTTGCATTTTGAGATGTGAAAGTTTACGTTACATACCGCATTTCGTGCATAGTTAAGATTTAAAGGTCATGAAAAAACTAGGGCCCAGCTGGTGTTCGCAGCTGCATGCCAAATTTTACGGCATTTACAACTCTATCGTAATTGGATAACGTTGAATTTTGTAGGGATGGTCATAAATTTACTATCCGTAGGAAAAGTTAGTTAATTAGTGACTAATCATAGTTTACCGTGTGGTCTGAGTTGAGTCTAATTCTACAGAGAACGGGCGTCTCAAACTTTTATGATTTTAAGGTTTATCGTAACGTGTTTGGGCATAATGGGAAACATTGAGAATAAATTTTAATTTAAGCATAAAAAGGTATCTCAGCCGAGGTACTTACCGTGCAATAGTAAACGATTGATTAAGTTAGTAAATACTAGCGGTCTCACGCGGCTCCTTCCGCGTATAAGTCAACCTTAAAAGATAGACGTGCTGTTTTTTTAATATATAGACATGTGCTTGACTGCACACCTGACACTTGACATCACACCTGATGGTAAGTGATGATGCAGTCTAAGATGAAGCGCGCTTGCCTAGAAGATGCCTATTCACTCTTGATTTGAAGGTACCCAGATTATAGGTATCGGGGAAGATGGAAGATGGGAGGGCATTCCAGGCCTTTGCGGTGCGGATCAGAAAGGAAGAAGCAAAACGCTTCGTACGTGTTGATGGCATTTCAACAACGTAACGGTGCAGATTCTTTCGGTACCTTGTAGTTCGATGGTGCTTTCGTGTGCGGATATTTTTTTGGACCTTTCAAAAGGGAACAATTTTGTTATACACGATTTAATCAAAACTTTAACCGTGTACGCAGCGCGTGCAAAAGCGCGGAAACTTTCACAAGAAAAAAAAATTAAAACATTCTTCATTGGTGCTATGCTTTTATCTTATTACTCTAAGCGTCTATAGACTTTCTCAATAAACGGGCTATCCAAATCTGAAATTATTTTTAAAATGATAGTTCCCGAGATCATCGCGTTCAAGTAAACAAACAAACAAACTTTTCAGCTTATTTTATTAGTACAAGAGCAAGCTGTTGCCTGTATTCTTCGTCCGCGTTTTTTGAACCAATATAATTAATAGAAAATACTAGAGAAAAGACTACAACAGAACGGAACGGAATGGAACAGAACGGAACAGAACAGATAAAGACAAAAAATACCTACATCTGAGAAAATTATGTGGAATTCTCAGTCATGCAGGTTTCCTCACGAGGTTTTCCTTCACCGTTGAAGCAAGTGATATTTTAATTACTTAAAACGAAACGAAGACAAGGATATGATGAAATTAAACCAGCTCACTAACAAAGTAGTTACTTTATTATTTCATTATTATGTATTACTAGATTACTTCAAACACTTATATATATCGGACAACCTTCCTCCGCCAAACTACTCTCAAAATGCCCTATCTTTTTCTTTCCCCCCCGTTTACGACTTTCCCAGCAATCCCACCGCCGCGCCAACTCACGTTGACCAATCGGAAGAGAGCTAGGAATTGGCGGGTAACTGACTTGACTAAAATTATACAAAAAAAGTCAATACACCATATTAATATTTACAAAATCATTACGAAATTAAAGAAATCATTACAAGTTAGAGGTGCTGGGATCCGAACTCGGCCCCACAAAAGTGAAGTCGAGCTCCTACCCACTGGGCTATCACCACGTTTGGCCTCACGTGCCTGTAATTACACCAGGAACCTCGCCCTTCAGACCGGAACACATCAACTCTGCATAGATACAGTACTTTCCTAGACGAGCTCTGTCACTGAAAGCTACTAGAAATGTTAATAAGGAACTGTTGTTTCAACGTTGTTTGACCGATTAGCGCAGTCAGCAGCAACCCTGCTTTCTGAGCCCAGGGCGATGGGTTCGATTCCCACAACCGGAAAATTTTTGTGTGATGAGCATGAATGTTTGTCAGTGTCTGGGTGTTTATATGTATATTCTAAGTGACAACGAATTAGTTTGGCCATCCAAAGGGGCAATGCTGCCAGCATCTTAGGAACTGTGCCTCGCTGCGGTGGTTTCGAGGACGTTTTAGATTTTATTTAGTTTTAAATAGTTTATTTTAGGTTATATTTATATATTAAAATCTAGAATTAAAATTAGAATAAATTTATAACAATAATTCTAAGTGTTTATGTATATTATTCATAACAATATTCATCAGTCGTCTTAGTACCCATAACACAAGCTACGCTTACTTTGGGGCTAGATGGCGTGTGTGTATTGTCGTAGTATATTTATTTAAAAAAAAGGGTAGGTACTTTGTGAGTAGGTATGTAATTAAGCTAATTTTGTAATTAATTAAAAAGAAACCTGTGTTTCAGATCTCTTATCTACAAGATCGTTATTCGACGAAAAGAACAAAGAACATTGGAAGATTCAAGCACAATGGACTCTGCGAACAAAGGTAATAAACACTTTTATAGTTTGGAACCTCTTTAATGTAATTGAAACGGTAAAGTGGAAATTTCGTTTCGAAATTTATTTGTTTTTTTTTGTCCGTGTAAAGACGTGTCAATGATACATTAGGGTTAGACATGTACTGACTTTATTCTTATAACTATGCACCTTATACAATATTACTTAATAACCCACCCTCACACTGACAAGTTAGTTTTTGAATGCAATATCACTTGGTTGTGGGTGATGATGCAGCATTAGATTGTATGGGTGTCTAGAGAGTGTAACAGTTATATCCACAGAACTGGGAATAAACAGAACCCTCATGCAGGATTGCATTCAGTGCATTGTGTCGAACAATAGTGAAAACGCCCCGCACACGTCTCACGTCACGACCTAAATGAATGTTGCTATGTCACCTATTTTTCCCATTTTATGGTAAACGCTCAAAACATTAGGGGTAAAATAATTACTGTCAACTGCTAAATGGAATGCAGTGACTAACCGCCTGTTCTGGAAACACTACTAAAGTGGAGTAGATTTTGATGCTCCAATATTAGTCGTGTACACGATTTCTGTATGTTCTTAATTCTGTGGTTATATCACACCTGTATGGGTTTTTACGCGACATTGTACCTACTAAAGCCGGTAGGGTGGGTACAAAGTTTACACCCAGTTTTTTTTTAAACCACCACAAGTTAGTTCTTGACTGCAATCTCACCTGGTTCTAAGTGATGATGCAGTCTACGATGTAAGCGGGCGAAACTATTAGGGGTTTCTAAACGGCATCCTACCGAAAATCTAAATCTTCAGGCGACATGTCTGTGTCTCCTACCACATGTCTTTCTTATAGCACTACAAGTTAGCCCTTGACTGCAATCTCACCGGGTGGTAAGTGAGCGGCACGCTGCATCGTACCCACTAAAGCCTTCCAACAGACTAAACCAGAGAAAATGCAGACATTATGAATTCCCAAATTGCCCCGGTCAGAGATCGTAACCGGGACCTTTCACTCAAAACCATGTATCGTTAACCGCTGTGCCAGAGAAGTGAGCAAACTTATTTATCGTCGTCAGTCGTCAATGACACGACGAAATTTGTTTGTTTAAAGAATTGTTAAGTAAAGCAAGCATTCACTTTTTTTAGCTCGAAACTCCACTGAACAAGAAGGTCGCCAAAAACGTGATACTGTTCCTCGGAGACGGTATGAGCATACCAACGTTGGCTGCCACCAGGGTGTACATTGGCAGGAAGTTTGGCCACACGGGCGAAGAACTGAAGCTGAGCTTTGAATCCTTTCCATATACTGGACTGGCAAAGGTACCCACTATTTTATCATCAGCCTAATTATAGGATAGAAACAGGCATTACTTTGCAATATTCCATCGGAGAAACTGCACCTAAATTAGCTTTCTACCTTTGAGTATATCCCATTTAAAATGGGTCTACTTTCCCAGGATTCAAATAGATGAAAAACATTTTTCCAGACCTACTGTGTGGATCACAACGTAGCTGATTCAGCGTGCAGCGGGACTGCCTACCTTTCCGGAATCAAAGGGAACAGTGGTACCCTGGGGCTCAGCGGTGCAGTGAAGCGAGGAGACTGCAAGGGTCAAAAGGATGATTCTAACACAGTCACTGGACTGATGGACTGGGCACAAAAGGCTGGAAAATCTACTGGTAAGACAATGTGCGTACTCACTGGTCTAGGGAGATTGTAGTGAGTATTTTAGGTCAGTTCGTCCGCGGCTGTTTGTGAAAATTTTATTAGGACACTCAATGATCGATACTGAAGCCAAAACTGTATTTTTTTTTTTTTAAATTTTGGCTGTGCGGCTGTCTGTTTGTATCTTGGCCGCCATACATTTTTTAAGAGAGTTCATATACTTTATGCGAGATTTCAAGAGGGGTGCAGCTGCTCCCCCCGGACCCATGGATAAGACCCTTCTCAATTAGGTGAAAATTCAGGTGAAGCAGTAATTTCTACCTGGCTGGAGTTGAAAGACACTGTAACACTCCTTCGCTCCAGCTACTAAGATTCATGACAAAGTTTAGTATACATTTCGTAAAAATGCAGGGTTGATTGACCCGGCTTCAATAACGTCTGTTTAATATTGTAGGGTAGCGGATATCCAGGATGAAAAGTCCCACTGTCGCGTCTACCGTTCCTGATCTATTGTGAAACTTTTTGATCAATCTATCGTACGAATAGCCTTGCTATAGTACGAAACGTGATTCATATCTTATGAATTGATTTTCATGGCAAATATGTTATATGTGAGAAGAAATGTACTAGGTCGTATTTGCTATTCGATTCACTCAGGAGACTATCCTGTTACAAAAAGTTTGTCCACTTTCCGCCCGCTATACAAATTCTGTTGACCAAATAAAAAGAAAAACTTGCTGCTATTTATTTATTTATTTTTTTACAACCTGTGTTCTGTTCAATCGGTGCACAAAATTTTGTCATAGATAGAGATATTTTGATTTCCGGAGACCAATATATTATGTATAGCCACAGCTGGACTAAGGCCCTTTCTCATCGGGAGGAATTGTCACTAATCACCACGCTGTAGCAGACGGGTTGGTGATTTGACGCAGTATATGGTAGTAGTAGCACAGATTACGCTGCTTGGTCTGCGTTATATTTCCTTAGTCGTCTCGTACGACATCCGCGGGAAGAAGAGGGGTGGCTGCAACGAATATAAAAAATAATATGACATTAGTGTGTCATACTCAGAATGCTTACCAAAATTTATCAATTTATTATCCATTGTTCTTAGTTTATCTACCTATTAATATTGCATGCCATGTGACGAAACATATTTGGACGCGTAAACGATATTATACCATCATTTTCCAATGTTTCTTACAAATCAATTTTATTATTGAAAAAAAACTTTATTCCGATCTGCCGTCACCGCGGCACAGGATACGAATAAAGGATACTTTTTATTCCGGAAAGCATCTTAAGACCGATTACGCAGGTTTAATTCATCAGTGAATTAGAACAGTAAAATGAAATCGCAACTAGTGCATCAGCGGTTCAGCAGAGTCTGACAAGTGACATCGTATAGCTCTCTTTCTCCTTCTCGCTGGGTTATATCTTCTTTCTCTCTCATGTAACGAGATGGCCCTTGACGCATTTTTCTTCTTTAGAGAATCTGTTATAGTTATGGTATATTTGTATGACTCGGGAGTCGTGAAAGGTCACAACGGAGCGGAACTAAAACACGGACTTGTGATTTTATAACCTCGAGACAAACAAACAGAAACTCAGTGAAGCGAGAGTGTGACTTGTTCACGAAGGGTTCCGTACCAAGGCGCAATTTAAAACAATTTCGCGTGTTGAATGCATTATTAAAATTGAGCAAACAACATGCTAAAAATGCTCGATTATTTTATGGCCATCGCTCCTAAATTGAAACTCTTTTTCTTTTATTATTTCTTGATAAAGACAATAGCAATAAATAAAAATAAAATAAAATAAAATAAAAATAAAAAAGCCTTTTAATTCTTGCTTACAACATACTGATAACATCAACAATACAAAATAAACAGAAAAAATAAAAAAATAAAAATAAAAAAAATAACAAGTGATTCAATTAATAAGTGTTATCTGGTGTTATATAACTTCTAGCAGGAACCCCTCTCATGCGAGGGTAAAGGCCTCCTCCAGAGATGACCACCGGTCTCTATCCTTGGGTATTTGCATCCAGTTTATGCCGGCAACTTTAACGATATCGTCAGACCATCTTGCATACGGTCTGCCTACCTTTCTATGGCCTGCAGGACCTGGCCATGACGTCAGCCTTAATGTCCAACGGTCGTCAACCATCCTAGCTATGTGGCCTGCCCATCGCCATTTTAATCTTTGGGAGTAATGAAGGGCATCTGTTACCATCGTCTTTTGTCGTATGACATCATGGCGGATTTTTTGAATTCTTTTTATTTTCATCACACTTCTCTCCATACTCCTTTGACAAAATTTGATTTTATTTTTTATGCGATAGGTGTATTTCCAGGTTTGGCAAGCATAAGCGATTGACGGCAACAAACATGTATCCAAAACCTTTGATTTTACTTTTATTGGCATGCAGCTTTTTAAAACTTCTTTTAAGCTCCAGTATTTGTTCCAGCCGCCTTTAATTCTTCGGTCTACTTCTAAATCGTTACTCTGACTTTTAAAAGATATTTGCTTTCCTAGGTAGATATAGCTGTCAACATATTGTATAGGTTCACTTCCAAGGTAAATAGGGGACTCAAAAGAATTTGTCATGATTTTGGTTTTGCTGAGATTAAGTTCCAACCCAACGTCTCTACTTGCTAGTTGTAATGATTGTAGCATTAGATTGAGCTCTTTGCTGTTTTCTGAGAACAACACTATATCGTCAGCAAATCTCAGATGGCTGAGGTATTTACCATTTATATTTAGTCCTAACTTTTGCCAATTCAGTTTCCGAAACACCATTTCGAGTACCGCTATAAAAATTCTAGGAGAGCACGGGTCGCCTTGTCTCGCGCCTCTTTTTATAGGAATGGGTGGCCCAGTTCACTCCAGTTTTACTCTGCTAGTACAGTCTTTGTATAGATGCTTCAAAACATTGATGTATCTTCTCTCTACATCCTGTGATTGTAGAGCTTCCCATATCGACGAGTGACAGACGGTATCAAAAGCTTTTTTATAGTCTATAAAGACCATGTAGAGTGGTTTTCGGAATTCCTGGTACTTCTCTACTATCATCTCGACTGAGTGAATATGGTCCACAGTAGAAAAACCTTTTCTAAATCCGGCTTGTTCGATTGGTTGGTATTTTTCCAACGAAATGCTTATCCTTTTCTCTAATATTGATGCAAAAACTTTGTAAAGAGAGGGAAGGAGACTTATTGGCCTGTAGTTGCTCATATTTTTAGGATCGCCTTTCTTGTATAGTAGAATAATGTTCGATTGCGACCATTGTTTAGATGTAAGATAAAAAGCAATAAATACTCTGTGAATATTTCCATTATCTATCTATTACATATAACAGCACCCTAACCGTATCGGTCATAAACCGTCATGACCGATACGGTGCTGTTGGCAACCTTCGGGTACGGAACCCTAAAAAGTAACTGTTTAATTAAATGTTAAGCCGTAAGTCCTTTCTTTACAGTCGAATTACTATATGACAAAACTAATATTTACCGTTCTCTGCGTAAAGATCTAATATAATATTATCTTTGTTGTTCTCTTAGTTATATTGATAATGTGAAAGCATCTTTATGTCCTCGTTGGTAAAAGGATAATTTACGATGAAAAACATGATTGTTAAATTGTAAAATGTTGATGTTGGAAATCCGCTACTGCTGAGTTTCTTGCCAGCTTTATCTCGGCAGAATCTGCCTTATGACCTGATGTTCCAAAAGTTCTTATGAAGTTAGTCTTACTACCGGGAAAAAACGAATTGAGGATTTTTTGATTTTAGGTTTTTTCTTGCCAACTTCTTGTCGGGAAAGTCTGCCTTCTTAACCGATGATAGAGTCACTTGCAAGAGACTTGACGTTTCAATAGACCTTTTAACATAAGCCTTACTAGTTGGAATAAATGAATTTAAAATGTTTTCATGTAATTTTAGGTTGTTTCTTGTCAGCTTCCTCTTGAGAGAATCTGCGTTCCTAAACGATGGTAGAGTCTCTTTCAACAGTGCAATAGGATTTTTTGATGTAATTTACGGTTGTTTCTTGCCAGTTTATTCTTGGGTGAGTCTGCCGTCCTAACCGATGGTAGAGTAAATAAATAATAATAAATAATAAATATACTACGACAATACACATATCGCAACCTAGTCCCAAAGTAAGCGTAGCTTGTGTTATGGGTACTAAGATAGCTGATGAATATTTTTTTTATGAATATAATACACATAAATACTTATAATATACAGATAAACACCCAGACACTGAAAAACATTCATGTTCATCACACAAACATTATCCAGATGTGGGAATCGAACCCACGACCTTGGACTCAGAAAGCAGGGTCGCTGCCCACTGCGCCACCCGGCCGTCAACTAGTAACTTTCAACAGTGCTTATAAAGTAGGCCTACTTTAAATATACGAATTTTGATAGGGAGAACAGCCAGTAGTAGAGTCATCTCCAACAGATTTGAAGTTTCAGAAGAGCTTATAAAAGGTCTAATCGAGATAAATGAATATTAAATTTCGAATTACGTTATTCCAGGTATAGTGACAACTACGCGAGTCACTCACGCGTCCCCCGCAGCAGCGTACGCTCACTCGGCGGACCGGAAGTGGGAAGCGGACGCAGACTTGCCAAGACAAGGCCTTCGTTGCGAGGACATAGCTAGCCAACTCGTAGGAGGGCGTGTCGGCAGTAGTATAGACGTGAGTTTTATTTCCGTGATATGTCAGCCTTTCGTATGTCAGCCTGTCGATTCGTAGAAGAACCAGAGTTACCGACATAGCTCAACAAGTCGCGAAGCGGAAGTGGCGATGGGCCGGGCACATAGTTCTGAGAAAGGATAGACGTTGGGGTCCCAAGGTGCTGGAATGGCAGCCCCGAACTGGTTAGCGCAGCGTTGGTCGACCCCCAACGAGGTGGACAGACGACATTAAGCGCGTTGCAGGTAGCCACTGCATCCAAGCGACACAAAACCGTGAAATTTGAAACTCCCTACAAAATACCTATGTCCAGCAGTGGACGTCTATCGGTTGATATGATGATGACAATGATGGTGAAGTGATGATGCAGTCTATGGTATCGGGCTAACCTGTTAGATGTATAGCCGAATTATCAAAATCATACCCCTTATCGGTATTTACGCGACATCGAACCGGAACGTTAAATCTCTTAGCGTCTTAGTCGGTAGGTTGGTGACTAGCCAACACCGATGCCTCCCACCAGACAAAGACAAACTGATGAACTACTTTATTAACCGCAGCCATGTTAGACTACATCATCACTTAATCACACATTTTAAATAGAATTTAAAAAAAAAAACTTTGGGTATTGGTTATACAGCTAATAAGGAAAACTTGTGCGTCAAAATGGAGACGCTAAGTCCTTCAGTATGAGGATATTGTGAATTAGCTCATCAATACGAGTAGGCTTTATTGTTGAAGTAATTATGCATGGCCTTATAATTAGGCTCTGTCGACTAAGACACTGTTATATTCAGCTATTTAATAAACTCAAAGACCAAGTCAAAGTCAAATATTTCTTTACTCAAATAGGCACATAGATGGCAGTTTTGATGCGTACATCACATGTAAAATATGACATAGAAGTGAGTTTATTAAATTCGATTACTAAATTCGTCAACTTAAAAGTAAAGCTACGAGGTTTCCAAACGCTTAAGTTGGCTTTAGATCTTGCTGATATAAATATTTTGCAATAACATGTTAGGAAAGACGTACTCAAATAGCCTTTATTTCTGTTATTATAAAAGTTTCTCCAGAATAAAGATTTACACATTATATTGCTTCTAAGGTACTTAATCTATATTTCCCAAATGATGTCTTATAACTATGTATGGCTTTTTTTAATGTAAAGTACGTGCTTTTATATGCAGAAAAATATTGTATTTAAATAGATATATAATTCCATCTGTTATTTCTATTGGGGTTTATTGTAATAAAGTTTTTCTATTCTATTATGTATTTAAATAATCAACAAATCTAAATAGGACCATTTCAATTTTTGCAAATTTCTCTAAAAATAACGGAGTTACGTCCGAACATATATAAAAAATGCCACACACCTAACATGTAATCCCGTTACCACCTTAGACTCCATCATCAAATGAGATTGCGGTCAAGGGCCAACTTGAACAGAAATAAAAAAATAAAAAAAAACCGAACTTTAAGGAAGTCGGTTTTATATATATATATAAATTATTGATTATAAAACTATCCTTGAAATCCTTACAGGTAATTTTTGGAGGTGGGAGAAAAAACTTCTATTCAAGAAATGACAAAGACTCAAGCGGCAATTTTGGGTACAGGAATGATGGGAGAAATCTCATAAGAGAGTGGCTTCTAAATAAACAGAGTCATGGAGTCGCACCAACGTACATAGAGAACAAAAGAGAACTTCTAAATCTTGATAAGCGGAAACATAAGACTGTATTAGGACTGTTTGCTTCAGATCACATGCCTTACAACCTTGAAGCTGGGATTAGTGATCCATCATTGAGTGAGATGACACAGAAAGCTATAGAAATTTTATCGCAAAATCAGAATGGATATATGTTATTTGTTGAAGGTATGTTTTTACAACATTTAATTGCATGAATTAATAGATAAATAAAAAAAAAATTATTTATGACATACACACTTTTATTTTACGAAAGTAGAGTTTTTTTTTTTTAATTCTTTAAAAACCCTTGGGGGTCCGTTATTTTCGTCGGGATTCCAAACTTTAATCTGTACCAAATTAAATATATATTGTAGCTGGATGATCAAATAAGGAACATCCATTCATCCATACCTTTGCTTTTATAAGTCTAGTGAGATTACCATTTTGCGTAAGTAGTACCTACATTACTAGTATATACAGAAAAACACAAAGAAAACGAACAAATCACTCATGATCGAAATAAAATAAGCAGCAAGTAACATTAAGAATTCATTTCAGGGGGAAGAATCGATACAGCTCACCATGAAACTAAAGCACGTAAAGCATTGGATGAAACGGCTGAACTGGCTAAAGCCGTAGAAGCAGCTCTACGCATGGTGGACCCTGAAAACACTCTAATAGTGGTGACCTCGGACCACAGTCACACTATGAGCTACAGCGGGTACAGTAAGCGAGGATCTGATATCTTAGGACTGGCTAATGCTAAGGTACTTGTGACTTTTAAGGAGTCTATAACGTGAAACGGAATTACCAAATAATCTTGAAACGTGCATACGCATAAGGAATCACCCTGTAAAAATATTAAATCAAAAGAAGCACATTTATTTTTCCATACAAACTAACTCAAAACATTCAAAGTGTTTATGACAACCCTATTGGAGATCAAAGACCTATACGTGCATAGTACCAACGCTACGCGACGCGTACCTAATATAGCGACAGGAGTCACTTGATTTGCATGTGACAAATGGCGTCCCAACGAAATCCACCCTAATAGAAGCAGCGTGATCGGTATTTGCTCTAAAACTATCTCTTCTCTTCTGTACCCACCTGTGGGAAATTAATAGGTTCAAGATTAAGATGATATAACCTATTATTACTAAGTTCAGTAAGTAGGCAATGGTTAAAAGCTGATTTGCTTATATATAGACAGCGGGTTGGCGCAGTGGGCAGCGACCCTGCTTTCGGCCATAGGTTCGATTCCCACAACTAGAAAAATGGTCGTGTGATGACCATGAATCAATGTGAGATGGTGATAACGAAAAAAAAATAACAACCGGCTTAGTTTTTGTGGGCTTCTTCTTTGACCAGAGCGCGTTTGGAACCCTCGTAGCCTTAGTTTTATGTTGACGAATTTATTTATCGCCATCAACTCACTCCTATGTCACATTTTACATGTTGTGTACGCATCAAAAGTGCCATCTATGTGCCTATTTGAATAAAGAAGTATTTGACTTTGACTTTGTGAACTCCCTGTAGAACTCCCTGCAAAAGACCTATGTCCAGCAGTTGACGTCAGTTTGTTGAGGTGATGATGAACATGAATGTTTTTCGGTGTCTGGGTGTTTATCTTTATATTATAAGTATTTATGTGTATTATATTCATAAAAATACTCATCAGCTATCTAAGTATCCATAGCACAAGTTACGCTTACTTTGGGGCTAGATGGCGATGTGTGTGTATTTAGTTAAGTAAGTTGAGTATATTCATTTAATTTGAGTTTTTTTTTTCAGTACAATGCCTCGGACAATTTGCCATACAGCACTTTAAGCTACGCCAATGGACCCGGCTATAAGCCGCCCACGGACTTTAGGAGACATAATCTTATGTTGGATAATATGAGTAAGCATATGTTATCCTAGTATTGGTTTAAGTCGAAGGTAAAATGATAATTTATAATTTCTGAATTTTCTCTAGTCTGCTAGGAGGCTTTGACAGTGAACAGTAACCACTATCTATATCTATACTAATATATAAATCTTTAGAGTTTTTTACGGTTGTTCCGTTAAAACTATTAAACTATACATCCTATTGAATTGAAATTTTGCATCCATGTAGAGGATACATTGACTTTATGGATAGGCTAACTTTTTTATAAGTGTTAAATTTCCGAAGTGTATAGCGGGGGCGTTAATGATTAGAACAAAATCATAAAAAACTAAATTTTGGATTTTAACTCTCTTAGACATGAAATTTGGACAGATTTTTTTTGGCTATGTTACGAGCAAACAAGAATGTATTGAATGAAGTTTAAATCACAAAATCGGTTACGGGGGTGCTAATGAAAAAAAATTAAAACTTTATACTAAAATTCCCACAGACTTAAAATTTAATAAAAGTTTCATGTTTGTTAAATTAAGGTCACTTACTATCAGATTTCGAAAAATTTTAGCCCTAGAGGAGATTGTGGGGGCGTTAAAATTATTTATATAATTATAATTGTTGATAACTTCCTAAAGGTTTTTTTATAGTAATAAAGGATGGACCAATCCAATGGGGTAACCTAATGGTTCGTGAAAAACCATAATTTGTTATATAAACTGAGGAACACTTTGAATGCCATGCAAGGAACACATCCTATGAAATGACATCCTTCGGACTGGAACGCAGCTTAGCAGCTTAAATAGGCATGGGGGTAGTAGGGACTTCCCTGGACAAGCTTGGCCACAAAATGCTTTAATAGGTACTACTACTAAAATTTTAAGTGCGGAAGAGTCTATGTAAGATTTGCAGTCATTGCAACTATCTATAATTTCCAAATAATACTGATTGCCTCTGGAAGTAGGAGAGACATCTTTAGTGCTAAAACACATATCTATATATATAAAAATGTTATGGTATTTTTGTTTTTTGTACGCTTCAAAAACTCAAAAAGTTCTGAAATTTTATGCATGATATATAATACGCATCAAGGATTGTTTTTATCTATTTTTCTCAACCATTCAATCAAAATGTGCCACAGCGAAGCGTGGTAGGGTACAACTAGTAGTGTATGTGATTACACTGTCTCGTGTGTTCCTGAGCAATGTTACTACGTCAGTATTACCCGAGCCGCAGGCGAGAGTAGACGTGTGACAGTTGCTCGTGAGCATTGCCGAGCCAGTGACTAGGGGACGCTATCAGATCCTACAACCACCTTTCTACGCTAAGCGATTAGCGATAAAGCTTGGGTGTAAATGATTGCTCTAACCAGGTTGCTTTTCTAATAATTTAATATAAATAACAAAAAAAAAAAAAAAACACCCGGCTTAGTTTGTTGTGGGCTTCTCCTTAGTCCAGGACGCGTTTGGAACCCTCGTAGCTTTAGTTTTAAGTTTACAAATGTGGTTATCGCCATCATCTTACTACCGTGTAATTCTTATGTACGCATCAAAAGTGCCACGTATGGGCCTACTTAAATAAAGATATTTTTGACTCTGACTTTGACTTTGAGATATAGTTTTAATGTAACTGCCATACTCCCTGACAGGTTAGCCCGCTACCATCTTCACTAACCAACAGATGAGATTGCATTCAAGCTAACTTGTAGTGGAATGAAAAATGTTAAATAAAGATATCGTTCTTTCTTTCTTTTGTCAGTTAATTAAAACTTTTCATTGCAGACAGCTTGAACTACACTTTCCCGTCGATGGTGCCAATTCCACGGGAGACACACGGGGGTGAAGATGTAGCGGTGTTCGCTAAGGGCCCCTGGGCACACCTGTTCACCGGCAACTATGAACAGAGCTTTATACCTCACGCTATAGCGTACGCTGCTTGTATAGGCCCCGGACTTACTAAATGCAATTTATGATAGAATTCTATATTATAAAAAATATTATGACAATAAGTGAGCTTAGCTCGTGTTATGGGTACTAAGATAACTGATGAATTATATACATGAACACTTATAATATACAGATAAACGATATTTAAAAAAAGCAGTTGCGGCTCATCATACTGTCGATGACTCTTAAAAGCATGTACTCTCACATAAATATTTATTTTGTACTAAAGTATCGAAATAATTATGTGTTGTTATTATAAATATTAGTTTATTTTTATGTTTCAAAAAAAAATCGAAATTCATTTATTTCAAGTAGACCTAATTAATAAGCACTTTTGAAACGTCAAGCCAGTCTGTCTGTAGTGACTCTACCACTGGTTCGGAAGGCAGATTCCACTGAGAAGAGCCGGCAAGAAACTCAGCAGATTGCTCTTTTCATGTCAATTTTGTATTTTTTTTCTTTTAACATTAATTCTTGTGCCTAAATATGAACAACCTCGATAGCAGCTTCATTTTTGTGCCTTTTGGAGTAGAGACCTTAGGACCGTGGGGTCCGGAGGCAAGAGCCATTTTCAAAGAATTATCGAAAAGGGTTATCGAGTCTACCGGTGATCCTAGAGCGGTCAGTTACCTTGGCCAACGAATTAGTTTGGCCATCCAAAGCGGCAATGCTGCCAGCATCTTAGGAACTGTGCCTCGCTGCGGTGGTTTCGAGGACGTTTTAGATTTTATTTAGTTTTAAATAATTTATTTTAGGTTATATTTATAAAACAATAATAATATTATACTAATGTGGCTTACATAATCTGTAAATTATTGACGTGTATATTGCAATTAACGATAATTACATTAATATAGTGTATTGCCAGTAATTATGATCACAAAACACACAGCTGGACATCCTGCCCACAGCTGGACATGAATATATATATTATTATATTAACTATATTATTTTTATATCGGAGATCGATAGTCCAAATTTATTTATTTAAAAGGAAAATAAATCGATAAAAGACTTAATTTACGACCATAATAATATGATAGCTTTTAGGTTATTTGACTCATCTTTAATGGTTCATTTAATTATTATGAAGTTTTATCATTCCTTGAGATGAATCATTTTATTTCACCGTTTATGTATTTAGGTTGTATTAAAAATTACTCTTGATTTAAAATTATCTTCATTTTATATCAGAACCCACGAAGTATAATTCTTTTTGTGTTTTTAAGCCTCTAGACTATAAGTAAAGGCTACAAGGGCCTTTATTTTACACAACGATTTAAATAAATACTGTTGTTTTAATTATTAATTTATAGTTACATTGTTTAAAATAAACGTAATTAATTTATTAATATTTAATTTGTGAAATACTCGTGTTAAAATAAGATATTAGTAGATATAATATAACTAATGTAAATTAAGCGAAAATAAATTATTTTTATTTGATATGATTTCATATTTTTATTTTCATAAAATTCCTTTTGGCTAATGCGTGGAATAATAGGAAAAAAATTACTCTTTGCAAATAACCTAGGGCGATTCTAAAGGACTGGATAATGGAAAACTATGAAATATTTCGCCTTGCTTTTGTGAAGATTCCTTCTCGTTGTGGGAGGAGACACTGAACCCACAGCCTTTGACTCAGAAAGCACTGCGCCAATGGGCCGACACTCGTCAATTATTTTTGGACCGTTGTTCCCGATTTGCATCACTATTATAATAATCGCAGACCCGCATTTGAGCAGTGTGGCGGATCTAGATCCCTTTTTCTTATGAGTGAAGGCATCGAGGGTGATGTACTAAACCAGTAAGAATTAACATCGTATCTTAGATTGCATCATCACTTACCAGCATGTGCGATAGCAGTCAAGGGCTAAGTTGTAGTGGAATAAAAAATAATATTAGTCGCCTGCGTTCTTCATCCGCGTTTCTACGGTATCCCGCGGGAACTTTTTGTTTTGCTGGGAGAGTAATGTAAAGTACGTTACTCAACGTCCTTTCAACTAACTCTATGCCAAAAATTAAGTTCATTGTTGGCTTAGTTAGGGCGAAATGAAACGACAAACAAACAAACAAATAAATAAAGAAACACACTTTTTCAATTCGCATTAATAAGTAAAAGGGTATTTTCGGACAAGCATAAAATTAAACAATCTTATGATAGTTCCCATATATAAAATAATATTCAAATATAGTATATGTAATTTATTTCATAATAGCAGTCTATACAAAATGGCAAGGATTCTTACACAATAAATAAAAAAACAAATATTGAGAAGTGACATTTTGTGCCTTATATATGATTTCAAGGCTATTTAGAATTAATTTGGACATACATACTTACGTCACCACTTTTTTATCGTGTATTTACTACACAATATTTACAAAAAAATGTTTGAATTAAATAACTTTAACAATGTTTGGTTGTAAAGATTTTGATGAGAGTAACACTTTAATACATTTTCTAGACCACCGCATCCGAAATGGCGGGTAGATTTGCGTATGATTTGTGGCCAATAAGACTCTTGCTTGACTCGTCGCACCTTGTGATTGCTTGTTACTCTGCAAGCCACACTGGACGCGAGTTCGACATATTGGCTTCGTTTCAATTATAGTTCCTTATTGCGTGATGCAAAAAGGAACGGAACAACAGAAGAGATATTCGGATAATACAATGGACATGAATTATATGGAAACGTAGAAGACGCCTTTGACGTCTTTATTTATAGTCGTATTTTAAGACAAAACGTACTCTCACGCAGAAGTTAACATAGCGTAAACTGTACACTATTTATAACTAAAAGGGTTTATACATTTGTTTACTTTAAACAAAAGCTACAAGTTTCACAAATAGGCCCACATCAAATTGAGATGAATATCTAATATATGAAATTCTCGTGTCGCGGTATTTGTAGTTAAACTCCTCCGAAACAGCTGGAACGATTCTCATAAAATTCGGTATGTCTGCGAATCGGACAACAACTATTTTTCATCCCCCTAAATATGGTCTGCTAGTGTTTCTTCTTCTTCTATATATATAAAATAAAGTTGTGTTAGTTACACCATTTATAACTAAAAAAACGGCTGGACCAATTTTTTTGGTATTTGATTATTTGGATTCCTCTTAGACCGGGATAGGATAATGAGTATTAAAATATAACATTTGTGTTGTGCAAATGATTTACTAGTTTAACTTCCGTGAAAGAATACCCTTATATATACAATTAATCTATATAATAATTATTGACAATAATTATAATGACATAAGCGCTTCATTTGTTACATATATTTCTATTTTATTAAGTTCAATAAATACATATTTTTATTTTCATAAATTATAATAACTTAGAGAGTCTATATGAAAAAATGAAACTCCAAGTTGGTATCAAATTAGGGTTTCATTATTTCACGAGAGAGGTAATGATTACCTGTAATAATAACTAAAATTGATTTCATGACGATAATCTGGTGAAAGCTGAAAAGGAAAAAGTATCTAAATACTTGGACCTTGCTCACGAGATTACCGCCATGTGGAATGTTCAGGCGACCGTTATTGTTCCGATCGTCGTTTCAGTCAATGGTCTGCTCGCGAAAAGCTTTGACCAACATCTTAAGAAGCTTTCGCTTGGTTGTTGGATCAAGGGTCGGATACAGAAGGCAGTAGTCCTTGAAACGGCGCGTATTGTGAGGAGGTTCCTCACTCTGGAGCCCTGACCGCTGGTTACTTGACATTCAAAAGCCCCGCAAGCGGAGGGTGGATGTTTTTTTTTATAAATTTTTAAAAGTGTTTATTATTTAATTTTAAAGCATTGTTAAGTTTTAAAAAAAAAATGAAAAAGAATAAATGATAGAAAATATGATAATAACTAAGAAAGAGTTCCAGTTGATCTGCATTAGATATATAAATTTTTCCTCCCAGGGCTTTCAATTTTTTAAATAGTGTTTATTAAAATAGTTGTAGGTACTTTAACATTCATCATCATCGTCTTACTCCTCCTTACTCAATGAGAGAAGGGCTGGCTAAGTGCGGATTAGTGGACTTCACACGCCATAACATAACCTAGAAAAGTTAGAGGTGCGTGCCCGGATTCGAACTCGCCTCCCCGAAATCGAAGCCGACTTCTTAACCATTAGGCTTTCACCGCGTATTTTACAAAAGTTTTTTATTTATTTTGCCATGTGGTGACGGCAGATCTGAACACAATTGTCACCTGCCCTGCTCTTCCCGCTACTAAGGGAACATAACAGAGAATCAACAGCAGTGTTTTCTGTGCTACTACTACCGTCTACGTATGTATTCAAGTTGGGAGAGATAAAGGTCTCTTCAAACCAGTCCAGCAGTGGGTTATGAGCTATTAAGGTTGATGATGATTTTACGAACGTGTTTAAAAGTATTGCTTTCTTATATGAAATTATATATCCATGCCCGTTTTTAAAGGGTACGAATTGTGAAAGGGCTACGAATGGGAGGTCCAACATGCGTTTTAAGAGCGTTCAAATCAGCGTCCTTTGTGTGACCAATCAAAAACGCGCCCGTCCGATAAGTCTTGTAATTGGTCGCATTCAGAACGCAAACTTTAACGCCGGTAAGAAAACAGAATGGACTTCGAAGCGTGGCTATCGCTTAACTGACTCTTTGCTTAACATATGCGAGACAGTAAGTCACGACAGACCTTGAACGTGTTTGGCAAGCGAATTTAGTTTCTACACTGGTATCGTTAGGTAATATTATAGTAACGTTAACAATAACAGAGCTTCATAAGGTCAATAACTAAGTAAGAATCAAGCTATACAAACAAAGGTATAAATATCGGAAATTAATTTACGCAAAATCTTAATAGAAAATGTTTGGCGAAACGTCTTTGTCGGTAACCGTGGTTAGGCCACGAACCGAGCCTCCTACCAGAAATCACAAATTCCCAAATTGCTTCTGCTGAAGAATGAACCCGTGACCTTATAAGACCGAAGCGTTTGCCACTGCGCCACAATGCCTATGTTCGTTAGGTTAATAACTAAGAAGACATTTAAGTTATTTAACGATAATACTAGGAGATTATAAAACGAGAAGCACACAGTTCAAAAATAAGCGCATACAAAAAAGAAAGCTACACAAATAACAGGTAATCACAGATAAAATTACAATTATTGTAAATATTGAGCAAACGTCATTTACTCGTTGTCTTAAAGATCACAAAGTAACCATAATAATCTTAACGGTACCTATTTAACAGGGGCCTTACTGCCATCGCAAGATTCAGTATTATTTTAATATTGTTGACGCTCTTGTTGCAGAATTATATTCCTTGTTTAAAACTGTAATTTGTTAAATAATACTGGTTTAAACGACGGCAGTTAGCCCTAGCTAACCATATTTAAAGCCTTTTACTTAAGTTATAACTTAGTAATAAAAATTAGTAATATATTCTCACAAAGAAGGAAGAATTGTAGTACCGTTTTGAAGTAGATCGGGAAGAAATCTCAAATTAAAGATCACTAAAGACAGGTTAACCGTCCCGTATAAGGAAAACCTATGCCCAATGGGCTTACACTGTGTTTAACTGCAGTTCTAATCCATACTAGGCCAGCAAGTGGACTACGGTCTAGCCCTTCTCATTCCGAGAAGAGATCCGTGCTCTGTAATGGGGCGGTGATAGGTTTGTGGCGGTCTCCATATTATCTTACTAGATGGCGCCACAAGGATCCTGCATCGCGCCGGCGATGTGTTTATAAATAACTTCCAAAGATGAATGGTTGGACCTCGGTCCCCAAGCACGATCACCCGCTCGGAGGAAGATCTTCCTATTGTTACGGTCGAACGCATCAACATAGCTCCCGTACAGGTTAACATGACGATGTGGAAAGACGACATCAAGCGGGATAGCAGCCGCTGAATACAACTGGCGCAAGACTTAGATGCAGCATTAGGTGAATATCCACCGGTTAAGATTATGATGATGAAGATATTCCAGTAGTTCAGCAACGACCATTTCTACATCTGCTGAAAAGAGAAAAACAAAATGTTTAGTTTGCGTTTGGTACAATCAGGTAAGGCTATAGTAGATTATTTGTAGTGGAATAAAAAAATCCTTTAATAGACGTGGATAACCTTTGCTTAAGTAACATCTATAATATACAAATGAATCACCGAATGTGTTGCTGAGCGTAAATCTCGAGAGCAGCGGAACCGATTTCGCTAATTCTTTTTTTAGAATATTTCTTGAATCGATCGATAATTGATCGTTATTCTCACTAAAACTTGAGAACGGTTGAACCGATTTGGATAATTATAGTCTTGAAATATTCGCGAAAGTCTAGGTAAGGGTTAAACGGTGAAAAAAATATATATAATTCTTCGGAACGTCGTGTCCCCTAACTCCTTTAAGCATTTGGACCGATTTTATAAAATGTTCCTGACTGGTTTTACAACACAATTGGACTCGGTAGATGGCGCTGCTTTTATTTCATATAAATAAGTTATAAAAAACTGATATAATATAACTCTGGCCAAATGAGTATGTCGACCTCCCCTGCGCAATGGTGAGCTTATAAATGGGATGTTTCCTTGGATTCGATCCTCAGCAGTTTGGGAATTTATAATTTTCGAATTATCTCTGGTCTGGTTCGGTGGGGTGATTTACGAGGCTAGTTAACCTACTGACACTGACTGATTCAGCACTCCGGTACAATGCCGCATAGAAACCGATTATGGGTCAGGTTTAATATAACTGCTATGCTCCTAACAGGTTAGCCCGCTACCTCTTAGACTGCTTTATCACTAAATCAGGTAAGGTTATAGTAGCTTATTTGTACTGGAATAAAAATATCCTTTAATAGACGTGGATAACCTTTGCTTAAGCAAAAACGTACCAAATTTGTTTATTTTTCTTAAATTATCTAATGTACAGTTTAAATATTTGCTTAATGATATCAAATTAAGATAGTGTATTGTTATAAGGAAGGCGTCAATTAGTTTTGTGATAAGAACTGACGTATGAAATTAAATGCAATTCTCACCGATAGACAAGTATAAGATATATCATCGTATAAACCCATTACCGGGCCACGACACAGCCCGAGTTTCCTCCCACAATGAGAAGCGTTTAGGCCGCAGTCCATCACACCGGCCGAGTGCGGATTGGTGGACTCTACACTCTTTTAAGAACATTAAGGAGAACTCTCAAGCTTGCAGGTTTCCTCACGATGCTTTCCTGCACCGTTGAAGCTAGTGATAATATTTGAATATTTTTAAACGCACATAACACAAAAGTTAAGCTGAAATCCTAACCACTAGGCTATTACTGCTCAAGGGGTTGTAAGTGGCTTAAAACCATCCCCGATAAGAGGATCAAATGCTTGTTGTTCTCAGAGATTACTGCGAAAAACCGAAGAAAAAACTTTAAAAAAAAAATATGTTTATGTGGCTGTATATAATATAATAATAATAATAATAAAACATTTATTGAAACAAAAATGTTACACAGAATATCAATACAACAGTAGAAAGAAAAAGAAATACAACACAAAAAGTAAAACAATTTCACATGAATTTAATTTAATATGTATACATATTTACACTAGCACTCTCTTTGCTGTTCCTTACTGTCAAAGGTTACCTGCTAAGAGATTGCTTGCAGCAACAAGGCTGCCTTTGATTGCCTAAATTTTTTTTAATGTATATTTTGATGTTTGTGTGCAATAAAGTATTTCCTCAGCTAGATAATTTCGTCATGATCGGCATAGGTTCTTAATCGAAACCTTGATTATAATTTACTAATCGTGATGATACTTTCTGATACTTCAGAAAGAAAGTCAAAACATAATATCATAGTGGTTTAAAGAGACTTGTTTATCAAAAGTTTATACACTGAATTATTTACTGTTTGGCGTCTTATTTGGACAGCTTTGTTTACCATACAGTCTTACTAGACAAACATTACATTACATTATTTTAATTTACGACCATTGTGTAATGTGAACAACACGCGTGCAGAAGTTTTAATCAAACATGCCTACAAGATGTAAAGTATCATATAACTTTGCAATATAATCCATTAGTTTTAAAAATAAATAAATAAGTCAACTACTTCAATACACACATCGCCATCTAGCCCCAAAGTAAGGGTACCTTGTGATATGGGAACTAAGATATTTTTTTTTATGGATACAATATACATAAATACGTATCACATACAGATAAATATCCAGACACTGAAAAACCTTAATTTTCATCACACAAACATTTTCCAGTTATGGGAATCGAACCCACGGCCTTGGCTTCAGAAAGCAGGTTCGTCGACCACTGCGCCATTTGGCAGTCAAAATATTTGTTTAAAACTAGATTAAGACTTTTTAGAAATAAACCCAGCGAATCACAGAACTGCCTCGTTAGACCACGTGTGTTACCACGGTGTGGTGGGTCTGTAATACCGTTTACTCTATAACGGATTGATTATAGGCTGAACAATATTATGACTTATTGCATTTGTAACATTACCAATCACTACAAAGTCTCCTTCCAGAATGAGAAAGGCTTAGGCCGTGGTCCACAAAGGTGTTCATTGGTGGACTTCACACGCCTTTAACAGCATTATGGAGAACTTTCTGGTATGCAGGTTTCCTCACGATTTTTACCTTCACAATTAAATCAATTAGTTATATTAAATTGCTTAAAAGTGATTTAAAATATCACTTGCTTCAACGGTTAAGGAAAAAGATTGAGTAAACCTGCATGCATTAGAGTTCTCCATAATGTTCTCAAAGGCGTGTTAAGCTCACCAATCCGCACTTGACCAGCGTGGTGGACTGAGCCCCAAACCTATCTCATTGTGGGAGTCCTATAGTGGAACGGTAATAGGTCGATATGCTATAGTGATGAAGCTTCGAAGAGTTAGAGTTGAGGCCGGGTATAGAACTCGTTCCCCCCGAAAGGCGAAGTCCTATCTACTAGGCTATCATAACTTAGCATGTAGCTATGTATCAAAAGCATAATGAAAGATGAATAGAAGAAGAGGTTATCAAATTATATTAAACTATTGCCGTGTGATGACGGATCGGTGATTAGAACTCACCACCCCTCCTCTGCCCACTGGAGTTGTACGAGGAAACTGAGGGAATATATATAACAGCGTCCTCCGTGCTAACACTACCATCTTCTGCAATCACGACCCATCTGCCCAGCGTTGAGTGTGGGCAAATATTGAGGAAATAATAAACTTATGCCCGTTTTAAATAAATAAGTGACGCCTAAATTAAGAAGATTCCGAGGTGTACCTCAACCGTTCACCATTAGTTATCACCTAAGAGTTGGTGAAACGTTTTTTTTTCAATAGACATCGCCTAATGCATTAGGCATTCGATTTAAGCGATGCCTTGGTTTAGTGAAAACAGACATTACACACACACTATTAAAATACTGAGTCATTTCCAATCCTTAAACATTATATACCTACAGATATCTAGAAATCGTGACATTTCCGTATATGGCGGATTTTCTCGCACTTAAATCTTGGAATTCAACCCAAGTTGTTTTTTTTCATTAGAGTCGATCGCTTCTTGCAATAAAGTATAATGTTGTATTGTAATATTTCAATGTTGTGTTCATGATTCAACGAACCGATAGTAAAATACCTAAGTTTATTTGTGATTTAATGTTTTAGCAACTGCAGGTTATTTCTTTACTTATATCTCACCTGATCAATTTCACTTCCAATTTATTCAGCATAATAACACATAATGTTACATTTATAATACAATATTTAAAATAAATCAAAATTTTATAATGTAACGTATGTACACCCAGATTGGGCGCAGCCATTTTTTTTTTATGAATTTTAATAACAGAATTTTATGAATTTTAATGACATATAAGTCGTATAGTAGGGAAACCTGCTCTATGAGGTAATTTTTTAATATTTTATTAAATTTATTGTCATTTTCAGTGTTCCTAATAAAATCTGATGTCAATGTCAAAGTCAAAGTTTAAATATTTCTTTACACAAATAGGCACATATATGGCACTTTTGATGCGTTAATTACATACAAAATGTTTGCATAGCATGGTACATAGATGGTTAGTGATGATCAGTCTAAGATGGTAGCGGGCTAACCTGTTAGCGTGTGACAATTATATTAAACCTCGACCGGTTTCTACGCGGCATTGTACCGGAGTGCTAATTCAGTCAGTGTCAGAAGGGTAACTAGCCGCGTCAATCACTCCGTCGAACCAGACCAGAGTCTATTCAGAAATTATTCCACTCTTCACTCACAAATTTTATTAAACTAATCTCGGCCACCACTCCTAGGCTAAGTAGATTGTATAATGAATTTAGTGCTAAAAGTGAGTGTATTGATTTGTTAAACGATACATTAGGAAAATTTAAAACTAAAATTATTAAAACGTTTGGCACTCCGCTAGAAGGTGACTCGTAATTTGATGATCAGGTACCCCAACTTTGTTTTCTAATTTCCTTAAATATTAAAATTGGTAATGTAAGTTTCTATTTCTGTTTAAATTTAATTATTAAGTACTTGACGGCCGATTGGCACAGTGGGCAGCAACCCTGCTTTCTGAGTCCAAGGCCGTGGGTTCGATTCCCACAACTGGAAAATGTTTGTGTGAAGAACATGAATCTTTTTCAGTGTCTGGGTGTTTATATGTATATTATAAGTATTTATGTATATTATTCATAAAAATATTCATCATTACCCGTAACACAAGCTACGCTTACTTTGGGACTAGATGGCGGTGTGTGTACTGTCGTAGTATATTTTTGTTTATTATTTATATATACATATCTTTTAATAATGCTTGTATAAAATTGAGTTATCGTACATACTAACCAGTGCATGCTGTGACTACCTATAAGTGAAATTATGTGTCATTAGTAACCTAAGGCTAGCTTTATTCATAACTATAATACATGTAATTTTGTTGGTAGTCCTAATAAAAATAAATAAAATAAATAAATAAATAAATTATAAATTCCCAAATTGCTCCTTCTGAGGATCGAATCCCAGAAAACATTCCACTTATGAGCTCACCATTGCGCCAGAGAGGTCGACATACTCCTTTTTCCAGAGTTATAATATGTCAGTTTATTATAATATGGATTATAACTTTTTTACAACGCATCGTACTGGATCGCTAAATCTTTGATTGTAGGTAACTAACCACGCCGAAGCTTACCACCAAGCCTGGCCAGAGAAAATACTCGCGCTGGGCATTGAACCCGAGACCTCCATCTTATAACGCCACAGCGATCGCCATTACACCGATACCGCCGATTACGCCAAGTCAAAGAAACTTAACTACTTGATATTATATGATCTTGATATGATCTTGAAACACATATTTTGTGTTATACTTTTTTACCATTCTATTTAATCTACACTCAATAAAAACTAATAAGTATTAGAAATTCGAAAGTGTGTTTGTTCGTTTGTCCTTGCTTTACGCTCTAACTAAGCTACGAATCAAGTTAATTTTTGGCATAGACTTAGCTGAAAGGACGGAGTTACCTACGATTATTTTTGTTCCAGGATAACAATAATATATACATAAGCAGTTATGCTCTGGAACAATCTGCCTGCTGAAATCCGTGGAAGTAGTTCCCTTCCGATATTTAAGAGTCGTCTGAAGGACTACTACCTCTCTTTGAGTGATGAGATTTGAAGTAGATTCTTTATATTCTTTTTTTTTTTAACTGTGTGTTAAAATCTACTTATATATATTATGTTTGTTATATATTTATATATATTATGTATATTTTCTATTTATATATCATGTAGGTATATTTTATATATTACGTATATTTATTTAAATTATATATGTATTTGTATCTTTACATTTTGGTATTTATGTATATCTATCAACACTCTTGGCACTATCCCGTTCTCTTGCTGTAAGTCCTATCTACAAAGGTTGCCTGTAAGAGATTGCTTGCAGCAATAAGGCCGCCTTTGCATGTCTACATTGTGTACTGTATACTCCTTACTGTTTGTTTTCCTGTATGTTATACGTGCAATAAAGTGTTTCTTCTTCTTCTTAATATATATAAACAAATTGCTAGGTACCTAGTTAGGTTTTTTTTAATTTATTGATACATTTAGTAAAGATTTTAAGCTAAGATTCTGCCCGTGACATACAACTTGACATTTCGTACCCTGCAGTCCTGTCGTGACTACGATCTATGCAACTGGATCGAAATATCTAAGACAAATCCCATAATATTATCGTGGTATGTACCCGTTGAACTATATTTAAGAGATGTTAATAAAATTAGATGCACAATTGACCTTACTTTTAATGTCTCGCCAAACGGGAAAGGCAGTTTTTTAATTAACAAATATTAGGTTTCTCCAATAAAAGCTTTTAATGGTGAATTTCAAGTCACAATGTCAATGAAACTTGCAGTTACGTCACGGCATCGCGTAGCTGTCACGTTACAATAGCTCTATACAAATTTTAGTGCACCCAAGTTTTATCTCACCGATGACTAATAACACCTCTTTTCTCTTACTCACGAACCGCGTTCGACCTTCAGTGAATATGTAACTTACGTAGGTACATCGATTACCTAGTCACATCTATTTATGACAACAGATTCACTTTTCAGTAGGCCTTCGGTGTTTTTTTAAATCATTAACGATTTGTTTCAGGCAAATAGGTTGGCCTTTAAACATACGCATACAACTCTATCAATACAAACGTATAAATTAAAATTGTCAGTTATTAATGAGAAATAGCAGCTTTTAAAAAGTGCACTACCTTTTTATTAGAAAAAAAACAAACATTTTTTTATCGGTCTTTCTAATTGTTCTATCTAATCTCGTTAACTTCTGGATCGATTTTAACGGGACTTTCACAATTAGTTAAAAAAAAATCAAAATGAAAAATTCATTTATTTCAAGTAGGCCTAATATAGCACTTTTAAAACATCAAGTCTGTCTGTTTGTAGTGACTCTACCAACGTTTCGGAAGGCAGATTGTACCGAGAATAAGCTTGCAAGAAACTCAGCAGTTGCTCTTTTCTAACATCACTAACACGCTTATCACGATTACACAGAGAGAAAGACAGTAAGTAACATAGGCAAATTTTTATTACGAAAATCTACCTCTAAAGCATTGAAATTTAGGTGTATGCAAATTCTAAATTTTAAAGTTACTATAAATAGGAAAGAGTTGCCCTGAAATCCATCCCTAAAAGGTCGAAACGGGCTTTAAAGATTGTATCAAAGCCCTATGTTTTTAAACTTGACAAAACCATCTATGTTTTTAATCATAAAAGACAGTGGTAAACCTGAGCTTATAACTTGTCAATGAATTAAATAGCACTCAGTTATTAGCCCAAAACGAATGTTTTGGAGAAAGCGCTAAATGAAAGTGCAAACAGTATGTAAAGTGTGTTACAGTATTTCAAATACATGCAAGTAATATTGCGAGACGATTGAGCAGTAATTATGGTGTCAATATTCATATTGCGCTAAACAAAATTGTTATATTGGTATCATCATAATCATTATATCAGCACACTACAGGGCACGGAATACTTCCCACAATTGGGATTAGGTCGTAGTCCACCATGCTGGATCAGTTCCACTAAAAAATTGGTGAACTCCACACGCCTTTGCGGCCATTATGGAGAACTCTCAGGCTGGTTTCCTAACGATGTTATCCTTCAACGTCGAAGCAAGTGATATTTCTTTTTAATTGCTTAAAACGCACATAACTTTGAAAAGCTAGAGGTTGGTGTTGGGATTCCAACTCGGCCCCGAACGTGATGACGAAGCCCTAACCTATCGGCTATCACCACTTTGTATAGATAAATATATGGCTCTTCTATAAAATGCTCTTAAAATCTCTGCGTAGAGTCGAATATACCCAGAAGGTAATAAACTTTCTCGATCACGTCATGCTGAAGTGGAACATCCCGTTAATGGAACCTGTTTACCTGCCATCTTGACTTTGCATCGGTGACTAATAAAGAACAACATACCACAGGTTATTTATTTATTCCACTACAAGTTAGCCCTTGACTCCAATCTGAACTGGTCAGTGATGAGATTATAACCGGGCTATTCTATTAGTGTTTAAGTTAATATTCATTTATTTATTTATACTCTATATTTGTACACCACTCAGAAAATATTGACAAAAAAAAAGAACAAACACATGAAGAATGAAGCAGGATACAAAAGGCTTATCGCTAAGTAGCGATCTCTGCCAGGCAACCTTAGGATTAGGAAAACTAAAAAGAAAACGAATAGGTGAATATTAAACCCTATCCAAATCGTTAACGCCTACAACGCTAAATAGTCGTTAATAGTCGTAAACATCTTATCGGTAGAGTGGTAAATAGCCTCGGCCGAAGCCTCCCAGGAAACTAAATTTGTTGTTGCTCTTTAAAAATACTTAAAAACAGCTTCACAACCGGTTTTTTGGTTTTCAGATAAAATACTAAGACTCCTGACTCCTCCCTCTTCATCATCAACATCGTCATATCGACCCATTACAGGGCATGGGACTTCTCCCACAATGAGAAGGGGTTAAGGTCGTAGTCCACCACGCTGGCCCAGTGCTGTGAAATATATCTAAAAACCTGACTGTACGTCGATAATATCACTAACCGATTTCAAATCAGTTTATCATTTTAAAAACGCCGTCGATGTTACCAAAAACCTACAAACAAAAATACCGATTTTTGCGTAAGCTATTCTAAATTAACATATTCATATAATCTGATAATATAACCTCGACGGCATGTTATCAAATATCCTAAGAAAGTATGAATATTCATTAAAATATAACATGCAACATTGATTTTGTTAAAATTGGTTAGTCACATCGAACAGTCATAAATATTATATACATAAACATGAGTGTTCGGTTAATCTTTATAATCTAAGACAAACACTCATGCCTTTATCATTTTTAAATTTTTATACAAAAAACAAATTCTATACTTTGAGGTAAGTCAAGACAATTTAAAGCTTTTGGACGCAAAATTGATGGAGTTTTATAAGTGTGTGTGTGTGTGTGTGTGTGTGTGTGTGTGGCATCGTATTTTCCGAACGGATGAACAGACTATGATTTTGCTTTGGGAACGTTAATATTTAGAGAGATTTCTTAGCATTGTTTTATGAAAATCGGTCAAGATGAGCACCGCAAGAAAACATATGGTGCAAAAATGTTAAAGTTCCTGAAAACCATCCTTGGGAATTTGATGATTTTCCAGGATCAAAAGTAGTCTAGGTTTAGTACTTAGGTCTCAATCCTTTCAACAAATAACTCTATGCAAAAAATAAAGACGAATGGTCGCTAAGCAAAGACAAACAAACAAACACAATTTCACATTTATAATATTAGTATGGATTATTTATTAATCCTACTATATATTTAGTAGTTTAGCACTTATATACTTATATATACACAACAATTAGATGATGAAGATTTCCTAACTATGTATTTAAAAAAAATTAAGCTTGTTTTTATCAAATCTCTACCTACCTTAAGATTTTTTTAAAACCACTTATTTGTTTTCACTAACCGCTGTTTATATATACACAACAAGATTTCCTAACTATGTATTAAAAAAAAAATTAAGCTTCTTTTTATCAAATCTGTACCTCAAAGACTTTTTTAAAACCGCTTATTTGTTTTCACCAACCGCTTTTTTTTGTCACTCGTGTGTAAGAAAAAGAACCTGTGTGCGAAAACTTAGAGCGTCCTTACACTCCACAAATTACCAGAATCCTTAGGATTCTGGTAATTTTGGACGTTCTTTGCATCATCATCGCCTTTTAACGTCGGACTGCCGGGCACAATTGGCCTTCTCTCTCATAGAAGAGATGGCTTTTTGGAGTAGAACCACCACGTTGCTCCGCTGCTGGTTTGTGAACATTAAAGATATTTATCACTTTGCAAGTATTTATACATGTAATGTGATAATGTGCTCGCCGAGGCACGGAGGGTCGAACACCACTTATTTAGTGGTGGGAAGACCCGTGCCCTTTAGTGGGCCGTTAATGGGTTGATATGATGATGATATATTTGAATGTGAATTTGTTTTCTTGTGACGCTTTCATGCCTTAACTACTCAAGTTGTCAGAGGTGCAGAAAAATAAAATATTGCAAACTAAACTACATGTTATAAATTCTAATATTCTATTTGTTTTGTGATAATTTAAATTTTAACAAATTGTTTTTTAAACTAATTCTTTGTTTACTTACTTAATTAAATAAGTTTGATAAAAATGTGTATTTGTATGTTTTTATATATTTTTTAAAATTTATTATTATCTAATAAAGAATCATCTAAATCGGTTCAAATTAAAGGGGATAGCATACTTATACAAAAAAAAAACGCTAAAGAGCGTAAATTTTTTTTTTTTTATGTTAAAAACGTACTTTTGCAGGGACCACACATCGTAGTCCCTTTCACCCAGAAAAAAAAATACTGTTCTCAAAAGATGGGAAAAGACCCAAGCGGATTAATAATATCTACTTTAACTGGAGCGAAGCTTCGGGTAAACGCTAGAAATACATAAATGAGTGAACCATAGGTTATTACTTGCTTGTTTAATTCTCTTAATTCTTTGAAAAGATAGTTCAAAGAATTAATACCTATACACGATTGCGTAGTGACCTAACAAACGTGACGTAGGATGGTAAGTTGTGGTAATAATGTATTATTGAGAAATTCCAATTAATTCCTTATTCACTTAAATTTCCGGATTTCCTACTTAGTTGAGTATGAATTCAATGATTGAATAAACTTTTTTTTTTATATATACTAGGACAATACACACATCGCCGTCTAGTCCAAAAGCAAGCGTAGCTTGTGTTACGGGTACTAAGATAACTGATGATCAATTTTTATGAATAATATAATATATAGATAAACACCCATACACTGAAAAACATTCATGTTCATCACACAAATATTGTCCAGTTGCGGGAATCGAATCCACGGCCTTGGACTCAGAAAGCAGGGTCGCTGCCCACTGCGCCAATCGGCCGTCGTTTTATTGTATACCACTAAAATTGTATACAACTTGGCGGCCCTGTCGCTTCGCAGCGATCTATTTCATGCAACCAATGGTATAAAAGACACAGCTATAGAATTATTCGAAAGCAAAAAAACTTCAAGTAAATAAATGCTATTATTATTATTGCACACACAAAAACAAAGTTAGCTAAAGTTAGCTTTGGCGACAGTAGCTGTTATAAGGAACGGGTTGGTGCGGCAATAAAAAAATTTACCTAAATAAAAATATTGCAAAGTAAACTAAAACATGTTATAAATTGTATTATGCTATTCGTTTTGGGATAATTTAAATTGTAACTAATTGTTATTTAAACTAATTCTTTGCTTACTTACTTTAATTAAATTAGCTTGATAAAAATGTGTAATTGTATGTATTTGTATTAATGAAAATGTATTATTTGTGTGTTTTCATTTTTAATAAAATATTTAATATTAAAAAAAGAATCATCCAAATCGGTTCAAATTAAAGGGTTATATAATAGCATGTTAATTTTTTTTTTTTTAGTAAATTAAAAACGTACTTTACCCCTTTACAAGAACCACATATCGTAGTCCCTCCAAGCCATCTACGACAAGTCCCATAAGGACATTTGTCTACTCTAAAAATTTGTCTCTTGCGTCTATGGAAATCCTTCGAGTCATTAAAAACATTCTTCCCTAACAAACCTCTCGTATCTGAGGTCATTAAACTACTTTCACTGGCAACGACACTTTCGATCGAACGGATCGCGTCGTTCGAAATCGATCGCGTTTCGATCGAGCAAATTAAGCACGTGATACAAACTAGATAGAACGCCTTCATATCGACTGCACGCGGATAACACTGTGTCACAACTGAGGTGAGGGCAGCAAAGCGTGGTAATTATATGCTGCATATATCGAGTATGATTCATTCGCTTACATCGTCCATACAGCCTTTCACACTTTTTTTTAAATTCCACTACCAGTTAGCCCTTGTCTGCAATCTCCTGATGAAGATGGTGGCGGGCTTACCTGTTAGGGAGTATAGTAACCCTAAATCTGATACTATGGAATATCGTAAGACAAGCCAATCAAAAACGTTTGTACAACCGAGCCGAAGGCGATTACTATATTCCATCTCCATATGAGTTAGAATATAAGATACTAAACTTAATCTTAGGTATATGTATCATAAAATATTTTCCTGATACTAATGGAATTCCACCTAAAGTTTAATTTTCAATTTGCAATAAAATTCTGGTTTATCTATTTATGTGTTTTTGCGCAAACGCTTAAAAAAACAGTCATTTTAGCGTAGAAATATCATAAATATTATATGTTAAAAGAATTGTAAAATAAATTGCACAACAGTTACAGTTATGTTTGAGTTAAACATTGTGTTAGTGGCTATTGTTACATGAAAAGTCACGTGTTTAAATTGGTAGGTCCAATTTCGAGAAAGAGGTAAACCACCGTATCCAGCTCAAATCGGGCAGCGTTCGGGAATCTTCGTGACATCTTTTCGTCCAAAATCCCTCAGTGCCTGAATACCAGTCTTCGAACAGTGAGTTTTGCCAGTGGATCAGAGTTGTCGTCGCAAACTATGGGCCTCATAAGGTGGCTTAGAGTCACTCAGCAAGCTCGCGATGGAAAGAGCTATGTTGGGAGTATCTTCACGTGATCAAAACAGAAATGAGGAGATCCGTAGAAGAACTAATGTTACCGACATAGCTCAACGAGTCACAAAGTTGAAGTGGAAATGGGCGGGCTCATAGCTCGGAGAACCGATGGACGTTGGGTTTCCTAGGTGTTCGAGTGGTGCACAGAGGACATCAAGCGAGTCGCGGGAGGCGCTGGATACAAGCGGTCCAGAATCGTGGAGATAGGAACGCCCTAAAAAAGACCTATGTCCAGCAGTGGACGTCAATCGGTTAATGTAATGATGATCTTGATGATACATTCAATCATTCATTACAATTAAAAAGTTATCAAAATTAAGCTTAATTTGCTAAACTCCGCGAAAAGCAGGAGAATCTGCGTGGTGTAATTTATAATTTCTTCAATCCTTATACTCCACACCAAACAGATCTTTACAATGAATAATTGTTAACTGACAATTATTCATCGTCTTAACAATTATTCATTGTAAAGTCAACATCTCCTGAGGATGCTCCGGTTTCGGAGCGAAACGTGCGTAGAGGGTATATTGCCGAAGATCTGTTTGGTGTGGAGTATAAGGATTGAAGAAATTATAAATTACACCACGCAGATTCTCCTGCTTTTCGCGGAGTATAGCAAATTAAGCTTAGTTTTGATAATATATCATGGATTTCCGCAAAATAACGCCTGCTTCTATCCAATAATTAAAAAGTTGTGCATTTCATTTCAGTTTGCATAAAAGAAACATTTTTAACGGTTTTTATTTCCGTACAACCTGTCATTTCATTATCAACCCATTAACAAATGGCACATATCTTCTCACAGAATGAAAGGGTTTATGCCCTAGTCCGATTTTGCCAAGTGTGGATCGGTGCACTTTACAACCATTTGAGAACATTAAGGAGAACTCTCAGGCATGCAGCACGTTTTCTCAAAATTCTTAGATAACCATCTAATTAATAAAAAAAAATCTATAAATTAAACTGGTACTTCTGTTAGTACAAACAACCTCAAGCGTTATAATTTTCGGTGTGTACAGTGTACAAAAGAAATATCACTTTCTTCAACGGTGTAAACGGAACATCGTGAGGAATCCTGCATGCCTGAGAGTTCTCCGTAATGATCCAAGGTGTGTACCAATCCTAACTGGGCCAGCTTGGTGGACTACGGCCTTAACCCCTTCTCATAGTGAAAGGAGTCATGCCCTGTAGTGTGCCAGTAATGGGTTCATACGATGATGATAATGACATGGAAAATATCCAGTGATGCGACACTTTTTAACATGTTTAGCAATCAGCTGAGATGTGCTCAAGTTGTCACTATACCTTCATTGCCGTCGTATTTTTTAAAGTTCTACTACTAGTCAACTATTAGTGTACATGACAGTTATGTTAAATCAAAAAGTTATGATGCTACGTGACGCTCAATCGCTTAGCGGCACGTCCTTGTCGGTAGGGCGGGAACGTCAGAAGCCTTCACCAGACAAAATGACAGACACCACCAGCCGATGAATGAGTCGACCTTCTCTGAGAGCAGGAGTCGCTCCCTATCGCTTAAGGCCCCAAATATTCAAGAAGCGTGTGAGTTGAATAAATATTATGAATATTAAAAATTGTGAAGAAATACCGAACATCTGGGTTATAACCATAACCAATTACCGGCTCAGAACATGTCTCCATGTGCCCTGTACTACCTCAATCAGAATGGTTTAACCACGATGAGCCCAGTGCGGATTGCTGGACTACACACCCCTGTGGGGGATGGGACGGGATCCCGTATGGGGATCTCTTAGGCATGCAGGTTTCCTAACGATGTTTTCCTTCACAGTTGAAGCAAGTGATATTTTGACTGCTTAAACTTAGAAAAGTTGGAGGTGCTGGGATTCGAACTCGGCCCCACGAAAGTAAGGCCAAAAACCTAAACTATCGCCGCTTCATATTGCGCTGGGTAAGCAACGGTAAATGGATGAATGACCGACTTTAGAGATTTATAGAAGACTAGCTGTTGCCCGCGACCTTGTTTGCGTTTGATTTTGTTTTTTGATGTGACATTCAATTTAGTTGTAGTTCTAAAAAAATTTAAAGTATTCAGTATCGCTAAGCCTTAAATGAGAGGTTTGCTGCTGTCCGCTGAGGAGTTAAGTACTCTATCTTCAACCACATTCAGATCTACACAAAGTTTGGGAAAAATAAATAACATATTATAACCTCTATGGTACAGAAATAATTATTTAAATCGGTTATAATTTGTCGGAGTTATGGTGTAAAATCGTCAAACACTTTCATACCCCAAAGGAACCGAGCTTAATGTCGGGATAAAAAGTGTCCTATATTACTTCTAACACTTCCAAGAATATGTGTACAAAGTTTCATGAGGATCGGTTAAGTAGTTTTTGCGTGAAAACGAAACAAACAAACTTACATTGACATTTATAATATTAGTAGGGCCTATCCCTTCGATAGGGATTTAGCATCTGTCATGTCAGTCCCAGCTACTTTCATAAACAAAGAATATTTAAGCCAAGGAGTGAAAATCGCACCTTTTGTTTACTCGTACGCAGACGGTTATTCCAAGAAACCTCCTACCGTATGCATATACCATTAAGTCTTAAATTAGTGTTTTAGTGTTTTACTGTTACCTGTTTAGGAGGTAAGTTCTCTTCATGCCATAATATTCATCCGATCTTCGTGGGAAAAATAGGTTTAACTTTTAACGAATATATGGCCTAAAATCGACATAAGTTTAATTCCTGTAAATCGGTTGTTCTAGATGAACGTTATCCCAAGTGTGTGTTGTGTTATATGGACTATAAATATCATAAACTGGCTGTTTCCCGCGACTTTGTCCTCTTATAAACTAAGTTACATCACTTATTTCAACCCTCTTATACCCTTTTTTCCATCAATTGGTAACTTAGGTACTTTCCCTCGGTCTCGTCTATTTTTGTAATTTTTATTAAAATCGGTTTCAGGGGTTAGGCATGAAAGGCTGAATTTGTTCGGACTTCCAAACGAACTTTCATCCCTTATTTCATCCGTGTGCACACAGGTAAAAATTTTGGAAACGATAGAACTAGTATTTATTTCTTTCTTAACAAGTTAACGGCCGATTGGCGCAGTGGGCAGCGACCCTGCTCACTGAGTCCAAGGCCGTGAGTTCGAGTGTCTGGGTGTTTATATGTATTTTATAAGTATTTATTGATATTATTCACAAAAAAAATATGCATCAGTCATCTTAGCACCCATAACACAAGTTACGCTTAATTTGGGGCTAGATGGCGATGTGTGTATTGTCGAAAAAACAAATTAACATGGTTTTATCTTCATCAATAACGAACTTCTTAATAACTTTCATCCCTTATTTTTACCCTTTGTACCCTTTTTTCGCGATAAAAAGTAATTATGTGCTCTTTCTATGTCTAGTCTATCTCTGCACGAATTACGGTAGCGGTTTAGGAGTTGAACCGTTATAGGCACACTTTTATTTGTTTCATAATTTCTAAGTAATTTGCAAATAGATAAACTAAAATAAAATAATATACCGTTTCGGTATCTATATCAATTGACATTTTCAAAATATTTTATATTCAGAAGTCGTTAAGTTTAAGTTTTTGTTCTACCAGACTAGATTTAGATATCTAATTTGCATTTGAAGGTTACATGTCCTATAAGTTACCGATAAGTTAGTTCTAAGTGAACTCACCTGGTGCAAGCAACACATATGACACTATATTGTGATATTCTCTTATAGCACGTTGTCCCGCAACCAAATGCGCTTAATCCAGTTCTTTTGATTCTACGCAAATCCTTGAAGTCACTTGAAAAAGTAGTTCCAACGAAACCATTGGAAATACTTAAAGTGCTTATACTATTCTCACTGGCAACACTTAGACTGGGGAATATCGATCGGACTAGATCGTTCGTTATCGATCGACCGTCGACCGAACAGATTACGAACGACACACTAAGTATAAATAATGCGTTCATATTGACTACTCTCGGAACGTACTGTCGAACGACTGAGATGAGGACACTCAAGATCCGTATATATTGATAATGTGTTGTGTGATTCATTGACGATGTTGAGTTTTTTATCCCTATAACTTTAAATCCACTTGGGATTTGTTTTTAAAAATGCTAACCTCTAAATTACCGATGACTTACCTATTTATGTATTTAGGTAAATTAAAAAAAAAATAATGCTAAGAGTATATTTTATCGATATATTCAATTGAGTTTAACTCAATAGGTTTTCTATCTAGATTTAATTCAGTGCATGGTCCTCACTCCAGAGACGGTCAATAATAATCGCGACTAATCGGATGCCTATTGATTTATGCGATATCTATATGTATTTTTGTATTTATTATTCTTAAAATTATTCGCAATCATCTTAGTACCCATCACACAAGCTACGCTTACTTTAAGGCTATATGACGATGTGTGTATTGTCGTAGTAGATTTATTTATTTATAACAAAAAAAAAATTGGTTGCCTGTAAAGTCGGTATACGGGCGAAAGTTTTACGTGACAACGACTTTGAGTGGTAAAATAATTTTAATGTGAATATTCATTCGTATAGTAGGAAGAAGGATGAAATAATAGTAACAATTTAAAACATTTATTTATACATAGTATTATATTTAAAACATTAATTTATACAAAGAATCTCGCACTGAATTTCATATTAACAAAATTTTATTTTTACCTTTACACATACATACGTATTTATATACAAATATACATACAATAACTTGCAATACATTTGCGTACAATGAAACAGCGTTTACTACAAAGGGACGCGTGCCTTTCACTTTTTATGTCTGTCTCTCTCGCTCTTAGGCGGGCGCGTGCCTCTCACTCGCTCTCATTGTGAGCGCATAACGTGAGCGGAGCGTAACGCAGTTTCTTGAAGTGTCACCCGGCAAACCAATTTATAAGACGTTGTCACGTCAAAAGATTGACCAATATTGGATATTGAATAGAAGCGGGCGTTACTTTTTTATATTATGATATATTATGAATATTAAGCTTAATTTGCTATACCTACTCCGTGAAAAGCAGGATAATCTGTATGGTGTAATTTATAATTTATTCAATCCTAATCCACACCAAACAGAACTTCAGCAATGTACCCTTTACGCACGTTTCGCATAGAACCGGAGCATCATCAGGAGATGTTGACTTAACAATGATTTGTTAAGAGTTTCAGCAACTTTTGGTGAACGGTTTATATATGTTTAGGAATCACCTTAGATTAGCCGTTACCTATTTAAGCATTGCCCTGTACGTCTATAGTAAAAACTAAATGCGTACCTGAGAGTTCTCCATAATAGGGTGGAATACGGTCTAGCCTCTTCTTATTGTGGGAGGAGACACGTGCCCTGTAGTGGGCCGGTATAGCGTCGATATGATGATGACCATAACGCCAAAAAATTAGAGGTGCGTCTCGGTGATTGAACTCCTTCCCCACTAAGGGAATCCGAAGCCTTAGCCACTAGGCTATTACAGCCCCCCACAAGGCTATCCTCCCCCCCTATTATATGGGGCTGGCCGGATAAAACTCTGTGAGTATGCATTAAAGAAGGTTGAGATCCTACAACAATATAGAATTGTATGAACTATTTGAATTTCGATTTTGACTGCACAGTAATCATAAACTGAGAATTGTAAGAACGAGTCTATTTGAATTTCGATTTTGACTGCACAGTAATCATAAACTGAGAATTGTAAGAACGAGTCTATTTGAATTTCGATTTTGACTGCACAGTAATCATGAACTGAGAATTGTAAGAACGAGTCTATTTGAATTTCGATTTTGACTGCACAGTAATCATAAACTGAGAATTGTAAGAACGAGTCTATTTGAATTTCGATTTTGACTGCACAGTAATTATAAACTGAGAATTGTAAGAACGAGTCTATTTGAATTTCGATTTTGACTGCACAGTAATCATCAACTGCAGGTTTTCCCACCTCCAATTATGGTATGTAGACCTCATTCTAAATATTATATTATAATGTGATCTAATTGCGGTAAAAATCGTGAGTCAAATGAATAAAACATAATTAAAATTTAAATATCAGTTAGGTACGTCTACTTTTTTTTGGGTGTATGATATAGAAAGGAATCGAGATATTTTATTATTTATTAAATTCTTTTTTGCACACACAAAAACAAAATACAAAGAGAAACAGATTAATAAAAAAAATATAATAAAAAAACTAGTTTAGGTGTGCATATTATTATTTAATTCTTTTTTGCACACACAAAAACAATATGTATTTTCTAAGTATTTATGTATATATTATAATTCATAAAAATATTCATCAGTCATCTTAGTACCCATAACACAAGCTACGCTTACTTTGGGGCTAGGTGGCGATGTGTGTATTGTCGTAGTATATTTATTTATTTATATATTTATTTAAAAACAAAATACAAAGAGAAACAGATTAATAAATAAAAAATAACAAAAAAACTAGTATAGGTGTGCAAAGGCGGTCTTAAAGGTGGAATCGAGGTATACGAAGTTGGAGGTGGGAAGACGAAATAAAAGCAATAGCATTGAAAACATGGACTAGGAAAGCTATAAACAGAATAAAGTAGAATGGAATGGAGGAGGACTCGTGCAAACTGACTAAGTTGTGTAGACTGGTGACTCTAAGACACCAACAACTTAGTCGTTAATATAAGTTAAGTTTAAGTTAATACTTTTTTATTCGGTTCGGAGAGTTTGTGTGATGTGCATGAATGTTTTTCAGTGTCTGGGTATTTATATGTATTTTCTAAGTATTTATGTATATAATTGATAAAAATATTCATCAGGCATCTCAGTACTCATACCACAAGCTACGCTTACTTGGGGATGGCGGTGTGTGTAGAAAAGTCCTATTATAGTATAAAGGACTACGTAATCGATAAAAAAGCTTGGGTGTAAATAGTTGCTCTTCTAATAATTTAAAATGACATTGTGAGATGGTGATAACAAAAAAAAACACCCGGCTAAGTTTGTTGTGGGCTTCTTCTTAGACCAGGACGCACTTGGAACCCTCGTAGCTTTAGTTTTAAGTTTACGAATGTGGTTCTCGCCATCACCTCACTACCGTGTAATTCTTATGTACGCATCAAAAGTGCCACCTATGGGCCTATTTGAATAAAGATATTTTCGACTTTGACTTTGACTTTGTGTATTGTCGTAGTATATTTATTTATTTATTAAGAGCACACAATAAATCAGAGAACCTAAGACATCTTAAATACTTACCAACTTATAAAGTACCTGCTTATTATAATGCATATGGCCAGCGTACCTTGGAATATATGCTGCCATCGCTTATAAATAGGCTTCCAGTTAATTTGTTTGATAATATTAAAAACACTAATAACATTAAATATGTAATTAAAGAATTTTGTTGTAAAATAACTTTATCGGTGAGAATTTATGGGGTTGGGATCTGGTACACAATGCACAAGTTGTAATCATAAACTTTGCTATGTTGTGTACTGACAACTGGTAGGGTTCTGATTGCAACTTAAAAAAAAAAAAAATTATAATATATATATATATAATATATATAGGTTATTTTAGGTTCCGTTAATGATTTTTTTTATATAAAAAATATCATTCCACCTTAGGCTGTATTATCGCTTATCATCAGGTGTGATTGAAGTCAAGGGCTCGTCTATAATTCATTTTACAAAATTTTTTATTTTTTTTTGTCTTTTATTTTTTATTTTTGAAATGCAATTTGAATAAATTTATACTGTAATTTTAATTTTTAATTCGATATTGTATGTTAAGTAATACTAATCGTTGTTTTTAATGTGGGCTTTGCCTGAAATAAAGAAATTATTATTATTATTATTATTATTATCATAAAAAAGGTGTACAAATAAAGAGGAATAATAAGCTTAGGATGATTATCTGATATATTGCAGTTAGGCGTTAACTTGTTGTCGAATACAAAAAAGTATTTGGTTGGAAATCTGGTTTACCTTCGGGTCATACACCCACTTATATATGGCGCCACATATTATACCAACTGATGTCATTCATATACAGTATTTGACTCAGTAGTCGTATTAATAGGAACGAGACACACTGAGCATGTCTTGCGCGCTTACAGTAGAATATAGAAAACGAAATAATGTGCTGCACCCACTGATAATACGATAATTAACAATATTGCATATTCCGTAACAAAAAAGTTTTGAGCAGGTTACCTTATTAAAATTTGGGTCGTGACTATCGACATTCTGTAAAAGCCAAATAAAACTTATCTAGCTTGTCCTTAAGCTCTGATTCCATACTTCTATAGCAAGCGCTCTCGTGAATTTAATAAAATAGGATTATAGAATTTGAGTAACATTCGGTTAATTTTGCTTGGACGCTATAGAGTTTCGATAATCGAAAATTACTACAATTGCGAGCGTTAAAATCTTTAACTTACTGTGTACGTTTTGTTTTATGTCACGAATTTTCTTAGAAGGTCGCAGTTCTGGTCTTTCCAACTCAAATTCATATTTAAAATTTATTAAGAAAAGAAGTATAGACTTCTACTAGTTCAGAAACCAGATTCTTCCGAGAAGAAGCTGGCAAGAAACTTAGCAGTTGCTCTTTTTCAGCATCAATAATCACTCATTTCACTATCATCTAAGAGATGAACGGAGCTGCATAAAGCCAAGCAAGATTTTATTAAGGAAATTAATCAATCGTAACCCCGTGTGATAAACTGGTTTTCACGCATTGTTTAAAGTTATACATTCGCCTAGTGACCTTGAATTCAATGCCCAATTACGCATGGTAATAAATGGACTGACAAAATTACAAATCAAGAAGTAGAATAGAATAGAATTGTTTTGTTCACTGTTACACATAGAAAGGCAGTTGACAAGGCCTAGAAAAGTAAGCCTAAGATCCTAAGGTTGCCTGGAAGAGATCGCTACAAAGCGATAAGGCCGCCTTTTGTATACTTCTTCTGTCTGTGTTTTCTTTTATTCTTTTTTTGTATTTTTATTTGTGTGCAAATAAAGAGTATAAATAAATAAATAAATAAATTATTTAAAACAGTATACCCACAGCCGGGAGTACAACTATAGTATAAAACAAGAAAAAAATAAAATAGTAAAAAAATCTTGTTAAATCAATGTCAGCAAATATATAAGTATAAGATTATTAATAATTAAACAAAAGTGAAACAATCAAAAAAAGAAAAAAGAGAAAATCATTGTACAGCTAAATAAATTGTTAAGCTAAATGTTATTAAAACTAAATAGATTCTTATTTTATTTTTCTTACTTTTAAATCTCATCATGATGACTAACAATAACAGTCTTCACGTCAACTGTCATAAAAAAATCATTTAAAGAGTTGTAGATCGAGGCTATCAAATCAACCAATTTTTCAATATTTTTTTTTTAATTTGAAGTTTGGGAGATATTTTATATTATCTGGCAGCTTGTTAAAAACTCGTATCGCCATGATGTATGTACTTTTGCGGTATATATTACAGGCTATGGGTGGCACATGCAGTGCATCCTTCTGACCTGTTGGTCGCGTACGTAATTCCGAGTTTTTTTTAAATAGATGGTTGTCTATCTTAACCAAGATTCCAGCAAGTATATACCCGTAAGAGTCAAAAACGTTTTCTCTATGAATACTGCGCAGCGTTTTTGTAATATAAATGTACTTTGCGCATTGACAGAGTTTCCCCAAAAGATAATTCCGTATAGCAAGATTGAATATATTACTGCTAAAAAGTTTCCTAAAGAAAAAAAAAAAGAGAAGTATTAACAAAGCTAGAAAAATCAGATGAGGTAGAATGATCAGTAACTTAGGCATGATGAATATATCAGGAACTTAAGGGGAAATAGATGGATGGATGGATATGACCAAAAATTATTTTAAAATATTAGATAAACTTTCAAATGGAACGCTGGGGACTTAAAAAGAGGTGAAAAATAAGGTCAGAGATGGAGACCACAGATAAAAGCATTGCTCTTAAGAAGAGAAGAATGACGTAAATTACGCACAGTGAGGCCTCGCAGGAGAAATCCTAATATTAGCACGAATTATGCGCGAGCCGCGAAACGAAATACGCCTCGTTACGTTAAGTGTGTTTTGGCCCTTAGTGTGTTATCACGGAGTAATTTGTTTGTAGTGAGTGAGTCACTGTGAATGTGATTTTAAACGATTCACATCCGTGGCGACTGGCGATTGATTGATAAGAGATATCTTTAGCACGCGCTACGGAAAACTTTATTCTAGATTACCTGTCCCCCGCTGTATCATCAAAAAAATAACTCAAAATTAATTTATTTCCGGTTCTACCACCGGTTCGGAAGGCAGATTCTACCGAGAAGAAGCCGCCAAGAAACTTAGCAGTTGCTCTTTTCCAACATTTTACAATTTAACAATCTTTGTTATATCTTGTTCCAAGCAACCTTGTCATTAAGAAATTCATCAATAGTATAGTACAGTCATTTGTTATAACCCATACATGTTATTATGGAGACTAATCACAAAAAAATGGCAAAAAACAGAAGAAGAAATGTGTTTGCATTTGAATAAACTGCAATCAAATTTGACGGCCGATTGGCGCAGTGGACAGCCTGCTTTCTGAGTCCAAGGTCGTGTGTTCGAATCTTACAATTTCAAAAGGTTTGTGTGATGGACATTAATGTTTTTCAGCGTCTGGGTGTTTAAGTATATAATTTATAAAAATATTCATCAGTCATCTTAGTACCCATAACACAAGCTACGCTTACTTTGGGGCTAGATGTGTATTGTCTTAGTATACATTAATTAATTTATTTAAAATGGTTAGAGCATCGGATTTAACAGCCCTTACTAATCGTATTTGTAGTCATTTCTGATATCCCACACTTACATGTTTGTATGGGATATCTGGAAGAGATCGCTATTTAGCGATAAGGCTGCCAAATTGTCCCTTCTAAGGTAGAAGGTTTGTGCTGTTGTTTTCTGAAATTTGTATCTCTGAAAATTTTCTCTGTGGTGTACAGATGTCATTCATTCATTCATATCAATCAATCAATTCTTTGATCAATAATTAATAATTAAAATAAAGTTTGTTACAGCCTTAAAATATATAATAGATGTTTAATAAAAATTTGTTCTAAAGTATTACATTTTATTATTAGGATATCAGAAATGACTCGTAGTTAAAACACAAAAATAATTTAAAAAAATACAATCATCAAAAATGATCGAAGAAAAATGGAATGTAACGTTCGATACAATAATATTGGGCACACTTCTCTTATCGCTTTTTATCGGACTAATAAGCAGAATGGTATTTATCGAGATGACACACGGCTAACGATCGCATTTCAAGTCTTGATTTCCGGCTATAATATTAAACAATTATTTAAATAGTGTAACATTTTGAAATGTCAGTGTTTAATTATGTGGTTTTCATAAAGATGAAAGTTTGTGACGCAAAGGAACCGAAACTATACAATAATAAGTATTACACTACACAACGTTACCATGATATATAGTCTTATCTATTGTCTACACTAATATATAACAGAATAATTAAAAACAACTTGTAAATAAAAAATAACTTGCATGAGATATTAATATTAAATATACAAAATGTTACAAATTACAATTTCTGCCTACAAGCAGAAATGGAATTTAATATATAGCTTATAAATCGGAGAGTCGTATCGATTTATTAATGCTTTCAGAATGCCGTTACTGCTTACCCACCTTCTTTTCATCAAAGATGCTATTCGTTTTCTTCTGACAGCAAAAAAGTCATCGGTAGGAGCTGTCGCGAACATTTCTGATGCACTACAATAACGTGGTAAACCCAACAGCATTCTGAAACCATCATTAGGTATACTGAACTCGTAGGGCGTTTAGCGATGCCTGAGTGTGTAGCCTACGATAAAAATATCCACAATTAACATTTTAACATTGTTCAGAAGCCTCTTTCCTCCTTCCCCGTTCTACCACAGAACAGCGAGACACCGTGAGCGGTGACATCCTTATGTGGTTGATATTCCATCATAACGCACGAAACGTTTTTTATCCACTTTCTGATATCGCTAAGATGTGGAACGCCGTCCCGGCAACTGTGTTTCCTGCCACGTATAATTTGGGTACCTTCAAGACTAGAGTGAATAGGCTACTACGAGCGTGCTCCAACCTAGACCTCATGCTTTCTCACGGGCATTATTGTTGTCACGCGCTGGCTTATAGTTAAAAAAAAAAGCCTCTTCAGATAAACAACTATTCTTGGTAAGTTCTTTATAACATAAGGTCTTTCTAAGGACTTTTTTATAAGGTCCTTTAAATTAACAGTTGCTCAAGATATTATTGGGCTTCAACTGTTTGAGGTGACCTTTTTAAAGCTTACGCTCGCAATGCAATTTCCTAAGCTTTGAATTATTCATTGGCTTCTTTTGCCGCCATATAGAGATATCCAGTCACTATCGGATAGTATTGAGATACTCCAGATTTCTTATTCTGAAATGTATAATTTGGCACAAACTTCAGATCATCAATAAAATGCGCAATGTTATTTAAGATATCCTAACCAAGAACTGCAATTATTTTGACGGCTGAGTGGCGCAGTGGGCAGCGACCCTGCTTTCTGAGTCCAAGGTTGTGGGTTCGATTCTCACAAATGGAAAAGGTTTGTGTGATGAACATGAATGTTTTTCTAGATGGCAGATGGCTAGATGGCAGATGGCTAGATGGCGATGTGTGTATGGTCGTAGTATATTTATTATAATTTACAGCTTGCTTTCCATTAAACTAATAAATAAATCTGGTTATTCTTTAAGAACTACTAAACGCTAGTTTTTTTTTCTCCCACTACAAGTTAGCCCAAAACTGCAATCTCGCCTGGTGATGCAGTCTAAGATGGTAGCGGGGTAACCTGTTAGGGAGTCATAATCGGTTTCAACGCGACATCGCACCGGAACACTAAATCGCTTAGCGGCACGTCGGTACGGTAGTAACTAGCCACGGCTACACTCTCCCACCAGACGAAATTGTATATATTATTTTTATAGATTTTTGCGCAAAGGATCACCCAGGCTTTTGAGCACGGCCGCTAGCATTCTTGGCAACGTTCCACGCAGGCTAGATTTATTTTTTACAGATTATATAGCTGAGTTATCTGGACAGACGTTTAAAATGTAGGTCAATGAGGTCAGCAAAGGTCCGACATCAAACCGGACTTTAATTAACTTGTTAATCCCCTTTGATCAAATAGACCCTCAGTAAATCGCACGGGGACACAAAAAACACTGCCTTCACCGGCTTATTTGATTAAAGTTGGCCTTTTAAAACAAAACAAATTAAGTTTTGGTTTGTAGATAAAGTAGGAAGTAGGAAATTAGGAATGAAAGTTATCAGGAAGCGGTGATAGCGCAGTGGTAAGCAGCTCGGCTTCACTTTCGGGAGCCGAGTTCGAATCCCAGCACGCACATCTAACTTTTCTGAGTTATGAGCATTTTAAATATTTAAAATATCACTTGCTTCAACGGTGAAGGAAAACATCGTGAGGAAACCTGCACGCATGATAGTTCTACATAATGTTCTCAAAGGTATGTGGAGTCCACTAATCCGCACTGGGCCAGCGTGGTGGAGTGCGGCCTTAACCCCTTCTCATTGTGGGAGGAGCCCCCGCCCTATAGTTTGCCGGTAATGGGTTGACATGCTGATGTTAATGTAAGTTATCAGTTACCTTTGATGGTTTATTTGCTAAAACAGATGTTCATTCAAATATCTTAGTCCAGTGTCATATCCACTAAAGCTATCTCTTCCAGAGAACGACGGAACGGGTTGGTGCAGCAATACAAATTTTAAGACAATTTATTTACTCGTATATACAGGATGGTTTTTCACATTCTATTAGGCGGGCAAACTGTGTGCTCTGTGATTAATAATTAAAATTGGTTAAAATAAAAATTAATTACGCACTCTATTTACTAATCATATAATATTTACTTATATTATAAACTTATTTATTTACTTACGTACATTATTTACTTATATTATTGACTTACATTATATAATTATTTATTTAGTTTCGTACATTATTTACTTGCATATATTAATTACTTATTTAAATTACTAGCTGTTGCCCGCGACTTCGTCTGCGGTTGATTTTATTTTGATGAAAAAAATTTAATGACGAAAGTTTATTGTTTAAATAAAATAAAATAATACTAGCCCGCTTCGCCGGGCTGGGTACGCTAGTATATTTATATATTTTTAATAAAATCCTTAGTCATATTGTGTAATACTATATACATAGTATATATATAAATATATACATACATATTCATATAAATATATAGATAATATGAAAAGGTTTTAAACGCTTCTTGAATATATTTAGAGATTGAGTCTGACGTATGTCAGCAGGTACGGAATTCCAGAGTCATGAGTCTAAAATGTATTATTTAATAAAAATTATTATTATTATTTATGATTCCGATACTAAATTGACAAAAAATAACCCGTATAACTTTATATAACTTTGTCCGTACTGGACATCCATACAAGTGATTAATAAAATATTATAGATAAAATGTTGGTTCAACTTAAATAAGAAAAATATGTAAGGGACGTTAGTTTGTACATCAGAAGTAAACAATGCCTTTGTCACCATTTTTATGTCCCTCGTATAAGTTATTGGTATCTAATGTTCGAATCGCCTAATGTTCGTTGTTCCGGAACATAATACATATGGAATTGGTGGCAATTCCGAGGTCAGGTTCCCACAGCGCTAGGCCGGCTATTTTCCCGGACCCGAAACCGAAATCGGTATCTACGTGATAACTAGCCATGACCAAAAACAACTCGGATTCTCCTGCTTTTCGCTCAAATTATGCTTAATTGAGAAATGAGAGACACAACAAAGAATACATTACATATACGTTTAATTTTGCAATATTTGTGGATATACAATATGTTTTTTTTTTCCACTGTCTGATTCTAGTCTAGTCTTTATAAAGACTCGCGGATATGTGACTGATGCAAAAATAGATGAAAACAATCCTTGATGCGGATTATATATCATGCTAAAATTTTTGCTCGATCGGTGCAGAACTTTTAGAATTTTTGAAGCGTACACAAACCAACATAACATTTTTATATATATAGACTAGCGGACCCTCGCGACTTCTTCTGCGTATGAGTCAATCAAAAAGCTAGAACAGATCTGATAGTAACATCATAATAATCGTTAAATCATCGCATAAGTTAAATCTTCTGTTAAAATAAAGAAATTCATTATTTAAAATATTGAACACAAGGTTACTCTTACTTAAATTTAAATATTACCGAATAACTGTGATTATAACATTACTTAAACTATATTATATTCATCCTTGTATACTGTATCCTGGGGAAAGGGCCTGGTGGCTTGAGATGCAGGTTCTACCTAGTTCAAGCATCAGTTACACCCCACACCCCACATTATAAATGTGTAACAAAATAGCCCGTTAGCAACATTATATTGTACTCATAATTATAAGTAATGTGGAGAAAAAAATAAATCATTCATTCATTCATTCATTCATCGTAGCTAGCTATGTACCCTTTAATATTTTACGTGGTATATATACTGAGTTAGTAAGTTGTCATTATTTTAGTTTATACATACACCCAATCATACATCCATACTCACAAACTTACGCATTTATAATTTAGTAGGATGATGATGATACATGCATTCGTTCGTTGTCCTGTATGCCTTGCGACTTGCTGTTATTTATGAAGAGTTATGTCCTTTATCTCGAAAAATATTTATCAGATCCTTATTAAAATAAGATGTTACATGCTTGATAGTATGCACTTTTAAATAAAATAAGAATGATTAAAATCGTTTCTAATTTCAATAAATCCTAACCGTATTCGGTCACAGCGACTGTTTCGGATTCCGACTGAGAGCGCCGCTGGTGGGCTCTTAGACGACTCGCATAACCTGATTTTGTGCTAAACGTGCGGCTGCGTTTGCTACACGTCAACACACCGGCAATGTAGTTATATGATACGGCCGCTGGTGGTCGGGCCTTTAGCTCATCGCGTTTAGCATCAAGCTCCTTATTGATAAATTTGGATTTTCATCCCGTTTCTTCGAGGAAATTTATTGTTTATCGTGATAAAAAGTATCCTATATGTTGATCCGGAATACCAGCTACCACTTTGCCAAATTTTATTTAAATCTGTTCATTAGTTTTTACGTGATGCCCGGACAGACAGACAGATAGACTAAAATTTAATAAAAATCTATTTTGGACTCAGTATCGATTATAAAGCATCCCCCGATCAGAATTTTCAAAATATATTGAATGTACATAAATCGTACAGGTACAGTTTTATTATAGGTATAGATTGTGGAATTCTGCTGTCTCTGTGACTGTTTTGAAGTCGTCGGAACACCGACCTATGGTTGCTGTTGGTGATGTATCATCATATCAACTTATTACCGGCCCACTACAAGGCAAGGGTCTCCTCCTACAATGAAAAGTGTTCAGGCCGTAGTCCACCAAGCTGGCCCATTGCGGATTGGTGGACTTCACATGCCTTTGGGAACATTATGGAGAACTCTCAGGCAAGCAGGTTTCCTCACGATGTTTTCCTTCACCGTTGAAGCTAGTTATATTAGTTATATTTTAATTATCAAAAAGTACTGTATTATTTTACTTCAGACAAGTGAATAAAAGAATAAAAAGAATTAATAGTGCTTAAAATAAATGAAGATCGAGATTCCATCCAAACAGCCTGGTAATTTGGAAACCTGCACTGAAAATAAGGTTGGTTTTCCATCAAGGATGTGTTACGAGGCTAAGCGATGCGAGAGACAAAAGCTTTATTTCGAACATGTCCTTGCTGCGAAACACTGTTTATAGAGGTTGGTTTTTCACATTCTATCAGGCGGGTCAACTGTGTTATTTATGAACACAAAAAAAAGACAATAACGAATCGAACGACTTAAAAAAATCATGTTAAAATTTCCCATTGTGACTCTTTCTTCATAACATTAAATATGACAATGACCAGTGTTCCGGACTTCTTGACGAATCTGAAAATCAAGGGATGGCTTACTACATAATAAATCCGTAAAAGCCTTTATATAAGCGGAACTTAAAAAAATAAACATGCAAAATTTTCTGATTATGATAAATTAAGTTTTGATAAATCCTTTCACATCAAAAGCTAATCCAAGCTATGGAAATAAAGCGATCTTATTCGTGGAGCGCAAACCTACTCGATTTTCATCATTCCGGAAATGACAATGGTCAATGTTCCGGACATTATGACAAAATCCGAAGGTCAGGGGGTCGGTTGCTACATTGTAATAAATAATAGTATTTTTAATAGCGAAACATAAAAACGATAAAGATTCTATATAAATTTAAGCTGTGTTTCTGTGTGGGCAAATTTAGTACAGGAGATTGACCCTAGACAACATCTAGGGTTCGGTTGAAGAATTCTCAGTACTAGCCCGGAGTTAGAAATTTAGTTGTGTCAACCCCCGTGCCTCGGAAACCAGATTAAGCCCAACTTTTATTAATAATTTTCTAAAACTATCTCTTCTTCGGGTCTGTCTGTGCCAACCAGGTAATTAGTAGAGTTGCATTAGTTATGAGGACGTAAAAAGTATGACCTTAAAATTTCAAATGGTTCAGCACGAATTTATGTGCAAAAAATTTGAAATATCATCATATTCGTTTCGAAATTTAGAAGCGGTGATATGCTAGTGATAAGGACTTCAGGGACCCTCCCGAGAGTGAGTCCCGTGATCAAGGTTCGAAATTGAATCCTTTTTAAGCAATCGAAAATCAGCCTATCTTTTTTTCTATCCCAGTCGTACCCGTGTAAAGAGCAAAACGGGGTCGTGGTCTCCTCCAAACGAGAAATGTAAACATTAAAATAAGCAAACCACCCCTAATCGTGCCGTTCATTCAGTACCGTTCCTACCCTCGTGGAGGGTGGACGTTAGCCTGCCTAAACTCGGGGAAAAAGTTTATCCGAAGGCATTCGTGAACTGTGACGAAAGTTTTTTGCTCAAAATGGGTAAGTATTTATTTACTTACATTATGTCATGGTATTATTAAAGCAATAATAATTATTGAAGCTAATGATATATATACATATATAATAATAAAAGTAAAACTAGTAAGTATAACTAGTTTTATTTTTTCAATTATTAAGTCCGTTTAAAAATCGTGTAATAAATATGCATCCAAATCTTATATCTTAAAACGAGCAATTCTTCCAATTACATATATTTATAATTGGAATCTCGGAATCAGCTCCAACGATTTTCATGAAATTTCGTATACAGGGGGTTTCGGGGGCGATAAATCGATCTAGCTAAGATTAATTTTTAGAAAATATCATTCTATTCGTGAATTTCGGTAATAACCGATTTGGTGCAGACGAAGTTGCACGAGTCAGATAGTTTATTTTTAATTGTTCCACAATACTTAGGGTTTATATAAACTGTTTCGTTTTGACGCATCGTTATGATTTAAACCTCTTTTTAGATCGATAAAAAAAATTATCAACTCCAATTACTTTTGAGGACATTTTAGGAATTTTGAAAATGAAAAGTTTTATAATGAATTTTCGAAGAAAAATTGTTATGGACCTATTTACTAGCTGTTGTCCGCGACTTGTTCCAATTTGAGGATTGAAGGATAAAAAAATTAAAATTTAGAGACTCAGACCTACCGAATATTCGAAAAAATTGAATTTATTATTTGACTTATTAGGGTTTATTTCCGTTGGGTATGTACTTATAGGATTCTTGTGGCGCAGTGGCGCAGTGGCTAGTGCTGAGATCTTATAAGAGGTTCCGAGTTCGATGTCCAATTTAGTGTTCCGATACGATACGATATCAATTAGAAACCAAATGTTTATCACAATTATCAATTGTTTGTATGTATTGTACCCCCATGTTTTATTACCCCTTTTCTAGCCTTGTATAGGATATTTTTAGGGTTACATACCAAAAGGGCGAGGGGAAAACGGGACCCTAAAAATAATAAACGTAAATTTTCATCTTCATCAACATGCACAGGTCTCCCACAGTGAGAAGTGGTTAAGGCCGTAGTCCACCACGCTGGTCTAATGCGGATTGGTGGACTTCACACACCTTTGAGAAAATTATGGAGAACTCGTGGACATGCAGGTTTCCACACGATGTTTTCATCTACCGTTGATGCAAGTGATATTTTAATTGCGTGCTGCGTTTCGAACACGCCATCCCAAAAGTGAAGTTGAAGTCATCCCCACTCGGCTATCACCGCTTCTTAAATATTCAACTTAAAAAACAATATTTCCTTCGAGTGTAGCGTCGAATAAAGAAACCGAACGCGTATTTCGAAGGAAACGTGTTGTTCAAACATACAAACAAACAAAAAAACTCTTCAGCTTTATAATATTATTAGAGAACAATAGATACGTGGTCCACTTGCGATACGCCTACACTTTTTCATCTCAACTACGCACAAAGTTATGAATATTTACGAGAGATTCACAATTTATTCACAGTTCGATTGGCGAAGTTTTTTTATCCCAAGCTATTCGGATTTCAAAAGCAATATTCGTTGATAAACTGTCATTAGAGTAGGTGCTAAATCTCCATATCAAAAGGAGGGTAAATTTTTTTTTTTTGTTGTATACTATTAAGACAGTGCTTGCATTCTACGTCCGTTTTATTACAATCCCGGATGAACAATTTGCCATCCTAAAAAGTAGCCTATGCTACTCGAAGTCCTTACAACTAACTCTTTGCCAAAAATCATGTTGATTGGTTACTCAGTTACACTAGGACAGACAAACCAACAAACAAACAGTATTTAGAATAAGTTTATAATATAAAGCATGGATTAACAGCCTTCGCAGATGGCCATCTTTTTGGTTAATGAAAAACCATCTCATACAAAAATGTGAAGACGTGCTATAAAATGCCGCCCTGTGTCCATAAATTTGAGGCGTAGGTGTTAAACCTTATGTGCCTGTAATTACAGCGGCAACCACGCCCTTCGGACCGGAACACAGTAATGCTGCTAGTAATGCGGCAGAAATAAACTTGGCTAGCTTTTTGTGACTGAGCTCATCTAGGGAAGAACTAAATACTTCCCTAGATGAGCTTAGTCTCAAAAAGCTCTACTTCATCAATCATCATCATCCACTGCTGGACATAGGATTGACGTCCACTGCTGGACATAGGATAGACGTCCACTGCTGGACATAGGATAGACGTCCACTGCTGGACATAGGATAGACGTCCACTGCTGGACATAGGATAGACGTCCACTGCTGGACATAGGATAGACGTCCACTGCTGGACATAGGATAGACGTCCACTGCTGGACATAGGATAGACGTCCACTGCTGGACATAGGATAGACGTCCACTGCTGGACATAGGATAGACGTCCACTGCTGGACATAGCTCTTTTGTAGGGAGTTCCAAATTCCACGGTTTTGTGCCGCTTGAATCCAGCGGCTACCAGCGACGCGCCTAATATCGTCCGTCCACCTCGTCGACCAACGCTGCGTTTACCAGTACGGGGCTGCCATTCCAGCACCTTGGGACCCCAACGTCCATCCCTCTTCCGAACTATGTGCCCGGCCCATAGCCACTTCAGCTTCGCGACTCGTTGAGCTATGTCGGTAACTCTGGTTCTCCTTCTCTCTCGGACTCCGAGCATAGCTCTCTCCATCGCCCGCTGAGTGACTCTGAGCCTTCTCATGAGGCCCATAGTTAGCGACCATGTTTCGGAGCCATAGGTCATCACTGGCAACACGCACTTTGGTCTTCAGGCACTGAAGGATTTTGGACGAAAATATGTCACGAAGCATCCCGAACGCTGCCCATCCGAGTTGGATTCGGCGGTTCACTTCCTTCTCGAAATTGGACCTACCTAACTGGATCGTGTGTCTTAGGTATACGTATTCGTCGACAATTTTGAGTGCAGTGCTCTCAACGATTACTGGTTGAAGCGAAACATGAGCATTAGACATAACCTTCGTCTTGCTCATGTTAATTTTTATGACATTTAACTATTCCTTAAGTATAGTTCAACGGGTACATAGCACGATAATATAATAAATATCAAAATATCGACAAATCCAAAATACTATCGTGGTGTGTGATGTTGATTATCCACAAAAATTTAGTTTAAAATCTTTATTTAACTATTCGTTTAACTGCCTCGTTAGTGTAGTAGTAAGCATTTTGTACTATGGATCACGAGGTCCTGGAATTTTATCCAAGCTATATAGAGTATTTTCTATAAATCAATTTTCGGTAGGCACCTGGAGTCAGGAAGGTGGTGGTGTCAACCCCCGTACCTCGGAGAGCACGTAAAGCCTTCAGTTCCGGTTATTATTACTTAATTGTGGTAATAGTCGTTAAAGTCCACCGATCCTCCATCCATTGGAGCAGAGTTGTGGTTCAACCATACAAACAAACAAACAAGATCTTCATCTTTATAATATTAGTATAGATACCTAGTCTACTTGTGATACTAACTCAACAACGCACAAAGCTATGAATATTTATGACAGATTTACAATTTATTGTCTGTTTATTGTGGTAAGTCGTTAAAGCCCACCAATCCACATTGGAGCAGAGTGGTGGGTGTATGCTCTAAGAGAGACGAGGGCAGTGCCCATCAGTGGGACATGAATAGGCTGTGTGATAAAACTATTCGGCTCTAAAACAAATAATTTAATCTATTGTAGAATATGCAAATAAATGACTTTCCCATGACACCCCACTCAAGTGGGGTGTCATGGGAAAGGTGGGGTGTCATGGGAAAGTCAAAATAAGGTTACTAGGTCAAACTAGTGACCCCCTCGCATGGCAATCAATTAACATAGAAATTATGAATAACAGTGAATTTCCCACCACTAGTTTTGAAAGATGTACGTTCTTGCGATATAAACCAACACTGTACCGGAAATAATAAAAAAATACTGGGAATCGAACCCGTTACCTACCACCCACAAAGATTTGAACTGTTATGGCAGGTATATATTATAGTAGCTTCTGCCCGCGATTTCGCCTGCATCGACTTCAGAGTCGGGTCTAAAGCTTCGCTCGTTAACAATTTTTTAATCCTACCACGGGAGCTATTTGAGAAAACGGTATAGACTGTACAAGTCCTTTTCCATAGCATAGGTGATATGCATACCAAATTTAAAAGCTGCCTGCCCGCGGCTTAGCTTGTAAACAATTTCCAATTTACATTTGGGATCTACTTAAGGAATCGGGATAAAACGCCTAAAAAATAGCCTACGTTGTTTTCTATGTCTAGGGCTACATGCATGCCAAATTTCATCAAAATCCGTTCAGCTGTTTTTGCGTGATTGAGTAACAAACATCCAAACATTCACATTTATAATATTACTAGCTGTCCCGGCGAATTTCGTACCGCGGATTTTTTTTTAATTAATGTTTTATTTTAATACTTCTTATTCTATTCCAGTCTAAGAGGAAAGTAGCAGTCCAAAAAATCAAATATCATAAAAATTGGTGCAGCCGTTCTTGAGTTAAATGGTGTAACTCATACAACTTTCTTTTATAAATATAAACTAGGACTAGGATGTATTGATCCAAAAATCGTTTTCACGAGACATCGTGCAGCAACGTGGTTATATCGCTCGGCGGCTTGTCGTTGACAGTGTAGGGTGGTAAATAGCCACGGCCGAGGCTTTCCGCCAGACAAGACCAGAGAAAATACGAAAATTATAAATTCCCAAATTTTCCTAGCTAGTAAACAAACCCGGGCCCTCCGATTTATAAAAACACAAGTCGCCCCTGCGCCATGTAGGTAGTCGCAATCACAATAAAGACAAACTTCGGAGGAACTGATGATACAGATGAAATGATTTTCTCAGTCTATCTATTATTATGATATTCATAGCTTACATTGTAAACACTTAGCTTTTAACCGAGTTTTCGCTAAGCAGACAAGACAACAGTTATATTCGGTTTCCACATACAAAACTGTTTTCTGTTTTATTTTGGAGCGCAGTTCCATTATGCCCTAGAACTTTACTGGTAGAAATCGTCACGTAAGAAAAAAGCGTTATGCGAGACGTTTGGTTCCGTCCGGCGTAGTTCGGGTTTTATCTTCAAGCGATTGCCACTGAACTTGTTTGCCTTTATTCGATAGTCGGTCTATAGTAGGGCACAGAACATCGTGACGGTGACAGTGAGTGTACCACGCACTGAGTTGGCACAAATCAAAAGCCTGCCGAGCCACACAAACAACCCCAATAAAAAGAATTACTTACTGGATTTTAAACAGCAATATAGCTTTTTGTGGCACAGTTCGTTCTGAGAAGTTCTACCGTCATGCTTCTTTCTTTCACGACGATTCATTGTTGCAATGCTGTGTTTAACAGTCATGGCTGCCGGTGTAATTACAGGCCCATGCTGCTTAACATCTACTCCTCGGTTGATTGGCACTCGGCGGCACGTTGCAAGACGTGCGAAATATTTCTCTGTTTATATGCAATGGTTATGCTATGTATTTATTATATAATTTTTATGTATTTTGAATATATAGTATCTTTAAATTTTATTGTATAAGTATGTAGAATTTTGTTATTATTTAGATATATCGAATATCCTAAGTAGTTATTATGAAGTATATTGTACCTTTATTTGACCTATACAACAATTAAATCATCTTACTCACATCCTGGGGTAGCTGGACGAGATCTCTTAAAGAGATAAGCTTTCCTTTGTACACTTCATGTATCTTATGTTCACAATCACAATGTATGGTACATAAATAATAAATAAATAAATAAATAATGGTTTTTCGCCTTCATGTAATCATCCGGTAGGCCATCGGCTTGGTCATATTGGATAGAAGCAGGCGTTAATTTTCGGAAATTCACTATATACCTATTATAAAAATGAAGCTTAATTTCATATACTTACTTCGCGAAAAGCAGGAGAATCTGTATGGTGTAATTTATCATTTCTTCAAACCTTAAACTCCAAACCAAATAGATCTTCGGCAATGTACCCTCTACCCACGTTTCGCTCCAAAACCGGAGCATCCTCAGATGTTGACTTTACAATGAATAATGGTTAAGTGATAGTTTTTTCGAAACCTGCGTAGAGGGTACATTGTCGAAGATCTGTTTGGTGTGGAGTATAAGGATTGAAGAAATTATAAATTACATCACACAGGTTCTCCTTCTTTTCGCGGAGTATAGCAAATTAAGCTTCATTTTCATAATATACATCGGCTTGGTCAGTAAATTATAACTATAAAAATGAAATACTCCGACTATCATCCAACTGTATTTCATTAATTTAAAATAAAATGTAATGAAATCAGAAAATCATTGTAAAGAATATTGTGTGTCTGTTTAGTCGAATTGAGGCTTAACAGATGTTATAGTCAAACGAAACGTGAGCAAATTTTAGAGGAGGGTTATTATAATAAAGCCCTCTCTGATATTAACATAAACAAACACGATATTATAACCTCCCACTCAACCGCGTCCTCGTCCTCCACACCATAATTACTTATGTTATAAGTGGGAAAATATGTTTGTTTGTCCTTCCACTCCCTATTCTTTGGTCCTTGAAAACATCAAAATTCCATGGGTGTTTTACAAGAATAGTCGTATTTTTACACCAACAATTTATTATTGATAAGACCGTCTTTGCAAGCTTTTTATTTTATATTCTCTATTCTAAGTTTCTTCTGTATATGTGTTAACTTTGTATATGTGTGTGTGCAATAAACAAACAAACCAACTATCGCCCTACCATCACGTCCTAGCAAAGCAACTGATTTACCGGGAGCAAAACCGCGGGGCGCAGCTAGTGGTGTTATAAAAATTGTAAATAACATACACTATTTATATCACAACAACTAATACAGTGAACATATACCTATTATTAATCTGACAAAGATGTCGCACTCTATGACACCACTAAACCGATTCTTATAGTAAGTAAGGAAAGCTATATTATTCAGACATAACATCATATATATATATATCATTATATATCATCATAGAATCAGTATCTACGCTAGTGCATTAGGAAATTCCTGTAAACTAGTCGTAAGTTGGAAATAAATAAATAAATAAATAAATAAATCTATATCTTATTTCAATAATATATCTCAGATTACGAGTATTTGTAAACCAAGTAGATAAAATAGCTAACGTGTTCCTTTATCCGCGTGCGCTTACTAAATACGACGGAAATATTTTTCAACAATAGTTGTCACAATAACGCATTTTATATTAATGTTTAAATTATGATCTGCAATCATCATTTTTAGGCAAAGAATATTAGCCTTTATACCAAAAGACTTTTAGAATAGAATAGAATAGAAAAACTTTATTGCAACACAACACAATAGGAAAAACACAAGGAAACCAGTAATAGTACTTAGTGCGAGTGTGCAAAGGCGGCCTTACGACTAAAAGTTATCTTTTAAAGGCAACCTGAGCTCTTTTTTTCACTAACAAACAGGGGGGTCATCTGCTTGGCCCTTCAACTATTGATTTAAACCAAAAAAAAAAAAAAAAAAAATCAAACCCAAACAAATTCTGACAAGTCGCTGACAACAGCTTGTACCTAGATTATAAGTAATTCTATAGAGTAACTTATAATTCGCTTTCAGCTAATGCCGCCTCGTCCGTAAAATGCAATGTAACATTACTTGATTCATAATCTACTGTTACGTGTAATTCTTGTTAGTAAAAATATTATATTCTATTTCACCATTATAATTCACTAGCTGTTGCCCGCGACTTCGTCCACGTTTGATTTTGTTTTTTGATGTGGCATTAAATTTTGTTGTAGTTCTAAACAAAATAAAAGTATTCAGTATCGCCAAGCCTTTGCTGCTGTCCGCTGAGGAGATCTGTCCTCTATCTCCAACCACATTCATCAGATCTAAACAAAGTTTTGGCAAAATTAAACACATATTATAATTTCTATAGTACAAAAATAATTATTTAAATCGGTTATAATTTGTCCGAGTTATGGTGTAAAATCGCCAAACACTTTCATCCCCTCTCCCAAAGGAACCGAGCTTAATGTCGGGATAAAAGTATGCTATATTACTTGTAACACTTCCAAGAATATGCGTACAAAGTTTCATGAGGATCGGTTCAGTAGTTTTTGCGTGAAAGCGTAACAAACAAACTTACATTGACATTTATAATATTAGTAGGGAGGGGTAGGGATAGGGATTAACTGCCCACTAAAGAGGTCTCGTCTCAGAATAAGAAGGGGTCAGGCCGTAGTTCACCATGCTGGCCAAGTGCGGATTGGTACCTTATATTTCATTGATACCTGTTTTATTCAATATCTAAAAATTGTCCCCAGCCTCTCCAAGGCAGCTGAAGTCAGCTGACAACGCAAGCTGCAGGTCAAGGTTCCGACGCTGGTGTCGCAGCCGTCGCTGCCAGCTCTGGAGGCTACTCCTCCTACCCTTTATCCCGATCCTGGCTCTGATCGTCCAGACCACCCTCTCTTTGAGGAACAGCCTCACCAATGGCGTGGAGGTCGCAGATGTGGAAGAACAGGTACCTTTTTGAATGACATCCTGAATTACGACTCTGCTAAATGTATTCTTTAGAAGAAACCAAGAGAGTCATTAAGGGACAAATTTAAAGATGTTAAAATAATGACGGTGCATAGTCAGTACATATTTGAAAATTTAATTTATGTCCATAAAATTATAACAAAATTTAAAAGAAATCGGACTGTAACAATATAAACATTACAAGCAATAATAAATTCGTTGTGCAGTTTACTAGGCTACATAAAATTGCTAATTCATTCAAGGGCAATTATAATAATAATAATAAAAAATCCTTTATTGCCATACACTATATAATTGTATATTATTTTATAACAAATAAATGAAATCTTTGAGATGTCTCTCAATAAGTTCAAAGTTTATATAAAACGTAAGCTTACAGAAAAATCCTATTATAACGTTAAGGATTACTTAAATGATAAAAAACCGTGGGTATGAATTGCTCTAACTTTATAGCTTAATATAAATTTACTGTGAGATGGTAATAACAAAAAAAAAATTTCCCGGCTAAGTTTGATGTGGGCTCTTTTTAGACCAGGGCGCGTTTGGAACCCTCGTAGCTTTAGGTTGGCGAACGAAGTTATCACCATCCCCTTACAATTATGTAAACATATTAGACGGCCGAGTGGCGCAGTGGGCAGCGACCCTGCTTTCTGAGTCCAAGGTGGGGTCGATTCCCACAACTAGAAAATGTTTGTGTGATGAACATGAATGTTCTTCAGTGTCTGGGTGTTTATCTGTATATTATAAGTATTTATGTGATTTATATTCATAAAAATATATTCATCAGCTATCTCAGTACCCATAACAGAAGCTACGCTTACTTTGGGGCTAGATGGCTATGTGTGTATTGCCGTAGTATATTTATTTAAAAGAAAAAAAAATAAATATATGTACGCTTCATAAGTGTCTATGATAGGCCTACATGAATAAAGAAATTTTGAATTTGAATTTGAAGTAGAGCTTTTTGAGACAGAGCTCGTCCGGGGAAGTACCGCCTTGCTTATTTCTGCCGCTCAGCAGCTTTGTTGCAATACTCGATTCCTGTCTGAAGTGCGTGGTTGCCGGTGTCAACACCTACGCCTGGAGTGGGCGGCATATTGCAGGATGTGTTTCTTGCGTCACTCTGTTTATAGGCCTTAGTTACCATCCGGTGAACCATCGGCGTGGTCCGTCATTTATTTCTATAAAAAAAAAACAAAAACCTCACGCTTCATTCTCGATTTTATTTACGCATAATGACGGCACCAGCTAAATAAATACTTCAGGGCAAATACGGGATATTATTGTATGCTATTCATTACGGGGTCGGCCATTTTTAACGCATTGTTTGGCCAAATTCACCATCATCTCGCAATAAAGCATCAAATTCGTATTTGAATTCAAATATTCTTTATTCATTTAGGCCTATCACAGGCACTTATGAAGCGTTCATACATATATGTTTACATATATATATATTGTGAGGAGATAACTATTTTTGCAAACATAAACTAAAAGCTAAGAGCTAAGAGAGTTCCAAACGCGCCCTGTAGTGCCAGGATGCGCACCACGAGAGTGTTATGTCTACCTATTATCTCGTCAATCTCTATAGAAAAAACACGACTAACGGATAGAGACAAATATCTCGTAGTGCGCATGCTATCCCTCCAGAGTCTAAGAATAGCCCACAACAAACTTGGCTTGGTTTTTTATGTTATCACCATTCACTTAATATTTCTCTCAGCATCAGCCAACGGGGCATCGAAAACAAAAGGAATGTTAATGGACTTTATTGTTCTTAGATTTAAAGAGCAAATAGTCTCATAACGTCAAAAATTGCGTCCATATACAACCTCCTCTCGTGAACGTCGGTCAAAAACTTATTGGGCGTGTACCTACTCGCTCGATTGCCGTAGGGTGCAATACGAGAGGGTAAATAGATTTCCTATATGAATGCTTGACTTCGAATTTTATTAAAGAACGCCGAAGGCCTGATCCAGTACATTTTGATTTCACAGCTGCGTCCTGAATCTATTTTAAGCTGTAAATTTTCTACAACTCCATTTTCGTAAGGTTTTTTTGGGGACGAAGTTCCTGCTGCTTGCGGTAAATGGCGAAACCGTCACGTAAGGAAAAAGCGTTATGTCCCTTCATGTCTGTCGGTTCCACCCGCTGCCGCTCGAAAATTATCGTCAAGTGTTGCTTAAATTGTGTGGTAATTAAATGTGACTTTATACCGATGATTAAAGTCAAGTACAGTTCTAGACGAGGGTCCCGCGAGGGTAATCGCAAAATATATTAATAATATATTTGTTTCAAGCGGTGATAGGTATATAGCCGGGTAAGAATTCGGCTTCCCTTTCAGGGAAACGGGGTTCGATCCAGAGCACACAACACTGACTATGCGGAGTTATGTGCGTTTTAATTTAAGCAATTAAAATGCACTTGCTTTAATGTTAAAGAAAACATCATGAGGAAACCTGTATGCGTTTGAGTTCACCATAATCCAGGGTGTAAAGTCTACTAATCCGCACTTGGCCAGCGTGGTGGACTACGGCCTAAACGCACCCTTCACTTGATGATGGTGATGGTGATGGTGATGATGATCATGATACTTATTTCTATATTATTTTGTATATTACTAAAACTGCCCGTTAGTCGTGAACAATGTATCCTGTTCCCTCTTTTTGTTATGAAAAGAAGAACGATAACATAATTAGCCATCATTAGTAACTTATCACCATCCAACTACAAGGTACGGGTCTCATTTCAGAACGAGAGAGGACTGCCCACGGTAAAGTGCGTATCTATAGAATTCACAGGTCTTTGGGTACAATAAGAGCTCTAAAACTTTCAGGTTTCCTCACAAAGTTATCCTACACCTTTAAAGCAAGTGATATTTTTTAATTTCCTAAAATTAAAAACGCACTCCGAAAAATGAGAGGTACGTGGTCGCCCTCAAAGAAGAAGCCGAAGCTCTAACGTCTATAAAGTGTTTTCTGCAAGACAGACAAACTAAAGGACAGACTGTCAAAATACAAATTCACTCAAGTAAACTCAAATAAATAACTGAAATTTCTACATCCTAGTGAACACGTGGCTTAACCAACTGTCATGGCTGCCTGCTCAATAAAATTGTAATTATTTGCTGTCAAGCGTCCGGAGGTTCGACGTCCATACGACTTGGCACCATCGGACTGCAGAGTAGCTATGTAACAGAGAAACAAAAAATCATGAATTTTCCAATTTCTGTAGTTTATACAATTTGCATGGATATTAAAGCCTGGCCGTTGAAATAATGCGTAAGTGACAAGTCGTGATCGAATGGATTGTCCATTTGATAATTTTGAAGTGGCGTTGAAATTTGATAAAAATATTTAATTACTTTACCCAGCTAAGTTTGCTGTGTTGGAAAGCTAGAAAACCCTTAGTTCTAAGTTTACGAATGTAGTTATCACCATCATCTCACATTCATGTAACTCTCCACATTAATTAATTACATTTGTTAATTTGACATTGACTTTACTAGGCGACGAAGTAGTATCTTCTACCTAAACATTTGCAGCTTTTTGTTTAAAAGCACAGTCATCCGAGCCCCTAAACCCGTTCCGACAAATATTCTCCTACATTTTTTAACAACTTAACTTAGATAAAATAACAAGGGATTTGATATGGCTTCTAGTCTGTCATCAAAAATGGATAACCAATTTAAAAACTCCTATCAAGTTGATTACCACGCCAACGCCTCTGGCGCCCGTATTAGTCTGTATTTGCCGTTGTCTGTGAAAAGTTTTTCTAATATAAATTGAACGAAATAAACCTTTGATAAAGTCCTGACTGCAAAAAGGAGGATCTTAATATTTCCAACAATAGGAAGGTGTAGTTCTTATTTTTATTTTAATCAACAAATATAAAAACGGCTAATGCACACTTGGCCAGCGCGGTGGACTACGGCCTAAACCTTTGTCAATCTGAGAGCAGACCCCAGCTGATGATGGTTTTATGATGACGATGATGATGATGAAATATAAGGCTTGGTCTTGACCGACTAAAAGACTAACAAACGGCTGAACATAGAAATAAGAAATTCGGAAGCACCTCAGTGGAAGCGGTAATAGCTCAGTAGAGCTCGACTTCACTTTCGGGGGGCCGAGTTCGAATCGCAGCATGCACCTCTAACGTTTTAAAGTTATGTGCGTTTAAAGTAATTTAAATATCACTTGCTTCAAGGGTGATGGAAAACATCGTGAGGAAACCTGCATGCCTGAGAGTTCTACATAATGTTCTCATAGGTATTTGGACTCCACCAATCCGCACTGGGCCAGCGTGGCCTAAACTGTGCATTCTGAGATGAGCCTCATAAATAAATAAATATACTACGACAATACACACATCGCCATCTAGCGCCAAAGTAAGTGTAATGAGATACAATTACACAGATAGCGTGTTCTTGAGACGTAATATTAAACTATTAAATAGATAAAGGATTGACCCTTTATCTATCTGTCTGTGGTTGCACATACGTTTGTCTATATTTGCCCTTCACGACCGTCTGTGCCCTTCACGTCTCGTAGCACAATGTTTAGGCCGTCGAACTTCGTAATTTATTAATTGAGATAATCGATATTATTTTACCTCACACGCACCGAATTATAAACAATTTATTAATACAGTAGTGTTTGCACTGTGACATTATGTTATAGAAATGAAAAATGCTTTATATTTTTCGCTAAGAGTAAAATAACAAATACTTACTCGTAACGTCTAATTGTGTATCTATCTTCCTTTCTGGCCGTAATTTTTTTATTCCACTTTAATTCTAGCTTTTGCCTGTAATCAGTGGCGTGCATAGAGGATATGCACAGGGTATTCAGATGATATAAATTGAAGAAAATCTCCAGAACGAGTTATAAATAAGGGTAGCTTATAACTCTTAAAATGCCTAGCCTTAAGTATTTTATAACGCGTACTGGAGATTTTCTTCATTTTATATCATCTGCATATCATCTATGAACGCCACTGGCTGGCTATTACATGCTGTAATCGCACCTGCCGCTATAAGAGATGATGCAGTCTAAGATGGTAACAGGCTTATCTGTTAGGGGCATGGCAGGTATATTAATCCCATACCCCTAATCGATTTTGCGGAACGCTAAATTTCTGGGCAGCACGTATTTGTCGGTAGGCTAGTAACTAGCGACGGCCGAAGCTTCCCACCACACAGTATTTTTTTTCTCGATAATCTCCAGTAATAATAATAATTAATAGTTTTAAATGACAATCTGAGATGGTGACAAAAAAAAAACAACCGGCTTAGTTGGTTGTGTGTCTTCTTAAACCAGGGCGTGTTTGGAACCCACGTAGCTTTAGTTTCAAGTTCATGAACTCACTTCTATGTCATATTTAAAATGTAATGTACGCATCAAAAGTGCCATCTATGTGCCTATTTGAATAAAGAAATATTTGATTTTGACTTTGACCAATACAGCTGATCATACATTATAAGTTATTACTGTAGAATCAGAATCTTGTTAATGATCGTTAATAACTAAGACTCGAGCTGTCTCGAGCTGTCTCGAGCTTCCATTTCGAGAGGACCGAGTTCGATCCACCTTAAACTTTTCGGGGTTACGTGCGTTTTAAGCAATTCAATATCAGTTGTTTCAACGCTGAAGGAAAGCATCGTGAGGAAACCTGCATGCCGGAATGTTCTCAAGGGTGTGTGAAGTCTACCAATCCGCACTTGACCAGCGTAGTAATCCCTTCCCATTCTGAGAGGAGACCCAGGCCCTGTAGTGTGACAATCATAGGATGATGAAGAGAAAAAGGTTCATCTTAACTATTCAGTAATACGTTTCCGACGAAACATTCTGGATTACCTAATTTCAAGTATAATTTAGAAGCACTTTTGAAACGTCATCATTTATATCTGTTTTGTGGTGACTCTACTTCAGGTTCTACCGAGAAGAACTCGACAAGAAACTCAGCAGTTGCTCTTTTCCAACATCAACATTTAGGTACCCACCACAGAATTAAGAACATACAGACACCGTGTACGAAACTTATATTGAAGCATCAAAAAGAGAAACCATTCTAAAGTGGAGTGGCACTTTAGAATGGTTTCTCGAACAAACGGTTTGTCACTTCATACCATTTAGCAGATGACAGTAATTATTTTACTTCTAATGTTCTAAGCGTTCACCATAAAATGGGAAAAATGGGAGAACGTTTGTGAGGCGAACTGTGTAGCAATATGGAAAACGCGGGTGCAAAGTGAAACGTGAGCGGGGCGTTTTCACTGTTTTTTTAATCCAAAGCACTGCGTACTATAGTGGCGGAATGAGGATTCTGTATCTAAAGATTTTAAACTAAGATTTTAGTGGTTAATCAACATTTCTTAAATATTGTTCAACTGGTACGGGTACAGAATCTTACTACCTACCTGGGTGGTTAGATTCTGCCTGTGACATCCAACTTGACTTGACATCTCGTACCTCCGCAGTCCCACCGTGACCATGATCCATGCAACTGGCTCGAAATATCAAGTTATCTATAATCCCATAATATTATCGTTGTATGTACCCGTTTAACTATCTTTAATAGAGGATTCTGTATGTTATTAATTCAAAGGTACGCACATACTTTGAAAAGTTAGAAGTGCGTGTGCTGATTTGAACTCTATCCCTCCATCTTCCCTCTATTACCTAGGGTAAAGAATAGAGGGTAAGAATTGTAATTTTAATTATATTTACAATTATTTTTTTTTGGGTATGCTTATGCGTATCTTTGTTTCAGGTCAGCCGAGCTACTGAACTGGGTAAACTAGTAACTAGGCTGCAGCAAGAGAGATCTGAAGTGGCATTCTTCATATTCACCAATGGAAGTACTCTGAGGTAGGTCCAAGGGTCGAGGTTTCATTTTTGTTGACATTATAATTGACGGAACTAGCAAAAACCCATCTGCACAGCTAGATAAATATATCCCCGGGGACAGGACAAAAATTAATCATCTCCTTAATCAAATCAACTCTCACATAGCTTTTTAAATTCTTTGTCAAATTAAGTTTACGTGACGCTTTGTCAATGCTATGTGCACTTGTAATTGACGTGTATATCAGTCCATGTTTTTGTGTGTGCTATGTTTAAAAACCTGTAATATGCATGTTGTTAGCGCTCTTAATAAATAAACTCTCGAAGCTCTGGCGCACAAGTGCAAATAATATCGATATAAGATATGTGTAATATGTATTAACGGGGATAAACTTCTCTAATTCCATGTTCTCGTGCTTTCTCAGGGGGACACGTTAATTATATCCCTTGTCAGAGGATATAAACGGGGGATATAATTTTTGTCTCCTGCCTGAGGTTTACTGATAGCCTTTAAACAGAACAAAACTTCGCACCGAATGCAAAGGAACACATACAAAGTATCGCCTTGTATCCATCAATCTGAGGCAAAGGTGTTAAGCCGTAGTGCCTGCCATTACATCGACAACAACGCTTTAAACTGAACAATACTTCGCACGGAATGCAAAGGAACACATACAAAGTATCGCCTTGTATCCATCAATCTGAGGCAAAGGTGTTAAGCCGTAGTGCCTGCCATTACATCGACAACAACGCTTTAAACAGAACAAAACTTCGCACGGAATGCAAAGGAACACATACAAAGTATCGCCTTGTATCTATCAATCTGAGGCAAAGGTGTTAAGCCGTAGTGCCTGTCATTACATCGACAACAACGCTTTGAACAGAACAAAACTTCGCACGGAATGCAAAGGAACACATACAAAGTATCGCCTTGTATCCATCAATCTGAGGCAAAGGTGTTAAGCCGTAGTGCCTGCCATTACATCGACAACAACGCTTTAAACAGAACAAAACTTCGCACGGAATGCAAAGGAACACATACAAAGTATCGCCTTGTATCCATCAATCTGAGGCAAAGGTGTTAAGGCGTAGTGCCTGCCATTACATCGACAACAACGCTTTAAACAGAACAATACTTCGCACGGAATGCAAAGGAACACATACAAAGTATCGCCTTGTATCTATCAATCTGAGGCAAAGGTGTTAAGGCGTAGTGCCTGATATTACATCGACAACAACGCTTTAAACAGAACAATACTTCGCACGGAATGCAAAGGAACACATACAAAGTATCGCCTTGTATCCATCAATCTGAGGCAAAGGTGTTAAGCCGTAGTGCCTGTCATTACATCGACAACAACGCTCTTCAGACGAATAAGCATAGCGGTAGTAATTTCACGTAAGATGTATCGTAAGCTCTAAGCTACTTACTACTAAAAAATATTGCAAAGTAAAGTTCATTCCTGAGTGGGTCTTAAAGCAACAGGATAATGTCAACAAAACTTCCATTAGTCGTTGTACCTAGTAAATCACTATTCAAGGTATATAAAGGTATCAATATTCATAAAAGAGATAAGTGCCAATCGGTTCTGCTGTAAAAAGATCAAATAAAAATGGTTATGCAACGCTTTTAGTGGAGCATATATCATCATCATACGCTGCCTTTTAATGTCCCGCCACTCATCAAATGCCTACTCTCTCATAGTAGAGACGGTTTTAGAGCACAGACCCACCAAGCTACGCCTATGCATGTTCGTGGGCTTCAATAACTTTTATCACAATAACCGAGACGACGGCTGAATGAACTATAGCACGTGGTTTGACATCGCTAATTCCTAACTCTGAACTGGTGCTGAAAATTTGTTAAAAAACCCAATTTTTGCTCAGTTGTGTACAATAAAAGTCTAGTCGTTCATTATTTCATTTATTCATTCAATGCCTAACATTTTTTTGGCCTGACCCGGGATCAGAACCCAAAACCTCGTGATCTGTAGTTCAACATGCTAACCACTAGACCGACGACGTCTAGTTATGGCAGAGTGGCAGAGTATACACCCAGTTACTTCATACAACTGGAGCTAATCCAGCGTGCATGTAGCGTCTGAGTGTGTGTATGTGTGTCTGTGTTTTCAGTATATGTTGCGTGTCACGGAATAAAGAAGCACATTTTTACTAATTTATATTTAATACATTCTGAAAGTATATTAAAAGTAAGGAAGTTACATATCCTAGATTGCGCTGATACGTTGGCGGCTTCTCACTTACCGATTGCGTACCAAAAAGCGCTCTGTTATTTGTAATGAATAGGTTTTTGCGATGCTTGCGTTTGAGACTTTGGGATATTAGTCTTCAGACAATAAACATCAACGTCTGGTGACCCAAGTCTAGCAATTTAAAGGAGCTTATATTTTTGTTGGTATTATTTATGTTAGTAAATTGTTTTTTTATATATATATATATATATATATATCTCAGATATATATACATAAAAGTATGGATATGGGTGAACAAGAGGAAAGCAGCACCAATTGAAATCTAACGTATAAATAATTCATGGATGTACACTTGGCGAGATTAAACAGTCTTGGAGCTAAGTCATTGGAGTTTATAAATATACATAATAGAAAATATTTTGACTCTACTAGAAATTGACATGAAAAAGTGAAATGTGCCAAAAGCGTGTAACATAAAAAATTACAAAAGTCATAAACAATTGAAGATGAAAACAATGGCATTTCGATTTTTGGCAATATTTCATAAACTATTATTATTTAAGAAATTTAAAATACACGCTTTTGGCACATTTTTCTGGGCGTCATTCCGGATCCAATGAGCTATCGCACATAATTTTAAAAGCAATATCTCTATTTTGTACCATTTTCAACTTGTCGACTAGACTATTAGTTAGGTCAAATAAACAGTAAAATGTGCCCTAAAAATTGTGCCCAACTTTGCAGGAATTGACATATATAACATGACAAAGATTTTTGAAGAAGGCGCCAATGCGTCGCCTAAGCGTAAGTGACCTAGAAAGAAACACGCTAGATTTGCACCTGATTAGTCTTACGGAACAAATACTATAAATACAAGTGCAGCCACGTATGAATTTATGTAACTCCTACATAGCGAGAAAAGTAATCGAGTTAAGTGCGAGAATCAGTACCTCGTGTATTATAATATGAAAAACGGAGGAAACTGGGTCAATAAACAACTTTCTTTGTAAACAGTATTGCTGATAAGGATGTTAGCTCTAATATTATTGTTAAGGATCTTTAGAAATACATTTTGAATATACGGTAATTCTTTAAAATAGATTTAAAACTAAATCGTTTGATGAACAAACTTATAATTCAAATTCAAAAATGTTTTATTAGACCTATCACAGGCACTTATGAAGCTGTCATGGTGATAACTTCACTTGTTAACTAAAACTTACTCAATAATATTTAGTAGTATTTAGTAGAGTATATGTAATTTAATATGTAATTTGACATGGAAAGAACATAAGCTACTTTTTATCCCAAATGTTTGTGTATTTCCCGCGCGAAAATTTAAAATTGTTTACGAGCTAAGCCTCGGATAGATAGCTTTGAAATTTTGTATGCATGTCACCCATGCTATGGAAAAGGACATGTACTTTCTATACCAATCTCTCAAAAAGTTCTCGTGGAAGGATTAAAAATTGTAAACTTGCCAAGCTTTAGACCCGATTCTAAAGTCCACGCAGACGAAGTCGCGGGCCGAAGCTAGTTTGCCAATAAAGTAGTTTTTAATTACTCTTAGATTGAGTAACTTGGCAACAGTTGAAGGCTTTCACCACTCAGAGCGGTCCGTTAACAAATATTTAATGAATACCTATACAACTGTTTTTAAATATAAAAACAGCTGTCTATCTACAATACTGTCTACCTTTACTTCTGTAAAGGTAGACAGTATTGTAGATGGGAAGATGCTGTTAAAAAGGTGGCAGGAACGATTCGGAAGAAAAAAGCAATGGATAGATCTCTGTGGAGATTCCTTACCTATTCTTTTTTATTAATCTTATTATATTTATTACACCTATTCTGGAGGGCAAGAAAATCAAAAAACCAGTGTCTAAAATAGAACAAAGTTTTATCAAAACGGGTTTTACTTTGATAGTAGGTAGATACTAAGTAAAAATAAAATGAAATGTAATTTATAACATTGTTAATAGGCTATTATTATTATTATTAAAATCATATAAATTAATAACTTGAAAAACTACCGTATAGTATTCTACTAGTCGAGCCGTTTTATTTGATACCAATATTGAGAAATACGTGAACCGCCCTTTGGTCAACAACCAAAATACGTAGACCGATTTTCATCAAACATAGAACACTCCCGACTAATTCCCCTTTAAAACCGATAAAAAAACAATCCGTTCATCTGTTCGGGCGAAATACGATATCACAGACAGAGTACAGACAGACAGACACACACACAAACACACACATACACAAATACAAACTCATAAAACCCCGTCGTTTTTTCGTCGGGGGTTAAATCATGTCTGTTGCATGGGAGCCCCCTTAAATATTAATTTTATCCTGTTTTATTGTATTTGTTGTTATAACCGCTACCGAAATACATCATCTGTGAAAATTTCAACTATCAACATTTCAAATATCATGAGATACAGCCTGGTGACAGACTGACATACAGACGGACGGACCGTGGAGTCCTAGTAATAGGGTCCCACTTTACTCTTTGGGTACGGAATCTCATAAAATTGGACAGTAGCATGGCAAAATAAAGCATTTATTGATCCAGGTCCAACTTAACCCAGCGGTTCGCGGGCACTGACAGCGCGGTCCAGCAGATGGGAGAGCTACCCCCGCTGACCTTCAAGAACCGCCCTGAACCCGTCGACGGACAGGTCTTCCTTGACGAGCTGGCTGATCTCAGGTAAAATATCGCTCTCATCAATAAGCAATGCGGCAGAGTTTTAACCCCGGCTCGCACCTCTAACTAACTTTTCTAAGTTATGTGCGAGACTATTAAATAACACTGAAGGAAAACATCGTGTGGAAACCTGCATGCCTGTAGGGCTAGCATAAGCAGGAGATAAAAATTATATCCCCCGATTATAACAAGGGATACAATTAACGTGCCCATCTGCTAAAGCACGGGAGTACAAAATAGGAGGAGTTTACCCCCATTTATTATATGATACATATTATTGGGATATTATTTCCACTTGTGCGCCAGTGCTGTGAGAGTTAAAAAAGCTGTGGGAGAAGATACATTTTTATCCATTCCCCGAGGATACAGTTGTCTCGCCCATGCTGAGAGTTGTCCATAATGTTCTTAAAGGCGTGTGAAGTCCACCAATCCGCACTACGCCAGCGTGGTGGACTACGGCCTAAAACTTTCTCAACCTGGGAGGAGACTTGTGTTCTGTAGTGGGCCACTTTTGTATTGATTCTGATAATGCAATGCATAATTTTTAAACTAGATTATAAGAATTACTCAGATCAATATCGATAGCCTATTAATGACCCACCGCTGGGCAAATACATCATCTCATTGAGGAGAGAGTTTTAGAGCATAACCCACCATGCTACTATAGTGCAGGATGACGGGACAAACTGAATCTTGCACACACCTTCCCCAAGGCCTAATTTTGCAAAGTCCATTTTTAATACGCGTCATAAAAGTCGTGTATAAAGTTGTGTAAATTGTATTATGAGACGGCCGATTGGCGCAGTTTGCAGCGACCTTGCTCTCTGAGTCCAAGGCCGTGGGTTCGATTCCTAAAACTGGAAAATGTTTGTACCCATAACACAAGCTACGCTTACTTTGGGGCTAGATGGCGATGTGTGCATTGTCGTAGTATATTAATTAATTTATTTATTATTATATCGTATTATCTATTTCGAGGGCATTTAATATTTATATACCATAGTATATCAGATAATAAAGTAGTAGGTAAGAATTGTAAGTCTGCTTCCATAGACTCTTTCATCACTTTCAGAACCGGTCGAAAGCAAGTATTTACAATTGATCAAAATATGATAAAATAAAGTCTAAAACTTTAAAAGTTATTAGGCTAATTTAACTAATGTCTAAGGTTTTATATAAGACAAGGTGTGAAAAGTAAAAGAAAATTTCCATGATTGCAACTATAAATCAGGGCAAAGCTCAAGTAAGTACGAAATATACGTCCACAATTTACACGCGGGTCGCCGCTAGAAAATTGCAAACGCTGAGAGAAAATGGTTTTTTTTACATAATATAAATGTTCCTAATAAAACTTTGTAAATTGAAAACGTGACAATTTACTCTTACAAAAATTCGCGTTCCATTTAGATGAGTAAAAAACACTTAAGTTCGCAAATAGCTTGGATTCTTATTGATAATATCGAAATGTTTTATAGTTATCATTGTATTTCGGAATAACTGCCACTTATTTAGCTCTTTTCTATGTTTTTTCCTTTTACGCCATTGGTTGCCTGGAAGAAATCGCTATGTAGCGATAAGGCCGCCAAATTGTACTCTCTTGCTATGTATTTATATCTCTGCAACTACTTTTTTTTCTTTGGTGTACAATAAAAGTGTATTCATTCATTCATTCATACGGTTATATAAAGCTTATACAAAGGAATAGATACAACACGCAAGGTTCAAATTGTATTTCTATTTGTCAGTCCGTTTTCTCAGGTAATTTACGCGAGCTTAAATAGCTCAGTTGATTTAATATAATCATAAACAACACCCTGCCGCAATGAAAACAAGTGATAAAAAATAAATAAACCAATACATAAAAATTATGCTGCACCTACAACTTTAAAAAACATTTAAAAATGCCTTGGAAACTGCAGGGCTATTCTGTATCTCAGTTGACACTAAATTCAGCTAGCCACGTTCAGAAAGTTGCCTTAAATAATGCCCAAACCATTCATATTAATTTCGTAATTGTATCTGCCAACCGTGTCAGAAACTTGGTTTCAAAATGCAAAATATGAATTTCATAATAAAAGATTGGTGTGTGGCAGTGGCACGCTAAATTTGGTGTCAACTGAGTTTCCCAGAGCTTAACGTGCACTTTAGGGCAAGGGAATGGCAATGCCAAATTCAAATCTTTATTTGCGTGATTGCAGGTTAACAAATTTGATCTTATAATAAAACATAAAAAGTTCCGTGCTACAATCTGCCATTCTATGGCATGCAAATTATAATAACACCTTTATTATAATATGAATTTTCCATTTTATACAAAATGTCTGAGTGTTATGGTATCAAAACTGTGAAATTAAATAACAATGTCAACTTAAAATTAAATAATACAAAGTAAACCAAAATATAAACCTAGAAACAATAATAAAAACCTTAAACCTTTAATTTTAGATATTCGTCTACTGAATAAAACTGACGAAGCATAAGCCATTCAATAATTATAATCTTAAATAAAGGCATAGGTATTTTAATTCAAATACATACTCGTACTTATTCCGAGCTGGTTCTGAGGATTTCAAAAGAGAAAAAAATGTTGTAGAAAATATTTATTTATTTATATTACTAATTTTGTATTTGTCAATAAAGAAAGTCTAAAGTTTAAGGTTAGATTATCTACCCGTGTGTACCCGCCATCCTTGTAAAGATTAGCAAGGAAAAAATACACTCGAGCTAAACCAAGATTAATTACGCCAAGTACTATCTCGCAGTTTGTTTGCATCCCCGATAGATTGAAAGTTATTGCGCTTGACGTAGATTATGTTAATCTACTTCGATTTAAATGAACCTTTGATGCATTATTAATAAACGTGGCATAACGCCGGAATAATTATACTGTGTTTTTTGTTTATGAATATGAAGGAACGGCCCTAAGATGTCCTAAAGCTTGAGGGTTCCATTTTTATTTGAATTTAATAAATAAATCAAATAAATCATTTCAGGTCAGGGACCCATATACAAAGACACTTAGAGAGATATAAAAGACACTCAGATTTAAAAAATAAATAAAAAAAAACCAAAATTAATTAAATATAAAAATTAAAATAAGAATAAATTAAATTACAATTAAGATTCAACTAAATTTCTCCTACTCCTAATTAGTCCTACTTTAATATTAATTTTATATTTTCTCGGTTGAAACAACGCAGTCGTAGTCCATCCATCAAAGTCTTGCTTTTAAACAAAGTTTTCATACTTTACGTCAAATTTATATGATGTACAATATTTTCCATTAATATAATTGATAATAATAATTTATCATCCATACAGTAATTGATTTAGTTGTTATTATGATGGAAACCAATATTAATCAGACGTTTAATCCAGCTTTGCAAATACATCGCGTTTTTATAAGATATTTAATGGGAAACAAATGAAGCCCTTTTTTCATCGCTTTTTAATTTATATTTAACTATACTACTATATAAACTAGCCGCGACTTCGTTCGCGATGAAATTTAGATTTGCAATTAAATTAAAAAACTAAAAAAATCCCGAGAATCTTTCATTATATTACCCTTAAAAGGGTATCCAACAACACGTAATAGTATTTATTTTTCCTTTATGAGTACCCTTCAAAAACACACATTTTTTTAAATCACTACAAATTAGGCCCTTGAATACAATCTTACCTTTTGGTTAATAATGATTGATCTAAGGTGGTAGCAGACCAACCTGTTAGAGGTACGGTAGTCGTATTAGACATACTGCAACGCTTTACCGCACGTCATCATCGGTAGGATGGTAACAGTGGCCGTACTTCCATAGAAGCCGAAAAGCTGGGCTTGCAGTAAAGAATTAGTTTGCATGTCTTATATTTCATCGTAGTGTTTTTCAAATATAAGTTCGTCATTTGACACAACAAGAACTGCCGTTTAGTGTTATTCGATAAGTATCTTGGCTTGCTAAAATTACCTTAGGAACGCCACTACGCCACAAATAAATAAATATAAATACGACAATACACACATCGCCGTCTAGCCCCAAAGTAAGCGTAGCTTGTGTTATGGTTACTAAGATAAGCTGTTGAATATTTGTATGAATTTAATACCCATAAATACTGATAATAAACAGATAAACACCTAGCCACTGAAAACAATAATGTTCATCACACAAACATTTTCCAGTTGTGGGAATCGAACCCACGGCCTAGGACTCAGAAAGCAAGGTCGCTGCCCACTGAGTCAACCGTCAAACCACTCACTGGATGGTAACTAGCCATAGCCGAAGCCTCCTAAAACCCGAAAATTAAAAAATATAAATTGCTTAATATGAATGTCGGGGATCGAACCTGGAACCATCACTTATAAAACCATAGCGCTTACCACTGCACCTGGGAGGTCAGTTCCGTTCTCCTTATTCTTAGATACCCTTAAAACAAGAAGGATTTCCACCCGTCATGAACTGTACCCTACAGTAACCCGTTAATGGGTTGTTAATGATACAGTAATTCATTCTCACTCATTTATAGAATTGTGCAGTTGACGTGTCCTTTAAATTGAAATTACAGCCTCAATAACAACTGAGCGTTTGCACAAAACGATATAGTATATCGAATAGTAAGATTTGCTGTAAGTAATCCGTTATAAATCAGAATTATAATGTCAGAATTATATTTAATGTTTTTTCCAAATATATTATGCATTAGCATTTGTGAAATAACTTACCGGAAACTAATATCTCAAAATTATATATTTGGTCTTACTTATTGTAAACATTGTAGGCAGAAGAATTGTATAGTTGGCAATTCATTTTGTAAGAACTATTTTTAAATCTGTTTTAGTATGTAACAATAATGTGTTTGTGTGAGTGGTTATGGGTGTGTGTGTGTGTGTGTGTGTGTGTGTGTGTATGTGTGCGCGTGTGTGCGCGTGTGTGTGCGTGTGTATGTGTGTGTGTGTGTATGTGCGTGTGTGTTTGTGTGTGTGTGTGGGGCTCCTTATTTCCCGACCGGATACACCGGTTTTTATTTTGTTTTTAATGTTCGAAAGGTGAATTAATTGGGAGTGCTCTTAACTATATGTTTATTTCGTTTGTTTTTGAACAATACACTTTGTACTTTCGCCGTAGGAAAAATACCAACTGCTTGTGCTAACCTTACAAGTTTGATTACAGTAAGACCTATATAGCCCCAAAGTATGCATAGCTTGAGTACTAAGTACTAAGATGACTGAATATCTTGATGAATAAAATACATAAATACTTATAAAATACAGACGAACACCCAGACACTAAAAACATGTTTATCACACAAACATTTTTCAGTATTGGAATCGAACCCACAGCCTTTGACTCAGAAAGCAGGGTCGCTGCCCACTGCGCCAATCGATCGTCTAATTTAAGTGGATTAAAATAAGCTCCTCGAATCTAGTCCAAGAATTACCAGATCGCTGGCTAAGAATCCTTTTCACTTCAAAACGGGAAATGCAGTTTCGTTCCCATGATAACTACGAAGTAGGTAAAAGCTGTATGAAATGTAAAACCTCATTAAAATGCTATGGTGTGGAGTGGTGTACTAACGACAATACAAACATTTGCGTGACCGCACCGGGTCGTTATCCAACAAGGGTTATCAGTAAAATTCCATTAACATGTTAATAGGAAATAGACATACCGTCTTTTTTCTATGTCATGTCATTTATTGTGTATTTAGGTTAAACGCATATCAAATTAGTTTTTGCTTTTCATTTGTACATAACTACAAATCCTACGTCCTTTATTCGTGGTCCTCATGTCTGAGGGTTGTGACCATCTCCATGACTTTCCTTTTAACGATGGTGGATGGTAACGATGGTGGTTTTGTTTATAATTTCATATTTGTTAGGTGAACAATAAAGTGTATTTTCATTTCATTTCATTTACGCCATCTCTTTCTATCTCCAGCTAGTTTGGGAGCATCGTAGCCGACCTCTTTCTCAACGATCTGCTTGACATTAAACATATGTTCCTTTAACGAATTCCGCCCGCTTAAAAACTATACTAACAAAATATGAAATCAATAGTTCGTACGGCAATGCGCTATAAATCCAAGAATTGAATAGAATTTAAGAAACAGTTAGGACTTCTATTATACTTTATACTGCCTGATATCAATCTGTCTCATATAAACGTGGAGTAAAGTTCGTTAAAGGTCAATCTACTGCCTATATAATAAAGTTGGCTAGAAATAATTTGAAATAAGATAAAAAAATTAATTCCGATTATAATACGCAGTCCATTTTTAAAGCGCTCATTGGCAATCTAGACCCTAGACTTAGGCCCTTCTTGGACCGATTTTAATAACTTGGGTGTCGTTGGCTTCCTCGTAACGACCAAGGTTCGTAGTTTTTTTTATTTACTACGACAATACACACATCGCTTTCTAGCCTCAAAGTAGCGTAGCTTGTGTTTTGGGTTCTTAGATGACTCATGAATATTTTTATGAATAATATTATAAATAACCTAACAGCCGTTAATTAGACTGCATTATCGCTTAACCTCAGAGTTAGTGGTGAGGGCAAATTCATCAGAAAAAAAGTCACCTTATTTAAGGTGAATAAGGATATATATCATGAACTTTTGCGCAATAAAGTCTATATTATGAAAATTAAGCTTAATTTGCTATACTCCGCGAAAACGAGGAGAATCTGTTTGGTGTGGAGTATAAGGATTGAAGAAATTGTAAATTACACCATACAGATTCTCCTGCTTTTCGCGGTGTATGGCAAATAAAGCTTAATTTTCATAATATAGACTTTATTGCGCAAAAGTTCATGATATATACTAAGGTGAATAAGGTGACTTTTTTCACGGATTTCCGCAATGTAACGCCTGCTTCTATCCAATACAATAAAGCCTATTTTTATTCAATTAATTAAGTTTTAAGTAGCTATAAAAAAATAATATAAACAAAAAGTGGTCCTAAGTGACATTTTCACTTCAACACATTGAAGTTCACGTGTGAATGTTTAATCTGAGTCACCTTTTAACTTATGAGAAGTGTGGATGAGTGAGTCTACACGTGCGGTCAAATATTAATAAGTAGATATTACAACCGCAAGCTCTTAAAACCCTTATTAAAACTTCAGAAAAAAATCTAATAAAGTTTCATTGTTTATTACGTTATTGTTCATTTGTCCACCAATCCGCACTGGTCCAGCGTGGTGGTCTACGGCTTGTACCGCTTCTCATTTATCAATCATTTATTGTAAGATGACGAAATGATTTTTTTATCCTTTATCTTATTTACAAAAGATATGTTATCTTTAAATTAGGTGAGATAATAGTAGCAGGCGTTAAGTGAGATGTGGGCGGGGCGTTTTCAGTATTTTTGGACACAATGCACTGCATGCAATAATGGTTGAATGAGGGATCTGTATGTTCTTAATTCAGAGTTATTGTACATAATTACACACACACCCACACACACACACACGTTAGAAACGTTGCAGACAACATAAAGTCAATTTGATAACCACGTAAAGTCGGTTATTTCATTTATTCATAAGACACACTACCAATTAATTGTAACTACATTCATAAAAAAAAAAATATATGAGTTAGAATTACAAATTCTGTCTAGTGCCATTACAATAATCAACTTTAGGTGTATACAGCATTATCGTTGTTATCTACGGTCGAAATTTAAAAAAAAAAACAACTAAATAAGTTTTTAACTGAAGATAATTAAAAATAATAATATAAATATGAATTAAGCTATTATAACAGATGAAAAGTTGCCGTTGAAAAGCTCAGAATATTATATATTCATCATCACGGCCGATTGGCGCAGTTTGCAGCGACCCTGCTTTTTGAGTCCAAGGCCATGGGTTCGATTCCCACAACTGGAAAATGTTTGTGTGATGCACACAAATGTTTATCAGTGTCTGAGTGTTTATATGTATATTCTAAGTATTTATGTATATAATTCATAAAAATGTTCATCAGTCATCTTAGTACCCATAACACAAGCTACGCTTACTTTGGGGCTAGATTGCGATGTGTGTATCGTCGTAGTATAGTATATTAAATCTATATAAAAAGATAATAGGGTAGGTATAGAAAGCAAGCCCAACTACTTATTATATCACCGAATGTAAACATAACATATCTATATCTTTTGTTAACAAGATAAATAAATAATTTCATCATCTCACAATAAATCTATATATATAAAAGAAAGTTGTGTTAGTTACACCATGTATAACTCAGGAACGGCTGGACCAATTTTTATGATATTTGATGTTATGGATTCCTCTTAGACCGGAATAGGAAAATAAGTATTAAAATATAACATTCATAAAAAAAATTATCCGCGGTACGAAGTTCGCCGGGACAATGACCACCACGCTCGACCATATTTATTTTATTTATTTATTACTAGCGTACCCAGCCCGCTAATAAACTAACATCATTAAATTTTTAATTAAATCTGTATTTGACAGTTCAAAAATAGGAGTGCTCCGATCGTCACCAAACTTTACAGGATTACTCGCCAGGTCAATCCGGAGATTCCCTGAAAGTTTCATTACAATCGGTCCAGCCGTTTCGGAGCTTATACGGAACATACCCACACACTGTCTCTTTTATATGTATAGACATAGTATCATAGCATTCTACTGCTAGACTAAATGTCTCTCCGAACAGCAGGGTTTACCCATAATCACCACGCTGGGCAGACTGGTTGATGGTAGAAGTAGCACAGCGGACGTTGCTTGCTTCCAGTTCTCCGTTATATTTCCTTAGTCGCCTCGTACGACACCTGCGGGATGTGGAGGTGTGCTGCTGCCCGTCTGCGCTTGTTTTTTTTTAATATTTGGGATGCTAAATCATAAAAAAAATTGGATGGAAAAAATGGATGAACACCCTTATCATTTCGAGTTTAAAAAAAATTATAACGACCGAATTTATACGAATACCGAAACGATAATTTTATGAATTAGATCAAAGCAAAGCACGTTTTAGCCCTATAATACCGACCGGCGAGTCACAAATGCCTATTTCAATTACTTTCTTACATAAAGATGTCACATTATTCTTGAGGAAGTAGGGAACGGGAATTGTTCCCGAAAACCTTTATTCTGCTTAAATATAGGGCAAGGTGCTACTGTATAAGTTTTCCCGTTTCATAACTGTAACTGTAACCAGGTTGAGCTTATCACTAGCTTCAACTGTGAAGGAAAACATCGTGAGGAAGCCTGCACGCCTGAGAGTTTCTATGATGTTCTCAAAGTTGTGTAATATTCACCAGTCTGCACAGGGCCAGCGTGGTGGAATACGGCCTTGACCCCTTCTCATTGTGGCAGGAGACCCGTGCCCAGTTGTGGGCAGGTAATAGGTTGATATGATGATGACTAGCTGTTTCCGTTTTACGGTTTTTGACTCATCCCGTGGAAGCCGCTTGATTTACTGGGATAAAAAATAGCCTATGCTACTCTCCAACTTCTCAAATAACTATATGCCAATATTTTTATAATTTTTATTAGTGTTGTTACCTACACTTTCCAACTGCAACGTTTCCTACTAGATGACGCTACAGTCGCTATAAGACGGATGTGAAAGGCATATACTAATTTCGGCATCGATGGTAGACGAGCCGTAGCTTAATTGGTGAAAGCGCTCAGGCGATTGCCCGAGAGTCGCAGGGTCAAATCCTGTCGTTTCCGAATTTTTTTTATTTCATTTTTTATATGCATTTTAAATTTATAAAATATATGCCAATAATCAAGTTGAGTAAGGCCGTGAAGTAAGGACAAACAAAAATCATTATCATCATCATCATGTCGACCTATTATAGGCCCACTACAGGACACGGGTCTCCTCCCACATTGAGAAGGGGTTAAGGCCTTCAAAGATCAGGTAAACAAAGATATTCTATATCTGAAAATTAAGCTTAATTTGCTATACTCAGCGAAGAGTAGTAGAAACTGTACGGTGTATTTTATAATTTCTTAATTATTTATATGTGTGGAATATAAATTACAAACACATATGCGGCAATGTATACATGTTTCGCTCTGAAACAGGAGCATCCTCAGGAGATGTTGAATTTACGATGAATAATTTATAAGATAAAATCTTGACAATTATTCATTGTAAATTCAATATTTCCTGAGGATGCTCCGGTGTCGAAGCGAAACGTGCGTAGAGAATACATTGCCGAAGATCAAGAGGAGTAAAAAGATTGAAGAAATTATAAATTACACTATACCTGTATCTCCTGCCTTTCGCAGAGTTTATCAAATTAAGCTTAATTTTCATGGTATATCATGTAATTCCTACAGTAACGCCTGCTGCTATCCGACAAACAAAGATATAAACAAACATACTTTTATATTTTCAATATTATCAGGACTAGAGTTACGATATGGCGGTGAACAGAAAGACTTTAAAAAAATTATAAATTTAATTATCAAAAATTAATTAAAAATTACAGAAATTATTTAAATGAATAAAATTATCAATTAATAGTTAACGCGTGTGTAGTTGACTTCAGACTGTCGTTCTTTTCCATTGTTCCCTGCGCGGTTCAATGTGCAAGCTGGCATTCCTCTCTGGCCTATTGTTCGTAAGGCTTGCTGCATCAGCGGGATGCCGTAGTTACGGCATGGTAACTCTAGTCAGTGGCGTGCGTAGAGGGTATGCACAGGGTATGCAGAGGATATGAAATGAAGAAAATCTCCCGTACAAGCTATAAAAAACTTATGGATAGGCATTGTAAGAGTAAAAAAAATCCTACCCTCAATTATTTATAACTCATACTGGAGATTTTATTCCATTTTATATCATCTGCATACCCTGTGCATACCCTCTATGCACGCCACTGACTCTAGTAAGGACTTATTATTAATTTTTGACGACCTCCCTGGCGCAGTGGTGAGCGCTGTGAATTTTAGTAGAGGGTCCGGGGTTCGATTCCCGGCAGGGTCAATTTGGGAATTTATAATTTCTGAATTTTCTCTTGTCTGCTCTGGTGGGATGCTTTGGCCATGGCTAGTTACCACCCTACCGACAAAGATGTGCCGCTAAGCGATTTAGTGTTCCGGTGCGTTGTCGCGTGGAATTTATGGTATGACTACCATACTCCCTAACAGGCTAGCCTGCTACCATCTTAGACTGCATTGCAAGGCCAAACTTGTAGCGGAATAAAAAAAAAATTAATGTCATTTTTTTCCACAGAGCTAAAATAAACCCTGGTACATCTATGACGGAGGCGGTGGAGTGGTACACCAATGCCAACGCTGCCTTGCTTACACACCTCACCAAGGAGATCAAAGACACCGACAGCAGTACTATATGGAGGTATGTTTTGATTTTTATTTGTGTGTGTGTGTGTGTGTGTGTGTGTGTGTGTGTGTGTTTGGGCTTAATGTATCTGGGTTTATTATTTTAAATATAATCATCGAACCAGCACAGAAAATCTATTTGTGTTTTTAATGAATTAGTCAGTCAGGACACACCCTTCGATATATCGGGACATTACTTTTATAAATAAGTTACAACCATTGTTGCGTTTCATACGCAAAGCCATCCACGGGGTTTTCCTGTACACTTAGTACACAATTTAGGTGATCACAATCACGGTATTAATAGAATAAAAATAGAAATTTATGGGGTAATATACTGGACTACTTTAACCCTAATCCTAACCTAAACCTGACTTTCATCATAACAACCCATTACCGGCCTACTACAGGGCACGGGTCTCCTCCCACAATAAGAAGGGGTTAAGTGCCGATCGGTGGACCAGTGCAGATTGGTGGACTCCACACACCTTTGAGAACATTATGTAGAACTCTCAGCAATGCAGGTTGCAGCTGTTCGGCTACGGAACTCTCTCCCCTTTCAAATTAGGCGCGCGCAGTCACTACCGATTTTCAAAAGACTCCTTAAAAAACATTTTATGCTACCGTAATTAGTTATTTTTTTGCTTCTGAGTCACTTTTCCTTGTGTTGTAAGCTTGTAATTTGTATGATATAATAATTGATATATATATTTATTTTAATTTGTTAACTGCTCTGCTCTTGTGTACAACCTAACCCTTAAGTCTGTGTTTTTTTTTTTCCTTTCCTTGATTGGGTTGCCTGGCAGAGATCTCTTTTTAGCAATAAGGCCGCCCATTGTACGGAGGACGGACGAAGTTGAAAAACAAGTTTAAAAGTTTAATTCGCCATTTTGTGGTAGCGCTCATTATGGACTTGAAGTTTGTCATACTGTTTAGCATTCTTCCATTCAAGCACTTTTATTTGTTATAGAAAATCGAAATCAAAAACAGTTCACCCATTCGGACGCTACGGGGCCACAGACAGACAAACGCACATACAAACGCACACTCACACAGACGGCCTCGAAAAACTTGTAACACCCCATCGTTTTTGCTTCAGGGGTTTAAAAATAGGATAGACCAACGTTAAGTGGTACCTAAAAAAGGGAATAAGATAGTTGATGAATAAATCAAGTTAGTGAGTTGTGAGAAAACATACAGTCGAATTGAGAACCCCCTACTATTTTAAGTCGGTTGAAAAGCAAGATCTAAGCATCTATCTTAAATTTCGTGTGAGAAAAAGGTGTCATTGGTAAATATTTTTATACCTTCTGAGTCATTATTTTATGATAAACATATACATTGCCAATTTACTATACTGTATTTATTACGATGAAAAATAAATCTCACTTATTCATTTATCCTTATTGAGTCGCGCAAATACCGGTCTCTCGGTTTCTCATTTTTTTTGTCAACCTATATTCCTCAAGAATAGTGTAGTATTTTTAATAGGTTCACTACATTCACATTTTTTTATATACGGGACGTGTAACAATCATATGTAAATTCAGGCGATACTGATGCTGGAATGGTGGCTTTTTTTTATTCATCTACACCCTCGACTGCAATCTCACTTAGTGACAAATTATGATGCCGTCTATTGCAGTCTATTGGATAAATAATTGCAAAGTATTCAATTAAGAAATATTTAACTTTGCAATATCTTTATTTATGGCCGATGATGACCATATATAAAGATATGAAGACGGCCGATTGGCGCAGTTTGCAGCGATTCCCACTACTGGAAAATGTTTGTGTGATGAGCATGAATGTTTTTCAGTGTCTGGGTGTTTATATGTATATTCTAAGTATTTATGGATATAATTCATGTAAATGTGTATTGTCGTAGTGTATATATATTTATATATAATAGATATACTACGACAATACATATACATATATATATATATATATATTTATTGTGTGCGTGTGTATGTCACTGAACTCCTACTAAAAGGTTGGACTGATTTGAATGCATTTTTTGGTATGCGTTTGAGTGGCACCCTGGATGGTTTAGATTCATAAATCCGCCCGACAGATGGCGCTGGGGTTCGCTCGTTATATATTATTTTCTGTGGTTATTTTATCACTAGTTTACTAATGCACTTAATTTAAATATGACCAAGAGATATTATATTAAATTGGAAAGATTAAATAGCCAATTTGAGACAAGGTACAAATACAACAGTAGGTACAGAGTACTGTACTTATAAGCCATGTCCTAATAAGGTGACATTACAGATTTTATTACACTTTTACGCTCATCGTAAAGAGATTGCTGCGTACCAGTACACTGTTTTATTGCCAATATCGACTACATATTAAATTCCACAAATATTTTTGTGATTTTAATGGAAATACGAAGGTACCAACCGCCGATAAGAACCGATAATGATATAATATTCGTCTGGTGGGAGGTTTCGGCCTTGGCTAGTTACCACACTATGTCGCGTAGAAAGCGATTCAGGGTATGGGTAAAATTACTAGTTAAAAAGCTAAGCTTAGCATTTGCTACCTATATTGATGGAGTGAGAAAATAAAACACGTAATTCGCTATTTTGTATCGAGGCGGCCATTTAGGCGTCCATCTTTTACTGAATTTAATCAAACTTTGCTAAGAACTTCATCGTCATTATCATTCGCAGCCTTTTAATGGCCCACTGGTGGGCACAGGCCTCGTCTCTCACAGGATAGACGGTTTTACACTCTAAAAAAAAAAATTGGTTATTTCTAACAAGATAGTGATTGTTTTGATCAAGCATCTTGATTCCATACGAGCCTAACAAGAACATAGATACATCAAATAAGATGATAATGATTGTTTATCATAATTCAATGGACTGGGCAACTGTATTGCTCCTATTATTGTTACTTAACTAAGGCATATTCTTAACTGATTCAATTTACGTACTTGTTTAAGCTAAATAATTAAAAATGATCTAATCATACAAAGAAGTAAATAATAATAGAAACAACGTATTTATTTGTTAGAATCAATGAACATACCTACATTGTTAGCTCAATCTATAATGAATTTGCTGCTATAACTAATCAGCTTTTGTTGTTATGTTTATTATCATAATTGTTATAATTTATATAACGTCAACTAAGAGAAAATCTCTCTTAGTTGGCTTTCTTTTTTTAGAGTGTAGAGCATAGACCCACCACGCTGTTCCAATGCGGGCACCTTTCGAACAAATAAAAACCAAATCATCAAAATTAGTTCAGCCATTTAGGAGCTACGATGCGACGGACACACACACGTCAGATATATATAACACCCCGTCGTTTTTTGTTAAAAAAAATAAAAAAATTCTTCGATTTAAACCTTTGCATCTGTTCAAGAAAGTGGCCTTGTTTATAGTTAAATGTAAATATGCACCAACTACTGCAATTATGGGATCAATACTAGTAGAACTACAATTAATCTTATTACAAAGAAAACGGAGTAATTTAATTAAATAGAGACCGTTGATCAAAGGAAGATAATCCACTTGTCGACCCATTTTATCCGTTACGTCATGTCATAGCAACATAACTACATCTTAGTATTAATCTAAGATTACTTTACAGCTGGTATGGATGTTTGACCGAAGCAGGTGATCGTACTGTAGGTACGCTTACTTTCGTTATTTAACAGAAATGTCATATAAAGAATAAATAAAAAAAAATTGCGAGCTAAATTGACACCAATATTGAGAAAGGTGTGAAAGAAAAAAATGTAGTTCGCCATTTTGTGGCGGCAGCCATCTTGGATTTAAAATTTTTCACAGTGTCTTCTACTAGTCTAGCCCTTTCATTTGATACCAATATTGTGGGAGTTGTGAACAAATATGTAATCCGCCATTTTGTGGCGGCGGCCATCTTGGACCGATTTTCGAAAAGCTTCCAAAAAGGTCAAACAAGGACATATGTATAGGTTTAGACCAGGGCGGGCTTCCTAGCTTTAATTTTAAGTTAACGAATGTTATCACCAGCACCTAACGTTAGTGGTAACATGTTAAATGTATAAACGCTTCATAAGTGCCTGTGATAAAGTCAACATGAATAAAAAAATATTTTGAACATAGTATTTCGGTTCCCCAAGCAATTTCAAAAATGTCCAAATACCAATATGTCCAATTTTCGCAGAGGCGTCGCATATAATGCGAATTAGTAACATACCACGTAGACCACAATTTTCAGGGCAACCTTAAAGAATTGTATTCTAAAATAACTTTATCAGTGAGAATGTTGCGTAGGGTACGGATCTGGTATGTCATCTATGTAAAAGTTGTAATCATAAACTTGCTATGTTGTCTTGCTTGTACTGACTACTGGTAGGATTGTAATTGCAACTTAAATAATAAAAAACTTAAAATTAATATCACTAATACATTGTCACATTAACTCTTTGCGGTTTGGGATGAGGTGAGTTACCTAGGTGTTGTTACATGTTTTACTCTTAAGTTGACCAATAAAAAAAAAGCAACCTCGAGGAGTGAAGCATTAACGTGATTTGTTTAGCCATAGCACAAAATAGATGCCAGTCAATCGTACAGTGACAGTCGTAGTGAAGTCAGTCGTACGTATGTACGTATGTGGTAGGTACTCGTATTTATGCACAATACGTCGAACAAGGCAAAGCTTAAATAAGTAACGCCTAATCTAAGGAGCACCTAAGGCGATTCCTAGGCCTGACTTTAACCTCGCGAACAGCTAAGCTACATTGCGAAGCTCGTATGTAAACGCATTGTGAAGCTAGGATGCAGTCATGACGTAACTCTTCAGCGAAACTGGGTCATATTATATCGTGTCGAGTTATATCACAGGTAACTTGAACATTCTAACGGGATATATGTACTTATTTCGGGCTTCTGACTTATGATTTTTTTTATCCCAATGCAAGTTATCCCTTATTGTAATTTCATGTTATGGTATATTATAACAAAGCCAAGGATAACATGGCTTACCTTTTAAGGGCATGTTATATTAAACCCTTATTGGTTTTAATGCCTGTTTTGACGGCCGATTGGCAGCGACCCTTTTTTCTGAGTCCAAAGCCGTGGGTTCGATTCCCACAACTGGAAAATGTTTGTGTGATGAGCGTGATTATTTTTCAGTGTCTGATGAACATTGTCACAGCTGTTTTTCATGGTCTTTTTATCATTATCATCATCATCATCATTGTGTGCATGTCGTAGTATATTAATTTATCTATCTAAAAAAATGCGCCACCGTACCAGGACGCAAATTCGCTAGGCGGCACGTGTTGTCCCCTCTAATTTATAACCTTGGTAAGTTCAGATTCCAGCATGACGCGTATAAAATGCTACCATATCCTCCGAACTGATCCATGTTTATTAACTTTGCTTACTGCTGGTTGGTTGAAATGCAAAAGGAACTCTAGTCCAGAACCGAATCCTCGGATCCTCGAAAATATCCTCGAAATAAGAAAAACACAAGATTTTTTTGGCACTTAGACTCCATGGCCCCAGGTCTCCACGGCATACGGTACAGATATGTAACTCTATATAAGAGAGGTCGTTTTCAGCGATCTCAGCTGAGGCCGACACTTGTAGGAAATTTCATAAATATACACTATTAAAAAGGACATAAAAATTTCGGCACAATAGCTTAGAAAACTTGAAGCGGTGATAGCGCATTGGGTAGGAGCCCGACTTCCAGTTCGAATCCCAGCAAGCACCTCTAACTTTTCTAAGTTACGTGCGTTTTAAGTAATTAAAATATCACTTGCTTCAACGGTGAAGAAAAACATCGTAAGAAAACCTGCACGCCTGAGAGTTCTCCATAATGTTCTCAAAGGTGTGTGGAGTCCACAAAACCGCACTAAGCCAGCGTGGTGGACTACGGCCTTAGCCCCTTTTCATTGTGGGAGAAGACCCGTGCTCTGTAGTGGGCCTGTAATGGGTTGATGTGAATATGATGATGAAATAGCTTGGCAAGTTGGCACTGGCAATCTATAATCTTATCTGAGTGGTAGCATGCCCTGCGAGGTGTTGCTCTGTTAATAGGAGTCAAAACTCTTCTAACTGAAGCTCGATGACGACGCGTTCTTGTGGACAAGTTAGTAATATTAGGATTCTAGGTCATGCTTACAAATGATGGTAAGCTTTAAAGCAGCGATTGCAATTCACCCACCGCAAGTAATTCCTGGAAACCATTTTACAGAGCACTGCCAAATCACTTTTAAGTATTTGGCAAATTTCCAAATCTACAAAGCGGCACCTGGCTTCCTATTCCCTGCAACCGTTAATTACTTTTTCGGATAACAAATGGATGTTATAAGCCACTTATCTCTCAGTTACATAAAACATGTATCCGTACATACGTACTATCAAAAATACAACGTCCCTATGCATCATCTTACTTATCTATAATATGCACATAACCACGCAATCGAAATTTGATGGCTGATCGGCGCTTTCTGAGTCCAAGGCTGTGGGCTCGATTCCCACGATTGGAATATGGTTGTGTATGAGCATGAATACTTTTCAGTGTCTGGGTTTTTATCTAAATATCTTTAGTACTTATGTATATTATTCATGAAAATATTCATCAGTCATCTTAGTACCCATAACACAAACTCCTCTTACTTTGGGGCTAGATGGCGTTGGGCGTAATAAAATTGTCGTAGTATATTAATCTATTTATTGATTTACTAGCTATTGCCCGCGACTTCGTCTGCGTTTGATTTTGTTTTTTTTTGTGGCATTAGGTAAATTTAGTAAAAAAATTAGAGTATTCAGTATCGCTAAGCCTTAAATGAGGGGTTTGCTGCTGTCCGCTGTGGAGTTCTGTCCTCTATCTCCAAATGCATTCATCTGATCTACACAAAGATTGAGCAAAATTAAACACATATAACAACCATAATTATTTAAATCGATTATAATTTGTCGGAGTTATGGTGTAAAATCGTCAAACACTTTCATCCCCTCTCCCAAATTAACCGGGCTTAATGTCGGGATAAAAAGTATCCTATATTACTTCAATCACTTTCAAAAATATGTGTACAAAGTTTCATGAGGATCGGTTAAGTAGTTTTTGCGTGAAAGCGTAACAAACAAACTTACATTGTCATTTATAATATTAGTAGGGATTACAAAGAAATTAAAAACAAAAACGCGTACACACTCGAATGGAATTATTACAGCAATTTAATCTATTGCTCTTTTTTTTCCTTGATAACTTAACTGTTGAAATGTGAAAATAAAAAAAAAACGCACAAATTCCTACAAGTTATGCTGTAACACGGTCTAAACAACTTATCTAATTTGGAGGGTTAACAGGAATTACCTAAAGCCCAGTTTATCCTCTTAAAAGCGTATTAATACGCTTTGACGTATGTGAGCACTCTTCGTTTTAAACATGTCGGCCGATTGGCGCAGTTTGCAGCGACCCTGCTTTCTGAGTCCAAGGCCGTGGGTTCGATTCCCACAACTGGAAAATGTTTGTGTGATGAGCGTGATTATTTTTCAGTGTCTGGGTGTTTATATGTATATTCTAAGTATTTATGTATATTATTCATAAAAATATTCATCAGTCGTCTTAGTACCCATAACACAAGCTACGCTTACTTTGGGGCTAGATGACGATGTGTGTATTGTCATAGTATATTTATTTATTTATTTATGTATATAAAAGAAAACCGGAATATTACTTCACATACTTTAGAGGCAAATGCTAAAACTTTCACTGATAAGTCTTAGAGTCTAAATAATAGTCTCTAAGACTTATCTGTGTAACCGAAACACTAATAGTTTTTGAGTTAACCACTGCCATAGTTTTTGCTGAAAGAAATAAGGTACAGCCCTAACATCACATGCAAAATTAAAATTAAGTGACTCCTGTCACTTAAGTATGAACCCGTCGCGGAGCGAACGTACTATGCGCGTGTCGGTCTTTCATCTTCAAAAGGATTGTCATACTTAAATAACCTAATTGCAACCCAAAGAAACAATAAAAAAAACAAAGTCATAGTGTTAGGGCTCAAAGGCGGCTTTATCACTTAAAGTGATATATTAAATGCAACCTAAGCGTAAAAAGCTATCAGTTAAACGGACAGTGGACGATTTTTGTTTTAATTCGAGATACAAGATAATAGCGAACTAAATCTTTATTTGCGTGATTGCAGGTTAAAAATTTTGATCTTATAATAAAACATAACAAGTTCCGTGCTACAATCTGCCATTCTACACACCTTAATTATAAAATTATTTTATACAAAATTTAAATGAGACCAATATCTTAATCGGTTTGAAATATTCACGACGTCGCACCGGAACGCCTCCTAGCTGACAAGACCAAAAAATAAGAAATTTATAATTCCCGACTTTTAACACAACTGCGTCAGAGAGGTTGACAAAACCTAAGTGCAATAAACGTCCTGTGGTACAAAATATGATGCTATCTTTAGTCATGCCATCAAGGAATGGTTTCTTGATCCCGAGTGACTGACTCATAGACGGCCCGCAAATTAATTCGAACACCGTATCATGACTCAATACATTTAGTTTAACTATTCCGGGACTCGCATATCGCCTGATCCAGTGAATGATGATAGTTAGTCACACATTTCCACTCTTATTACATTAGATAACTGGTTTGTCTTCATTTATTTATACTCTTTGTTTGTACTCTCTCTCTACGTCGTGTTCCTCATTGCTGAGGGTCGTGACCCCAACTTTTTGGACGATTTTGTGCCATTTGACTCGGCTTTGAGCAACGTTTAAAGCCGTATGCACTTTGGTGTCGAGAGCAGTGCGGATTTGATCCGACCAACGAATCGGGCTACGTCCTCGAGGTCTCTTTTCTTCCACTTTGCCAGTGACTACTATCTTTTCAAGATTGTCTCCATCTATTCTGGCTTCTTCTCTTTGTTTGTACACCACATCAGAAAAACAATAAAAATAACACTTAAAGAATGTAGGATATAAAAGGCAGCCTTATCGCTCAGTAGCGATCTCTAGCAGGCAACCTTAGGATTAGGAAAATGAAAAAAAAAAAACGGAAAGGTGGGTGAAATTTATGATTGATTTATGGCGATGATTTTATATGAGTAGTAATGGTCTACTGGGTAACTTCGGTTTCTCTTTTGGGGTCTGAATTCTATTCATGGCACGCATCATAGCGATGCGTGCCACGGAAGCGGCGATAGCCTTGTGGGTGAGACCTCGGCTTACCTTTCGTGGAGACCGAGTTCGAGCCGATTTACCCGGCTAAGTTTGTTGTGTTCTCTTTTTAGACCAGGACGCGTTTGGAACCCACGTAGCTTTAGGTTTAAGTTGGCGAACGAAGTTATCACCATCCCCTTACAATTATGTAAACATATATGTATGAACGCTTCATAAGTGCCTGTGATAGGCCAACATGAATAAAGAAATTTTGAATTTCAATTTGAATTTGAACCCCGGTACGCACCAGTAAGTTTTCGGAGTTATGTGCGTTTTTAATATCTCATTCTCATAGTGGGAGGAGACCCCTGCCCTGTACTGGGCCGGTAATGAGTTGATATGGTGATGAAATATCCTGTTAACATTATAAATACGAAATTTGTAAGGATGGATGGATGTTTGTTACTCTTTCACGCAAAAACTACTGAACCAATTTGACTGAATTTTAGAATGGAGATAGATAATACCCTGGATTAACATATAGGCTGCTTTTTATCCCGGGAAAATGTACGGTTCCCGCAGGATTGGGATTGAGTAAGCTTTTATAATATGATTCTTAAGGTAATTTTGGACCTACCAATGCATAAGTTTAATGAATGTGTTAACACACATTTATTACAGCGAGGTTATTATACAATTGATGAATTTCTTAATGACAAGGTTGCTTGGAAGCATCCGGCTACGCTTTCATCTCTCACAAGATAGAAAAATGAATTTTAAGACAGTAATATGATTAATGTTTTTTCTGCAGGTACCTCGTCGGATTCAAGAACTTACTCCGGAGCATCGAATGCAAGGGTATAGCTTCGGTTCTCGGTATCAACTACTTCGCACGAGGTTATCTTCAACCAAGAGCACATGAGAAGTAAATAATTTAGAATTAAAAAAAAAACAGTGTGTGCTTAAGACCGCGCGGCAGAATTGAAAACAATAACTGTGTCTCTTATAATCTTATATGTTTATACATTTTTTTCAATATATAATTTGACGACCTCCCTGGCGCAACGGTTAACGCTGTGAATTTAAGCACGAGGTCCCGGGTTCGATTCCCGGCAGGGCAATTTGGGAATTTATAAATTTTCTGTGGTCTGGTCTGGTGGGAGGGTTTAGCCGTGGCTAGTTACCGCCCTACCGACAAAGACGTGCCATTAAGCAGTTTAGTGTTCCGGTGCGATGTCGCTTAGAAAACAATAAGGTGTATGACTCCCTCCCTAACTGTTAGCCCGATACCATCTTACTGCATCATCACATACCACCAGGTGAAATTGCAGTCATGTAGTGGATAAAAAAAAATATTAGCACGGTAAACCGCTAACTACACACACTAACCTCACAATGTAAATAAATTCATTAGTCAAACAGTTATTATTACGTACCTAAAATAATTATGGGTTCAATATAACCCTACCCCTTACTGATTAGCCCTAAGGTTACTATGTTAGACTGCATCATCGCTTTGGCAAACCACACGAGGAGAAAGAATGGAATAGAATAGAAAAACTTTAGTGCAACACAACACAATAAGAAAAACACAAGGAAAACAGCAAAAGTACTTAGTGCTAGGGTACAAAGGCGGCCTTATCACTAAAAGAGAGTGAGAAAGATGCACAGGTTTATTTTTTTATAGGTACATAAGCCACATGGTGCTCGGCAGAGATCTGCTCGACAACACACTGAACCTGGTCCCCTCGCTCATTCCTCTGCACATGGACATAAAGGAGGACAGCCCCGAATACCAAGAGCTGGAGAAAAAGTGAGTAAGATCTTTTTTCTCCCCTTCAGCGTTTCAGCCAGCAGCTATCATCATCATTATAAAGCAATTACTGGCCTACTACAGAAAACGGGCACCGAATTAAAAAGAAACAGTATCCTCATGCAGCCATTATTGCATGCAATGCATTGTGTCCAAAAACAGAGAAAATTCCCGTGCACGTCACAGTACACACCCGCGTAATGTTGCTAGGTCACAAACTTGGTCCACTTTCCCCCATTTTTATGATAAACGTACAGAAAATTACGGGTATAATAAACTCTACTGCTAAATGGAGTGAATTATTTAACTGCCTGTTCAAGAAGCATTACCAAAGTGGAGTGATTTTTGATGCTTCAATTTCGATTTTTGATGTCGTGTACACTGTTTCTACATGGATGTAGTCCACCAAGCTAACCGGATTGGTAGACTTCGCATGCCTTTGAGAACGTCATGGAGAACCCTTATGCGTGGAGATTTCGTCATGATGTTTTTCCTTCATCTCAGAAGCTAGCAATACTTAAATGGCTTTAATAGATAGACAAAGTTTACATCGGGCGTTGAAATGGTCTCAATTCAAAAAGAGCAAGTAAAATAGCATTTTTAATGAAGAAACACCTTGAATACTATTTGCAATATCTAGCTTTTAGTTGCGAAGATATATAATAATAATAAAAATATAATAAAAATTATTATTATTATTATATATCTATTATTATAACCACACTAAATAAATAAAGTACAACATTTAGTATGTATAAGAGGACAGAAAAAAAGAAAATGCTGATAATGCTGAACCATACTGTAATTATAATTTCGCAGAAAACCAACACATAAACATTGTAAATCACCTATTATTTATAACTGAAAATCATATAAAAAGTAAGGCTTAGGTCATATTTAGGCTTATGTCAAAGTTTATTAAAAAGTAAATAATACCAAATCTCAGAAAGACACATTATTTAATACATATATATATATACACACCGACAATACATACATCGCCATCTAGCCCCAAAGTAAGCGTAGCTTGTGTTATGAGTACTAAGATGACTGATGAATATTTTTATAAATAATATACATAAATACTTATCATATAAATATTAACACCCAGACACTGAAAAACATTCATGTTCATCACACAAACATTTTCCAGTCGTGGGAATCGAACCCACAGCCTTAGACTCAGAAAGCAGGGTCGCTGTCCACTGCGCCAATCGGCCGTCAAAATGAAAAGTAAAGATGACGATATCGACGTCTACTTTTTTCCTAAAAACAGGTATTTTATTGAGACCTTTAAAATGTGGGCCCGCTTTTATTCGCGGAACTACTGCTAGACTAACCTAATAGTATGAAAGCAATATCACAAACCAGAAAGTTAAAAAGACTAATGATAGTCCGATTATAATATGGTCACATAAAAGAGCAAGTTTTAAATATATAGGAAGCCTGATTACAGCAGATGAAAAATTTATACCAGGCAAAAAATCCAGAATAGCAATAGCTTAGCAAACTCTTCATACTAAAAAAACAAATGTGCATGCGCATCCATAATGTGCATGAGCATCAAAAACTGCTCATCACATCATACATCTGGAGCATAGCTTTATATGCATGCGAGACTTGGATACAGAGAGAAATTGAACTGCTGGAAGCATTGGCGCTGAAAGGAGAGAATAAGTTGGACTGAGAAAATTGGAAAGAAAGAAGTAGTAAAAGGCAAGTTCGAGTAAAGCGGACCTTTTGGGGTTATTTCATCTCACTGCACATGTCATCGCTCCGAGTCTTATTCAAATAACCTTAAGATCATAATGTTTGGGAAAACAAACACATTAATTCAAGGCACGCGAAAATAGGAGCAGTGGAATATACGAATGGACTGTTGATAACGGAATTGAATTCGTGAGCAACATTATTGGAGGTACGCCGAAAAAGGAAATTGTGATTCCGGGATTGTGTTTACCGTTAAGGAATATAAATGGTTTAACTTCCATTCAGTAAATCAAATCGATGCGGCATAGAAAGGCAGAAGTTAGTGTAGTTTTTTAAGGGTCCGCATTAAAATATTTCTATCTTGATCACAAGCCTCGTCTCTGCACGGGTATACGGGAATACGGGAATACGGTGTGGCCTAAGCCACCAGGCTATCACCGGATCATGGAATTCTGCAAAGTGACGCCTAATGTTACTTTGCGGAATTCCATGATATTTAGAAAAAGAACATTAAGCTTAATTTGCTGTATTTAATTCATGAAAAGCAGGAGAATTAGTCTATATACTAGAGAGGTCTGTTTAGTGATGAAATAATTAATTGCACCGTACAGATTTATTTCAAATTAAACACAATGTTCTTTTATTTAAATTGTCTGTCGATTTGACGTGTATTGCTTTTTTTATGAGATGAAACATTGCACTTTTAGTCATAAATACTTTTGAATACGATACTTATTTAAATCATTGTTTTATTCAAATAGAAAGTCATATTTGTATTTTTTGTTTTAAATGACCAAAACGATTTACAGAAATCAGCAAATAGTGGATAATAAACAGCAGGCAGGCAGCGTTAGCGAGGCGATAGAGTATTTCGACCAAACAGCCACGCTGCTCGGCAAGCTAAGAGCAGTCCAGAAACAACTAAGGGAATACATAAGGTAAATATAATATACATTACAATTATTTTATTAAATCCTTCGCTCAGTATCAATGAAAAGTTCGAACAAAATGCAGCAAAATTTGGTTTTGGCAGGCACTTTTAGTATCGTAATAAAAAAATATAAATATAAGTAAGTACATAACTAGTTTAAAAGTAAGCGTGGCTTGAGTTATGGCTACTGACAGTCAACTCACTATGAATATCTTTATGAATAATATATACATATAATGTACATATAAACACCCAGACACTTACAACCATTCATGTTCCAGTTCCAGTTGTGGGAATCGAACCCTCGGCCCTGGAATCAGAAAGCAGGGTCGATGCGCCGATAAATGTGAAAAACGAAATGATGATGTCCTTTACGAGAAATTTGTGAACTCATATTATGTTCTAAACAAGGTTAAAAGTCAAAGTCTTTATCCACACCTAACATATAAGATTTGCAGTCTATCAAAGCAGTCCAGTCACGTATCGAATAAAATTCCAAACTGTTAACTTTATCGCAAATGAAGTCTCAAATGGAAGTTCGAAGTGGAAAATTCAAAAGATTAGCTATCTACTTAAGTTTAAATTCTATCTCTTCTTGAAACTTCTTTAATTTTGTCTGTATTTATCTTTACTAGCTGTTGCCCGCCACTTCGTCCGCGTTTTTTTTTTGTTTTTAAAGCATGCCGTGGGAACGGTTTATTTGGAAGATGTACGGCATTTTAATTAATGTGTAGTTCTACAGATATTTTTTAGTTCTTATGGTTAAAATAAGATCAGTTTTTAAGTTTATCTTTAAAGAATAACTTCTTTTGTTCAAGTCAAGTCAAGTCAAATATTTCTTTATTCAAATAGGCACATAGATTTTTTTTTAACACTATCATTAAAGAATAAAATAATAATAATAAACCTAATGCGATAGTGTAGGTTTTTATAAAAATAATCTTAACATTCTTATGCTATATCCTATGCTATTTAATTATCTATTCTCGTAACAAATAACCCACATTGTGATCCTTGTGAATACTCAGAGCGCAACAATACAAATCTTGGCATGGCTTGGATTTTTATGCGTACATTATATTATGTAAACAATTATGAATATTATTTATGACCCCAGAACCTTGTGATACTTAGTCGGTTAGCCTAACAAATAAGGCAGTTAAGAACGATGATGACGATTTTAAAATGTCCCATTTCCATAGGGAGGGCGTTAACCACAGTTTAAAGGAGGCGCGTCGCAGCGAAGCAGTTTGCGCAGGAATCCTTATCCTGGTTTGTGTGGTGTCGCCCATCATCATAGCTCTCGTGCGGAACGCCGTCAACACTATACAGGTAAGAAAGAAATTATTAACATAGCCCTTGTGAGGAACGCCGTCAACACTATACAGGTAAGAAAGAAAGTTTTAACTACTAGCAGTCATCATAGCCCTTGTCAGGAACGCCGTCAACACTATACAGGTAAGAAAGAAAGTATTAACTACTAGCAGTCATCTGCGCTGTGTACGGTCTTTTACAGATAAAAAGTGGCCTGTGTTAATCTCCGTCTTATCAACTAACTCTAAGGCAAAAAGGTAGTTAATTATTTGCGTAGTCAGCGCGCGGTGAAAAGACAAAGAAACACACTATATTATATAATACTAGCTATTTCCCGCGACTTCGTCTGCCTTTGTTTTTTCAGACACATTTACATTAAATTTAGGTGGTAGGTACTGAAATTTTTAAGTTGTGTATTCTTATAAAAAAAAATCTATTCGCATAAACAATACCTGAAAAGAACTGTCTGTCCAATCTCAGCTCCTCCTGTCACTTACAAAAAATAGTAATCGTTATAGGACGAATCGAAATCGCATTGTTAGTTGATTTATATGCTAAAAGGTTAACGAAGAACATTTCTAACATTTTTTATATAGTCCTTGTGTAAAATCGTCAAACTTTTTCATCACCCCTCCCAAAGGAACTGAGCTTAGTTTTGGGATAAAAAGTGTTCTATATTACTTATATTACCTCCAAGAATATATTTCCAAAGTTTCATGATGATCGGTTCAGTAGTTTTTGCGTGAAAGTGTAACAAACAAACTCACATTCACATTTACAAATTTATAAATTTATATAATATTAGTAGGGATAGGGATAAGGATAAGAATAGGGATAGGGATAGGTATGAGCAAGTTACGAGTGGCTGAGCCCCGAGCTGCTTGCGGTGAATAAATTATTTGGTTTTTGGTTAAAACTGAGAGAAAGGGAGCTATTCGGTGTAAAAATACGAGTTTTCATGTAAACCTTCCTTAGGAGGGCCTTTAGTGGCCTAATTTACCTACTCTCCACCCTTCCTACTAACATCGTACAGGATGTTAGTCGGTGTTCAATTAAGGATTATGACCGCACTTCGATCGTACTCAGACTGAGCTAAAATTGAAACGTCAACAAAAAGTCTTTACATTTAACTATCGGCCTACCCTTATGCTAAATGCTAATGCTTAAAAATGTTTTCGTAGTACTAAGGTGTAATGTAAATATACTTACCTTTTAGAATAATTAACCATGCAAAACTGAGGTGGATTAACTTTTACATTAAAAAGTTGTGATGTATATTATGTGAAAAAATAAATACAATAACTCCATGCCAAAAGTCGTTTACACGCACTCATTTACACGTTGCATAATAATTATTTAAGTATGATATTACGTATACGTATACGATAAATAGTATCCTTACTACATAAACACTTTTTGCATACATACATTTTGGCCCAGATATGCTTGCCAAATTCACAATTAAGTCAATGATGTTGGCAAAAACGGGTTAAGTAAGATTTAGACCCAATGTTAGATTTATTCCTACTCACCACAACCCCCTCGGTTATCTTTCGAGGCTCTGAGATCAGCTTTCTACCATTTGCTAGATGTTCTAATATCTTAATTCCCCTCATCTATGAGAATAATTTTGCGGCTGATGATAACATAAAATAACTTAAACCCAGCGGATAAAACCACGTGCAAAAATTTATTTCGGTAAAAGGTACAACTACAATTATTAATCACTAAGCTAAACTATGTCTAATTTTACTAATTCGATTTAATGAATGAATAGGCACTTTGACCCAAATTAATTGGATCGGTGAACCTGATCCGTCGGTACGAATCCCATTATACGAATAAATAAAGTGAGTTGGAATATTAGTTAGCTAAAAACAGTTCACAGCTCAATCTAATAGGTAAAGTACGTACATCTATATGCCCACTAAAACAAATTATGTATTTTTTTAATAAAACTTCTTAGGCGCGACTAGGGAGTAACTCGGATTTTTATAAGACGTAAGCGTTACTTACGTCACACGACTGTGTAGTTTCCACTTTTTAAAAATAATAATTAGGATAGGTCGTAAGTATATGTCACTACTGTACTGTATGAAAAACATTCATGTTCATGTTTGACGATGCTGCCTATTCTCGTTTTATTCCCTAAGTCATAAGTCACGCGCGAGGGGATGAGGGGAAGTGACCGGTGTATTCTTTCCTGCCTTCACCCCAACCCCCTACCATTTTGGGTAGCAGAAAAGTAATTGAAACGCTATTTATTTATTTATTTATTAGCTTTTCAAGGGAAACAAACAGTACTATTACACGTAAAAGTAATGCCGTATTTTTATATCACATAAACCAATGAAGTTTCCACAACTTAGTTATACATATACGATAACGTTAAGCACAATTGCTAAGGAATAAGTACCTACCAAGCGAAAATTATACAAAAAAAAAAAAATTAAAACAAAAAGAAAAACAAAAACTTTAAAGGTTATATACATATTTTGCCATAGTATATTTCCCAAAAGTGCCAATTTTGACATGAAAATGTCCGTCCGACAATATTTGCTGTTGAAAGCATTGCACGCACGAGATAAAAAGTTTTTTGCCGAATACTTGTGCGACAAAAAATATTTTAATCTGAAATCTCGCGATGCTTGGCAATACCACGGTGATTGCGCCGATTGTAAATAATCATATGTTATTTACAGACTATGGTATTACTTATTATAATAAATGTCAAGGTTACCGCAATGTATATTAGCACAGGAAAATATTTATAATATTTGACAAAGCAATATTATATCTTACCATAATTATATTACCTACCTAACATACCGAGATTGTTACTTGGTAGACCAAGTATATTTTTTTTTTTATTTCAATGTAAGTTAAGTCTTTTCAATATAAGTTAAATAAATATAAATATACTACGATAATACACACATCGCCATCTAGCCCCAAAGTAAGCGAACCTTGTGTTACTAGAATAACTGATAAATATGTTTATGAATATAAACATATATATATTTTTGTACATATCTTATATTTTTGTGCATATCTTTAATATGTTATGTTTAGTATATACTATGTTTTATGTTTTTTTTTTTATTTATTTTTTATGTTAATTTAGTTTTAAGTCCTAATATTTAATTTTGTTTGTTGTACCACCTACTTATTTCTTATAACATTTTCTTGTATGCCTTTGGTTGCCTGGAAGAGATCGCTATTTAGCGATAAGGCCGCCAAATTGTACGTTCTACCTTATTGTGCTGTTGTATTTGTATCTCTGTAAATTTTCTCTGTGGTGTACAATAAAAGTGTATTCATTCATTCATTCATTCATTCAATATAAAGTCTAAGATGATAGGCGAGCTAACCTGCTAGCATCGGAACACTAAATCGCTTAGCGGCACGTCTTTGTCCGTAGGGTGGTAACTAGCCTTCCCCGGACGTCTAACAAAGCCTACAAGAGGGACATGCTAAGAGGGGGGAGTCCCGCATAACCTCTGTTCTACCCAAGGGTCGGAGGTAGCAATAAAGCTTTTCCACCACGCCAAAAAAAAGAAAAAAACTAGCCACGGCCAAAGCCCCCCACCAGAATCCACAAACTCCTTAAATTCACAGCGCTCACCGTTGCGCAAGGTCAGGTATCAAAAAAAATAATCTTTGGAATTTTATTTTATTTAGAGCTCATCTTCCTTTTGGTTGTTCATAAGATTATCCTGCATGTGTAATTGTATGACGCAACAATGAGAAAAACCCTAAACGTAAGACATGTAATATTATCCAATTTTCCGGATGCCTAGTGAATCAACATCGACGACTTTTTTATTTATTTATCAACTAGCTGACCCGCGCAACTTCTTCTGCACCAAATCGTTTTAATATCTTAAAAAAATCTTGAAACTAATTGCAGCGCTACCTACCAGGTCCAGTTTAATTTCCAAAGTACGTTATTCGCGGCCCGTCGTCGGCGTACGTGTTATTCTATACCCGTCGCAACTTCTAAGCGATAAGTTCAATAAGCATAATTCAAAAATGAATTTGCAAGTATATAATCAAACTTATATTTATATTATTTTATTCCTTTCGCATTTATAATATTAGTAGGAAGGTACGCATTTGATCGTTGTTCCATATGCCTTGCGAATTGCTGTTATCTGTGAAGAGTTATGTCCTTTATCTCTGACAATATTCATCAGGTCTCCATTAAAATTAGATAATACATGCTTGTTAGTAATACACGCTTTTCAATAAAAAAAGAATTATTAAAATCGGTTCAAATTAAACGGCGCTATGAAGTAAAATTGATAAATTTGGATTTTCATACCGTTTCGTGGAGGAAACTTATTATTTATCGGGATAACAAGTACCCCTATATGTTGAACCGGAATACCAGCTACTACTATGCCAAATTCTATTTAAGGTCGGTCGAAGGACATTGTCTGGTGTGTAGGCTTCGGCCGTGGCTATTTACCACCGACAAAGACGTGCCGCTAAGCGATTTAGCGTTCAACAAAAAATTTCGCGTATATACCGATTAAGGATATGGATTTAATATGACTGTCATAACAGGTTATCCCAATACCATCTTGGACTTCATTATCACTTACCAGTTAGGACTGCCGTCGAGGGCGAACTTGTCGTGGAAGAAAAAAAAATGATAAAATAAAATTCTAAAGATTCTTTTCTTTTGACGACCTCCCAGGCGCAACGGTGAGTGCTGTGAATTCAGGTAGAAGGCTTCGGCCGTGTCTAGTTACCACCCTACGGGCAAAGACGTGCCGCTAAGCGATTTAGCGTTTAGGTACGATGTCGCGTAGATACCGATTAAGGATATGGATTTAATATAACTTCGATAACAGGTTATCCCAATAGACTTCATCAGTTAGACTTCATCATCACTTACCAGGTAGCAGTGGCGTGCACTTCATACATGCACAAAAGCAATGCATACCATAATTTTTTTGTGTAACCCTTAAAGGGGAAGGATTTTTCAATTTTATGCCGTATTCCTTCTTTATGCATACCCTGTTCAAAAAGCACCTGTGGACGCCACTGCCAGGTATAACTGCCGTCAAGGAGGAGTAATGGAATAAAAAAAATGATTGAACGATGGCGTAAAAATCATCTGGCTATCGAAGCTAAGCAAGCCCTTAGCATTAAAAAATGTACCCGCGAGTTTTAATAACGTTAAAAAGTAAACGGTAAGCTTATAATAGTACTAAATGTATAGACACCGTAGCGATACCAGTGGCTTCGAAATGAATACCAAAACAATGAATCATTACAAAGAATGGTTCAACGTCAGTCAGGTCAAGTGCTCTGTTATGGAGCAACGTTATCATGACGCGGTGGTTACGTCACAGAGTCATTGATCCGACGGCCTTGACTCCTACGTTTCATTCCATTCATTAAACGTACGTAAAATATTTGACTAAATAAACCTTCCATATAAATATTGTTAATGCGACTTGCGTCTGTTTGTTTGTTTATAAGTTTACCTTTGTTAACCTCATATTATAGGTATACTAGCTGTTGCCCGCGACTTCGTCTGCGTTTGATTTTGTTTTTAAAGTATTCAGAATCGCTAAGCTTTAAATGAGTATAGTAGTATATATATATAACATGTGACTGCCAATTAATTATAGACAAATAATTTGCAATAAAATAAAATTGTGACTATAATTAAAGATCTAAGCTATCCTATCTCTTAAGTTGGACCAGGCCGCTCACGGTGAGCCAATTTAATTTTAAATTGGTTAAGTAGTTTAGGAGTCCATCGCGGACAAACATCGTGACAAGAGATTTATATATATTAAGATATGTTTGTACAATTTTGTAATTTTTTAATAGTGTTTTTACCTATAATTGAAGGAAAAATCCAATTTTCTAAATTTAAAAAAAAATTGATTAACAAAATTGATATTTCTGGTACATACTTATAAATTCAAAATATTGCTACTAAATAAATTCAAAATAGAAAACTCTTCATTCATGTAGGCCTATCATAGGCCCTTAAGTCAAAAGTCAAAGAAAAATTTTTCTTTTTCTTTATTTTTTCATCATTCTTTGTAGGCACATAGGTGGCACTTATAATTCAAATTCAAAAATTCAAATTAAATTCATTTATTTCAAGTAGGACTACTTTATAAGCACTTTTGAAACGTCAAGTATGTGTATTTGTAGTGACTCTACCAATATTTCATGTAAAATATGACTAAGAAGTAAGTTGATGGCGATAACTAAAGCTACAAGGGCTCCAAACGCACCCTGATCTAAGAAGAAGCCCACGACAAACTTAGCCGGTTGTTTTTTTTTTTTGTTATCACCATCTCACATTGTCATTTAAAACTTATGAAGCTTACATAAATAGGTATACATAATATTGTGAAGGAATGGTGATAACTAAGTTCGCCAACTTAAACCTAAAGCTCAGCTACTACGCTAAGCTGCTAAAAGAAGAATAGAAGGACTTTTTCTGGCAGGGTGTTTTGCTGCCAAGTAGCATTGTTTGACGGCCGACTGGCGCAGTGGGCAGCGACCCTGCTTTCTGAGTCCACAGTGGGTTCGATACCCACAACTGGAAAATAATTATGTGTTGAACATGAATGTTGAGTTTAAACAATATATTAAAACACATTTAATAAATCGTGGTTACTACACGATTGATGAATTCCTAAACGACAAGGCTGCTTGGAAGCAGGCCACTCCGCTCTAATCTCTCACAAAACAGAAAAATTCTAAAGATTGTTAAAGTTTAAAATGATGTTGGAAAAGAGCAATCTGCTGAGTTTCTTGCCGGCTCTTCTCAGTGGAATCTGCTTTCCGAACCGGTGGTAGAGTCACTACAAACAGACTTGACGTTTCATAAGTGCTTTTTAATTAGGCCTACCTGAAATAAATGAATTTTGAATTTTGAATTTGAATTTAAAATTTAAAATTTGAATTTAGTGTATATTATTCATAGAAATATTCATCAGTCATCTAGTAACCATAACACAAGCTACGCTTACTGTGGGGCTAGATGGCGATGTGTGTATTGACATAGTATATATATTTTTTTTTTATTGCTGTGTTCTAGTCTAAAGGGCGTGGTTGCCAGTGTAATGGCATTTGAGAATCCTGAAGGTGTTATTAACGGCAAAACGACTTTGTTTTTCAAAGACTAATACATCAATAATTTTGTCTTCTGTAGTCTGACGTCCTTCCTGTCGCAGTGGTGAAGGTGGTGGAGGTCCCGCGTTCGATCTAGGGCAAGGACATTTATGGAATTTTTAAACTTTCTCTGGTCAGGTCTGGGAGAAGCTTCGGCCATGGCTAGTCATCACCGTAACGTCGAAAACGTGCCGCGAAGCCATTGAAGCTTCCAGTACGATACAATTTTCAAAATTAAAAAAAAAATTGATTAACAAAATTGATATTTCTGGTACATACTTATAAATTCAAAATATTGCTACTAAATAAATTCAAAATAGAAAATTCTTCATTCATGTAGGTTTATCATAGGCCCTTAAGTAAAAAGTCAAAGTAAAATATTTCTTTTTCTTTATTTTTCATCATTCTTTGTAGGCACATAGGTGGCACTTATAATTCAAATTCAAATTCATTTATTTCAAGTAGGACTACTTAAAGTCAAAGTCAAAAATATCTTTATTCAAGTAGGCCCATAGGTGGCACTTTTGATGCGTACATAAGAATTACACGGTAGTGAGATGATGGCGATAACCACATTCGTAAACTTAAAACTAAAGCTAACGTCGAAAACGTGCCGCGAAGCCATTGAAGCTTCCAGTACGATGCCAAGTAAAAACTTTTCATGCATGTGAGCTTTATAAATAAATAATAAATAATAAATAAATATACTACGACAATACACACATCGCCATCCAGCCCCAAAGTAAGCGTTAGCTTGAGTTATGGGTACTGAGATGACTGATTAATATTTTTATTATCTAATAATATACATAAATACTTATAATATACATATAAACACCCAGAAACTGAAAAACATTCATGCTCATCACACAAACATTTTCCAGTAGTGGGAATCGAACCCACGGCCTTTGACTTAGAAAGCAGGGTCGCTGCCCACTGCGCCAATCGGCCGTCAAAGCTTTATATATCTGCCATACCTCTTACAGCTTCAACAGCTACTAACCTAGACTTCATCGTCACTTACCATTGGGTGGAATTTCAGTCACGGGCGTGGACATTCTCATTCGGAAAGACAAACCCGCGCCCTGTAGTGGGTTTACAATGATGATGATTGATTATTATAACAACGTTGTACAGTAATTTACCAAAACCTTTTTACCTATCTCAGGACAAATTCAAATTCAAATTCATTTTTTTCAAGTAGGCCTACTTTATAAGCACTTTTGAAACGTCAAGTATGTATGTTTGTAGTGACTCTACCACCGGTTCGGAAAGCAGATTCTACCGAGAAGAGCCGGCAAGAAACTCAGTAGTTGCTCTTTTCCAACATCAACATTTAAATTGTTGAATAACTCTTTTTAGTATGAATGAATGAGGGAACACACATTTATAGCACACCACCGAAATAAAAAAAAAAATGGCAGAAAACAAGAGAGCATAGAGCAAGTTAGATTAGAGGGTACAATTTAAAATTTGTAAATTACTATGTATTACAAATACTGTATAAAACCCCAATCAAGTCAAATAGAAATAGAAACAGTATTTATAATATTTGCTTGAATATGTTTATAAAATGTAATTCATGAATCTATTAACTTTTCTAGTTTCAAAATATTATACCATTTCGGCAAATATACATATAATTATTTACATTAATCCTGATAATTAGTAAAAAATCCCAAAACTAACGTAAAATATCCCGTCCCCTACTTAGTACCCCAACGAGCGTTGTATATAACAACGAAATCCTCTATTATTTCAGGTTTACGCCCGCAACTTGTCCGAGAAAGCGACAGAGTTAGAGTACGAGAAGGAGTTGAGTGACTCGCTACTCTACCAAATGCTGCCAGCCAGTGTTGCTAAGCAACTGAAGCAAACCCAACAGGTATCTCAATTCGTATTTTAAAACCCCCCACACAAAAACGACAGGGAATTTAGAAGCGTGTGTTTGCGTGTGTGTGTGTGGTAAGTGTGTATGTTTGTCTGTTGTGATAAAATAACAAAATTATGTGTTTTCATCATCCTCCATCCTATTTTTACACAACAAGATATTTTTTGGCAAAATAAACTACACATAAGTTAAATTTGTGTCATATATTTTTGCAATCTGTAAATGCAAGGCAAATGGTGACAATTTTCTCCTCTATAGTAGAACAGGGCAGATACGTAAAATCGCAAACTTAACGTATAATTGCTTTCCGAATTTTGAATGAATACCGTTGTTTTGGCGTGGACGGCAAAATGCTCATATCGCGCCAACTCTAGTGTTAAGAATCTTTCATATCGTTTAGGTACAGTGCAGCACGCGCTATACTTTGTTTTTTTATGTGAAACATTTGTAGGTACCGGCGGAGTTCTTCGCATCCGTGACCGTGTACTTCAGTGACATAGTGGGGTTTACTGCAATCGCGGCCGTTTCCACGCCCTACCAGGTAAAACCGATGAATTACCCACCTATTATGAAATTTTGTGAAATTGTGATACACCTTAGTTCTTGCGGCTTATGATTACTTTAATCCATATGGGTCATCATTATCCTTATTGAAATTCTAAATTCATTTATTTCAAGTAGAATTAATTTGAGCACTTCAAGTCTGTCTATTTGTTTACTTTACCACCGTTTTAGAACGAAGAGTGTACCGAGAAGAGGCCGGCAGGAAACTCAGTCAGCAGTTGCGTTTTTTCAAACATGATCATATTACATAACTTTTACCTCGCTGTTCAAAGAGATTCTTATAAAATACTGTGACGACCTTTTTGGCATAGCGATGGGCGCTGTGGTTTTATTAGCGGAGATTCCGGGTTCGATTCTCAGCAAGGGCAATTTGGGAATTGATAATTTCTTTATGTTCTCTGGGCTAGCCCTGTGGGAGGCATTTGTTAGATACCACCCTTCCTTCGACAGAGGTTTTCCGCCAAGCGAGTTAAAATATATACAACGTGTAACGGAATTACAAAATACTGTTGAAGGATGCATAAGTAAATTTCATTATTTATTTTTCCATACCAACTGATTTAAAACACTGTCAGCGTTTACTTATGACAACCCTATTGAAGATAAAGGACCAACACGTGCATAGTACCTACGCTACGCGACGCGTACTTACTACGAAGTCACTTTATGTTTTGCATGTGATGTTAGAGCTGTATCTGATTTCCTTCAGTAAAAACAATGGCAATGGTTTACTCAAAAACTGTTACCGTTTCGGTTTCACAGATAAGTTTCAGATACACTAAATAATGTACATCTAAAGCCTCTGAAGTATTATTTCGGTTTTCATTTACACGTTGTATATGCTTTTATTCAATACCTCACAATGCATCATTAAAAAACCAGTAACTTCATGCTTCGCTGTAGTGGGGTAAAGAAGAGTAAAGTACAGCTTAGACCCACAACGTTGCACCAAAGCTGAATGGCGCAACGAAAATTCATATATCCAGATATAATTGTATATGTGTCTAGATATAATATATTTTACCACAAATGTAGAAAAAAGTATAAAAAACAAACAAAGGTAGAAAAAGGTAAAAATCAACTATAATAAATTAATTAGAAATAGATATTTATTTAATTTATTAATATAGCTTAGGTATTATAAAAAAAACAGGTATTTCACACATATAACACTGAATTTACTACACAATAATTAGGTTGTCTACATTCTTCAAACATTAGTGTAATAAAATATGAGTGAGTAATAATTACGTAAATGTAGGTGTATAAACCACAAAAAATTAAACACTATTCTATAGTCTTGTGTCTAAAAGTACTTTTGCGGTTTGCATTTTCATAAGGCATAGGTAAAAGTACACGGGTTGGTTGATATTATCATCCTGTCAAACAAAGTATGTCCACTGCTTGTCTGTAGATATAATCTTGGGTTACAAATTTTTTCTGCTAACAGTGTTGTTTGACTTAGCTACGGATGCATAAACGAGCTGATCATAATAAGTAACCTTTTTTGTGGCCTGTTTAACCGGCCAAAGCTGAAACCATCAAGCCACAAGTCTAGAATTCCCAAATTGCAATTGCAAACCGTAGACCTCCCACATACGAACAGACGAACAAACAGACGAACGATTGGCACTGTGGAGAGAGCGCTTTCCGAGTCCAAGTATATGGGCTCAATTCCCACAACTGGAGATTCGTGTAATGAACATGAATGTTTTTCAGTGTCTGGGGGTTGGTCTGTACCTATATTTATATAGGTATATTATTCATAAAAATATTCAAAAGTCATTTTAGTACCCATAATACAAGCTACGCTTAAATTAGGGCTAGATGGCCATGTATTGTATATTTATTCATTACTAGCAGTCCCTCGGGACTTTGTCCGCTTATCAGTCAACCTTCAATTAATATTGACATATGCTGGCGGACTTTTTTTAGAACTTTAAAAGGGATTATTTTTTCATAGACAATTTTATCGAAACTTAGTTGTTTACGCAGCATCCGCAGCGGAAGCCCTCAAACGGAAAAAAACCCCGATTTTAAAACATTCTTCAATGATGCTATGCTCCTATTAAATAGATTAAATATAGGTCTACAGCTATCCTCGATAAATGGGCTACCCGACACTGAAATAGTTTTTCAAATCTCCAGGTCTATTCTATGTTTGTTTTTGGTATTCTGTCCAGGTGATAAGCTTCCTGAACTCCGTGTACAAGCTTTTCGACGAGAGGATCGAATGCTACGACGTTTACAAGATCGAAACCATCGGGGACTCGTATATGGTTGCTTCAGGACTTCCCGTCAGAAATGGTAATAGCTTTTGCGGGACATTACACCACGGTTTCCTCACCTGGTGACAAAAGAGCTGACTCATTTTTTGCGCCTGGCTGGTCAACGAGGAAATGCAGCCAGCATTGTTGTCATCATTTCACTTTGGCATGACCTATACAGTTGTAAGTTTAGTTATAAGTTTTACTGTATATACAGGAACATATTATATTTATATTACATTAAACAAATTGGCAAAGCCACGAAAATCCGGCTTGTTAGAGCGCTTGTGTTCCCCATATTCCTCTATGCTTCGGAGACGTGGACCCTGCGGGAGAGTGAGAAAAAGAAGATAGACGTTCTTGAGATGTGGTGCTAAGAATACCTTGGAATGTATTCCGGACCAATAAGGCCATTCTTGAAGAACTCGGAATCACGCAACGTCTATCCTCCATAGTATTCTCACGTTCTTTGGTCACGTATCCAGAAGAGACAACGACTCCATTGAACGTCTGGTTGTCCAAGGAAGAATCGAGGGCACCAGATCACGCGGAAGATTGCCCATGAGATGGGCTGACCCTTCATGAGTGTGCTAGAAAGGCAGCTGACAGAGAGGAGTGGCGACGAATAGTTAAGCGTGCCACAACCCTTAAATGACGACCACGACCGCTCTGACAAGAGCGAACCGACTGAGAAGAAACAAATTGGCAGAAGTTAAGGCTATTAAACTACCACGGGAAATGACGAAGGATTTTAGATGAAGTAGGAAGCAGAAAACGTATACTTGATGTGACTTTTATAATTAGGGATAGAACTTAGCACAAAAACCAGGCTTTTTTATTACCGCGGAAATACTCTTGCGCGGGGTCTACCGCGGAATGACCGAAGACCTCACAAATAGTACGCTAATAAATAACATGGCATTCATAGTTACGTAGCTAACTGAGCAGAAACTGTGGTTATTTTGTCACCGAGCGAAAAAATGAACCGATTCTGGAAGACCTCACAGATAGTAAGCTAATACATTACTTGAATTGCATAGTTGCATAGAGAACTTGGCAAAAGCTGAGGCTATTTTAATGCCACGTGAAAGACCGACCGATTTTCAAAGATCACACAGATAGTAAGCTAATATTTTTCTTTATTTACATAGTTAGGTAGAGCACATAGCGGAAACTAAGGCTATTTTGTTACGGCGGGAAAGATTGAACCGATTCTCGAAGATCACACAGATAATAAGCTAATTAATTTCTTGACTTGCATAGCTAATCAGAGAACTTAGCAGAAACTGAGACTTAGTATAAAATGAGACTTAGCAGAAACTGAGGCAATTTTTTTTACCGGAAGGGATCTTGATGACGTGGGAGCTTGTAATAAATAAGGCAACGTGATTGCAGGCAACAAGCATGCCACAGAGATAGCGAGCATGGCCCTGGAGCTGCTGGAAGCTACATCTATGTGTCGACTGCCGCACCGCCCCGATCAGGTACTTAGGTAATATTCCGCTCAGTGTCTACGCTTCTCAGCTATTTTTTTTTTATCAGCATTGCTAGCTTGGGCAGGACAATTATATCCGCGGGGAAAGGATATAAATTTATCTTCTCCCACAGCTATATCAATTCGCAAAGCACTGGCGCACAAATGGAAATAATATCAAAATAATATTAATTTGACGGCCGAGTGGCGCCGTGACTTATAAAATTGATAATTCCTCCAAGTGTAGGTAAAAACACTAATAAAAATTATAAAAATATAAAAAAAATGTGTCATCTCTTGTTTTAAACGTGTCTCCTTGTAATATGGACCTTTGAAAAGGTAGATCGAAACTGCAACGTTTCCTACTAGATGACGCTACAGTCGCTATAAGGCTGATGTGAAAGGCATATACTAATTTCGGCATCGATGGTAGACGAGCCGTAGCTTAATTGGTGAAAGCGCTCAGGCCGCGATTGCCCGAGAGTCGCAGGTTCAAATCCTGTCGGTTCCGAAAAATTTTATATGCATTTTAAATTTATATGCGTATTATATTCAAAAAAAAAAATTATCATCAGCTATCTCACACACATAACACAAGCTACGCTTACTTTGGGGATATAATTTTTTTCTCCTGCCTGTGCTAGCCCTGCTGACGATGGTGTTATCATAAACCCATTCATGAATAATGTGCTTGCACCACTGCGTTAGAGAGTTCGTCAGCTTCCATATTGTGTAATTTATTAAAACCATATATTATAAAAAACAGTATTAAAAAAAATACTTTTTAGGTATCAATACCTACTTTCCGATAATTGGCAAATTGCTATGATTCTTATATAAGTTTTCAACTAGTTTTTTGACTTTAACTATATAACTATAATGGGAGCGGATTTTATATTATGTTCATTGGTTTTGTTACGAGTATATCCAGAAATAACTAAGCCTTATAACAAAAATATTCGCTTAATCTACTAGTTTTAAGCCTTGCTTTTATCGCTAGTTGTAGCTTCCTAAACGATTTTGTTGCAATATTATTTGCTAGTTTTTTGCGATTTTATGATTTCAAAGACAAGTGAGCGGTCTGACGGCAAGACCCCAATGACTTCTGTTAGTAAGTTGTACTAAGATAGAATGATTTGAAATAAGGTCAGTGTATTATAGTTGTACTAGCCTTACAACTTTAACCTTATTAATTATTATGTACGACTAAAAATTGTAATCGTTGTAAAAATAGTTGGAAATAAAGGATTTATTATTGTTATTATCCTTACAACTATATCTTAGTTCCTTATGTTTATGAGATAACATTTGGCATAGTAAAACAAACTGTAGTTTATGTGGCACTTAATGCAAAACTATTTTGCATGTATTTTTTCATTAATAACAGTCTTCTTAGATCTTCCGTCTTTTATATTCCACATTTGTTTTTATTATACAGTTCCGTCAGTTCGTACACGGGGGCGGCTCGTGTCAGAAAGACGCTAAAACGCTTGATATTAGCTGTCATTACCCTTTGTACAACATTTGCCATCAAAATACTTTAACATCACAGTAAAGTAGACCTTATTCTAATTTCGTTAAAGTTTATTTGCCTACAATTCTTCAGCTAGCACTTTTGGCAGAACGTTTGTAAGATGATAATCTGAATTACAAGATTTACGACTCTTGAACTAGTGAAATTAGGTCCATTTTACTTTGACGGTATGGAATTTGATATTCGAACACGACTACTAATGCGAGACATTAATTTATCGTCGTTCTGACAGACAGAAGTTCTCAATCAAAATTCCTCAGGCAGAATAATTGAAATATCAAATCTAAGACTTCCAATTACTTAAATCTAATAATAATCCTACTATCCTACTAATATTATAAATGTGAAAGTGTGGAAAAATATTTGTTACTCAATCACGTCGCAAGGATTGAACCGAATTGCCTGAAATTTGTTAAAGATATATTGTAGTGTGGAACAGTACATAGGCCCCCTTTTTATTCCGGGATATAAGAGAGTTCCCGCGGGAATAAAACATTTCAATCCACGCGAACGTAGTCGGGAGTATCAGCTAGTAATATATATATGTCGGAGGAAGTAGTCGGAACAGAGTTGATTGTTTATTAATTTACGCGAGATGTCTGTTGTTAACTAAAAACACTTTGTTAAATATTAATTTTGTTTTATTTATTACATTACAATATTAGGTTTAAAATTCATTGATTAATTTAAAGCTACTAAATTGTGTCAAAGTTATCGTTCAATCAGAGTTGAGGGTAGGCCTAGGGCGGGGTCGACGCGCCATAATGTCGCGTGGCAGACGAGGTGGTTTGTGCAACATGCATTTTTGAATCGAGTTGGATCATTGCGGGTTCTTTACTAATTTTTAGAATAGTGGAGTGACGTTGGTGTCGCGATCCGCTGCTCTGTTTAGAAGTTCAATTTCATATAGTGCAATATTGTAACTGCAGAATTAAATTGTATGAACATTGGATAGAAGCACGCGTTCATCCATGATATATTATGAAAATTAAGCTTAATTTGCTTTGCTGTTATACCTTAAGGGGGTAGTGGTAAGAAAGGTATAAAAGGCGACACATTTTGCTGATTTTTCACTCAACAATTATTATTAACATCTCCTGAGGATGCTCCGGTTTCGGAGCGTAACGTGTATGAAGTCCCATTGCCGAAGATCTGTTTGGTGTGGAGTTATAGGTGAATTCTTGACTTTATTGAAGTGACTGACTGGATTGAAATTATAAGTTACACCATACAGATTCTTCAGAAGCAAATTAAGCTAAATTATCACAATACGGTGAACACTGTTTAGTGCTTGTATTTAACCCTAATGACGCCCACTAGAACCGTGAACCATAACGGCGATATCGACAAAATTCATTTACTCAAGTAGGCCTAATATAAGCACTTTTGAAACGTCTAGTCTGTCTGTGTGTAGTGACTCTACCACCGGTTCGGGAGGCAGATTCTACCGAGAAGAAGCCGGCAAGAAACTCAGCAGTTGCTCTTTTCCATTCACAATTTACATTTTACATTTCAAAATTCATTTTTCTATCTTGTGAGAGATGAAAGCGGAGCCGGATGCTTCCAAGCAACCTTGTCATTAAGAAATTCATCAATTGTATAATAACCTCGCTGTAATAAATGTGTTTTAACACATTCTGTAAACTTATGCATTGGTAAGTCCAAAATAACCTTAGGAATCATAGTATAAAAGCGTATACTCAGTCCCACAAATGACTTCTGCACCTTTCGCAGACCATATGCAGATGTCACTAATTTATGACCATTTCTTGTAAGTCGACTGTTTATATCCATGTTTATAAAGACTTGTCTTACAAATACTATATTGTTATAAATCACACAAGAATCCCTTATCTCCGACATATATATTTTTTTAAGCTTTTGCCTTGTTAAGCTTCAGTACTCTCACTGTCATAGAGTTAGCTTTACTGAAATAAACTAAACTTAATGATGCCCTTTTAGGCCTTATGTATGAGAAGCGGTATCCACACCGGCCCATGCGTAGCTGGCATTGTGGGCACGAAAATGCCGCGCTACTGTCTGTTTGGGGACACAATCAACACGGCCAGTCGGATGGAGAGCACCGGCGAACGTAAGCATTATCCAGCACGGCTAGCATGGGCAGGAGACAATTATATGCCCAGGGAAAGGATATAAATTTATCTTCTCCCACAGCTTGAAGGCCGATTGGCGCAGTGGGCAGCGACCCTGCTTTCTGAGTCCAAGGCCGTGGATTCGATTCCCACAACTGGACAATATTTGTGTGATGAACATGAATGTTTTTCAGTGTCTGGCTGTTTATCTATATATATTATAAGTATTTATGTATATTATTCATAAAAAATATTCATCAGTTTTCTTAGTACCCATAACACAAGTTACGCTTACTTTGGGACTAGATGGCGATGTGTGTATTGTCGTAGTATATTTATTTATTTATTTATTATTTAGCTTCATCAACTCTCAGAACAATATATGTGTATTAATAAACGGGGGTAAACTTCTCCTAATCCATGTTCCAGTGATGCAGGTGAGAACGTTAATTATATCCCTTGCCAGGGAATCGGGGATATAATTTTTATCTCCCGCCCGTGCTAGCCCTGCACAGTGCCAAGTGAGAGATTCTCTACCCACGTTTACTTATTCGAACGCGTGGAAGTTAACTAAGAACGATATATGTTATCGAATGACATGACATAGGGCAAGCTGATGTTACTGATGCCCAGAGTTACTTACTCTAACATAAATAAATTACACTGCTATACATATAAACCATCAACATAATTTAGTAAATAGATATAATTCAACTTAACATAATATGTAAGGAACAAAATATTTTTAGTTATAATCTTATAACTATACAAATATATTTATTGGTATAGTTATAAGACAACGGAAGTGGTGATTCAGAGGACGAGTTCGAATGCAAGCACGCACCTCAAACTTTCTGAGTTATGTGCGTTTTAATCAGTCGAAGTGAAGTCCACCAATCCGTACTGGGCCGTTAATGGGTTGATATCACGATGATGATGATAGGACCTTAGAGGATTTGTAAATATATAATTTGTAATACAAACTTATAATATCAGTAATAAAGGCGTTAGATTTGATTTGATGTTGTCGAAAAAGCGTCCTCTAGTGGCAATAATAGGAAACTGAACTGTCAAAAGATGGCGCTCTCTCGATATAATTTCCATACAAATCGCAGTAAACTTTAACGCGATCGAATAAGTAAAGTACTGAGGTAGACATCTATCACTTAGCATATCTACATTAGTTTTAGTAAATAAGTGTGTAAGGTTTTTCAAACCTTAGTTCTTCGAAGATTGAGTGTTGTATTTCAATACTATCAATTTCAATTTCAGAACCTTTTGCATTTGGAGCTTTCGCTTTCAGGCAATCGCGCCAAGCGCTTCACGACTTAGCTACGTTAGCTTGATAAAAAGACTAACAAAGAGGGCATATATTCATTTCAATTAGAATCAGAGCCGTAGCTAAGTCGTTATCTCTGAGGTATAACGTACCAAACGAAAAAATCATCATCAAAAAAATTATTAAAAAAAACATATAGATACTCTTTTTGAGAACCTTCTCCTTTTTTTTACATTCGGTTGAAACTACCGTACCAGTGATGATGCAGCCTAAAATGTTAGCGGGCTAAACTGCCAGGGATGCGGCAGTTATATTAAACTCCTACCCCTAATCGGTTGTTTATTTTTTTTTTGAAGCAAAATAACGAAGAAGTAATTTCAGCTATGAAGATACAAATATCGGAGGACGTCAAGCGAGCTCTCGACAAAACTGGCAATTTCGTCACCACGCCGCGAGGAGTTGTCGATGTGAAGGTGAGCTTTCGCTAGACATTACACACTTTGAAGACGTTTTCAACATCTTTCAGGCATTCAGGTTACCTCGTGATGTTTTCCTTACCGTACCATGCAAAGCAAAGATAACTTTAATTGCTCAAACTCACTTAAATAAATAAAATATACTACGACAATAAATGTATCAAAAAAAGAATACTCATAATAGAAAAGAAAAGGTTAGATTCTAAAAATGGATCGAAGAGAAGAAGAAGATTCGAATTCGGATCTTCAGGTGCTGGAGTGGCGACTCAGCGCTGGCGTAGTATTGTTAGACCCAGACAAGGTGGACAGACGACATCAAACTAGTCGCAGAGAGTCGATACAAGCGGTAAAAAATCGTAGCGAGTGGAAATCTTTACAAAAGTCCTATATCCATCAGTGGATATCCCTATGTGATGATTATGAGAAAGTAAAATAATTTATAATGATTTAAACAATTAAATTTTGGACTTAAAAAAAATCTTTGATAAATAATAGGTATACATGAATATTCTAGTGATACCGATTAAAACATGGTACTTTTTTCTTATTTTACATTGTGATAATAAAGTTATTTTTTAATCTTTTGCAATATACGCGGAGATTTGTTTTCTGTCGTACAACAGCGGCTCAATTAACCTGTCGAATTTCTACTATACATCAGCAAAAAAAAGTAAAATAATCCATTAAAATATGTACCTAAAGAAACATCATATATCGAGTGTCATTGGCGCGTTGCGATGGTTGTTTCAATTCAATTAATTGCGGTGGTTAAATGAAGCATAAGAAAAATTCGAAAAGGTACTCTATTATATCAGCTGCTTCCCAATTTCTGAATGCAATAGGGGTAGTTAACTTCTTTCTTTTGAATACTGCTTAGAATTACTGTAGATAAGATATATTAAAGGCTGCTTTGTTACTCTGTGACATCATACCCTGTAATTTTACTGATGACTCACAAGTATTTTCTAACACGATTGGGATTTAGTTGGATAAAAAAAAAATTAATCGCAAGCACGCTGTAGACTAATAGAGTATGGCGCGTGCGGCATTCTCGACCTATGCGAGCCTGGTGTGAAAACCCATCGCACGCGCCAGCGTCACTTAAGATCAGACATGATCAGTTTCGATTTCATAATGCCACGTACTAACCGGTTTTTTTTGCAATTGTTGTTTGTGTAAGGTTTTCTAATTTTTCATGTCAAAATCATAATAAAATAATTCTTTATATAAGTAGGCACATATATTGCACTTTTGATGTGTTTATAACGTACAAAATATGAACATAGAAGTAAGTAGTGATGTCGATAACTACATTCGTAAACCTATAACAAAAGCTTCAATTGAAGCGACATACATTCTAGGAAACGTCAAATTCATCATAAATTAAATTTTATAGCTTTCTTTCAGAGTCTCTTAAGTTAAACTACACTTTGTGGAAATATCAGTGTGAATAAGAAGTAGGTATCAAAAAATTTAACAGTCAAAACTCTCAATAATAGCTCCTTCGTGTACAACGTGTAATAAAATGACGAAGTAATATTGACGGATGCATATTTCATTATGAATCTCCCTGTTAAATATTAGGTAAATCTTAGAAGCATATTTATGCTTCCATACAAAAGAATTCAAAACATTCTAAGTGTTTATTTATGGCAAACCTATTGAAGATAAAAGATCGACACGTGCATAGTACCTACGCTACGCGACGCGTAACGTGCGTGTGTGCGTGATGTCAGAGCTGTATCTTATTTAAATTTAAGTAAAAACTATGGCACCGAAAACCTAAGAGCTTTACTTAAAAAGTCTTAGGTAAGTTTTCACAGATAAGTCTCAGAGACTGTGACAGAGGTACATTATGTAATGTGCCTTTGAAGTATTATTTCGGTTTTCATTTACACGTTGTATACCTACCTGGTATTTTTTTATTTTATTCCAAATCTTTACTAACTTACTAAGAAAACTTTGCGATCACCAACCGTGCCCAGCGTGGTGATTATGGACAAACCTGGGAGGCGCAATTAGTCTTACTGCTGTTATGTATTTATAGTATTTCTACTTTATCTCAAACTAACCGTTTAGTCTAAAATATGGTCAGGAACATTGATTTAATATGTTAATCAAAATAACATATCGTTGTTTAAACCTCATTTTGGAATATCCTAAGGTTTGCGGATAAATTAACTCCGGGGTTATCCCTGGTAATCGGTTTCACAGCACGTGCGATACACGTGTATAATGTGCTTATTACAAACCTACCTGACGGCGAGGCAACCGACCCTGCTTGCCGGAAACTAATCAAACCGGCTTTTTAAACGAAACGAGTTTTTATCTGTTGGTAGCGTAAACGTTATTTGTATATTACAGTGTATTTACAAACAATATTATCAGTCTCAAGGTTAGTCTCATTTTGGTACCTAAAACGTAAAGGTAAACGTTTGGCTTCGGCCGCGGCTAGTTACCTGAGTGGTACTGATAGGGACGTGCCAAGCGATTTAGTGTTCCGGCACTATGTCGCGTAGAAAACGATTCATCATACCAACATTACCACTTCAGGGCACGGGTCTCTTCCCACAATGAGAAAGGGCTAATTGCAAGTCCACCCAGCTGAGGATTGTATGGAGTGTACGGAGTAAAAATGATGGACTCCATACATTTTTATCCTAAATAATACTCACTCACTAAAAAATCCTCACTAAATCACTCACTAAATAATACTCATGTTAGTCATTAATAACAAAATATTTCACATAGCTAATTAATATTACTAATTAAGTTAAAGCATCCGGTTGTGACGTCATATATGGCGGGTCTATCACTTTTCATTCGCTAAAACAGTATAAAACATACCCAAAGTAGCAACATCTTCCCTATAAGATTGTGCGCTGTGAAAACTATTGAGTATACACAAAAAATATGTATTACATAATTTTTATACTCATTATTACCAACAAAAAAAGTTCACGAGGGAATATATCTTAATATCGTAGGTAAATCGCAATAACAGCTTTTATTATATCGTCGCTAGAAACATAACATGGTTACATTAGTATCACAGCATTAATTCATATTCAAATAAATAGTTTTATCATCAAATTTACCAATAGGTAAATTTGATGATAAAACAATTTTAAATAATTTTAAATTTTTTAAAAAAATTTAATTCTTTATAAATATATAAAGAATTAAATTATTCCAATCGGACATTTAATGTAGAAATTATCGCGAGTTCAAAACATTTAAGGGCTAGGTACACCTAAAATTTAAAATATGATTTAAAAACAAAAGAAAAAGCTAGTTTATTAATAACTCGGAATTAAATACTTAGTGCATTTTCGAAATTCCCATTAAAAATGATTTCACCATAATATAGGATGTTATTCATACAGCTTCCTTCCTTTTGAATAAGTTTACTAAAAATAGCTTATTACTGAGGTAAAGGTATGCCTCGATTCCGTGAAAACCCAAGCGTGTTAGAAACTAGGACGTGTCTCAGTTATTCAGATCTGATCTTGACCTAGGTGACGTAGTTGTATATTAATTCTTCGGAGCGCCCACCTGAGTCAATGGCCAGAAGAAGAGGCCTCTCTTGAAAATTGCATTAAGATATAGGTAATTATATACCATTAATAAGTTTTATTGACGACAATAATAATTGTAGCATCATGCAAATTTAAAAAAACAAGATAGAAAAAACACTTAAATAATTAAAATATACGTGGCATCCTTGTGAGCATGGTCTGACATAGTGCTTGTATACTCTTTGGAAAAGCTAACGAAAAATAACAAAGATAATACAAACACGTCCTTTCATTTGAACACACACCATACACACATAGCACACATAAAGCATTTTTGATCATTAAATGCCCTCTTGTCATGAATTCACTACCATTTTGTAAGGGGTCATGCGTCATCGAAAAAGAATCGCAGAGCAAACCATTTATATTATATATATTAATAATTCATATTTTACAATAAAATATAATTACAGTTCATTGCATAATCTGCAAATACACCTTCTATTAAGAGTTCTCTATGCCTATCTTAAAATATAAATAAAAGATATGTGACGAATTCAAAAGAGAATTAAACTTATTTAATTTGTAAACTTGCGTAACAACAGGGAAATCTGCTAAACTTATTTATCTTATTTGCCATGCAGAATACGGTCCCGTAGTTATACTGATATTGCTTGATTTCGCTCTTAATCGCCGCCCCACTCTCATCTCTCACAAGATAGAAAATTGTAAAATATTGTTGAAAAAGAGCAAACTGCTGAGTTTCTTGCCGGCTCTTCTCAGTAGAATCTGCCTTCCGAACCGGTTGTAGAGTCACTACAAACAGACTGACTTGACGGTTCATTAGTTAAAAACCAGGCCTACTTGATACATATGAATTTTAAATTTGTTTGATAGGTTTATAAAAAACACTTTTTTTTTCCGAACCGATGTTCAGTAGTATCATTACAATCAGATTGATTTGACGTTTCAAAGGTGCATCTAAACTACCTACTAGAAATAAATGTTACTTAAAAAAAAAAAAAAAAAAATTTGTGATCTAAGTTATAAGTCGACTATTCATCATCTTCATCATTACGAAATGTTGCTTTTCCCAATACAGGGCCGTTAACATACTTTATACACATATAAATTGGCGTATTACAACACAACTAGCATATATTAAAATAATCGAAGGGCAACCGTGAAATACGTATTATTGTGTACCTCAGGTTGTCATCCGGAACTTAGTCATCAGTTTCAATGATGCATTCCGAAAGAAGTTGCACAAGCTACAATCATAAATACCCCAATCTCTATAGGTATGCCTGTCATATTTGGGGAGTTACCTCAACTTCTTACCTACGAACAGATCGTAGCCTGATACCGTTTTATTCGCTTACAAATCAGTTAAAAACTTAAGTTCTGAGCTAACCAAAAATACAACCGAATAACCTCCAATTTATCACCAACACGTGAGTCCTGGTTATAATAATATAAGGGATTCTCAAATAAAAATTACGCCATCATCAACTCATCGCTCCACGATCTTATGATATAACCTTATGCAATTTAATAACTTGCGTTTACTAAATTAATATGACTCATCAAAGAAATTTAAACGTTAACATCCTCATAATAATTCTTAGACCATTATCACAAGGATAAGGTTATGAGTTATGGCTCCGAAACGTGGTCGCCAACTATGGGTCTCATAAAATGGCTCAGGGTCACTTAGCGGGCGATGGAGAGAGCTATGCTTGGAGTATCTCTACGTCATCAAATCAGGAATGAGGAGATCCGTAAAAGAACCAGAAGTACGTACATGACTCAACGCGAAGTTAATTTCTGCTTTCATCATCGTCATCATCATTACCGGTCCAGTACAGGGCATGGGTCTCCTGCCACAATGAGAAGGGTTTAAGGTGTAGTCTTCCACGCCTGTACGGATTGGTGGACTCACACGCCTTTAATAACACGATGGAGAACTCTCCGGCATGCAGGTTTCCTCATGAGGCTTTCTTTATATGCTTAAAACGCCCAAAGTCGGCCCCTCGAAAGTGAAGCCGAAGTCTTAAACACTAGCCTATCACCACTTCTACTTTATATACCCCTTCAATTATTCATTCATTTTATTATAGTTTAGTTTTTATAATAATCAGATTTAATACATTTACAATAACAAAATAAGTTAAGTGTTGGGTAGTGCTTAGGAGTCTTAAAACTCTATCCTCTCTTCTAAGTTATAATATAAAAAATATAAGAAATAATTACAGCTGTTAACAATTTTAACTCTGTCTCATGCTCTCTTCTAAAAAACCATAAGAAATAGTTACCTACAGCTGTTAAAAGGATGTATACTTGCAGTGCGACTTTGAAACATATTATTTTATAGCAATTTTTAAAATTACCCCTCTCTCAGTACTCTTACCCACATTTAAACATTTATGCAAAGTAGGTAGTTGTAGACTGGTTTTTGTATTACTATGTATGTTTCAATAGAATACAACCTTTTAAATCTTTGCGTTTTCATATTTTTGCTCACTACTTAGTAATAAGGCTGCCTTTTATGTCCTAAGACTTAGTCTTTTTTTTCTTAACATTCGTTGTATCACACACAAAGAGTATTACATAAAGATCTTCACATAAAGAGTATAAATAAATAAATAAACCGTTTTTAATTCAGACTGAAGCAGCACTATCTTTCTTCCTTGTCTTCGTCGTCGTTGTGTCACTGTGTTATAAGTTAGAAATCCCGGCAAATATGAAATATATAAAATGTCCCATTATACGAATTTATTTCCAATTTTTTTTCTGGCGGGTTGCGACCATACCCACAACGTGCCGCCAAGATATTTTGCGTTCCAGTACAATGTCTTGTAGAAACTATAACGTTTTTAAATGACAATGTGAGATGGTGATAACAAAAAAAAAATAAAAACCGGCTAAGTTTGTCGTGGGCTTCTTCTTAGACCAGGGCGCGTTTGGAACCCTTGTAGCTTTAGTTTTAAGTTGAAGAATTTATTAATCGCCATCAACTCACTCCTATGTCATATTTTACTTGTAATGTACGCATCAAAAGTGCCATCTATGTGCCTAAAAGAAATATTTGACTTTGACTTTGACTATAAAGGGGCAGTGGCGTGCACTTCATGCAAGAAAGCACTACCTACCCTAAAATTAATATATAGCTCGCATATAAGGAGGGTTTTTGCCATTTTGTGCAGAATGAGCACACCACTACGGACACTTCATGTGGCATCTTTTAACTTTTAAATATCTAGCGTATTTTATCATTTTCTCTTTCGTTTCCAGGGTAAAGGTGAAATGACAACGTACTGGCTGGAAGGTAGGACCGGCCCTTCCCCTGTGAGGCCAACTAGCTCATCATTGGACTGCACGCCTAGTTTCCTCGCGCGAATTCACTCACAACGCCGAACTTCCCCGAGATACCAACCAGAGGCGAACAAGAATTGAGTCAATAATATAAAGTCTAAGTCTTACTTGTCTTAATAATGTAAACAATATTTCTGTTACTTATTAGTTTAAATTTTTTTTTTCAAATTGTTAAAAAAGTACCTGCGTAATAATAAATACGCTTTGTTTTAATTTAAAACATACTTAAAAAGTAATTATAATATTGTTTCCATTTCATGAAAAGTAAGAAAAAAAAGAATAGACTTTCATCGGAATATATTTGTCTTAATAATGTAAACAATATTTCTGTTACTTTTGAGTTAAAAAAATTATTTTACAAATTGTTAAAAAAGTATCTGTATAATAATAAACACGCTTTGTTTTAATTTAAAACTCACTTAAAAACTAATAATAATATTGTTTGCATTTTATGAAAAGTAAGAAAAAATAGAATAGACGTTTATCGGTATATACGTTTTTTTTCGTTTGGTAGAAATACATTGATAGCTAAGCTTAATTACACGATCTGCGAAGGACAGACAAATTAGTACAGTGCAGTTTCAATATTTTTTATTTCTTGTAGTATAAACAGACGTTTAATCTATACTTATATTATAAAGTGGAAAGATTTTTTTGTTCTTTTGGATGTACCCAACAGTCTCCGAAAGTACAAGGCCGATTTAAATAATTTTCAAAAAAATTAGATGTCGTGAAGTAAATACAATAATGTAACCCAAAATAGCAAGACTTCCCCATAAGTTTCATTATTTAAATTTGGTTTGCGCTGAGAAAACTTGATTGATGTTAAAATAAAATGTATGGACTACATACATGATTAAAGCATTTATTCCCTGACACGGTTTCTTCGGGATTTGTAAAAAACCTTAATTAAAGCGGACGAAGTCGCGGGCATCATCTAAGTGACAATGTAATGGAATTGTAATTGAATAAATAAGTAGTTAAATAATAATCTCATGGGAAAGCACCGGTATCAGAATGAAATGTACACAGAGTGCGTATATTAAATTATCTTTGTGTTATTGCTTTTGACCAAATTAAAAAAATATATATAAAACGATACAGATACGTCCGAAATTACAATAAACTTAATATTTATTGTATATATTTAAGAACTTTAATAATGCCTGCTTTTAACCAAAGTTCGAAATTAAAGTGATACATTTACGAATTATTCCAAATATTTTCCTCCATCTATGACATCTCTACATTTTTGTAGGAACAGCCAACCTATTGTAATGTGTATAAGACTTACATGAACGCGACATTTTTTTTTTTAATATTATTTATTTACTATCAAAGGTTCCAACCAATATTACTATTATTTATAAGTTTTATTAACTTATGGAATTACAAAAGCTTTAAGTAGTACTACTACTTACGAGCTTTCGTGACAGAGCTCGTCGAAGGAAACACTACCAAGTGCAATGCTACAAAAAAAAACATAAGAAATAATCACAGCTGATAGATATTTTGCAATGAGCCTTTGCAACTTAGCTTTTTAAAAATGGCCTCTTTCTCTTGCTCATATTTAAGCATTTATGCAAAATATATTAGATTTTTTTTTTAATATTTATTATTAGTATTGTTTTTTGTGTGTAGTCTGGTTTATGTATTAGTATGTACGTTTCAATAGCTATTTGATTTCTTTTTAGTTTTCCCAATCTTAAGCTTGCCGACTAGATAAGGCTGCCTTTTGTTTCCTACAACTTAAAGAGTATAAACAAATAAATACTTTCTAATTCAGATTGAAACAGCACTATCTTTCTTTCTTGTTTTAACTTATTTATGAGTCATATTTACTTATGGAATAACATATGCTTGTAGCGGTTTTGATAGCTTTCTGTGACAGAGCTTGTCACCGCCATGTTTATTCGGTGTAAAGGGCGCGGTTGCCGCTCTTATTACACGAAGCAGCGTGGTGGGCTTATGTTCCAAAACCCGTCTCTCCTATGAGAGGCAAGGACTGTACCCAACAGTGGGGCGTTAATAGGCTAAGGATGATGATCCTTGAGAAGCATCTTCCTATTTTTTTTTTTTTTTTTTTCACTTCAATGTAGCCCTTGACTGCAATCTCACCTGTTGATAAGTAACAACAAGATGGTAACGGGCTAATTTTTAGGGGTATGGCAGCTTAATTAAACCAATACCCCGTTATTACGACATCGTACCGGCACGCTAAATCGCTTAGTGGCACGTCTTTGTCCTTAGAATGCTAAATGGCCACAACTGACCACACCAGACAAAATTCAGAAATTATAAATTTCCTAATTGCCCTGCTGGGCATTGAACTTGGGACCTCCTTCTTAAATCAACAGTGCTCACCGCTGCGCTAGCGACATCATCAAAAAGTCTATACCAAAAAAAAGATTGCAAATGACTTAACAGATTACGTTTGCGTCAAACAAAAAGAGATTTAGTACAGAGCAGTGAAAAGCATAAAATATATAAATATATATAAATATATATAAATAACAAAACTGTTTCATAGAAATATTTTGTAAAAAGTAAAATTATTTTGTTACTTTCTTTAAACCAAAAATGGTGACAATTATCAAGTTTTTTTTATTTAAACTAATTATTTTAAGTTATTTAATAAATAATTTATATTGTAACAAATTATATTACTGTTAAGGTAGGATAAAATAAGGATATAAAATTGTACGTCATAAAGAAAATGCTTGAACACAAAAAAAAAATATAACAATGAATTAGTGTGAAATTTTGTAATAATAGATAACAATAAATAATTGATGACTCAATAGTTATTTTTTTTCACACTTACTCCCACACAAAAGTATTCTGTGTTAGTTATTTATCCAAATACGTAATTATTTAGGGTTGTTAAAATTAAACTTATAATTTTTAACTAGTATTACTACATACAAAAATGTATGTTATTTTCATTCACATATATCTTACTAGGCACACTACAACGTACGGGTCTGTTCTCACAATGAGAAGGGGTTAGGTCCTGTATGCCTGAGAGTTCTTCGTAACGTTCTTAAAGACATGTAAAGTTCACCAAAATCAGTGCGGTGGAATACGGTCCCTAAAACCTAGAGTAAACCCTTCTCATTCTAAGAGACGATCCGTGTCCTGTAGTGGGCCGCTAGTACTTACTCACTATACAATTGATGAATTTCTTAACGACAAGGTTGCTTGGAAGCATCCGGCTCCATCTCTTACAATCCGCTTTCATCTCTCACAAGATAGAAAAATGTATGTTAAAATGTAAAATGTAAATTGTTGATGTTGGAAAAGAGCAACTGCTGAGTTCTTGCCGGCTTCTTCTCGGTAGAATCTGCCTTCCGAACCGGTGGTAGAGTCACTACAGACTGACAGACTTGACGTTTCAAAAGTGCTTATATTAGGCCTACTTGAAATAAATAAATTTTGATTTTTTTTTTTAAAGTAGGTTGTTAATTTAAAATTAAAAAAAAATTCAAAATTAACAATTCATTAATTTCAAGTGGGCTATTTTATAAGAACTTTTGAAATGTCAAGTATGTATGTTTGTATCGACTCTAACTCTAATGATGATGACTACTTAACTCACCTACTATAATCATCGAGAACTAGCTAAAGTTATTACCATACAAGGATCTAATACAAGAATCTACCTCACCAGTGCCCCCAAAAAAATGGAAATGCCGCACCGAAAGAATTATTCATCCAACGAAATAAAAGTGTCTCTACACTTTACAAACTCATCAGTTGTCCACACGCATGCGCATAATGTGGTCGTTTTTCCTTATAAATGTCCTGTGCTTTTGGCTCATATACCACTGTGATCATGTCGAATGTAGATCACTCGGAACGGTCGAAAACACTTCGGTCGAACGCATTGGTCGATCGATCGGTGTTAAGTTAAATGTGCTCAGTGACAGAATTGTGACGAGAAAAAAACGTCAAGTTTTTAAAAGTTTCAACAAAATATGTAAAGATGGCATGAAGTTTTTTCACGTGATGTGCATTACTGAGGATGAGTAAGTATTGAAACTTATTTATTTAGAAATAAGTAATAATAATCTCTTAGATAAATAACTAATTAAAAATATAACATAATTTAAAAAGAAAGTGGACTGTAACAATTTAAATATGTGAGGTAAAAATAAACTTGTAGGCCAGTTTACTAGGCTATATAAAATTAGAAATTCTTTGAGATGTCTAAAACTTCTTTGAGAATTTTATATAAAACATAAGTTTTTGGAAAAATCTTATTAGAATATTAAGGTTCACATGAATGATAATAAAACCTGGATATGAATTGCTCTAACTTGATAGTTAAAATTTAATTTGACTGCGAGATGGTGATAACAAAAAAAAACCGTGGCTAATCCGTGTGCTCCTCTCAGACCAGGGCGTGTTTGGAACCCTCGTCGATTTAGTTAACGAATGTTGTTATCATCATCACCTCCCAATAATGGTAATAATATTTGTATGAACGCTTCATAAGCGCCTGTAATAGGTCTACATGGAACACCTTTTTTGAATTTGAATTTGACTTTGATAATAACAAAATAGAAAATTAAAGCCTATTTATTCTGTAAGAAAAGGATTTTTATATTTACACCCTTTTATTAATTAATTATTTTTATTTGTACCACGCGAAAAACCCCGGAGCCGCGTTGAATAAAAAAATACACAGGGTAATTTAATGTGATGTCTGTTTATTTTTACCCCTAAAAAAGAAAAACCGGGCCGCCATGTGTCTATGGTAGTGTCTGTGGCATCAAATTTCCTGAACGGATGAGCCGATTTTATTTTTCTTTTTTTGTGTTAAAAGTTACTAGTTGTTTGTACCTACTCAGGAACATTTTAAGAACATTAAATGAAATTCGATTTAAGACGACTGCCGCCATTAAATTGCAAATATTTTTTTTTTCACGATTTCCTCATCATGGGTATCAAATAATAGGGCTTGATTTGTAGAATAATGTACACTATATTGAATATGGGAGTTTTTTTTTTTTATTTTAATTTATATATTATTAAAAGTATTTGAAGATTGAAATTAATAATCGAACCATAAAAATGAAGGTTGCAATAAACTTTTGGTTCACAAACTAGGTACTATTTGTTGTCAATGAAATAAATACAATATTTTTTCAATACTTTAAAGCAAGCGAACGACATGAAATTTCTAATTTCAGTACAATGAAAGCTGTATATGAAAGTTTCAAATTGTTGTCCTTTTCATTGTAACTGACCATGGCCCAAGTCAAGACTGAACCTTACAAAATTTTGGAAACTATAGATTCCCATGCTGGGAAATCAAACCTGAGACGTACTTATAGACACACAGCACCACGGAGGTCGCCAAAATAACTAAAGAAAATTATGTATCACTAGCGGACCCCTGCACCATCTGTCGGGCTGATTTGTGAATCTAAACCATCCAGGGTGCCACCCAAACGCATACCAAAAAATTCATTCAAATCGGTCAGGTTCAGTGGCATACACACACACACATTAAATATATATATAAATATATATATATATATATAAAGATAAAAGTTGTTACAATAATTTATCGAACTCTTTTTTCGCAAAAGAAGTTTCATGAGACATGTATTAAAGACCAAAATAATATCGTGAAATGCAGCTTTTGATGTTTAAAAATATCATAATACTTTGCTAATCATTTGACTGGTCACCTCCGGTACTTTGGAGAGTACGTGAAGTTGGAAGAAGTTGACCACAGTAACGAGAGAATAATCAATACCTCTCGCCAGCCTATAAGCGTCCCACTCCTGGGCGTATGCCTCGCCTCTCATAGGAGAGAAGTTTTTAGAACATTGAGCCACCACACTGATTCAATGCGGGTTGGTGGGCTTTAACGACTATTACTACTATACTTTATAATACTCGTAATAATTAGGACCGGCGGCTTTTCGTGCTCTCCGAGACACGGGGGCTGACACAGCTACCTTCCTAAATCCGGATGTTGAAAATGAATATAATTTTTCCGAGCCCGGGAACCCAGGACATCTTAATCCGTAGTTGAACATGCTACCACAAGACCCACGAGGCGGTCAACCTACAATATAACAGCTACGAATCATTGTATTTCTTTGATAGAGGAGTCCTGCGGTCAGCAGTGGGAAGTTCGACTGATCATAATGATAACGTGTACTTGATAAGTTTTATCTTTTACAGATTTCGAAAGGTCCACTCAAGGCACATACATCCTGGCAAACAAAAACGGCACCACGGTTAAAACCAACTCACCATTCCTATTCATACAATGAGAAGACTGAACTATAATTAAAATAGATAAATAATTAGAAATAGACGTCGAATACGAATATAAGAAGAGCAAACTCAATACAGCATGAAAGTTCCTTTGGAATCATAAAAATATAGAAAACAGCTGATTCTCTTTAAAATAAAGCACAAGATATATTTTGTGATGACAAATGACACCTTAGTACACTGCCCACGAATTTACGAGTGTCAGTAATAAAGGGACGGGAATAAAGCAGACTGTAATGCGAAATGTCATGAGTTTCAAGGCATGTTGAAATACCATCATTCCCGTTTCCATAAAAATCTTCAACCATAGTTGGAGGGAAAAATATTGGTGTGCACCGCTCATATTTAAAAGAAAACAAAATAATATATAATAAAGCTATAAAATGAACAACTTATTAAGATCTCGACGTTGGATAAGAAAGGTGTTCAAGGGAAGAGCGCTATTAATAAAACTCCATCAAACAAGACCGAGCTACATCGAGAAGCTGGCATCGTCGACACAAAAGGCCTACATTAGAAAAACTTTGCCCGGCAAGAAGTAGATATACTCGTATAGTATCATTAGCTGCTTATTCAATGAGGATGTGACATCTCTTTACAATCTAAAAGTCTGCAAGATGATCCTACTTCAACAACATTCACAACTTTATACGAGAGTAACTTCCAACTGAATATAACCGGCATATATAGTATAAACTTTATAACATTTATAATGGACTTCAAATTCAAATTCTTTATTAGAAAAAAATATGGTAGGTACATACTTACATATAGATGTTATCATTTTATGTTGACGTCCAAATATTGAGGTAAATTAAAAAGCATAATATTAATTTAAAGGCATTTAACTAATATATAAAAATCAGAGAAAGATTTTATGATAAGATCAGTTAAGATCAGTTAAGATCAGTTGGTGAAACGTGTTTTTTCTCGTTTTCATCGCCTTAATCATTAGGCTTTGATTCAACATTTTGCCAATAGTTTACGTACGCTACGGCACGACACCCAATTGTATTTAATTTATTTAAATGGTACATCATACAAATACGCTTACTAGAATATACATTAAAGGTTAAAAAAACAAATTTGCAAAGAAAACGATCACCTATGCGGATTTTAACTTATAATCTTCAATATTATGATTTAGTTTTCTTTTTTTTTAAATACATTTGATTTGATTTTCACATACATATCACTGGTTTGGGGGAGAGGACTTTTGACCTGCCCCCCTGACCCCCTTAATAAAAGCGTATCGTCAAATTAGCAGTAAGAAGGTATAGGTTCTACATTAGGAATAAGAGGTTCATTTGAATACCGAATCTCAGTTGTAGACTTACTCTGTGACATCTTTGGAATCGATGGTTATATACGATGGATGGATACTGAAGTTTACACAGTGATTTATTTTAAACTTACGTATAAAGTGAAGGTTCTTGGGTCTTTTTATGATATTTTTCCCCCCTCGGGAATCGTTTTTAATGCAAATTAGTTTATTATTATTTAAGGATAGTTAAAGTATTTAGGATGAAAATGCAAATAATTGAATCTGTAAATTTGTTGAAACACACTCAAAATATGATTCGTTTACAAAATAAAAGGGTGAAATACCAATTATTAGTGATGAATTTTTGAGTTGAGTGTGAGTGTTAGTTGATGAGTTTTTATTTATAAGAAGTTTTTTTTCTAATAATATATATTTTTTAATTACAGAGGATGAATAAAAAAAAGACGTGTTTTTACTTATGTGCACGCGTTAGAAGTTATACTTTGAAATATAATAAAAATTTTATCTGTATAACGAAAATAATATCTATATAAAGTTTGTAGAAAAAACGACACTAACAATAGAAGGTATCGTTTGAAATATTGAAAGTCAACTGTCAACAACTAAAATGGTGACTATAGCTAACTTCATGGTGTCGGTTTTTTGTGACGGTGTGCGCGCGCATCTTAAAAATTTATTCTCACCATTTTTCCCTAACGCGCCAAAAGAAGTATAACTTCAAAAATTATTAAATTCACTAATTTGCATTTTAAATTTCCAATAGACTCAGTAGTCAGTTATAAATATGCAATATATTTATATTATATTAATAACATTATTTTATTGTTTTGAGTTTGTCGATTTATACAATTTTATATTTTTTGTTACTAACTTAGACTAGCCCTACCATTGAATGAAACATAACTTGATTGGCATGTTAACTTAAGCACAGTAATATTTTTATTCATACATTACAAAACTTGCCAGCCAGGGTTTATCGTTTCTTGCCTATTCATACGCTTACTTTATGTGTTATTTATTTGTCGACTGTAAATTATTACTTATATTTTTAGCAATGATTGTGATGCCTAACAGAGTGTTCACCATCGCTTTATAATTATATAATCGCTAGTATTGTTTTAAAATATACGATTTAAAGTATAGGGTTGGCCGACCAAAGCACATGTCAAAAACCTACTGCTAGATCATGGATTAAATCATATATGTTACTGTACTGCACTGCACTATACGAAAAGAACCCGTGAAAACCAGTAATGTGTCATTTGACGTTTAAACGACTAAAACATCATTATCAAAATAATATTGCTTTATGCGATAATAGTAAACTCAGATTACGCTGTACGGATAGTTTAACTCATGTCCTGAGCCAGTTACTGTGAATGAATTTATTAAATGCATTGCATGCAATTATTTATAATATAATTAATCGATAGGTGTTTTTAGCCGTACTTAGTTTTTATGTGTCCAAACGCTTATTTTTATTTTAAATAACACGTATTACATTGTCAACAATATTGTTATTTTAACGGAAAAATATAAATATTGTATTCTGCTTAGGCAGCGATTCAATATTTTTTTTGACGAAATTTAGACTGGAATTTAGAAGAAAGAGGTGCCGTAAACAGAAAGAAAAAGAGAGAAAAAACTTTAGTGCTTCTGCTTTCTTCTATCGTAAGATTGAAATCGGTGTACATAAATAATAAAATCCATATATATGTAAGATATTCTCAGAATTACACGTAGGTATACCTACATTTTATTGGAAGCGGTGATAGCCCAGTCGGTAGGACTTCGACTAGACTTTCGGGAAGCCGAGTTCAAATCCCAGCACGCACCTCTAACTTTTAAGTTACGTGCGTTTTAAGCAATTAGAAATATCACTTGCATCAAAGGCGAAAGGAAACATCGTGACGAAACCTGTATGCCTGAGAGTTCTCCATAATGTTCTCAAAGGTGTGTGGAGTCCACCGAATCGCCCTGGACCAGCTTGGTGGACTTCGGCCTTAATCCTTTCTCATTTTGGGAGACCCGTGCCCTGTAGTTGGCCGGTAACGATTTGATATGACGATAATTTTATTCAGTGAGATTAGAATAAGAGACCCAATACCTAAATTATATTATTTATTTAAGCATAAATGTTAATTATTTAATAGATTTTAATACTCTTTTTTATTTATTGTACAATAAAGTTTATATCCGAAATGAAACGGAAAAACTCTGTTTTTTTTTCAATTATTAATGATATCTTTGAACAGCACTTTGTAATATTTATGATCAAGTATTTGATTGCTGGGAAAAAACACTATGGTTTTATTTCAATGCAATAAATTGTAGAGCAGAACTAGTTTTTATTACACAAGTTAGTCTGAGCAATTAGTTATAATACATATATGACTGTTCAAAGAAATAAACAAGCATATTATTTTGGTTTATTCACACTTTGTAAGCTAAATATGTATGTATGTTTGTCTATGTTTATGACTATGAATGTTTGTCCATTTTTATTTAAAAAAAAATTCTTTTGCTGGAAATACAAACTTAGATCTCGAATCTCTCAGTGAAAAAAATAAATAAATAGGTATACTTACAGTATCTTCGCAATATATTTAAAATAGTAATCTTTGTAAAACAGAACCTTACTCTTTATAAAAAAAGTGGATATAACCATCGACTTACTAGAAACGGACATAAATTTGTGATATCAGCATATGGTCTTAGAAAATTGCAGAAAACCTTTGTGGAGCTGAGTAATGCTATTATAACATATACCGAAGGTAATATCAGATTTACCTTTACATTAGTTTAAAGAATGTATAAAAATATATTATATAAATCGGGGTTACTCTATACTATTTATTAATTTCTTAATGACAAGGTTGCCTGGAAGCAAGCCGCTCCGCTTTCATCTCACACAATATAGAACAATGATTGTTAAATTGTAAAACGATGTTGGAAAAAAGCCACTGAGTTTCTTGCCGGTTTCTTCTCGGTATAATCTGCCTTCCGAACCTTCGGTAGTCACTACAAACAGAAATATTTGACGTTTCAAGTGCTTATTAGGCCTACTTGAAATAAATTAATTTTGAATTTGGTTAGAACTTGGGACCTCCCACTTAAAAGGACACAGCGCTCCACACTGCGCCGTGTAGGTCGACGAACAGATATTCAATATTGCTTCGCTATATCGTTTTAAGCTGTATAATAAATAAGATATTCTAACGCACTCGTCCCTTTATTACCGACACCTTTGCAATAGGTATTAGCATACAGTCATTTATAATATTAAACGCCACACTATTAGCTGGTTACCGTAGAAGGAAAATAATCAAGTGGTAACATCGGTATATACCTTATAGTAGGTATTACATATAAAGCATGTAATTTTATACAGTGATAGAGATACGTAGTATAGGAAAACGGCGTAGTACCCAGGTAGATTTGTAATTCATGGTTCATGGTTCGATACCCTGGGGGGGCTATTTGGGAATTTATAATTTCCGAATTTTCTTTCGTCTGGGTTTTAGCTGCTAGTTACCACCATACCGACAAAGACGTGTAGCTAAGCGATTTAGCGTGTCAGTACGATGCAGCGTAGAAACCGATTGTGGTGCCATACCTACCCCAAACAGGTTAGCCTGTTAATATCTTAGACTGCATCTTCGGGTGAGATTGCAGTCAAGGGCGAAACTTGTAGTGGAATAAAAAAAAGATGCGGTGTCGTGGGACACCAGATAGAAATGAACTTCCTTATTGCATGAATATTAATTTTATGTTCTTGTTGAATTAAAAAGAATATAAAATTCTAACTCGTCTATAAATATATGAATGAATGAATGGATGCACTTTTATTGTACACCCAAGAAAAGAGTAGTTACAGAGATATCTCTGTATATGAGGGATATTTATGTGAATGCACTCTATGTGTGTCTCTACAAATCGCTACATAGCGATTTCTTCCAGGCGACCAAAGACGCAAAAGGAAAAACATGGAAATAGGTGGTGGTGCCATAAATGAGAAATAAACATTACACAAATATATAGCTAGAATATAGATATATATTTGTGTATGATTTGATAAGATATAGAAATACATTAAATAACATTACCCATAATTAATATAAAAATACTTCAAGTAATTTTTTAAATTATGATTTTAATAAATTTTTCGTGGAATTACTTCACGAAATAAATCATTATAGAACGCTAATGTGTGTGTATGTATACCTATACTTAATGAATAGTCATCATGCGCTTAATGTACTAATACTGAGCAGATGGTTCAACTTTTGACCACCAGACGCTGTAATTATCGAGCGATATAATAAGAATAGCAAACTCATCACGTAAACTGATTGTCAACGTAAGCTATGTATTTAAAAAATACCTTCTATTGTTTTCCTCGCGGCCTCTTTCGCCGTGATCTCTGAATACCACGAGATAAAACGGTGAGTGGGCGGCGGGTAAAGACCAGTGGAGATAGATGCCAAGTAAACTGAGGTTGTATTAATGTTCTTTGTCCAAGTGTCTAAACGGAGCTCTTCACTCAGCGACTCCATTAAACCTGTGTGTAATAACATATGTCAACATGCGCTTAATGTACCAATACTGAGCAGATGGTACCACTTATGACCACCAGCCGCTGTAATTATCAAACTATATAATAATAGTAAACTCATCACGTGGACTATACATAAAACACTGTATAGCGAACACACGTAGTTTTTTTTTAGTAGTAGTAAAGTTTTTTGTGATAGAGCTCATCCGGAGAAGTAGGTACTATCGCCATGCTTATTTCTGTCGCTAAACAGCATTGTTGCAATGCTCTGTTCCGGTCTGAAGGGCGTGGTTGCATAGGGCACATTGGGCTTGACACCTAAGCCTCAAATTGATGGACACAAGGTTACAGGACGCGCTGGTTGCATGCTGTGACGTGTGCGCTGTTTATAGGCGTTGGTTTTCCACAGGCATTGGCGTGCACTGGGTTTCTTACCAGGGTGTACATACAGCAGGAAAATTGCATACAACGGTACAAATCCACCTCTTATACGAGTTTAATATAATAATTTTGGGGTAGGCAGTGCTTTTGTACATGTATGAAGTGCACGCCACTGCCATCAGGTGGTCCATCTGCTCGGTCTGTCAATTATTACTATATTAAAGCTTGCAAAACTAGTATTTTCAACCACGTTTTTTAACCACGTATTTTCGTTACAAACTAGTTTTGCCAGCTAGGGTACCCCTACGTATCGTTCCATAAAAAAAGGTATATAACCACGTAAATATGCAAAACAGACATACATTATGTAATGTTAAACAGTCTTAGAGATATATAGTATAGGGCAACGTCATAATACCTATGTAGGTACATAAGACACGTAAATATGCAAAGCAGACATACATTACGTCGCTGAATAAATACATATAAAGAGAGATATTATATAGTGTAATGAGACAACGTGGGCATGCCCGTTCGCGCACTTGAGGGATTTTCTCACTGTGTTGGGGTTTCTCGTAGTTAACAGTTACTAAACTATTACGTCACAAAAACACGTGTCTTTATGCAGTCTTACAACGTTGGGCTAGGTAATGTGTTGAACATTATACGGGCTGAGCCACGTGGCTTTTTTTTGAAGTTATACCTTTTTTTGGCGCGCTAGCCAAAAATGATGGGAGTAAATTTTAACGATGCGCGCGCACACTGTCACAAGAAACTGACCACTTAAAGTTAGCTATAAGTTTTGACAGTACTCTGTCACTTGTCAAAGTGATTTAATTGGTTCACTTGTACAAAAATAAATCAATATTAACATAATTAGTGCCCATTAAAATTATTTTTTATATATAGCGTATATTAACGTATTTGCTTTTATAGACTGATTTCAAAGATAATTTTGGACCTGCCAATGCTTACTTAACACACATTTATCAAATCGTGGTTACATTAATAGAAAATGTATTGTATACATATATTTTTTCATTGTAAACTGTAAAGTGATGTCGTAAAAGAGCAATCTGCTGAGTTTCTTGTCGGTTCTTTTCGGTGGAATCTGCCTTTCGAACCGGTGGTAGAGTCACTTAAAACAGACTGACTTTACGTTTCAAAAGTACTTATAAACTGGACCTACTTGAAATAAATGAATTTTGAATTTTTTTTGAAAGTATTAACTGTATATGTATAAGTAGGCTTAGAGAAAAATCCTTATATATGTTTAATTATAATAATATTAAGGATTACTTAAACGATAAAAAAAGTTGGGTGTGAATATTTGCTCCAGTTTCATAGCTAAATATTAATAGACTGCGAGATGGTGATAACAAAAAGTACCCGGTTAAGTTTGTTGTAGGCTCATCTTAGACAAGGGCGCGTTTGGAACCCTCTTAGCTCTTAGCTTTAGGTTTAAGTTGTCGAACGAAGTTATCACCATTACAGAATTATGTAAACATATATGCATGAATGCTTCATAAGTGCCTGTGATAAGTCTATATGAATAAAGAATATTTAAATTTGAATTTCCATATATTATTTGATTGTTCCCATAATGTCACAAAACAAAATATAAGTTCATCACTCAATCTCAGACATTAGCTTCATTAAATAAGATCTTGTAAAAACTCATTTACTGTATAACAGCACTTATCAAACAATATTTTAAATATTCAAGCTTTAAATTGATTAATATTTAAGCGTTTGAAATTTTTAATATACTCTGCAGTTAGATTTGTGTCGGCGGACTTCTGCTGGCGGAGATGCGCATGAGTTGGAAAGCGTTCCTATGACCTCGTCATTAGACGAGGAGTTGAAACATACGTACGTATCCATGAGCGAATTCAAAATTCAAATTCATTAATTTGCTTAAAACATGACAAAATATTACACATGTTTAGTTGCAGTCTACGACACACCTACAAATCTTATAGCCCTATGAGTAAAAAAAGGTAATACTTTACTGTTTCTGAATTGTATTCTGTAGGAACTTGAAAATTCATAGATTTCAAAAATAGATTAGAACCGGCTAAGTTTTTTTTTTTTTGGAACGTTTGGAACCCTCGTAGCTTTAGTTTTAGGTTGACGAATTTAGTTATCGCCATCAACTCACTTCTATGTCATATTTTACATGTACCTAATGTACGCATCAAAAGTGCCATCTATGTATATTTGAATAAAGAAATATTTTACTTTGACTTTGAGATAGTAGAAGAAGGGAAGTGAAGAAGAAGTAAAAAAGAAGTGTTTAATGAATTAATTCTATTTAATTACATATTAATCAACATGACTTACGAACTATACAATGAATTATGAGCAAATTTATTTAATTAGCATTTCTAGAATGTTCTGGTCGTAGTCTTGGAGACGATGCCGTGGACTCTCCGCTTGAGTGGTGCCCACTTTACCCAAGAGCCAGAATGTCTCCATTGGTCCTTTACCCTGGAAATAAAATTAAAAGTTCAAACCTCGCCAGACACCATCTTCGAAACAGAAACTATAATGCATGGACAACTTTTACTGCATATTATTAAGGAAACTTATTTATTTTATTTTATTGCACGACTCATGATGCGAAGCATCAGAGAGTGCTTTACGATCGAAAAATTTTTTTCGCCTCATTTCGGCGGCTATTTCTATAGCCTTGGTAGTTCACGGAATCAAGATATTTTGCATACTATTGTTGAGATAATTTAATGGAGATTAATTCCATACTTCTAAAAAATTGATTTACTGAAATAGAATTGGAAAAAAACACTAAAATAGGTCAAAAAATTTTCCTGTCCGTCATGTGTGAAATCCGAAAACACTCTAACTTGTGAAAAAATCCATTATTTGAGTTATTTTTTTTAATTTTAATCGACGATTGTAGGTCACTGAATGCGAATGATTAATTAATTCAGTGTAGTTTAATTGCAATTAATAAAAAACGAAAACTGCAAGACTGTATATCTATATATATCCATGTAAAATTAACATGGATGGTGATATATCTATATCTATAGACATCTATAGATATCTATATCTATAGGCATCACTTTCCTAGTACAGCTGTTTTAAATTTTTTTATTTTTTTTTTATTTTGCACGACTCATGTGTTTTTTTTCATTATTTATTGACAAATAATTGGATAGCTATTTTATTAATAGAATACTTAAACTATTCGGGTAACAAATAACCCACATTGCGATTTATGTTACAGTAATTTTATAAAGTAGGTTAATAATTAAACTTTGGATAACTATAATTTGTTGTATTCTAGATATTTTATGAAGATGATTAGATATTAGATAGAAGCACGCGTTACTTTGCGGAAATCCATGATAAGACTTAACAATTATTCATTGTAAAGTCAACATCTCCTGCAGGGCTAGCACGGGATGCTCCGGTTTCGGAGCGAAACGTGCGTAGAGGGTACATTGCCGAAGATCTAAAGAAATTATTAATTACACCATACAGATTCTTTCCGCTTTTTGCGGATTATAGCAAATTAAGCTTAATTTTCATAATACAATGATTAGCATTTTAATAAATGTGCTGATAATTAAAATTATATTTGTTTCACAGCCAACGTTAATGACATTGTGCCGGTGGGTGTTTTGATATTAATACGGTTGCATTTTCGACACACTTCAGTCTTTTGTTACGCTTTAGACAATGCCTCACGTTGTCTTAGTTATCACTAATTTAACAAAAGAAATGTGACAGAATTTAACAGAAAAATTCATCATCGTATAATTTTTAAGTACGACGACAAGCTCAGCACGGCTAGCACGGGCAGAAAATAATTATCTTCCCGGGGAAAGAATAAATACTTATCTTCTCCCACAGCTTCATCAACTTTCAGAGCACTGGCGTACCAGTGGAAATAATAGCCAAATAACATATATATAACAATAAACGGGGGTAAACGTCTCCTATTCCATGTTCCCGTGCTTTAGCAGGTTAATTATATCCCTTGTTAGGGATGTAATACAATAATAATAAATTTATTTATTCATTCATAGTGGTGAAAACATTACAAATACCAATTTAACATAATTTATCTAAGATACAGTTTTCTTTTTCAAATGATGCAAAATATAATAAATTAATTTAAAATGGTTGAACCAAAAACTAAGCTAAAATCTTGCGATTTTGTGGTATAGCTTTTGGATCTCTTCCTGATAGAAGGTATCCGTTATTGCACATAATAATTTATAACTAAGTGTTACAGTTTCAAATAATATAATTGATGAAAATTGCAAACTATTATATTTATTGAATAAATTCATTTTTTTTTTTTTTTGTTTGAGTTAAGAGAATTGAGATATAATATATAGATTATTTAATAAGTGTGGCGAATTGGGTGTGTATAGGTGTGGGTGTATGTGTATGGGTGTTTGTGAGTGTGTGTGTGTGTGTCTGTGCATGTGTGTGTTTTGCGTGCGTGTGTAAGGATAGTTATAATATAGTTTTGGTCTCCTACCTGTGCTACGAATAGCTCTGCTGGAAAAGAAGAAACAACAAAAAACGTGTTTATCAAAGTCATCGTGAAGGCAAGATTTGATTAGCCGAAGCACAGCCGAAGTTTTTAGTTTTGAAAATAGGAAGTAGTTGAGATTTTTGTGACAGCTCATCTGTCACTTTTGCTTACAAAAATATATATAAAACAAAATACAAAAGTGACGTTTGAGTCTAAAGATTGCAAGATTTACGGCTGTCGCAAACCGTCAAGAAAGTTCTACCGCCATACTTATATCTGCCGCCTACCAACATTACTTTGCTCTGGCCTGAAGGACGTGGTTACCAGTGTGATTCCAGGCCCATAAGGCTTAGCACCCACGAGTCAGGTCGATGGATACAGGCCGGCACTTTGTACAACGTGTTCTTTGCATCAATGCATGCATGCGAAGTGACTAAATAAATAAATATACTACGAAAATACACACATCGCCATCTAGCCCCAAAGTAAGCGTAGCTTGTGTTATTGGTACTAAAATGATTGATGAATATTTCTATGAATAATATACATAAATACTTATAACATAAACACCCAGACACTGAAAAACATTCATATAAATATTTTCCAGTTGTGGGAATCGAACCACCTTGCTTTCTGAGTCCAAGGCCTTGAAAGCAGGGTCGCTGCGCACTGCGCCAGTCGGCCGTCAAGTGTTACTGATAATAGAGCGTTCAAAGAGCAGCGGCCCCGAAATGGAACTGGGCGGGGCACATATGTCGAAGGGAGGACGGGCGGTGGAGCCGAGTGATTCTGGATTGGCAACCGCGCACTGAACACAAGTATCGGCCGATCACCAGCTCGATGGAGGGTTGATTTTGTAAAGCCAGTAGGGAAGAACTGGATGCAGCTTACCAGCAATAGACCGAGATGGCGTGAATATGAAGAGGCCTTAGTCCAGCAGTGGACCGAGATAGGCTGGTGATGATGGCGATGACTGACAATAGGCGATAGTTGTCCAACCATTACAGAGCCATCTGCCCTGTCCAACAATCACGACTATGAAAACATGCATTCCCACCCCCACCTTACTCTTCATCACCTGCGCCCCGGGTTCTATGTGTTTAGTGCGTAATTCAAATTCAAATTCAAAATTTCTTTATTCATGTAGGCCTATCACAGGCACTTATGAAGCGTTCATACATACATGTTTACTTAATTGTAAGGGGATGGCGATAACTTCGTTCGCCAACTTAAACCTAAAGCTACGAGGGTTTCAAACGCGCCCTGGTCTAAGAAGAGACCACAACAAACTTAGCCGGGTAATTTTTTTTTGTTATCACCATCTCACAGAAAATTTATATAGCTATGAAGCTAGAGCAATTCACACTCAATCTTTTTTATCCTTTAAGTAATCCTTAATATTATAATAGGACTTTTCTGTAAGCTTACGTTTTATATAAACATTGAACTTATTGAGAGACATCTCTAAGATTTAATGTGGTAATTTGTTATAAAATAATATACAATTGCCCTTCAACGAATTTGCAATTTTGTGTAGCCTAGTAAATTGCACAACGAGTTTATTTTTGGTTCTAATATTTATATTGTTGCAGTCCATTTTCTTTTTAAATTTTGTTATATTTTTATGGACATAAATTAAATTTTCATATATATGTACTGACTATGCACCGTCATTATTTTAACTTCATTAAATTGATCCCTTAATGACGCTCTTGGGTCCATTTTATATATCGCACGAACGGCCCTTTTCTGCAGGACGAAAATAGAATCTATATCAGCAGCATTACCCCATAATCAAATGCCGTAGGGCATAATGCTGTGAAAATAACTAACATACACAAGTTTAACATGATAGCAAATGACGTATCTTTTTTACCGCGTATGCTGGAGAACCAAGTCTGTTCGATAAATTATTTGTCCGTTATAACGTAAGTTAAGGCTCACCGGGACATCAACGATGCCTCTTGACTCCACAATGTATTTGCCCATCGTGTCCAGGGATTCTTTCGTTGTCTGCGATATGTGTATTCTCATCGCTGCAACAAAAAAAGCTTATATTTTACCGTTATCTGTAAAAACCGCTGGGAGCAAGAATAACCAATAGTACATAAAAATGTGTCTGCTCTTACTCAAATAATTACATTCTCGTAGATGTGGTTATATCTAGGCATCACTTATAAAAATGGGGTTATTGTCTATAAACGGGATAGTATTTGAGCCGTCATAAGCTGCGGTGGAAAGGTAGATTCACTCGTGCAGCCAAACGAATGTTGTCAGTGGAGCAGCACCCAAAATTTTCTCCAAAACCTTTAAATATTTTGAAAAATCGCCGTAACACAATTGTACGTCACTGTAAGAGGTTTCATTGCCATTTGTCTCGTCTAATAATACAGCTCTTTATTAAGACGTTAATACAAACTAAAAATATCGTGACTAACGTGTATACTCGCCTTCAGTGGCGTGCACTTCATACATGCACAAAAGCACTGCATACCCTAATTTTTTTATATAACTCGTATTGTAGGGGATTTTTTTCATTTTATGCCATCCACCTGCTTTATGCATACCCTGGTCGAAAACCCTGTGCACGCCACTGCTCGCCTTAAATTTTGATAAATATTAGGTATTGTAATGCTAAAGAAAAAATAAAGAACATCCGTTATCTTTAAAAGAAGCTTATATTTTACCGTACTCGAATTATTACTAAGACACCGGCTATCTTTCTCTATCTATATCTATATCTCATGAACCGTAAAAGCAAGAAAATTAAAATTTTCATAGGATATGCACATGCCTCTTGCCACTATAACGGTTAAAAAATAAAATGGCACCCCATGTCTCTATCTTGTAGTAGCCTCATTTCGGCGGTTGCACATCGACTCTTTAGGACCTTTTGTACCACGGCCTAAGCCTCTCACAGGACGAGACTACAGCAAATTCAGAAATAATCAGTTCCCAAACTATTCTTGCCGGGAATCGAACCTGGCATCTAAAGCAAATAGCACTCACAAAAACAGGAAAGCCATCGAAATTACAGAAAAAAAAATTGCATCCATTCAGAAGCAATGTTTCTATTCGCCATTGGTTGCCTGAAAGAATCGCTATGTCGCGATAAGGCAGCAAAATTGTATACGCTGTTTTGTTATTCTTTTGCGCTTTATGTACTTTATGAGTTGTGCAATAAAAGTATATTCATTGATTCAAGTAATAACGACCCTGAAAATGTCAACTAATAAATCGCTAAGTTTTTGTTTGCAATTTTAGTGGCAGCATATGAGCTTAGCTTCGAATTTACTTATGTTATGTTACCAAATAAACTATGAATCCTTGCACTTCGTACGAGCATAAAAGCAATGCTTATCCTATGTGTTCCCTGCGATTTTACCCGGCTATCTATGGGGTAAAACGCAATTTAATATTTGAAACATAGACATAAACTCCCCTCTCGTAACAGTGCGGAGCGCTTTGTTTGAAATCTTTAAATAACTCTCTAATATCACTCGCAGATAATGTAGCTTTTATATAAGAAAAACAGAAATATAATTTTGATAAAGTTAAAACTCGTTTTATTCTCACCTTCCCCCGTACTCTCCATACGACTGGCTGTATTGATGGTGTCTCCAAACAGACAGTATCGAGGCATGGTGGCGCCGACAACGCCGGCGACACATGGGCCCGTGTTAATACCGGCACGTATACGGAGCGGCTCGTCCGGCCGGTGCGGCACGCAAGCGTCTTGTACGCTGCGCATCAGTGACAGTGCCATGTCTGCTATTTCAGACGCATGGCGATTGCCTGCAAAAAAACACAAAGTTGATCTATTGGCGCAAGACATACCGTCACGAAAAACGGCGTGACGCTCTTTTTTCATTCTGCCAACCCATTCTGAGATAATATGTAATATTTAAATATTTTTAATTGGATTCATATATTATGCTTGATTCCCAAGGAAGGTTGGTTTGAGACAGGCGGTCGGTCATAAAATATATGCCATAATCAAAACAATATCGTTCTCTTACTGTATGTTCTCTTGTCTACAAAGATTGCCTCTAAGAGATTGCTTGTAGCAATAAGGTCGCTTTTGTATGTCTACTATGTATTTTACTGTAATATTCTTACTATTTCTTTTCCTTTATGTTAGGCGTGCAATAAAGTGATTTTTTTACGATAAGTCTTTAGGTGTGCAGTAGCAACTATCATAATAATAGCAAAACAATAGACAACCTAGCACAAGCGATAGCCCGTGGTTAGAGCTGTAGCCTTCCTTTCAGGAGAACCAAGTTCGAACCCAGCACGCACATCTAAGTTTTCGGAGTTACGAGGGTTTTTAATTTAAGGAGTTAGAATATCACTTGCTTTAACCATGATAAACCCTGCACGCCTGAAAGTTTTCCATAATGTCTCCAAGGTGTGTGAATAATATAAGAGTTCACGTCCGGATGCCGCCAGAAATCGGGGCCCTTGTCGTCTTCCGGATAAGACGCTGTGTTTGCTGGGCGTGTGTGTGTTGTTGGGCCAGATTGTCGGTAGTTATTTTATCGTCAGGGTCGTCAAGGACATTCTTCGGACGTCGCGGCCTATGCCCGACGTCGGGGACGGGGTTATAAGTGGACGCCTCGGCTACTAGGGGTTGGGGTGTCGGACTGCGTTTTCAAAGTAGGTCTTTGATAATAATTTTCCTGAGTTGTACGCAACGGGCACCCGCTTTTATATCACTTATATCTCGAACCTTCTTTACTCGGAAATCGTAAGCAAAAGGAATTATTAAGAAACGTTTCGAATTATATCTTTTCTCGAATGACCACGATTTTAAACTTTATGTTTCTAGTAATAAGGTTAGTTGCAACAGTGCCTTAAAAAAAATCTTACCATTTCTCTGAGGTAGTCCCGAAACCACCATGTAGGCGTCACCGATCGTTTCAACCTTGTAAACGTTGTACTGCATTATTTTATCATCGAACATACTGGAAACGGTAAACAATGGACATTACTAATGTATCTATTAAATAGCAGACCCGGCTACGATTTGCTGTGGTTTTCTTGGTATAGCCAATTCTTAGGTACTATTGGGATTAAGGCAGTGACTGGTAAAAAATCGTGAATAGTTCAAAATATTCCAATTATAAATTGTGATATAAACTATCTCTTAAGTAGGAAGAAAACGCATTAAAACAAGTTTCAACGGTTCAGTTGTTTTGGAGTTTATCCCTAGCAAAAACTGTGGCACTAGAAGTTTCTACAATACCTATAAAAAATTATCACTGAATGTGTTGCTAAGCGCAAATCTCGAGAGCAACTGAACCGATTTAGCAAATCTTTTTTTTTCAATAATTTAAACCTGAACATCATCATCATCATATCAACCCATTCCCGGCCCACAGCAGGTAACGGGTCTCCTCCCACAATGAGAACGGGTTAAAGCCGCCGTCCACTGGCCCATTGCGGATTGGTGGTTCACAACTCATGTGCCTGCCTAATACAACCTGATCGCCTTAAAGGCTAGAGTTTGTAGTCGTTTTCTAGATAAGCTCACCCCAATCTTATCATTGCTTTCCATTAGGGATGATAGACTTCAATCACACGGCTATTAAGAATAATTAGTTTATTACTGCCAGCAAAACAGTCATTTATGGACGTAAGTTTAATTCCGATTTCATACTTGTACATGCACTTACTTACTTGTACGTGGACCTTATTACAGCGATATAATATAATAAATATACTACGACAATACACACATCGCCACCTAGCCCCAAAGTAAGCGTAGCTTGTGTTATGGTTACTAAGATGACTGATGAATATTTTTATGAATTATATATACATAAATACTTAGAAAATACATATAAACACCCAGACACTGAAAAACACTTAATGCTCATCACACAAACATTTTCCAGTTGTGGGAATCGAACCCACGGCCTTGGACTCAGAAAGCAGGGTCGCTGCCCACTGCGCCAGTCGGCCGTCTCTCGAAGAAGGCTGTCAAAATAATGCTCTAATATCTAAGCAAGAAATAGTACCTGTACAGCATGTTGAGCATATTGATGATCTCCATGGGGGTACTATTAGCAGCTATATTTGTGAAGCCGACGATGTCACTGAAGTATATGGTAACAGCGTCGAAGGCTTCAGCGGGTACTGTCCGCTGTGCTCTGAGGCGTCTCAGCACTGGCATGGGCAGCATACGACACAGAAGTAGGTCACTCTTCTGCTTCTCTGCTATTAGCTGTTGGGTGCTGTGCTCGATTGATTCTGTAAATATCTGAAAATCATTATTCTTTTACTAAATTGTGTTTATGATTTGGCTAACTTTCTACATTTTTATAAATAGTATAAATAAATATACTACGACGATACACACATCGCCCCAAAGTAAGCGTAAATTGTGTTATGGATTTGTACTAAGGGCTAGTACTAAGATTAATGACGAATATTTCTATGATTCATCATCATCATCACATCAACCGATAGACGTCCACTGCTGGACATAGATCTTTTGTAGGGAGTTCCAAGTTCCACGGTTCTGAGCCTTGGATCCAGCGGCTACCTGCGACGCGCTTAATGTCGTCTGTTCCACCTCGTTGGGGGCCGAGCAACGCTGCGCTTACCAGTTCGGGGCTGCCATTTTTTATGAATAACATACATAAATACTTATAATATTTACATATGAAAACCCAGACACTGAAAAACATCCATGGTCATCACACAAACATTTTCCAGTTGTGGGAATCGAACCCACAACACGACCCTGCTTTAAGCAGCAGGGTCGATGCCCACTGCGCCAATCGGCCGTCAATCTATATGTTTTATCTTTATTTTTTACACAAATAATTGTAGAACCAAGCAGACGGCTTACGGTAGCCCATCGACCACCAGATGTTGGGTGGAAAACCAACTTAGCAATTGTTCTTCGTGAAGACAACATCTCCTGAGGATGCTCCGAAGTCGGAGCGAAAAGTGCGTAGAATGCATTGCGAAGATCTGTTGCGTTGTTGGTGTAATTGGCACATGAGGCTTAACACTTACGCCTCTGCGAAGGGTTGCTCTGATTATAGGCAATGAGTATCCAGTCAGGTTCATACGTCAATCATTACAATAAAAAAAATTAAAAGAAAACTTGTTGTCAAAGTCAAAAAGAACCTGTATTCTACGTAATAAGACTTAATTATGTTGTAACAATATTAATGGGGAAAATACCTAAATTTACACACACTAAGGGATTGGTAATGATTGACTCATGTTATTAGCGCAATGTAAACTGACATAGAATAAAGTAAATCCAAGTAATTCCCTTTGAGAGTGAGTAATGTCTTACGCATATTAAAAATTCATGAATGACGATCCTTTGGTTATTTAAATAAAGCAATGAGGTTTTGTAAATTAAATTACTTAAGGTATATCGAGGTATGTGTACCTATATTTATGTATGATTGTTTTTCAGTGTCTGGGTGTTTATCTTTATATTATAAGTATTTATATGTGTTATATTCATAAAAATATTTAACAGCTATCTTAGTACCCATAACACAAGCTGCGCTTACTTTGGGGCTAGATGGCGATGTGTGTATTTATTTATTTATGTTACAGGGAATGGGGAAAAATTCACAATTTTTTTACGAATCCGTTATGTATCGCGATGATCGTATAAACTATAATTTTAGTAACTTCACGTTGTTGTAATGGGTCCGAAGGAAGGCCTTCGGACCCACGACACTCGTAACACAAGTTACCATAGTGCGAGTGTATAAGCATTCCTTTGTGCACAAATTAATAGTATCACTGTGTCTAGTCCATAAGGAGATTCCTGCTGTACACATTTTTCTATATGAAATTAATAAATTGTATTTATTATCATAATAAACACTATAGTTCCCCGAGACCTTGTTCGCGTATAATATCGGATAGCTTTCCTTTAAATTCCTTCTGCAATTTTACTAATTATCTCCGACGAACTTTTTGCTTTCAACTTATTACTTACATTCTCTGAACTAGAAGAGTTTAGACCATAGTCTAACCACGCTGGAAAAGTACGGATTGGTAGACTTCCCACGACATTGGGAATGTAATGGAAAACTCTCAGGTATGCAGGTTTCCTCACTTTGATATTCCTTCACCGTTATAATTATAACTGTACAGACCACATGCTGTTCTACCTCGTTTATTACATTTTTATAAGAATCTGAACTCTCCGTTACTTTCTACTAACTCTATGCCAAAAATCAAGTTCATTGGTTGCGTAGTTTGCAAACAAAAAACAAATTATACAACACACTTTGGCTTTTATAATATTACTGAGGATTATTAATAGTATAATATTTATTTTTGTTACTGGCGAACCTGCACCTACATATTTATTAATGGATACTTCTAATAGTAGCTACGAGACAGAATCATTAATTATTACTTACATTATTTTTTATTAATGTTGTAAGAATAGATCATCGCTGTAGGTATCTTATGAATAGGTAAATAAATATTAAATGTTTTAAACTTTTAAAATTATTAAATATTTTTCACAGTTAGTGTTAATTCATTGATTAAAACGCTGAAAAGTTCGAGGTGCCGGGGATCAAACTCGGACAGCCAGAAAATAGAGCCGAGTTAGGTTTACCTGATGAAAGATCAAAAGTCCGGAGAAAATTCCTGATTACCCTTGAAAAATGACTCACTATTTCTCTTGTTTGCAAATTTTCTTAAACGCATAGAAAAAAAAAAGTCGCAATATTATCAATGGACCGACCGTTGAGGTCGTCGAATGAAAGAAACGAACTTACGGTGTCTTTATTTCGTGCTGTACTTTTAATTCAATACAATTTTAATAGTTAAACATGACAGTCATTTTGCAAATCAGTAATTGAAGGAAAAAACTTTTAAGTTAAGCTGTATTTTATTTAAAATTCTATAAATTCTGAGATTTCATGAGATTTGCGAAATGCAGAGGCAACCTGAGTTTTCATGAGTTTACGAGAAGAGTCCAAAAATCCGGAAATCAAATATGGTAACCTTTTACCCACTACGCTGTCTCCGCATCAGGTAGTTGAAACAATACACAGGTGTAGTGGAAACAATTCATTAAAAATAAATAAATAAAACTATACTACGACAATACACACATCGCCATCTAGCCCCAAAGAAGCCTAGCTTGTGTTATGGGTACTAAGATAGGTAATAAATATTTTTATGAATATATTACAAAACATTCATATTCATCACACAAACATTTTCCAGTTGTGTGAATCGAACCCACGGCCTTGGACTCAGACAGCAGGCTCGCTGCCCACTCTAGCTACCCATCACTACACAAGCCTATCTCTATGGGCGGGGGGGCGTTGTGTTGGGGCGGTTGGTAGACGTCTGACTAACTGACCTGCAGTGTATACATTGTGTGCCGCAATAGCAGCATCAGCACGGGTGAAGCCAACAACACCACGCATAAAATCACCACTCCTATGCCCAGAGTCCGACGAGCAGCCCACACTTCCAAACTTGCAGATTCTCTGGAACATTCAAATTCAAATTCAAAAATGTTTTATTCATGCAGACCTTATTACAGGCACTTACGAAGCGTTAATACATTTAACATGTTACACTAATGTTGGTGATGGTGATAACTGTATTCATTAACTTCAAACTAAAGCTAGGAGGGTTCCAAACACGCCTTGGTCTAAGAAAAGCCCACAACAAACTTAGCCAGGTTTTTTTTTGTTATCACCATCTCACAGACTAGTTAATGTTGAGCTATGAAGTTAGAGAAATTCATACACCAGCTTTTTTATCATACTTGTAATCCTTAATATTATAATAGGATTTTTCTATAAGCTTACGTTTTATATAAACTTTAAAGTTAATGAGAGACATTTCAAGGATTTCATCTGGTAATTTGTTATAAAAAGATATACAATTACCCTTAAATTAATTACTTATTTTATGCAGCCTAGTAAACTGCACTACAAGTTTATTTTACTTTACAGTATTAAGTTATAGGCAAACGCAATTAGTAATATACCTAGGATTTTACATGGACCGATATCTTTCTCGAAAGGATCACTTAAAGAATAAGCGCGACGAACTAAAAAATCGCTTAAGTACTGTTCTTTCTGAGTTAGCTTGAGACAGTCTATCTTGTCGCTTGGCAACAAAATACTGGGTATTGCATTCTGATTTCTACTGACTCTATGGTATTCAGGTATGATATACTGCTAGGAAATCTAAAATTCTGTCAAATTCAAATTCAAAATTCATTTATTTCAAGTAGGCCTAGTACAAGCACTTTGAAAGGTCAAGTCTGTCTGTTTGCAGTGACTTTACCACCGGTTCAGAAGGCAGATTCTACCGAGAAGAAGACCAACAAACGCAGCGGTTGCTCGTTTCCAACATCGTTTTTCAATTTAACAATCATTGTTCTATCTTGTGTGAGATGAAAGCGGAGCGTTATTTTTATTTTTATCAACATATTAAGCTTTGGTATGATAATAATTAGAAAAAAAAAAAGTCCAGTTCCGTCCGATATAAAACACTACATGGTTTATGTAGTGTTTTTTGTTCAGTACAGACATAGAGTCAGCGTAGCATTGTAATAATTTTTCTTGTTAAATCCATAAAACAATAAAAATCTCACCTGACAATATGCCATAGATGTGTTTGCACGTCCTTTAATTTCTCCAAAAAGCAGTTCGTATCTCTTATGTAATTTATAGATACTTCCGTCGATTTGTTAGTGTTGATTTCACTTGCGTTTAAAAACATTAAATCGGACGCTTTGTAACTGGAATTCAACAGTAAAGTTGCTTGTTTATTTCACATAGTAATGTATATTATATACAGAGTATAGGTTATTTATCTATGTATCTAATGTATTTATTTAAAAAAAATGTACAACCAGCAACCTAATCTCCTCTTCTTTTTTTTAATTCCAAGGTTATAAATAAATAAATATACTACGACAATACACACATCGCCATCTAGCCCCCAAGAGTATTATGGCTACTAAGTCGACTGATGAATATTTTTTAATGAATAATATTCATAAATACTTATTATATACATATAAACACTGAAAAACAGCCATGTTTATCAGACAAACATTTTCCAGTTGTGGGAATCGAACCCACGGCCTTGGACTCAGAAAGCAGGATCGCTGCCCACTGCGCCAATCGTTCGTCATCGGTCGGTTGCCTGGCAGAGATCGCTATTAAGCGATAAGGCCGCCTCTTGTATTCTTCTTCTTGCTTCATGTTTCTGTTTTTATTTTATATCGATATAAGTATGTGAATGTTGTGGTATACGAATAAAGAGTTAAATAAATAAATAAAAGGGTAAACAAGTCCATTACTTATTGCCAATGAATTCTGCTACGTTACTTAATCATGTTTGAGCATTGGATGTATTTTGTATTTGTATGTAATGGATAAACTCAAAAACCATTGAACCGATTTAAATAAACCTCACCTATAGAAAACATAAAATATGCAAATAACATTAATATTTTGTTTCATTTATAATAAGATTCAATCTGAGCTGATGTTATTTGTGAAAAAAGCCAGTGTAATAAGCGCTAATTTGCTGCTTTATCCAAGTTGATAAAAATGAAAACATAATTAATTTAATTAACTATTTTATTTATTAATAATTTTACTTCATTTTGTTCATTTAACGACAATACTATGCACAACAAATTCACTACACTATTATTCATAAAAATATTCATCAGTCATCTTAGTACCTATAACACAAGCTATGCTTACTTTGGGGCTAGATGTTACTTTGGGGATATATTTATTTATTTATGTACGCGAGCTATGATGAAACGCTCGACCGTAACAATAGGAAGATCTTCCTCCGAGCGGATGATCGTGCTCGGGGACCGAGGTCCGAACATTCATTTTTGGTAGTTGTATGTTCTTAGTGAACACTTCGCTAGCGCGATGCAGGATTTTTGTGGCGCCATCTAGTTTTTGTAATGTGGAGACCGCTACATTTATTTAAATACAGAAAACTTACAAGTCATAGATCTCTCTCAATACGGATACATCCGCGACTCCCTCCACCTCCAGGTACTGAAGAGTGGACTGCATGTGTTCAAGCACTGACCCCATGTGCTGCTGGAGAGGTGACAGAACTTGGAAGTTCGAATCCACCGACTTCACCAACGCTATCGTCACCGACATCTCATCCATGGTTTTCACTAGCTCATAGCATGCGAGGAATTTTCTGCAAATAATATTCATCATCAACATATCATCCCATAACATGGTATGAGTCTCCTCTCACAATATAAAGGGTTTAGGACGTAGTCCACCATCCTGGCCCAGTGTGGAATGGTGGACTCCATACCCCTTTGAGAACATCATGGAGAACTATCAGGCATGCAGTTTTCCTCCACCGTTGAAGCAAGTGATATTTCAATTGCATAAAACGCACATAGCATAGAAAAGTTAAAGGTGAGTGCTGGGTTTCGAACTCGGCCTCCCAAAAGTGTAGCTGAAGTCCTAACCACTAGGCTGTCACCACCAGCATTGTGTAGTAAATATTAAAAAAGCTTAAACGATTAAAAAGCTTGGGTGTGAATTGCTCTAGCTTCATAGCTTAATATAAATAAACTGTGAGATCGTGATAACAAAAAAAAATTACCCGTCTAAGTTTGTTGTGGGCTCTTCTTAGACCAGGGCGCGTTTGGAACCCTCGTAGCTTTAGGTTTAAGTTGGCGAACGAAGTTGTCACCATCCCCTTACAATTATGTAAACATATATGTATGAACGCTTCATAAGTGCCTGTGATAGGCCTACATGAATAAAGAAATTTTGAATAATAGAGAATTATAATAAGTCGATACAGAAAGCAGTAAGAAGTCCTTGAAGCGGAGCGCAGCTCCTCAATCCGAAGCCCTGGCCGCCGGTTGCTTGGTTACTAATAGGCCCCGCAAGCGGATGAGTGGATTTCTTTCATAAATGTTGTAATAGAGTTCTGAGAAAGTTTAATTGCAGAGTTTTGAGTATTTCAATCATTTATTCTTACTAACCTCATGGTCTGGGCCTACCATATAATCTGGACAATCACTCTCACAGGCTTATAATAAAGTTGACGTCTGATAATGTTGTCTAGTGGGAGGCTTTTGTTGTAGATAGTTACCACCCAAACACAACCACTACAAAGACGTGCGGCCAAACGATTTAGTGTTCCGGCACTATGTCCCGTAGAAACCGATGTTTTGGTTTCAATGTTTCAATCTAATACAATACCACCACAGAGATTAGCTAGCTATCATCTTAGATATTATCACTATTGGGTGAGGCTGTCACCGCTTAGTTGTAGTACATTACTTTAGTTCATTGTCAGTGCAGTCAATTTTCTGTGCTACTCAGTGTCATCTTAATCATTTAGGTTGGTACATAAAAGCTAGCTAGCATGCATCAATAGTTTTGGCGCGCTTCGACAGAGTCGTGACATGGTCTACTGACTTGATTGCGCACATTAATTAGTTGGGACAGTTAAGTTGGGATAGTTAAATTTATATAAGAAGTTAAATTCAGAGTTCGAATAAATCGAGTAAAATCTAAAGGTGTTCTTATTGCACGATACCTGATTTGTCCACACGATGACAGACGGATCATGTTAAAATCCGCCCGATCCTACACATATATATGATTTGTGTTGATGTTTTTTTTTCTTATTTTAGTGAATCGGTCTTTTAACTTACCTCCACAGTGGCGATTTGGTAGACTTAACATTCTTCATCATGTAATTGAGTAGCATAGAATTGATCTGTTGATAGATGGATATCCTCTTCAACGAGTCTTGTTTATTTGTTCTGTAAAATAACATAATTGCCATTTTAACCACCCATTACTAGCCCATTACGGGGCACAGACTCTTCCCAGACTAAGAGAAATAAAGATAGGAAGGTCCTATATACAACGTGTAACGAAATTACGAAATACTGTTGCAGGATGCATAAGTATATTCCATAAGGATAGATGGATAGATAAAGTCTATATTGCACTAATTAAAAGCGAAAACAAGATCAAAACAATAAAAATATATATATAAGATGCGCAAAGGCGGTCTTATCGCTTTAAGCGATCTCCTCCAGACATCCCTTTATGGTAGAAAATTAGGTAAGGGAAAACGGGATAGTGCAACCGGTGATACAATAAAGTTAAATACATATAATTATAATATATACATACGTATAAATATATAACATATTTATACAAAAGAACATACATACACTATATCATATTAGATAAATAACATTATTTTATGAAGGAATATAAAAATTGTATGTAAAACATCGAGAGGAAACCCGCACGCCTGAGAGTTCTACATAATGTTCTCAAAGGTGTGTGGAGTCCACCAATCTGCACCGGGCCAGCGTGGTGGACTATGGCCTTAATCCCTTCTCATTGTGGGAGGAGACCCGTGTTCTCTAGTGGGCCGGTAATGGGTTGGTGAAATGATGATGATATTTAAAGAAAACCAAGAATGCAAATGTTTTTACAATATGTAACAAACAATAAAAAACATGACTTGGTTAAGTTTAATTTACTTCTATCATATTTACGTCAAAAAAATAATGCTAAGCGTCGATAAGCTCTTTATGTTTTAGAAAATCAGGGCCCTGGTGAACAAAGCTACATAAACCACGTTAAAAAAGTAATCAGAAAATCGATATTTCATACAAGTTGCTAGTGATTTTATTAATCATAAATCACAGAATTAAAAATACGCAGAAACCGTGTACACGACTATATTGAAGCATCAAAAACCACTCCACTTAAGAAATGTTTCCCGAACAGGCGGTTAGTCAGTCCATTCCATTTAGCAGTTGACAGTAATTATTTTACCTCTAACGTTCTAAACGTTTACCATTAAATGGGAGCAATGGGAAAAGATTCCGCGGATGTGAAGTTAGAGGTGCGCAGAGCGTTTTCACTGCTTTTGGGCGCAATGCACTGCATACAATAATGGCTGAATGAGGGTTCTGTATGTGCTTAATTCTCTGCCATAAACATGCAAATTACCAGGTTAATTACCAGGTTACGTAGTCTATATACAAGCTTATATTTTTCTATATACAAGCTTAGCTTTTGAGAAAAAAAATATCTGCACTTCGTGTGCACGAGCACTGCGTCTCCACTTTGTATATCGTATTACTTTGAACAATAAAAGTCCATTAACGGCCTTCAAAAAATAACAACTCTAATAATAATGTGTAAATTAATACATTTGACATTTTCCAAAGACTGTTTATACTGTATTTTTTCTAACTTTTATGTAAATATTTTAGTGTAAAGTAAAGTATTTTAAGCGATTGACATAATCCAAATAAAGTCAAAGTCAAAGTCAAAAATATCTTTATTCAAGTAGGCCCACAGGTGGCACTTTTGATGCGTACATAAGAACCACACGGTAGTGAGATGATGGCGATAACCACATTCGTAAACTTAAAACTAAAGCTACGAGGGTTCCAAACGCGTCCTGGTCTAAGAAGAAGCCCACAACAAACTTAGCCGGGTGTTTTTTTTTTTTTGTTATCACCATCTCACAATGTCATTTTAAATTATTAGAAGATTACCTAAACAATGTATAAGCCTTAAATTAAGAAACAAAACTGCACTACGTGTTAATAACTTACAATGTATGCAAAACTTCCTCCCGAAAATCGCTGCATGTAATTTGAAAACATATTTTCATAACTTGTGTTTACGCTGTATTGCTTTAAAAATAAAACCACTGCGTAAATCCAACGGCTTAGCATCGTAACAAAGGTGTACAAAATATGATGTCATGCAACGAACATTATGTTAAATTTGCGATAATATGAGAAAACCAGACAGATTTGTTATGTAATTTATAAATTTTGTCTTTTTTTTTTGGAACGAAGTTCCACACAGGGCTTGCGATAGAAGTCGTCACGTGACCCATACCAAAAAGGCATTAAATGTCCATACAATTCAATGTTTACCTTATTCTAATGTCATGGAGTATTAGGTACATACAATACACAATCAGTAACAAATATTTGTTTTTTATTATTATACTAGCTGATACCCGACTTCGTTGGCGTGGATTAAGTTTTTTTTATTCCCGCGGGAATTTCAAAGCTGTCTGCCCTTGGTTCAGGTCGTAAGCAATTCTCAATTTTCCCTCGGGAACTGTTTAAGGAATCGGGATAAAAGGTAGTTTATGTTCTTTTCCATGACAAAAGCTACATGCATGCCAAATTTCATCCAAATTTGTTTAGCCTTTTTTGCGTGATTGAGTAACAAACATCCACACTTTTACATTTATAATATTACTAGCTGTTGCCCGCGACTTCGTCTGCGTTTGTTTTTGTTTTTCGAAAGACATATGGCATTCAATTTAGGTGTAATTCTACTGAAATTTTAAGTTGTGTATTCTTATATAAAAAAGTAAGTAAGTAATTATTTAAATATCGTGATCCTGCCCTGCCTGCCCAAGGCTGGGGGTTCTATTTCTACAACCGGAAATGTTTGTGTGATGTATGGATGTATTTCAATCTCTGCGTGTTTATCTGTATATAATAAGTATTTATGTATATTATTAATAAATATAAATCAGTCATCTTAGTTCCCATAACACAAGCTTACTTTGGGGTTAGATGTTTGTACTGTCGTAATATATTTTATTTATTTAACTGACGCTGTCGGACATACATAAATTATTAAAGTTGGGTTATTTATGAGAATATAAACAATACTTAGGTGAATTCATAAAATTCAATTGGACTCCCAGCGCAAAATAATTAAAATACTAGGTAAGTAAACAACATAATGCGATGAGTTTATAAATTTCATATTTAAAAACTATAGGTATAATATAGACACCTTTATATATTAACAGCACATATTTGTCCGGTTGTCGCGGGCATAAGCAACTTAATCTATACGTTCGTAACAGACCGTGGACTACTACCCAATGTTATGATGTCAAAGTAAAGTCGAAAATTCGCCTCGCAAAAGTTATTTCATAATATTTGTGAAATGACTCATTTATTTAGGCTGTGTCGATAGGTACATAGACAACGCTAAATAAAACACTTTCCTATGTGGGCGTGAGTGGGTTGTAAAGCCACTTGTACATGAAAATAAACGACTTATATATCAGTCGCAACTATTCAAGTTTCACAGCGTCAGTAATAAAAGTGTCCCTCTATTATAATAAAGCTTCATTATCGATAAGTGTCCCACTGTTGGGCAAAGACTTCCTCTTTTATAGGAGCAAGGTGATTTTCGGCGACCTCTCTGTGCCAACAGTGAACGCTGTAAATTTAATCCCGGGTTCGATCCGATTTAGATGTTTCTCTGGTCTGGTCTAGTGGGAGGCTTCGGCCGTGGCTAGTTACCACCCTACCGACAAAAACTTACCGCTAAGCGATTTAGTGTTCCGGTGCGATGTCGCGTAAAAACCGATTAGGGGTATGGCTTTAATACAACTACCATACTCCCTGATATGTTACAGGGGAGATTGCAGTCAAGGGCTAAGTTGTAGTGGGATAAAGAACCCATCACCTATAAACAGAGCATCTTCCGCAGGGTTTTTGAGGCAGACGTCATGCAAAGTTCCGCCCTGTGTCCACCAATCTGAGGCGTAGGTATAAACCTTCAAGAGCCTGTAAATACACCGGCAACTACGCCTTCAGACCAGACCACAACGATGCTGCTTAGCGGCAGAATTAAACATGGCCGTAATACTTCCCCGTACAAGCTCTGTGTGTACTAGTCTTTAAAATAATCTACTCCTGTAATGTCCCTCGGCTTTACGTATAACTATCACAATAATTGAGACCGACGCAAAGGGTTAATATTTGATCCCAGACTGTATTGAAACCCAAATTTTTAAGCTTCGGACCGGTGACTCACCCAATAGCCAATTTCTGTCCCAAAGTGACCACAAGCCCAAACAAACACAACCACAACCCAAAGTTTCTGTGCCAATTTCTGTTCCTGTCGGGAAGTGACTTGGCAGCATTCGTCTCCGTTTTGTCTCTCACAGGATAGAATTATGTTAAATTGGAAATTATTGATGTTAGAAAAGCAACAGCTGAGTTTCTTGCCGGCTTCTTATCCGTAGCATCTATTTCACAAACAGTTAGTAGAGTCACTACAAACAGACAGACTTGACGTTTCAAAATTGCTTACAGACTAAGCCTACTTGAAATAAATGCATTGTGTTTTTTTTTGCATGTGTTGAATTTTGAATTTTGTGTAAATATTGAATTTTTGAATTTATTGGATTTTTAATTTCATTTTCAAACTTGGCTGGAGCTCAGTAACTGACCAGTGGTATGACTGATTTCTTCAGGCTTTGTGTATAAGCAAGTTTAAGTTACGGGCATCCACAAATAAAAATAAAGTACTCACTATAATGACATTTTCAGTGGATCTGGCACGGGGGATTGGTCGTCGGCCAGCCACCGGTTCGTCACGACAAATATTTGCTCCAGCGTAGCCCTGGAATTGAAGTAAGCCCGAATACATTTATTGATAGTTGCACAAATAAACTATTACTTTTGGGTCGGCGCTTAACGGCGAAATGTATGACAGAGGGTGTTAAGTTACGGGACTAGGACCTGGTTAATGTCCAATGCATAAGTTTAAAGAATGTGTTAAAACACATTAATTACAGCGAGGTTGCTATACAATTAATGAATTTCTTAATGACAAGGTTGCTTGGAAGCATCCGGCTCCGCTTTCATCTCTCACAAGATAGAAAAAATTATGTTAAAATGTAAAATGTAAATTGTTGATGTTGGAAAAGAGCAACTGCTGAGTTACTTGCCGGCTTCTTCTCGGTATAAACTCCCTTTCGAACAGGTGGTAGAATCACTTCAAAAAGACAGGCTTGACGTTTTAAAACTGCTTATATTAGGCCTACTTGAAATAAATGAATTTTGAATTTGAATGATATGTTGTTCAATATTAAAAATTTCTAAAATTGTATTACAATATCATAAAATTATATTTTTTTTTAATATAATAATAATAAAATAATAAACATAAGGTTTTCTGTTTTCTATGTCTAATACAAATAAAGAGGGTCAAAAATAAACAGAATCTTGTTTTAAATTGCGTTTCATGAAACTTTTCAAATACGTCAACAGGAGTATAAAATACTAAAACCTTTAAGTTATTACTGTTCCTGTAGTCAAAAATGCCTGTATAGTTTTACAGATTGTTTTTCTGTATTTTTGTATAATTAATGTAGATTTTTGTATAATGGATATTTTAACATAAATATTCACTATACAAAAATCATCATGAATTATACAAAAATACAAATAAACAATCTGTAACAACCGAATTCAAGATGAATGAAAAGACTAATAAAAATTTATTGAACTAAAAGTTACATTCTTCATATCAACCACAACCCTAAAAATTACCCTGAAATTGTTTGACAAAATCTAAATCCCGTTTTCACTAAACGCTTTAATCGGATGCTCTTCATTAAGGTGATTCCTACAGAAAAAAAAACGTTTGGCGAACTCTTATGTTAAACTCTTATGCTATCGAGAACCGACTGGCGCAGTGGGCAGCGACCCTGCTTTTTGGCTCCAAGGCCGTGGGTTCGATTCCCACAACTGGAAAATGGTTGTGTGATGAACATGAATGTTTTTCAGTGTCTGGGTTTTTATCTATATATTATAAGTATTTATGTATATTATTCATAAAAATATTCTTCAGTCTTAGTACCCATTCCCCAAGCTACGCTTACTTTGGGGCTAGATGGCGATGTGTGTATTGTCGTAGTATATTTATTTATTTATTTATAACCATAGACAATTATTATAATTTTTATTAGTGTTTTTACCTACACTTGGAGGAATTATCAATTTTATAAATTTAATTTGCCAGAGAGTAAGTTAAAAACAGTAAGTTAAAGTGTAATTATATTATAAACATTTGCCTCGAAAGTTTGCGAAGACACTATGCAAACTAATTAATGAGATCGTTTACTATTTTCTGTCCTACATAATATTATCATTCGCGAGCTACAGTGACAACGCTAATAGAGTTAATTACAACCTCGTTAATTAGTAGCAGGGAGATCTGGAGAATTTTCTTACCCGTTTATAAAAGCTTTTGTATTAAACTTCATCTCGGAATTTTCTGTTTATAAAATAATATATTTGCTAATAAACTGCATTCAAATCTTTTGTTTGCATAAAACATTCTAGGTATACATGTTTGCCCCGGGCGTCTAACAAAGCCAGCAAGAGGGAAATGCCGTGGTAGTTTTTAGTTTGGCTATACCACTTTAGAGGGGGGAGTCCTACATAACCTCCGTCCTGCCCTAGGGTTGGAGGTAGCAATAAGGCTTTTCCACCACGCCAAAAAAAAACAAAAAAAAAGGTATACATGTTTATTAAAATTCTGTAACATGCATATCTTTATTTACACAAATTAATTTATACAATCACCGGGAATCGAACTCTTACTTAAGTCACAGCGCTCACCATTGCGCCAGGGCGATCGTCAAAAACCCTAGGAAATCTTTTTACCGGTTAGATAAAGGCATTTCAAAACTGTTACGCAATAAATCTATAACGTCATAAAGCTGTACACATTTCCATCGCGAAAGGAAGCGGAGAACTTCCCCTTTTAAAAAGTTTTAACGATCTATAAAACTTTTTTATCATACAATTAATTTAGTTCCTTTATCGGCGTCGGTGCTTCTTGTGAATTTTCCAGAAACAGCACTCCAGTAGCCGCCCAGCAATGCATCTTATACAAGCACTTTTGAAACGTCAGGTCTGTCCGTTTCTAGTGTACTCTACCATCAGTTTCTACCGAGAATTGCTCTTTTCCAACATCAACTTTTTACACGCTCAATATTAGCTTCACCTGTATGTTTGTAACCGATTCCTTGGACTTGATTTTGACCCTTTCCAAACTGTCTGATTTCGTTCATACTTTGTAGTTATATTGTGAACCGATGACAATACACCGATTTCATAAGATTATTCCATTTTTCAATTTGCAAAATAAGATTTTTGTTGATTAACAATTTTCATCTATAGTCGGTAAGGCAGGAATGATGTTAATTTTCAAACCATTATCTTAAGCCGATTTCTCTAATATTAACAAATTTGATGGTTTACGGTTCGCCGATTAATTTTGCTAAAATCTCGCTTTTATAAATAAACTAAACTAAATTTAACTTTTCGTGGAATATACCGTATATAACTAAGGTTAATTTTCATAATAAACTAAAACTAAAACGTATTATGGATATTTATACCTAGCATGGTATTTAGTTAAGTTTACAATCATTATTCTGCCCTGCGAACCCAAAAGTCAAAGTCATTAAACATAACTTGCTTCAATAAAGGGCGGCATTGGTTAACTAGTAAATACTTCTTCAATATTATATAAGTGATGAGTTTAGAAACTACAAAATAACATTAACCTGGCTAAGTTTGTTGTGTACCAGCACAGTATGGGCAGGAGACAATTATCTTCCCGAGGAAAGAATAAAAAATTACCTTCTCCCACAGCTTTATCAACTCTCAGAGCACTGGCGCACAAGTGGAAATAATATCCAAATAATGAATGTGTAATAAGGGGTAAACTTCTATTCCATATTCCTGTGCTTTAGTTTGTGGACACGTTTAGTGTATCCCTTGTCAAGGGATATAATTGGGGGATATAATTTTTATCTCCTGCCCGTGCTAGCCCTGCAGGGCGCGTTTGGAACCCTCTTAGCTTTAGTTTTAAGTTAACGAATGCAGTTATCACCATCACTAACATTATTGTAACATGTTAAATGTATGAGGGGAGGGTGTGATAAGGTCTACATGAATAAAAAAAAAATTGAATTTGAATTTATATTAATTACTTCCTGGTGATAAAAAAAAGTTTTCGGTAAAAAGGTAGACTGCTACCTTGACATAAATCGATCAGTCAATCTACAGTGAAATTTCTGACCTCGCGGGAGATGTCAAATTGCACATGTGTGCGCGTAAACTCAGGTGCACTCTCTACTACCTCACTCTCATTGTCCCATGAAGAAATCCGAAAAGATCGGCAAGACATACGCCGCCGGACCGACCGCCTAACGTGCTCTCCAAGGCATGGATACAAAGCTCACAACATAGGTCCGTAAATGCGTTACATATATGTTATAAAAGCATTTTATTTATTACATTTTGGGTGTGAACAGTTATACGGCTTATATTTATTAAATAAAAAAATAAACAAATATACTACGACAATACACACATCGCCATCTAGCCCCAATTTAAGCGTAGCTTGTGTTATGGGTACTAAGATGACTGGTGAATATTTTTTATTAATAATATACATAAATACTTAGAATATACATATAAACACCCAGACACTGAAAAACATTCATGCTCATCACACAAACATTTTCCAGTTGTGGGAATCGAACCCATGGCGTTGGACTCGAAAGCAGGGTCGCTGCAAACTGCGCCAATCGGCCGTCAAATACTAATGTTAGCTAAATACTAATGTTAGTTTGTAATTATTATTCTGTGTTTTCTAATTGGAAGTATATGTATGTACAGGCAGACACACACAAACACTCGCAAACACATATAATACACACAAACACACAAACTAAACACATGCACACACACACAGACACACAAACAAACACACACACATGTATAGCAACCCGTCGTTTTCGCGTCGGGGTCAAGAAACACCAAAAAAGCACGTTTCTTGTGTGTGGTTTAATTTTTAACATTTTTTTATTCCGTGCTCTAACAATGCAATGCCTTTACGCTTCTCAGTAAAGCTGTCTGAAAGCAGTTAATGATTCAGCACCTTTATGGGCAGCAGTAGCGGTTTTATGAGCGAAACCGAAACGTGAATAAATTTAACGAAGCTTCTCAAGTGTATCTGAATGGGGTGTTATTTAAACGAGATAAAGTTGAAAAAAAAATATTTGATGAAGCCACAGTAAAATATGGCAACGAAATGAGTGTAAAAGTGAAATATTGGTGGCTTCAAAACTAAGAGTTTTTCCATGCTCATTATTTAATCTTTGATGCAACAGGTCTTCTAATTTATCTTTGCATCGTTTGAGTCCATACAGGACTGAAGTGTTTCGATTTTCGATATTCGGATGGACACTTGCCGCTAACCACCTGAGGGGTTGCTACGGCGTCACCGTGGGAGTGGGGCGAGCGCCAAAGCTCGCCATGAGAAGAGCCCCAGGGCTCGACGTCATCGGGGGGAGAGTGGGAGACGTCGACCCGAGGGTGCCTCCTGCGAGGGCACGGACCTCGGCTCGGTTCGACGTTAATCTGAGTGTTAGTGGACTTTTGGACTAATCATTGTTTAGTCCCAACGCCCTCGTGATCGTGGTAAGGATCCACGTCCGGATGGATCATAAATCGGGGCCTTGAAGTGTTTCGATAATGCAGTCGTATTTATATACAAATACCCACCAACTCAATATCATGAACATTAGTTGTTAATCAAATATGTAATATAATAATTTTAATTGTTTCTTGAAAACTATCTAACTAAACTTTTTTAGCGTATTCGTAAATATCGTTATCAATTTATTAAATGTGGAAAATATGAATTGATAGTTATCAAAAGTTTAATAGTTAAAAGTTAAAAAGTTTCAACTCTTTCTTGTTATAAAGGATATTTCTACTAACTTAATGGTCTAATCTAGTGACTTTGGATTTCATCTCAACTCTGGTTCCGAAACATAATATGAATTATAATAATTGAAATAAGTTAATCGAATAGGATCTAACCTACATTCAGGTAGTAAAGATACACTTGAAGGCCTTAAAAATAAATGCGGCATAACGTGGCAATAGTTTTGGAGTGTTTCGTCACACTTTGACTGATCCTCATCATCATCACATCAACCCATTACCAGCCTCCTAAAGATAATAGATAAAATAGATAAATATATCAAGACAATACAAACATCGCCACCTAGCCCCAAACTAAGCGTAGCTTGTGTTATCGGTACTAAGATGACTGATGAATATTTTTTTTTATGAATAATATACATAAATACTTAGAATATGTACACCCAGACACTGAAAAACATTCATGCTCATCACACAAATATTTTCCAGTAGTGGGAATCGAAACCACGGCCTTGGGCTCAGAAAGTAGGGTCGCTGCAAACTGCGCCAATCGGCCGTCAAAGAGTTATTTTGGGTATCCTCCCAAAATAAGAAGGGGTTAAGGCCATAGTCCACCGCGCTGGCCTATTGCGGATTGGTCAACTACGCACACCTTTGAGAACATTATGTAGAACTCTCAGGCATGCAGGTTTCCTCACGATGTTTTCCTTCACCGTTGAAGCAAGTGATATTTGATTACTTAAAACGCACATAACTTAGTAAAGTTTGAGGTGCGTGCTAGGATTAGAACTCGGGCCCCGAAAGAGAAGTCAAGCTCCTGCCCAATGCGCTATCACCGCTTTGACTGATGGCACCTTCAAAATTTCAAAGCGATAGAAAACACTGCGTAACTATTTCAACGTTTTCTTATTTTTTTTTTTGCTTCGCCGTAAAACTAAACAATCTCAATATATTGTGCAGTTAAACGTAAAGGATCTACCTTTACGTATAACTGCGTCCAATTACTCGTTATATCTGTATCAGAAAAAGTGTATATTGGAATATGGGCTCATGAAGTTAATTTAATATCATTAAAGAAAACCTCAATTTTTTTTTATAGTTTTCTCGGCTTCTGCCAATTTGATCTATGCTTTATTTGTAAAAAAGTAATTGTTGTACAATTAATGATTGAGAAAAATTATGTTGATTTAAATGTTTATAAAATGAATGGGATCATTTTTAATCTATATTATATCTACATAGAAATATCAATTTTTGAATAACCAGCTCTTACACAGCCTGAGCTTTTCTTTGTATTCCTTATCTTATTCTTTCGGCTAAACCAAACATAGCGTACCTTGGAATATATGCTGCCATGAATAAGCTTCCAGTTAATTTGTTTGATAAGATGGACATATTGTATAATTTATTAATAAATATAACAAACCAAGTTTAATATACATATTTCTATACCAACAGTTTATATTTCATGTTTAAAATAATTGTTTTATAAATATAACCTGAAATAAACTATTTAAAACTAAATAAAATCTAAAACGTCCTCGAAACCACCGCAGCGAGGCACAGTTCCTAAGATGCTGGCAGCATTGCCCCTATGGATGGCCAAACTAATTCGTTGGCCAAGGTAACTACCCGCTCTAGGATCACCGGTAGACTCTATAACCCTTTTCGATAATTCTTTGATAAGGGCTCTTGCTTCCGGACCCCACGGTCCCAAAGTCTCTACTCCAAAAGGCCCAAGATAAGATTAAAAACACTAATAACATTAAATATGTAAGGGCTACCGTAAAGAATTTTGTTTTAAAATAACTTTATCAGGGAGAATGTCGCGTGGGGTAGGGATCTGGTATGTCATCTATGTACAAGTTGTAATCATAAACTTGTTATCTAACTGTTTTGCACTGGCTACTGGTAGGGTTGTGATTGCAACTTAAATAATAAAAAAAAATTGTTTTCAAAATGAATATCATTAATCATTAATCTATACCTTGTCACATTAACTCTGTGTGGTTTGAGATGAGGTGAGTGACCTAGTTTTCGTTAATTGTTTTACTCTTAAGTTGACCAACAAAAATAAAAATAAAAAAATAAACGGCTAAACCAATGCAACAAGACTGTTACGGTATGGTTGAGGACTGTACAGAGTTTGAAATATGTATGCTAAGTACTATTTAAGATGCTTGGATGCATGCATGCATCTATAAAGTGTTATGGACTAAGACACCGGAAGGTATCTTTCCATCGTTCGACTATTACTGTCATATTTATGTCAAAATAACCACTAAATATAATAAAAATTGTTTCTTTAAACTTTTTTTTAATTAAATAATAATTATTAGCGTAAACAATCCTAATCAATGAATGAATAAACTTTTATTGTACACAGAAAATTCACAAAATACAAATATAATGGAGCGTAAAGGAAGACGTTACAATTTGGTGACTTATTGCTATATAGCGATCTCTTCCAGGCAACCAAAGGTGAAGAATAAAATATCTTGTTATGAAAAGTTTAGTTATTTACCCACTTAATAAAATGACTGTAACAAAAGAGCGAAAATTGGGTAACGAGCTTGATTGAGATAAAGTTTTACTCAATAACTGTACGTGGATGAAGTAAAATGTATTTTACAGTAATAACACCTCAATGTTTGTATTTACTCGGTAGTATTCACGAGACGATAAAAAAAATTCTTAAGTCATTCGCTAAATGGTATTTGATAGAACTCAAATTTTCTACGTAAGTAGAAAAGGAAAACAATTTGTTAGCAAGATTCCGTAAAAAGGCGAAAAGTTTTCCTCCGAACCTCACGGGAGGCTCATAAAATATTTTATTTTGTCTAGTATTTATTATTCGTAAACGTAATCTTTAAGAGCCTTAGGTCCCGAGGGTATATTTTTTCTTTGTTGAAGTGATATTTACTTTGAACTTCACTGAGCCGTTAGGGACTTTCGGACGAAATACGATTAGTACCAAACCCATACAAAGAGTAACGAGCGAGCGAAACAATTAGCGAGCAGGCGAGCCAATATGATAATCATACTGATATATCACAGCTAGGCACAGGCTCTGTTTCTTATAGGTGAGAAGAACACAGCATAACAAACCCACCATGCTGCATCATTGCGGATTAGCGGTCATAATCGAGGCATGGGGTTTCGTTTGGAGTGGTACTGTGGGATAAACCAATAGGTATATACCTAACAAAGTTGCCCCTAATCCTACTAATCGTAACCACTAGATTAACAAGGCCGAGTTGATGATGATAAATTTACTGATTAACTATCCGGCTAATTTTTTTATGATAAGCGAAGCGGTTTACGGTCGGGAAGGACTTCGGCTTCACTTTCGGGTTTCTAGTTCGAATCCCACATCTAACTTTTGTACGTTATGTGCGTTTTAAGTAATGAAAATATCACTTGCTTCAACGGTCAAATGCCTGAGAGTTCTCCATAATGTTCTTGAAGGTATGTAAAGTCTCCAATCAGCACTGGGCCAGCGTGGTGGACTACGGCCTTAACCCCTTCTCGTTGCGGGAGGAGACCCGTGCCCTGTAGTGGGCCGGTAATGGGTTGATATGATGAAGATGATGATGGAGTAAATACTTAAAATATCACTTGCTTCATCGGTTAAGGAAAAGCATCGTCAGGAAACCTGCATGCTTGAGAGTTCTCCATAATGTTCTCAAAGGTATGTGGAGTCCATCAATCTACACTGGGCATGGTGGACTCTGTCTAAACCCTACTCATTTTAGGAGGGGGTTCGTGCTCTGTTGTGCGCCGGTAATGTATTGATATGATGATGACGATGACAGGAATCACCTTAGCAGTGGCGTGCACTTCATGCATGCACAAAAGCACTGCATACCCAAATTATTTTATATAACCCGTATTAGAGGGGAATTTTTCCATTTTATGGCATGTGCCTGCTTTATGCATACCCTGGAAACCCTGTGCACGCCACTGCACCTTAGTGCTGCGTATCGCCTGCTAACGTTTATTTTCACAGTTGCCATTTTCAATCCAAACTCACTTAGCAAGATAAAATAATACAACACGATTGTTTTTAAAGTGGATACTTCGCTGACAATACCGAAAGCACTTAAAACAGAAAACAAGAATTCGCTTTTACAATAATAAATTTCGGTATACTTTTTAGCTGACTTCGAAAAAGCTCCCGTGTTTACTCTCGTTGTGTATCTATTCGTCCTTAATACAAGGTCATTCAGAAAGGTGATATTACAAAAAGTGTCATGACCATCTTATAATAGTCCACTGCTGCATGGCTAGCATGGGCAGAAGACAATTATATCCAGTGGCGTGCACCTCATACATGCACAAAAGCACTGCATACACAAATTATTTTATACTAGCTGTTGCGAGTGACTTTGTCTGCGTTTGATTTTGTTTTTTGATGTGGCATTCAATTTAGCTTTAGATCTAAAAAAAATTAAAGTATAGTATCGCTAAGCCTTAAATGAGGGGTTTGCTGCTGGCCGCTGAGGAGTTCTGTCCTCTATCTCCAACCACAGTTTGGGCAAAATTAAACACATATTATAACCTGTATAGTACAAAAATAATAATTTAAATCGGTTATAATTTGTCGGAGTTAAAGTGTAAAATCGTCAAACACTCATCCCCTCTCCCAAAGGAACCTAGCTTAATGTCGCGATTAAAAGTATTCTATATTACTTCCAACACTTCCAAGAATATGTGTACAAAGTTTCACGTCGATCGGTTTAGTAGTTTTTGCGTGAAAGCGTAACAAACAAACTTACATTCACATTTATAATATTAGTAGCGATAGGGATAGGGAAAAGTATAGGAGGGGGAAATTTCCATTTTATTCCATTTTAATGCTTTATGCATACGCTGGTCAAAAACCCTGTGCACGCCACTGTTTATCTCCCCAGGGAAAGGATAAAAATGTATCTTCTCCCACAGCTTTATCAATTCTCAGAGCACTGGCCCACAAGTGGGAATAACATCCAAATAATAATGCGTAATAATAACGGGGTAAACTTCTCATATTCCTTGTTCCCGTGATTTAGCAGGTGGACACGTTAATTATATTCCTTGTCAGGGGATATAATCCGGGGATATGGTTTTTGTCTCCTAACTGTTCTAGTTCTGGACTAAAGGCCTCTCCCAAGGGAAGGAATTGCCCATAATCACCACGCTAGGACGGACGGGTTGGTTATCCCAGTAGATGGTAGAAGTAGCACAGAGTACGCTTTTGTGCGCTGCCCGTTCTCCCTTAGTCACCTCGTACGACACTGACGGGAAGAGGAAAGGTGGTGACAACTATGTTCTGATCTGACGTCACAACACTACAAAAAGTATCACGGATAATCAATTTAGATAGTTGAATGAGCGCTTAGCATTAAAGAAAGTTTAAAAATATATTTAACTAGGAAACTAGGAAAAGAATGGGGGAGGCCTTTGCCAACGTTGGGCAAACAGACTAAGTTGTCGGTGTCTTTAGACTCACCAGAGTCGTTAATATTAGTGTAAATAGTAAAAAAACAAACCGTGTCTGAATAAAGGCTTTAATATTATTATATATTTAACTAGCGGACCCCAGCTCCATCTGTGGGGCTGATTAGTGAATCTAAACCATCAAGAATGCCACCCAAACGCATACCAAAATATTAATTCAAATCAGTCCAGCCGTTTACGAGGAGTTCAGTGACATACGCACGCACACAAGAAATATATATATAAAGATATGTCAGTAGAGGCAGTGATTGATCGATATTAAGTGACATATCGCACTTTAGTAATATTATCGAACGAAACTCTTGACTCCCCTAATCGAAGGTGGGCAGCAAATATGAAATTTTACACACCTTCTAACTCTGTTCAATAAACAACGTTACGTACTAAACTAAATATAAGTTCCAAAATTGAATGATTACATCTCGCTTGTGTTTGCGTTACGATATGTACTTGTGAACCCACGTACTTCATTAACAACTTTATGGCTTACGTAATAAGACTCTTAATTGAATGATTCGCTTCGCTTGTGTAATACGGTACGATACGCTGCCATTGATTAAACTTTATTAGTTTTCGTCACAGTGAAGTTATTTTAGGAATCATTTCAGTGGAAGAAAATTGAAATTCTATTCCATACCTTTGGCATGTTATGTAACTCCTGCGTTTATTTTGAACACGCCGTGGCTCGCGACTTCGTTCGCTTGGTAATTTTTATGTGTACGCCTATTTCATTCTCCACACCTGACCTATAATACCATTATTTCTTAAATGTAGTTCAACTGGTTCGAAATATCGACAAATCTAAAAATAGTATCGTGGTATGTACCCGTTGAACAATATTTAAGAAACGTTGATTAACCACGAAAATCTAAGTTTAAAATCCATTATGCACAAAAACAAGTCGATCTCTTGCTCTATGAATAACAAAGGACCATTCATTTTTCCGAAAAACTAGACTATGATCTGTGTTTTTCATTCAGATTGGTTCAGCCGTCCTGGCGTAGTGTATCACGAACAAACATCCATCCGAACTCTCGCATTTATAAACTTTACATAGTGTAAAACAAAGCTTCTATACAACGTGTAAATGAAAACCGAAATAATATTTTAGAAGTACATTATTTCTGAGACTCTGTGAGACCGAAACGCTAATAGTTTTTGAGTAAATCATTGCCATAGTTTTACTGAAAGGAATCAGATACTGCCACATGCAAAAGTAGAATCAAGTGACTCCTGTCACTTTAATAGGTACGCGTCGCGTTGCGTAGATACTATGCGCGTGTCTATCTTTTATCTTCAATAGGGTTGTCATAAGTAAACAGTGAGACGTTACACGTTGTAGATCTTTATAACTACACAATAGATTTGAATACAGTTTTCATTAATAGATAGAGTTATTCAAGAGGAAGTATAAATATATAGTAAACAAATATACCTATTTTAAAAGAGAAAAACCACGAAATTCAAAGATTTGTAATGTAAACTTATTATACTGCCATACTCCTAACATGCTAGAATACTATCTACGCCAACTTTAGTGGAATAAAAAAAAATGTAAGACTACAATTTATAAAGAAAAATAGCGCGCGTGGGGAGGCTACGCTTTACAACAGAATGGCTGAGAGCGTTTGAATAACACCTTCCAGTGACTTCGAAATTGCGATTGTGCATAACGCCAATACTGCAGCCTTAGTACAAGTGTTGCTTGCTTGCAATTGAAGAATCATTTTCGAGTATATATTCTGTATTGTCAAAGTAAAATGGACCTAATGTCACTCGGATTAGAGTCGCGTACTATGTACTTCTGATTTTTCTTTCACAAACGTTTTGTCAAAAACCCGAGATAAAGAATTGCAGGAAATTTTGAGCAGTAACCTAGTCCAAATAAGATCCATTTTACTCCGATGCTCAAGTATTCTATACTCAAAAAAACTCCTCGCTTGCGAGCAATCTAATCTTGCACTATGGCTACTATGGCCCATTTAACTATCGAAAAAACCTTTGAATTTTAGAAAATTTTCAAATAAAATTCAGCGACGATATGTTTTTTTAGCTATAATTTATTTCTAAATCCACTTAGTCAAATAAGCAATTATCGAATAATGATTAATTCCGCAGTACCTGAAGACCAAAGTCTTCAAACGGTGCGTGTTGCCAGTGATGACCTATGGTATCAGAAATGAGGAGATCTGTAGAAGAACCAGAATTACCGGCATAGTTCAACGAGTCGCGAACCTGAAGTGGCAATGGGCAGGGAACAGAACTCTCAGAAAGGATGGATGGGTTTGGGGTCCCAAAGTGCTGGAATGGTAGCCTGGTAAACGCACCGTTGGTTGATCCCTAACAAGGTGACATCAAACGCGTCGCAGGTACAATGGACGCAAGCGGCACAAAACCGTGGAATTTGGAAACCCTACAAAAGACCTATGTCCAGCAGTGCACGTCTATGGGTTGGTATGAAGATGATAAATTTTATCACTTGCAGTTTAATACTTTTAAATTAAACAATAAATGTCAACACTGTTATCATTTTATATTAGTGGTAACGTCCAATGTTATAAAAGAGTTAACTAGCCAAACAAGAACAGCCCAACCGTTACAAGATCAAAGAGAAACCGTTGAAAATATCATTTTCTAAATTGACTTAACGGTAAAAACACTTAGCGGGAATGCAATTTTCTATTTCCATTTGTGAATTTTTACATTTATTTTAAGTAAAGAAAACGCAAGAATAACGAATTTCCAACGGAGAAGCTTTGTTGAATCAAAATAATTGGGTAACGTTCTCTGAAGTTTTAGAAGCCACCCTTCTATATTGTGTTGAGTTAAGGATATATTTTATTTTCTGAAAATTTTCCTATCTAATAAAAGTCGCCTTTGCTCTTTTTTGTGTTAGTTTAGCTAGTTTTGTTCTATAGTATTTATTGTCAACATTTTTAATATTATTTTAAATATAATTTGAGTATTTGTTTCTTTTTAATTTATTCTAAATGTATGTTTTTGTTCGCGGTGCTAGATTCGTCAAGTTTATGTCACAGCCTGATGGATCTTACAGCTTATTCTCTCATGTCTCTCTTAATCGTTTTTTCTCCTTCTAACTGACAACATAGTATTCGCAAGTTGTGGCAGTTTGTAAGTCGGTCTACAATATTACATTTATATGTTTTTTCATTTTTTGTTTAGTTTTTAAGAGTTGTTGTTGTAACCTGTTGATTGTCCCTTAAATAATAAATAAATAAAGTCCTATTTTAGTATTAACAACTAGATGGTGATAACTAAAAAAAAACAGCTAAGTTTGTGGTGGGCTTCTTCTTAGACCAGGGTGCGTTTGGAACCCTCGTAGTTTTAAGTTGACGAATTTATTATGCATGCATTTAATATTACGTATCTACTAATTAATCAATCAATCAAAATTTTTTATTTATTGCACACTAGAACAAAATAGAATTAAATAAAAAATAACATAGGTACAAGTGATTTCAATTGATTGAAGATCTACAACATTTTTATAGAAATTATTTATGCAACTTTGTTACCACATACGTCGTAGAGTATATAGCCTTGTTCTCATGCCCACTCTGTGTGATCCAAGGGAAACAATTTAATTCGATTCTGTTGGATTCTGTGAATCTCCAAGTACCAGACTTTGCCATTTCCCGGCGACTTTATTTGCATTGCTGTATTGTAGGACAGGGCTAGCCAAACAGGCCCTATAGGCGTACACTTACTTCGAGATAATTTGGTGCTAGAGGTCTATCATACCGAACCGATTTAGCTAGCAAAAATATTAAATTAATGTTACAAAGAAAAAAAATTGTGTGAAGTAAAACTTCTTTTTCCGCGACTAAGAAGTAACTCAGATCTTTTTTCTGACGGAAGTAACGCTTACGTCAGACGTCTGTGTAGTTTCGGCTATTTAATAATATTAATATGGATTGGTCGTAACGTAACGTAACTTCTTGACTTATACGCTAGCTAGCCTAATTAAACATTTGACAAATACTGTGCCTGATATTAAATGGAAATTTCCATTTAATATCATTTTAAGAAATGTGTTAATAATTCTTATTGAATTAACAAATACTTTTCAAGATATAATCAATATTAAATTTCATCCACAGCCAATATTCAAGACATTGTGAAAATGCACCCCTATTTATTTCAAAACATCCACCATCTATACTTATATTAATACAAATACAGGTGGATACAAAGATACCCCATGCAGTGACGAGCGTACAGGTTATGCACAGGGTCAGTGGCGTGCACTTCATACGTGCACAAAAGCACTGCATACCCTAAAATTGAAATATATCTCGTATAGCAGGAGGATTTTTGCCGTTTTATGCAATTTTCCTGCTGTATGCATACCCTGGTATGAAACCAAGTGCACGCCACTTCACAGGGTATGCACTAAGCGGGCAGGCAATGTACAGTGAAAAAAAAATCTCCAGTAGGATTAATAAAAAAACATTGTAAGAGTCAGATAACTCTTACTGGAAATTTTCTTCATTTTTTATCATCTGCATACCCTGTGCATACCCTCTATACACTCCACTGACCCCATGGTGTCACGCCTTGGGCTATTGCAAAGAATAGAAAATAAGAGAGTTTTTTCCAAACTTTGATCATACGAGCTATTTTTCTCTAACGCAACTAATACGATGTTGACTGTTCGGGAACCTCAGGGATCTTGAGACTCTATACAGCATTGCAATACAAACTTTTCAAAGCTCCCGAATCTAATTATAAATTTATGTAAACAACTTACTTATTCAGGATATCTGTGGACACAGGTTCTGAGAATAAATACCGGGAAACGTAGACGCGCTCATCTTCAATGGCGAGGACCATTTCCCCCAGGGACAGCGTTCTGTTTACCTGGAACAAATGTTAAAGGTTCTTGAGTTGAGCTCACTAGCCCCCAGTTTATATATGAATGAATACCCTTTTATTGTACACCACAGAGAAAATTTACAAACATACATATACAACAGCACAATAAGGTAGAGGCACAATAAGGTAGAACGTACAACGTGCAACGTGCCTTATCGCTATATGGCGATCTCTTCCAGGCAACCAAAGGCAAACGAGAAAATGCTATACGAAATTAGTAGCTGGTACAACACGCATTGGTGAAATATTAGGATTTAAACTTAATTAACATATATATGTTCAAATTTAATTTTTTATTCCACTAGAAGTTAGCTCTGGACCAGTGGCGGTACTACCATACAAGCCGAAAAGCCGGGCTTGCGTTACAATAAATATCATAACCGTAGTGTTTTTCAAAGATTTGTTGATATGGTTTGTCATTTAGCACAACAAGAATGGTGACTTAGAGATCATGACGAGTTAAATTTCTCCTTTAGGTAACTGGGCTTGCTCAAATTCAAAACCCTAGGAACGCCACTGCTCTGGACTGCAATCTCACCTGGTGGTAAGTGATGGTAGCGAGCTAACCTGTTAGGGAGTATGGTAATCGGTTTCTACGCGAAATTGCACCGGAACACAAAATAGCTTAGCGGCACGTCTTTGTCGGTAAGATTGTAACTAGCCATGGCCAAAACCTCCCACCAGACAAATCAGAGAAAATTCATAAAATTAGAAATTCCCAAATTGCTCGGCCGGGAATCGAATACCTTCTGGTTAAAATTTACAGCGCTCACCGTTGCGCCAAGGAGGTCGTCAAAACTTAGCGCGAATTATAATTCATCATCAACATTAACAGCTTATAAGCCACTGGAATAAAGGTCTCGTCCAACAACAGGGATCGCCCATTATAAGGCCTCTCCCAACAGAGGGTTGTTGATCGCAGTAGATGGTAGTAGAAGCAGAGAGCACGCTTCTCCCGAACTGAAACATTCCTATAGTGGCCTCGTATAATACCCGCGTAAACATGAGGGATTGTCAACATCTCCGTATTCTTAAGTGCCGTCACCACAACACGTCACCACACTTGATGGGCTATTAGACACTATAAATGGGCTTGATGTTTTAAATCTCGTTCGGGTTCTATGAAAATAAACACAGGTAACAAAAGCTATAATCTAATGACCGTGATATTTTATCTCCATTACGCAGACTGCCAAAGCGTCTCGGGCTCTTTTGTCTTGCGATATTAATGATATACCACTTATTGATTCTGTATCCAGAAATAAAATAATCTACCATTTTTAGGATAACATAAATATTTTTATCTTTTGTGTTAAAGATTAAGTGCTGAATTGGTATGCCAAAATGAGGCCCAAATAACATTCCTAAGCTATAATTAAATCTATGAACTTCTGCGCAATGTAATAAATACGTTATACAAGATTTAGTACGATTTATTCTATTTAGTAGCAATTGTAATACTGGGAAAAAAATCACTAGTTCAACAGGTGTAGAAAGGTTGTACAAGTGAGGTGAGTCTAAATTTTTTAGTAAGGTTTTCTTAAAATTTTTGGATGAAATAAAATATACGTACTATGATATTAAGACATAAATAATTATTTTCGTTACAACTTATAATTTTTATAAAAAAAATTAAAAAAGTGCACAGAGTGGTTTCGTTTCATTTTAATTTAGTTTACGATGTTGTGAAATCGGATCCGATTATTTCATGAACCTACAAAAAATGTGACAAAAAGTAGAGCAGCGCCCGCTGTGCATATTTGGACTTTAATTAGAAAAAATATGTAATACTTCAACAACCAAAATCTTTTTGTAATAATTATCTAACTGCATAATTTTTACATTATAATTTTAATTATATTTTGAAATCTGTTCATTAATTAAATAAGAATTATTGTTATTTCTATTTCCAGTTGATAAAACACAGTCAATAAATGTAGTAAAAATAAAAATTTTACTAACATGCAAATCGCATATCTACATAAAATTCGGCTTGTCCATTGCCAAAATTCGTTCTAAAAATATCCAACGGATTCTTAGTCACGTGATTTGGCAGCAGCACGACGTTCCTCAATTCTGATCTAGTCACATCAAAATACCCAATAATATTAGAAATTGGGTATCTGCAAGGTTCTTGTTGGTCTGGAAATTGTAGGGTATTGGATTTTTCGGTCAAACAATTCTCATTTCCTGTCCGTTGATTTAGGGAAATTGTTGTAGACCTGGGGTTGGTCTACAACAATTTCCCTAAAGCTGTGCTTCTGAGATTATTGTAAGCGTCACGGCCGCAGCTGCATATTATTGATGGTAAGCCTACTTAGCCAGTATCAGTTGATATAGCAACGTCCCGCGTCGCTTATACTAACGTTAGGATATTTCGAAATACACCGAATTAGTAGCTACTTTATTTATTGAAACAACAATATAACATATTTTGTAGGTTATTCGCACCCTTGTCGACAATTCAGGACCTATTTTGCGGCAATGATTTATTTGTCAGCACTGTTGTTTATGTAGGGCACCTATCCCACTGGCGTCAGGCGAGCGTTAGCGTTTCTTCAACGCCTGCGCAGCGTTGTAACGACGTTAACGTTGCGCATCAGCTGAACGCAACGTCACCGTCTCGCACATGTTACAATTTCACAATGTAACATGTGCGCGACAATGTTTCAATTTGGTTTCAGTTATGAACATAAACATGAGATAATACCTAATTATTGCTTAGCCTTCCGCCCTAGTATCAGTTGATATCGCCAACGCACTGCGACACTCACACTCACGGCAGAATGTTTCTGAATACACCGAATTAATAGTTATTTAAATTTCACACGCTATATTATGTTTGTGCACCAATTCTTTCTTTTTAATATCTGTAATTTTTATTCATAAAAATACTCTTGGAATCATTGACTATATTAAATGGAACGTCGTGTCAGGAAAAAAAGTAAGTTTTGTAAATAAATTGTAGCTGTCTACAGAATTTTTATAACATCTGAATTGGACGAGCGATATCCAATTTTCTTTGATCATAAACTTTGAAATTTGACAAAAACTGGCTTATCCTAAATTATATATCACTGCATAATAGGATGGTAATTTGAACATTCGACGATTCGAATAAATAATCGATTTTCGAACATTTCGGAGCTTCTTTGTTCAACGCATTATTTTGACTTCATCAAATAAATTCCCGGCTTGGCCGATCTTATCATTCGTTAGCGTTTAAAAATAACGAGCGAACCTCCAAACTATAACATCTAAAATATTAAAATTGGTCCCACAAACTTCATAGAGTAGGTACATTTTGATACTAGTGGGTTATGAATATGATATTAATTAACGTTATAATATTAATAGTAATGTTATGCCATTATGTTTATATAATACTTTTTTTTTTTTTTTACTTTTTTTTTTTTTTAATTTCTGACGTGCGAGTAAAACATGCAGTGTGAGTGCGATTATGTTATGTGTACGTGCGTGTGTGTGTGTGTGTGTGTGTGTGCGAGTGTGCGCGCGTGCGTGTGTATGGTGAGAACGTGATTGCGTGCGCGCGTGTGTGTATATGCGTGAGGCTGATTATTACTTATGTAATAAACCTTATTGTTTAATAAATTTAATGACTTACTTTATCAGTTGCAAAAGGAGTTCAGTTTTTTCATATGTTAGTGATTGTAACCATTGAGTAATTTTTGTTTTACAATCGTAAGACTTTAATTGGTATATATTAAGTGCTTTATTAATTCGGTTATATATAAGAGACTGGATTGTTTTTTAAATTGTTTATTAGCAAATTGATTGATTGATGCTGTATGTTTTAATTGCTTAAAACGCACATAACCGAGAAAAGTTAGCGGTTGGGATTCGGTTGAGAGGCTTGGATTAGAACTCAGCGTCTAGAGTTAAGCCGAAGTCCTAACCAGGAGGCTATCACCGCTTAAGTTTTAAGTTAACCATATTACTTCATCATCATTGTAATCAACCTTTTACCGGCCCAGTACAGGTCAAGGAACTCCTCTCAGAATGAGAACGGTTGTAGGTTGATGATAAGTGCGCATTCGAGAAGTTAGGAGAAATTTCTAAAAAGCATGCACATGATATCGGTGTATTTCGTTGGTCGTAAGCAACCTCCGGGGAATTCCCGCGCGCTTTGTATCAACCGAATAATTTACTTCACCCGCGGCGAACCGAGCAGCTATCGAAGAGCGAAAATGCACTTTCAATAATGAGGCTGGAAACCACGCCTGAAGGGTATGCACGCATAATAAATCAATTCATCAATCATACTGGCTAAGTGTGTCACCTGGCTAAGTTTGTCACCCGGCTAAGTTTGTTTTGGGCTTCTTCTTAGACCATCCTGGCGTTCGGAACCCTCGTAGCTTTAGTTTTAAGTTTACAAATATGGTTATCGCCATGATCTCACTACAATGTACACATTTCTCATGTAATGTACGCCTCATAGTTGGCACGTATGATACTTGAATAAAGATATTTTTGACTTTGACTTTATAATAGTCCAATGCTGGACTTAAGCTATCTCCCAACGGGAATGTTTGTCAAAGTCAAAGTCAAAGTCAAATATTTCTATATTCATATAGGCACATACGAGGCTCGTATATTTCACTTTTGATGCGTATATTACATGTAAAATATAACATAGAAGTGAATTGATGGCGATAACTAAATTCGTCAACTTAAAACTAAAGCTACGAGGGTTCCAAACGCGCCCTGGTCTAAGAAGAAGCCCACAACAAACTTAGCCGGTTGTTTTTTTTGTTATCACCATCTCACATTGTCACTTAAAACTGTTATTATTAGTTTGTCAATAATCAACACGCTCTGTCTGCCGGGTTGTTGACCGCAGTAAATTGTAGTAGTAGCACAGAATACGCTACTGCCCGTTCTCCTTTATAAACCCTTAGTCGCCTCGTACGACATCCGCGGGAAGAGTTGAGGTAGTGACTATTGTATTCTGATCAAAACCACACGGGAAGTGAATAAATAAATAATAAAATCAAAAAGCGCAAGGCAAATGAAAGGCTGAATAAACAATCCTATTTTTTTTTTAATTCACCGTAAAGTACGCCATATTGATTTGTTGATATTGTGCATTCAGGATGCGAGTAATTTCAAGATAGCATGCCAGTGATATCCACTGTTAAATTTCGTCAGTGTTCACTCGCTTGCAGGAAATACTTTCATTAGTCAATATACCCGCAACGATGAATTGTCCAAGTTAAAAAACAATGATAAAGTATAATAACCACGCAAAACAGCTTGCAAGGACAAAACTATACATTACTAGGTAAATACCCTGGAAGCCTAGGCTGGAAGAGATCACTTTTAGTGATAAGGCCGCCTTTTGCACATAATTATGTTTAAGTAAGTGTTCTTGTGTGTGTTTCCTATATTAGAAATGATCATCATCATCATCATCATGCCGACCCATTACTTAAGCAAATAAAAACTATTATTATATTATCATAGAAGTAAACCTCGATAGTCGATAGGGAGTGCGAGAAATTTAAAAAAGGCGTACATTACATGAGATATGTGGGAAATAACAATGCAGTAAAAAAGGCCCCTGAAAATTATAAATGACTGGGTCATGGCACGTGAAAATGCCGAAAACTAAGTATTCGTTCAAAAGTAAAACATATTTTAAATACTGAATTAGGGTTGCAAGAAATTAAAAAAAAAAACTTGTCTCTGATATAGTCTTTAGTCAGTAACGAATGCCAGAGTTATCGATCTCTGAAAATGCGCCACAATATGAGGGAAATAACCATGTAGTAAAAAACGCCACTAAAATGTATAAATTTCTGGGCCATGGCACGTGAAAATGCCGAAAACTAAGTATTCGTTCGTAAAAGTAAACCGTATTCTGAAGCACACAGCGACTAAATTTGGGTTGCAAGAAATTTCAAACAAACTTACCTCTGATATAGTCTATAGTCAATAATGAATTGCCCGAGTTATCGACCTCTGCGTCCCAATATGTGGGAAAAAACAATGCAGTAAAATAGCCACAAAAAGTATAAATGCCTGGCGTTCAAAAGTAAACCATGTTCATTAGCGGTCAGCGACCGAATTTGAGTTGCAAGAAATTTAAAAAAACTGCCCTCTAATATTAACTTTTGAATTTCGTTCGTCGTAACCCGCCTCCGGGTTATACAGGCGCGCTTTATATTAACCTGTGAAATTCACTTGACAATAATGAATGGCCATGGCAAGTTATCGACCACCGAAAATGCGCCTCAGTATGTAGGAAAAAAAAATGCCGTATAAATTGGTTGTCTGTTAAGTCGGCTTGACTGACGATAGTTGAACGTGACAACGTCGTAAGAAAATAAAATTCAAAATTCAAAATTCAAAATTCAAAAATTTGTTTGATAGATATTATCGTTGCTATAAACAATTGACACCACATTCACTTTTCACTGCACTTCATCCATGCCGAAAACATGTAAATGTATTATTGTATAGAAGCTGTCCACACGGACGCATCGCACAGTCAAGTAGGAGAGAGACAGATGTCAAACGCGGAGGCCGACTGTGCCTCTTTGTCGCTCGTTCCGCGCTCTCGCTTGCACTTCAAGCCTTGAATGAAACGCCTCAGAGCGAGGTAACGCCGCATACGTCATGTTTTTTCATGCGTGCAGCCGGCTCCATCGAATTATAAGACGTTACGTCAAAAATGCCACTGAAAAGTGTAAAAAGCCAAGTATACTAGGGAATAAGTATACGTTGCAATACTTCTAGTTATTCTGTGAGGTTACTGCGCTAATACCGCCTATAAACAGAAAAGCACTTTGCGGGGTATGGAAGGAACACGTCCTGGTGCGATCAAACTCTGGCGTAGGTGTTAAACCACATCTTACTCTAATTACACACCTCAGCGGAACTTAGCAATGCTGCTAGGAAGCCGATTTTTTCATATCAACCCGTTAACTGGCCCTCTAAAGGGCACGGGTCTCCTACCACAATGTGAAGGGGTTTAGGCCGTAGTCCACCACGCTGGCTCTGTACGGATGGGTGGAGTTTACACAACTTTGAGAACATTATGGAGAAATCTCAGGCATGCAGGTTTACTCACGATGTTTTCCCCCACCGTTGAAGCAAGTGATATTTTTAATTGAATAAAACGCGCGTCACTTAGAAAAGTTAGAGGTGCGTGTGATTCGATCTGGAAAAGCAGCGGTTTAAAAATAGAACAACGAACAAATTGTTCAGCTTTATATACCATATATTTTTACGTAACAGTTTTGTTCAGAACCCAGGAATCCCTTTGGGAGTCCAATGTTCCAAGATATCTATGCCAGCTTGAAGTTTTAAAGACTTAAAGCAGCCCGTATTAATTAAGCAGAGGTGTACCGTACCTATTCTTAACCATGTTTCTCGAAACTTTGCCCTGCAATTGCTTAAGGTGAGAAAAGTTTTCTAATTATCACAAGCAGGGAAAATGTATTATATTTCTGCTAATTTGCTGTCAAAACATAAAAGATTAAGTGATTCACTTAAATTTAAAAACGGAATAGAAATTTAAATATCCACCTTTTAGTTAAGTAGCTTCACGGGTTTGTATAATCTGTATATTTAGAAGAATTTGCTTAAATTTGGCATACTGACTATGGCTATTCTTTTTGACGACCTATAGCTATATATAGCTAGCGATAGCTTTCCGGTGCGATGTCGCGTACAAACCGATTAGCGGTATGAGTTTACTATAACTGCCATACCCCAAATAAATAAAAACGCCATATCACACATATATACAATTTTTAATACTCTACAATTTTCTACAAACTCTAAATTTTTTTCTTAATATCTTTATATTGTCACAGTTATACATATATTTTTGTCATAATATTTTCTGATTAGTTTGGTCATTTGATTTTTTTTTCTCTAATGTAATTTAGGTATTTTTATTGTTATTATTATAATAACTTATTATTGATATATTATTGTTATTATTAAATAACATACCCCAAATAATGGAACAAAACAAAACAATTGAACTAATAGTGCGCGCGTAAAAGTATTTATTTTAATATAAATACAACCATGCTTGGTATTCAAGACTGATGCACGAAATACACACGTGTATACTTCGTCTGTCAAATGCTCTGCACTTTCTGTACATCCACAGTGTATATTGATGCATTAATTCATACTAATACTCGTAATATAAATGCCAAAGTATTTTTCTTCGTCCTTACTTTTCACTCCACCAAGCAACCAACCGACCTGATTTTTGGCAAAGAGTTAGTTTTAAGGACGTAGAGCTAGTAGAGTAGAACATAGGCTACTAAATAGGTGATAAAAAGGAAGCTAATGTGCTATTCCAGGTTATAATAGCAGAAGGCAGGGTTTGGTTTTGAGATCAGATTGTTCTGTAAATAAATCTATGTAAACATAAAACAAGAAACTATAGATATCAAATGCTAGGCCAAATATTCCCAAGGCGAAATATAGCTTCGAATAATACTGTAATAAATAAATATATATAAATATATACGACACTACACACACCGCCATCTAGTCCCAAAGTAAGCGTAGCTTGTGCTACGGGTACTAAGATGACTAATGAATATTTTTATGATCATGTTCATCACACAATTTTCCAGTTGTGGGAATCGAACCCACGGCCTTGGACTCAGGAAGCAGGGTCGCTGCCCACTGCGCCAATCGGCCGTCAATAATAAGTACATAAATAGCGCGCGATAGCCTAGGGGTTAGGACTTCGGCTTCACTTTCGGGGGGCCGAGTTCGAATCCCTGTGCACACCTCTAACTTTTTTAAGTTAGTAAAATATCACTTGCTTCAACGGCGAAGGAAAGCATCGTGGAAAACTGCATGCCTGAGAGTTTTTCATAACTTTCTCAAAGGCGTGTTAAGTCTATAAAATTTACACTTGGCCATCGTGGTGGACTGCGGCCAAAACCCTTTTCATGATGAGAAGAGACTCGTGTCCTGTCGTGGGCCGGTAATTAAAGTACATAAAACATTAACCAGTGTTAATCTTAACATTATGTGCAAAAAAACAATGAGCAATACGAAGTGTGCGTTTGTAGCTGTACATGCATCCAAGTTGGTTTCGCTTTTTAACGCAATTAAATATTTCTTTTTTTTGTATTGTAGGCCAATACACATATCGCTATCTAGCCCCTCAGTAAGCGTAGCTTGTATTACGGGTACTAAGATGACTGATGATTTTTTTTTTTATTAATAATTTAAATAAATACTTTTTATATAGGTATAACACCGAGACACTGAAAAACATTTATGTGCATCACACAAAAATTTTATTTATTTATTTATTCATAAGATTAGAATTAGAAATTCTGTCTAGTGCCATTACAATAATCAATTATAGGTGTCATCTCCGGTCACATTATAAAAAAACAAAAACTAATTTAAGTAATTAGCTAAAAACTATTAAAAAAAGTAAAGTAAAACATGAATTAAGCTATTTTATATTAAAGTGTTGGATTCAGAAAGCAAGGTCGCTGCCCACTGCGCCAATGGATCTTAAATCTGTAGTCCGTCTACGATTGCATAATCGAGTTACATGTAAAATTCCGGTCAACTCTCACAATTAAAAGAAAAAAGCATGCAGGTTTCCTCGTGAGGTTTTTATGACCGTTAAAGCAAGTTATATCTTAATTGCTTAAATTAAAAACGCAACAGCTGGGATTCGACTCGTAACTCCAAAAGTGAAACCGGAGTCCTAACCACTAGGGTATCACGCACTATTTATGTACTTATTATTACAGTTTTAATCAATTTCAAACTACTAGGCTATCATAGCTTCACATCCTACTAATATTTTAAATGTGAAAGTTTGGATGTTTGTTACTCAATCATGCAAAAACTGCTTCACAGATTTGGATGAAATTTGGCATGAATTGTAGCCTTTAACATAGAAAAAGAACAAAAGATTTCTTTATCTCGATTCTTTAAGGAGTTCCCGAGGTTAAATATAAAATTGTTTACAAGCTAAACCGCGGGAAGACAGCTTTGAAATTTTGTATTGATGTCACCTGTGTTATAGAAAAGGTCTTACCGATGTACTTTCTATACCGATCTCTCAAATAGTTCCCGTCGTAGGATTAAAAATCTTTTAAAAAGCTTTAGACCCAATTCTGAAGTCCACGCGGACAAAGTCGCGGGCAGAAGCTAGTATACTCATAATTTTTGATTGAAGGTTTATAATCACACATTTTCAGAATATAGATAATTCAATATGGGGAAAATTGTATTTCAAAGCTACGGTTTACTTTCGAACCATTGATTTAATATTTAACATCTGTTTGGAACACTCAAACGGTAACGTATTTCTGACAATTGACTGAAAGACACAACCACTTGTATTTGTAAGTTACTAAGTTTAACCTCAGTTTACAAAATATCGTCTTATTTTTCGACGACCTCCCTGGCACATCGGTGAACGCTGTGTTTTAAGGTAGAAGGATTGGATCCCCGACTCTGATCTGGTCTGGTGGGGGGCTTTGGCCGAGGCTAGTTACCACGCTACCGACAAAGACACACCGCTAAGCGATTAAGCGTTTCGGTACGATGTCGCGCAGAAATCGATTAGGAATCTGAGTTTAATAAAACTGCCATATCCCTAGCAGCTTAGTAACCTATACCTAAAATACGTCTCTATAAACAGAACTTCGATAAGAACAACCGACTTACTGGTCATGGTCATAAACTAGTGACTACCTGCATATCGTCGGCAAAGTCTGCAAGATTGAATATAATACGCTTTTGTGCTTTTATAGTGATAAACGACTTAGACACCGGGAGGTATCTTTTCATCGTTCGAGTCCATGTAGGACTGCGGTGCATCGATAGTGCAGTCGTATTTATATCAAAATACCCACCAACTCATCATGAACATAAATATCTGGCAAATATGAAATTATAGTTACCAAAAGTTTAATTATTTACCCACTGTATAAATTTACTGTAACAATAGTAGGTATGTGGTTATTTTAGACCCTTTTTTTTGGCGTGCTGGAAAATCTTTATGGCTACCTCCGACCCTTGGGCAGGACGGAGGTTATCTAGGACTCCCCCCTTTAAAGGGGGTGTATCCAAAATAAAAACCACCACGGCATGTCCATCTTGTTGGCTTTGTTAGACGCCCGGGGAACCTGTTGTCTACTCTCGGACGTCTGCAAACCACCCCAACCGATTGTTGGGGCTCCCGCGTTAGCGAGGAGGGGATCAGGACAGCTTGAACCCCCCTCAGATCGTAGAGAGGCTTTTATAGTGACGGGACTATCCCAATAGCTACCCGCCTCCTCCCAAGAGAAGCTGGCGAGCGGCAAATTGCCGTCGTCTTCTTCCCACTCGTCTACGCCAGAGCGGAAGAGCGTCTGGAGGCTCTTCACGCACCCGCTCAGCAGCCTCATTCTGCGAAATTACGTCCTCGCAGAAGTCAGGTAATTTTGGACGTACTTATGCATAAATTTAGACAATATTGTAACAAAATTTATACGTAGTAGATAGGCTGGTTTTTCAATCTTTACTTAGATAATCTCACTCAAGATTGAATTTGCAAGATTAGCTATGGCAACAAGCTCAAGCTTATCCAAAATTTATTTCTAAGTTGTAGATTATTTGGTGATTGGAAATTCAACCGTCAAAGATTTTTTTAATTGTCTATCGAATCTCAGCTTAAAAATATCTCTATAAGATGACTCTATATCCTTATTTAATTAATGCCAGAAATAATTTGAAAAAGGAACAAGAAACAAAAGACGTGCACAACGGCCACTTATCTCTGAAGGAATTCTTTCAGGAGCCCTCGAATGTGAGAAAAAGGAACAGGTGAATGCTGAGTGGATTTAAAGTGGAGTATGAATTGAAAATAATAATATGTTTTCTTACTGATATTATGCATGCGAACAAAGAAACCAGTTAACTTGATTTTTGGTATAGAGTTGCTTGAAAGCACGGAGAGCAACAAAGGAAATTTTTTTAAGAAAAAAAAAGGTTACAAGCGGATTTAAAATGTTGTTCATCGACTTCAAGAGAATTGGAAATGGGTATATATTCCAAGCACCCACGATGAGTATTTTAATGCTAAACTAATGTACAATGGCTTTGAACTTTGACGTTAACATTTATTTATAGCAACCATTATAAAAGAGAAAATTTCTTTTATGTATTTTTCCTACAGATTTCAACTTACAAGATGTGTCTTCTTATATGTATAAGATCTTTCCTCTTGCAAAAAAAACCCACCCAGTTTATCTATCACAAACAGTAAAAGAATGTTGAAATATTTCACATAGTATCTATGTTTTTCTTTTGGAGCTTTAACAACAATACACAAAAGAAAATACCGAAATCTGGTCTCATAAAATGTGCAATTATTTTGATAGAAAATTTAAAATACTGAATGTTGTCCTTTGACATTATGTTGTGTGATTACGTTAACAATGCGTTTCGTTAACATCAAATCAACCCATCACTGTCCACTGTAGGGCACGGGTCTCCTCCCATAATGAGAAGGGGTTAAGGCCGTGGTCCACCACGCTGACCCAGTGCGGATTGGTGGACTCCACACCTTTGAGAACATTTTGGAAAACTTTCAGGCATGCAGGTTTCCTCACGATGTTTTCCTTCACCGTTGAAGCATGTGATAGTTTAATCACTTTAAACGCACATAACTTAGTCTAGCAAAGTCAGAGGTGCGTGCTGGGATTAGAACTGGGCCCCCCGAAAGTAAAGTCGAGCTTCTACCAACTGGGCTATCGCCGCTTCATCGCGGTTGGTTTGCTTCATTTAAAAATGCAAACCCGTCTATATATATGACCTCTTACTTTTTCATATCGGTTGAACATTAAAAATTCAAGAGGAATTCAAACTGGAAATGTATTGCTTTTGAAATAATGCAATGAAAAATTACAATTATTTAAAACCATCGACTATTTGCGTTCGCAAAAGCTAAGCGCGAAGCTGAATTTTTATGTTCAAATTTCTTGTCGTTCAAGATAGTGAATTTAAAAGATTGTAAACTGTAAAATGATGTTGAAAAAGAGCAATCTGCTTAGTTTCTTGCCGGCTCTTCTCGGTGGGATCTGCCTTCCGGACCGGTGGTAGAGTAACTACAAACAGACTGGCTTGACATTTCAAAAGTGCTTATAAACTGGGCCTACTTGAAATAAATGAATTTTTCGAATTTAGAATGTGTAGAATATGGATTAATATCCGTAAGAGGTACTTTTCATCAAGCACGTTTTACTCGTAAGTCGCGTCACATAAGGTATTTCTCATTCAGCTGTGTTCTCGTAGATAGGCTAGACTGGCGTAAGGACGTTTTTAGAATAATTTAATTCTCTTGATGCTGTTACACGGATCTTGTGTGAATCAGCTTTATAACTGAAAAACAGAACTGCTCCTCCTTTTGTTTGCAAGTAGATATATGCAAGAATCGCTTTTGCACGAATATTGACCGTTTGGACCTGTATAAATTTTATGGATGATTTGAATATTGATTATAAATAAGTAATCTATCAAGTACATACTAATAAAACAATATTAAGATGCAGACCTATAATTGATACATAATTTGAAGCGGTAACAGCGCATTGGGTAGGAGCTCGACATAACTTTCAGGGGGCCGAGTTCAAATCCCAGCACGCACCTCTAACTTTTCTAACTTATGTGCAATTTAAGTAATAAAAAATCACTTGCTTTAACGGTGAAGGAAAACATCGTGAGGAATCCTGCATGCCTGAGAGTCCTACATAATGTTCTCAAAAGCGTGTAGAGTCCACCAATCCGCACTGGGCTAGCGTGGTGGACTACGCCCTTAATCTCTTCTCATTGTGATAGGAGACCCCTGCTCTGCAGTGGCTTGATGTAACGAATATGCAAACCAAAGTGTATATTTACCCAAAGCATATCGTATCAGCTGCAGGAAGTTTAAACAGCCTATAGCTGACCACTGTGGTACTAAAGGCCACTTTGAATGGAAGGGTTTGTCCATAGTCGATTGTTTTAATTTAGGAATATGTTTTACGACCAACCGCCTGCCTGACTTCAACCCCTCTTGGGAATGTTTTTGGTGGTAAAATGACAACCACTTTTCGATTCAAAGGGTAGTACCGTTTTAGTCGCAAATTCAGTCAGTCTCCCTGAGCATCCGAATTATATATTATGCCAGACCAAATATTTATATTATTGTAAATATCTTTGCCCAAACTAACGTAGCTTTAGTAGGCTAAATACAAAAATAAAAATACCACGCAAATAATGACATTGCCAACAAACAATATTTACTTTGTGAAGGTTTGTTATCTGTTCTCGTACAACTTTCTGTGGTAGGAAAATATATTTAATTCATACCTAAACACTTTTTAAAAGTCAGGCAAAACGGCAGCGTCCACCTGCATTAAAAGCGGCTTCGGGTTGCACTCAGCGAACGACCGATCACGCACGAGTACAAGCCTTGTGATTGGTCGCACGAAGGACTCGAACTTGAAAGTACGCTTGTTAGACACTGGAATGTAACCCCCGTTTAAGTGTCTTCTCTTTAGCTTGTAGCTTGATACTCCACACAGATCTTGTATTCAGTTTTTATGACTAACCAAGCTCCTTTTACTCCCAAGTTTTTATGAGAAAAGCTTATTTATGTGAGCAATATCTTACGCAGTGTCTCGTGTTGTTATTCAGTGGCTTAAGGATCATTCAGATAAGGAAACAACTGTTTTTTAAAACACGAACTTATGATAAAATTCAATTATGAGACTATCAATATCATAAGTATAGAAAAGAGAACACATATCGACTCATCAACGAGACTAAGGTTATAGCTTTAAAATATGAGAATAATATATAAATTGCTGCGTGAAAAGAATAACGCATGGGCAACGTGTGTTCAACTACTGGCACCAAAATATTGCTGTGTCATGACCTAAAGCCCTTATCAGCTTTCAGAAGAGGTGGTAGAGTCACTACAAAAAGACATACTTGGTGTTTCAAAATAAATTAATTTTTAATTTTGCCCGGTAAGCAATTCTTTAATGTAAATCAACATAGTCGATGTTGAGTCGTTAAGACACTGAAACAAATGAGATTCCAAACCTAACTTTCCTAACATATCACGTATAGGAGTTTTCTGCTTCTATTCCATCTTCCATCATCAGCACATCAGATTAGACTAATCATCTTTTACAATCAAAAGTGTATTTATTGGATTATTAGATTTGAAACAGGCGTTACTTGGCGGAATTCCATGATGTAGTATGAAAAGCTTAATTTGCTTTCTTCAATCTTTATACTCTAAACCAAACAGATCTTCGGCAATGACCTCTTTACAGTAATTGTTACTTAACGATATGAATTGTAAAGTCAACATCTCCTGAGGATACACCGGTGTCGGAGCGAAACGTGCATAGAGAGTACATTGCCGAAGGAATAATATACGAGTACCTTTTTTCAGTCTGAAAAACTTCAGAGATGTAACTGTGTCTTTGTTTTTTGAACCTCATTTTTGAATACTCCGCCTCTCATTATTCTTATATAAAGAATAAATAATATAGATTATATTAATATATCTATTACGAAGCAACAAAAACCCAATCGGGTTCATCCGTACACCGGCTTCATCCTCATGAGAACCTAAGCATTTTAAATGCTACACACAAAATATCATACATGAGTGAGTATAGCAATTAAAAATTAATTGCGTTGCATATAAGGCGTTAATTATTGAACGAATGCATAATACTTATGCATATAATACTGTACGATTGATAAAAATGTATCAGTCTTTGAAAAATTATGAGCAAAGCAGTAAAACAAAATATGTAAAAGTTTTAAGGATTATAAATATTAGTTCTATCGAATTGAATATGTAAATTTGGAGATTATATTTGAGGCTAAGTTCATAGAATCACAATCCTTAAAATACGCTTCCGAAGTTGAATTGAATTTGGAATAAAGGGCGGATGGAATCAAAAGTTCGGAGAACTGAATACCTTGAATTTTATACTTGGTATTTTTTTAATCGTCGAGAAACGACAGCCTCTTAATCTATCATCTATCTGACAATATCTTAGCAGTATTAAAAGAAAATGAACACACAACATCTTTCCTGCATTTAGAATTTGCGTCGGTGCTGGAGACTACATATTCTCCAGCACCGACGCAATGTCGCCTGTTTATCGGTTTTTTACCGGATATACTTCGGTGAGTGTGCTCAGGAACTTCACGATCTTGTTCCTCCTTCCCCGTTCTACCACAGAACAGCGAGACACCGTGAGCGGTGGCATCCTTATGTGGTTTATATTCCACCAACACGCACGAAACGTTTTTTATCCACGTTTCTGATGCGTGCCGCTAAGATGTGGAACGCCCTCCCGGCAACTGTGTTTCCTGCCACGTATAATTTGAGTACCTTCAAGGCTAGAGTGATTAGGCTTTTTCTAGGCAAGCGTGCTCCAACCTAGACCTCATCATTGCTTTCTAACGGGCATGATTGTCGTCAAACGCTGGCCTATCGTTAATAAAAAATTAAAAAAAATTTGAAAGCCTGTTATCAAATTAGGTACCTACTCGAATATTTTTCTCTACTCTATGATACGATGTAATTGACTTAATTTATACCGCAGCCGCACCGCGCTGCTTACAATCTATTTAGAATGCTTCTTACACACGAAACTATTAATATAATTTTCTTATTATTTTTGTTTATTATTTTGTAGAATGTTAATGTTGGAAAACAGCAACTGTTAGTTTTCTTGTTGGCTTCTTCTCAGTAAAATATGCTTTTCGAACCAGCGGTTAAGTCGGTCACTAAAGTAAATACATCACATAATAAATTTGCCTACATGATAAAAAATAATCTTGGATTAAAATGTTTTATTTTAATTCGATGGGCCCCTAAACGGACCAACAATACTGTTCAATAACTTCATAGCTTAATATTAATTTACAGTGAGATGGTGATAACAAAAAAAATACCCGGCTAAGTTTGTTGTGGGCTCTTCTTAGACCAGGCGTACATGAATAAAGAATGTATGAATTTGTTAGAAGGGTATCAGCACCAGTTTACACTATACAATAATGTTATATTATTACATCAAATTATGTTAATGGATCGTTGAGGTAAATAACTACGACTATTATTAGTTAACTATTGTGTACCAGTTTTATATTAGTTATTAGTTTCACAAGGTCAAGCTACACTGTAACTCTATGATCATAAAGTTGTTATTATGTAGTAAACATTACTACGCCCGGAAATATGGGTGTCCAATCCGTGAATCAAAGATGTAATATAAAATTATATTGTCGGGTCGTGACAGGAAGAGCATGGTGGGTGTATGCTCTATAACCCTGAGTCTAGCGGCTAGCAGTGGGTGATTAGGCTGTGGGATGTAAGGCTAACCACTACTTTCTATATTCATACAAATTTAATATTCATACAAATAAATGAGTAGCTTTAGTGTCCCGGCAAATGATCAAAGTGGCACAGTTTTGTTTTTTTTTATTCGACAAGAAGTTAGCCCTTGACTGCAATCTCCCCTGGTGGTAAGTGATGATGCAGTCTAAGATTAGTAGCGGGCTAACCTGTTAGGGAGTACCTATAAGTTATATTAAACCCATACTCCTAGTCGGTTTCTGCGCGACATCGTACCGGAACGCTAAATCGCTTAGCAACACGTCTTTGTAGTTAGGTTGGTAACTAGCCACGGCCGAGGCCTTCCACAAGACCAGACCAGGGAAAATTCAGAAATTATAAATTCCCAAATTGCCCCTACCGGAAGTCGATCCCGGGACCTCCCACTTAACTTCACAGCGCTGTGACGTTGCGCCAGGGAGGTCGTCAAAACCCATGAATAAAAAGGCCTAGAACTAGTATAGTAAAAGACGACACATGATCCTACTATCCTACTATCCTGCTAATATTATAAATGTGAAAATGTACTGAACGCATTTGGAAAAAGACATAGGCTTACTTTTATCCCGGGAAATAAGAAAGTTTCCGCGGGAACAAAAAAACCTTAATCTACGCGAGCGAGAAGTTGCAGGTATCGGTTAGTAATCATAGAACTATTACCATTTATTATCACAATACCTTATATCAGAATGATACTTTACATTATTTACTCTATCTCCAATCACGTTTATCGAATTCAAATACAATTTGGACAAAACTTAGTATATAGTATAGTATGTATAACGTATCCAGTACAAAAATAATTATTTAAATCAGTTAACGTTTGTCGGCGTTATGGTGTAAAATTGTCAAACACTTTCGTCCTTCTGCCAAAGGAACTGAGCTGGATGTCGGGATTGAAAGTTTCCTGTGAACTAAAATCGTACAAAATTTCATTTGAATACATTTAATAGTTCCATGCGCGACCATCATAAAGACAAACAGACATGAATGAAAAGAACACAGTTTTGGGTTCACTATCGGTTATAGAATGCCCCCCAAAAAAATGTTGTTAAATATCTTCAAAAAGAATTTGACCTGTTCCAGATTTTAAAAAATTAAGAATTATAGAAAGCCATCCAACAAATTTTTTTTAAATATATTCAAACAGAATTTGACCTGTCCAGTTTTATTAAAAGTGAAGTATTAGAATTGTCTGAGAATTTAAGTAGAAGCAAACTCAAATATACATCAAAACATCCTTCATTATCATTATCATCATCATGTCAACCCTATAACGGTCCACTACAGGGCACGGGTTTCCCACAATGAGAAGGGTCTAAAGCCATGGTCCACCACGCTGGCCCAGTGTGGATCGGTGGACTGCGCACTGACACAACTTTGAGAACATTATGGAGAGTCTCATGCAAGCAGGTTACCTCATAATGTTCTCCTGCACCGTTGAAGCAGGTGATATTATAATTGCTTAAAACGAGAATAACAGAAGAGTTAAGTGTGAAGTGAAGTCGAAGTCCTACCCACTGGGCTATCACCGCACCACAAAACATCCATAAGATAAGGTAATGTTAGAATTACAACAAGAAAACTTGTTACCGCAAATTAAACTATTAACTACGAATAGAAACCAAAAGCTGTCGCGGTTGAATTTTTAAACTTTCAGAATGATCGGTTAAAGCTCATGATGATCGAGTATCGACAGTAATGCCAATGTGCTAACATTAAATTATCTATTTTTGTTTATTTGTATATGCTAATCTCTGAAACTACTTGTCAGATTTTAAAATGTTTGTTAGCATTTCTAAAGAAATTACGGATATGGGTCTAATGTCACTGCTATACCTCTAACAGCTACCTCGGTACCACCTGAGACTCTAGCATCAATAACAACTACACTAACTAGAGAGACAGTTAAGGACTAACTTTTTGTGGAAAAAAAAAACTGGTGAAATAAACTCACCTCGTTGTCCAGAAACATTGAAGAGTCGAAGGTCTGCGAAAGCTGAGCCATGATGGAGCAGTTCTGCAGGATGAGAGCTGCGTGCGGCACAAAGCACAGCACGACCATTTGCAGCAGAAATAGACGCCGGCCGCGTCTGGGGAAAACAAAAAGTTTATTCTAGAATAAAACATTGAATCGGGACTGATTTTAAAAGTCCTAAATATTTTAACTTTTGTCTTTTGACTTGCGTTCGTGTTTATTTTCGGCAAAAAGAGTTTTCACCTTGGCTCCCACTTTCCGGTCCGATTAATGACCATATTGAGCTCTTGGGTGTCAGCATCTCAACCAATCTCAATTTTGGCAAATGCATCGAGTCTATGGTCAATGTGACTACTAAAAAACTTGGTATGCCTAATAAGGTTAGGCTGTACTTCAGGCCAACTCCTCGCACTGTACCAGGTTCAATTCTGAACAAGCATGGAGTACCTGTATAGTCTGTGGAGTTGCTTTGCCAAGTACCAGCATGACGCTTTAGACTCGATGGATCGCCGCTCCAGGTAAACTATAGGCGACATCGATCGACAACACAGATGAAACTACACAGTTTACGTTTGCAGTGCTGCCCGTTTATCGGTTTTTTACAGGATATTTTTCTTCTTGATAGATAAATGAAATATCATTGCACTACTTAAAAATTCGGCATCAAGTCTTACAACCTAATATTATTTTCTACAAAATAACTGGTCATTGGAAGCTAAAAAGCATTTTATATCAAAACAAATTTCAAATCAAAATGTACTTTTCTATCGTAATTCCAAAACTTAAACTGCGGGAAACTACCTCTCCGTGCTGGGACTAGGTTATATGCGCGCCTGCTGCTTTCCTTGGATATAGTAGCCGTTACTTGGGCTCCCTCTCCAGAATCACACCCTGATTCCCCATTACCCGTCACAACCCTGATAAGGAAATAAGGCAGATTATTATGAAAATTAAGCTTAATTTGTACTCCACGAAAAGCGCGAGAATCTGTATGGTGTAGTTTATAATTTCTTTCATCTTTATACTCCACATCAAACTTCCTTCTTTCCTTTCCTTGTTTTTTTTCCTATTGTGTCGTATAGCAATAAAGTTGATCTATTCTATTCTACCAAACATTGTTAAGTCTTAACAATTATTCATTGTAAAGTCAACATCCAGTGAGGATGCTCCAGTTTCGGAGCGAACGTGAGTAGAGGGTACATTGCCGAAGATCTGTTTGTTGTGCAGTATAAGGATTGAATAAATTATAGATAACACCATACAGTTTCTTTTGCTTTTCATGGAGTAGTAGTAGCCTAAGGCGTAGATGTCTAATAACAGCTTCAGATGAGGTTGGTGCTAAGCATTCTTTAGCGGCCAGCAATAATAATGGCGGTAGCAAGCTCTGTCACGTCTACCAATACCCAAACTACTAAAACTCAGTCGGATCGAAAAAAGGACTTTAGTAAGCATGTGTTACAGTAAATTTGTAAAGTGTGTAAATAATTAAACTTTAGATAAATAAAAATTCATATTTGCCAGATATTTAATTAAATTGCCAGATATTTAAAAACCGATGTTCATGACATTGAGTTGGTGGATATTTTGATATTAATACGACTGCTTTTTCGATACACTTCAGTGCTACATCAACTCGAACGATGCAATGGCGCCAGCCGGTGTCTTAGTCGTTATCACATGATACAAACACCATACAGATTCTCCTGCTTTTCGCGGAGTATAGCAAATTAAGTTTAATTTTCAAAATATATCATGTACTACCGCAAAGTAACGCCTGCTTCTATCCAATGAAAGGCAGATATTTCAAAGTTGCGCCGCAGTTAAGGGACCATTTGTTCGGCAAAAGTTATCCAGATTCATAAAGTAATTTAACTTTAGGTTCATGTTATTAATATTACAGGAAACATGTAACGGTGTCTTTTACTAACGAAGTTTGAAGGCCACAACAATAATCCTTAACAAACAAACTTAAGTTATACTGTCCCAAACAAAAGGGATTTGTTTTCTCACTCTGAGGCGGTCGAATAATTTAACCAAACAAATATGCGTATGTTTTCTTTCGAGGTAAATACGTACACCTCGATACAAAGTGTGGCCAGTAAGTCAGTTACGCATTTCATATATTAGGATGGGGAAAAAGTTTCTTCGCATTTTTTAAGAAAATTCAAAACAATTTTTAATTTAGTTTATTTACATTTAACTAAAGTATGTAGGTACCATTTTGTTTGATAACTTTTTGACATCTTGTAGGTACATAATCCCATTGCTATAGAAATTTAGAGGCTTCTGATCAAAAACCCGCGACAAGTAATTTTGGCAGTCCTCTCGTGATGTTAACCTGACACTGCTTAAAGAACTCTGAAGAAACCGAAACTGCTGCAAATCTAAAGGTGCAAGGTCAGGACTATACGGCGGATGCATTAACACCTCCCAGCCAAACTCTCTTAATTTTTGCTGAGTGGCTAAAGATTTGTGAGATCTAGCGTTATCATGATGAAAAACCACAACCCGTCTGTTGATTAATTCCAGCCGCTTTCTCTCAACTTCTTGCTTTAATCTCATCAGTTGTTCGACATGGACTCTGAACTCCATCGACTCTGAACTCTACGTTCAGAATCGATGGTCCTACCTGGTGGTAACAGGTTATAATGAATAATGCCGTTCCAACCCCACCACACACACAGCATCACCATGTTGGGAGTTAACCCGGGTTTCGCCACAGTCTGTGAAGCCTGACCGGACTTACACAACGACCTTTTTCGAACGTTATTGTCGTACATGATCCACTTCTCATCATTAGTTATCAGCTTCTTCAAAAATGGTTCCGTTTAATTACGTCGTAATAAAGAATCACAAATGAGTACACGGTTCATTAGGTTTCTGTCAGTAAGCTCGTGAGTTTTTTGATTAAGTATAATTTATTTGATAAAAAGCAATTGAAATCTATGAATAATTAAAGAAGTATATGGTCTTTGACTATATACTTCTTTATAGTCTTTGACCTGAAAATACCTTAATAATGTTCACCCTATAATTTAAATTAATAACGGTCGAATGTCGACTAGCGAGCGACCACTAGCAGGTATACATAAACACTTATAATTTATATAAATTGTTTCTTTTAATTAATAATTTTTGATCGAAGGTTGGTCGTTTTTTTTTTTATTTTAATGTGTGGACAAAGCAGATCAACGCTCAGGGAAAACCATCGTCCATAAGAAAAGAACACTTCGCAGGGCATCCAAGGAACACGTCCTAAAAAGTGCCGTCCTGTGTCTACTAACCTAAGGCGAAGGTGTCTAATAACAGCTTCAAATGAGGTTGCTGCTAAGCATCCATACACACATACACAAACGCACATGTACGAGCACACACACACATAATGAATTGAATGTTTATAATGTAAACATCTAAATATGTATTCGCTCTGTTTTTTCTCTAATATCGATTCACATATGGGAAGACACTGACCTTCAAGACACGGGATATCCTAATTTCGGGGTCCAGGGTCATTTTAGAAAAAACATTGTACTTTTAAGCAAATTAAAACTATTATTATTATTATTTAGCGGCTATGTAGCAGCTCTGTCCCGACTGATATGGTTATCAGTCGGGACAGAGCTGCTACACTACTAAAACTCAGTCGGATCGAAGGACGGTAGTAAGCATGTGTTACAGTAAATTTGTAAAGTGGGTAAACAATTAAACTTTAGATAACTATAAATTCATATTTGCCAGATATTTATTTAAATTGCCATTTTTTTTTTGTTTGTGAACAATAACATAACTTCTGATGATCACTATTAAAGTATGAAACTGCGTAACAGTAAAAATTGTTATTAATTTAAAAAACAATGTTCATGACATTGAGATGGTGGGTATTTTGACATAAATACAACTGCTTTTTCGATACACTTCAGTGCTACATGGACTCGAAAGATGCAAAGATGGCTGCCGGTGTCTTTGCATCAATTAGTCGTTATCACATGATAATATGGTATTGCCAATTAAACAAACACCTTTTCATTTTAGGTATAACCGATAGTCCTCTGTGCAGAGCATCCATGGAGGCAGACGAAACCCTGACACACGTATTGCTCCGATTTAGAGGAGTAGCAGAGCAACGCGCAGCATACCTTGGCTCCCCAGCTAAATTGCCTGAAGCACTGGGCAATCTGGGCGGCCTTCTAAGCTTCTGGAGTGAGCTCGGCTGTCTGGAGTGACCCAGCGGGGAGCCGTACCAGTGGCACTACGTACAACGGAAGGCTCCGGCCGATCAAGTACAAAGACAAGATCAGGAGAAAGAAGGAGAAAAAGGAGAAGCTCTGTTACAAAAACCTCTACTAGAAAAAAACTACTACAAGAAAAAAACTAAAACTACGTCTTCTTGTTCCTGAGCGAACGAAGACTCACTTTAACTAACTAAGGTAACATAATTATGGCTATAATTGAATTAGTCACTCCTCTAAATACACTCATTACTATGTATGTAAACATTTCACAGTTATGTTCACAGGAGGTAAAACATGGATATACACCAACTTGGTAAAAGTATGTTTTATAGACCCAAGGGTCTGCTTAGTCCCGGAAATTTCAGTGGTAAAATAAATTGCTTGATGGTAAGACTTTTAGGGGTTCTCATTTCTAGAATTCTGTATCTAAAATACCTTTTTTTATTATAGACGACTCTTGCTTATAATAAGGTTCGTTTGTGCTTGCAAGTTGTGGATAGATTAAAAGAAAATACGTATGCACTTTGTCAAGGTTTAATTGCAACTGGTTATTAGTATTTCACATTATTTAATTGGGATGGCTATGCTTGTGTGCGCTGTGTATGTATAATAGGAGAATGTTTGTATGCTTGTTAGCTGGAAGTATGAAAGAAGACGTGTAAGTTTTTACATATTTAGTACATAGTTATTTAACTCAACAACAACAAAACCTGCTTAGCGGCCGAAATAAAAAAGTGGATGTGGAATTTTTGTCCTAACACAGTTTCTGGTTTTACAATAAATAGTTACCTAATTAAAAATATATTTGACATAACGCGAATACTCATGAGAAATAAATAAATAAATAAATAAATAATAAATATTCTACGACAAATCGCCATCAAGCCCCAAACTAAGCGTAGCTTTTCCGTACCCAAAATGCCTTTTTTAATTATAGACAACAAACCTGGTTATCGACCGAAAAATTCATGTTGTGGAATTTTTGTCCTAACACAGTTTCTAGTTTTACAATAAATAGTTACCTAATTTAAAATATATTTGACATTACGCGAATACTCATAAGAAATAAATAAATAAATAAGAAATTAATAGTTTTTGTTGTGCGAAGGAGATAATTAAAAATTGTTTTAAAGAATATAATCGACATAAATAATTATGATAACCAGATAAACACCCAGACACTGAAAAACAGTTTGTTCAAATACAAAACAACTGAACAATATCCCAGAGGTATTTGGACAAAATGTTTTTAGTGTCTGGGTGTTTATCTATATATCATAATTATTTAGCTATTCAGGAAGCAAAGTCGCTGACCACTGCGCCAATCGGCCGCCAAAATCCGAGAAGTTGTTGTAGAATGTTTGTATTTTGATATGAATATCGTCGCAGTAAGCCTTCAACGCACGAGTCTCCTCTCGGAATGAGAAAGGTTAAGGCCATAGTCGAGCACGCTGGCCGATCGGGATTGTTAGTCTTCACACGCCTTTGAGAACGCGAAGGCATTCAGGATTCCTTTAAAACGCACATATCTCCAAAATTAAGAGACGGGGATCGAACTCCGTACACCCAAAAGGGAAGTAGAAATCTTAACCACTAGTCGCAATATATAAGTCTCAGAGACAGTACAGAATGTACCTCTAAAGACATTGAAGTAAGATTTCGGTGCGTCAAAGTCAAAGCCAAAGTCAAATATTTCTTTATTCAAATAGGCACTTTTAATGCGTACATTACATTTAAAATATGACATAGAAGTGAGTTGATGGCGATAACTAAATTCGTCAACTTAAAACTAAAGCTACGAGGGTTCCAAACGCGCCCTGGTCTAAGAAGAAGCCCACAACAAACTCAGCCTGTTGTTATTTTTTTTCTTGTTAACACCATCTCACATTGTCATTTAAAACTATTAAAGAAGCAACCTGGTTAGACTAATACATCTAGCCCTATTACTGCTATACGGATGTGAGGCTCCGACTATAAAAGAAAACCTCAGGAAACGTATTAAAGCTTTTGAGACTGAGACCTAAACGGATGTTGGCTTGTTAACCCATAATTTTCCGCGGAACCAATGCGGTTTGAGGGTAAATTCGGCTCAGATTAAGAACAAAATTCAGAACCAGTTGTCTGAACTACCAACTGTGGTATGTAGGGTCCCGGCATATATACTGAAAAACAGACAAAAAGCCTCCGACTTTAAATACAGTATTCTACTAGTTAAGCCCATTTATTTGATACCTGCTTTGAGGGAGTTATGAAAAAATTAATGTTATTCGCTATTTTATGGTGGCGGCCATCTTGGATTTAAAATTTATCAACACGTTAAGTATTCCAAGAGTCAAGCCTTTTCATTTGATATGCATATTGAGAGAGTTGTGACAAATTACGACATCCGCCATTTCGTAGCGAATGCCACTGGAGACCGATTGGAGATCTACAGGCATACATACCTGACGTTTCAAAAGTTCTCATTAAGTAGGCCTACTTGACATAAGTGAATTTTGAATTTTGAATTTGGATTATCATTACTATATCGAAGAACACTCCCGATTAATTGACATTTCCAACAAAAAAAACTAAATCAAAATCGTTCGCACACACACACACCCACACACACACCCACACACATACGCAAAACCTATAACAACCCGTCGTTTTTCGTCTGGGTTTTTTAACGAAACTCACTTACTCACCAATCATTGCGGTTGAAATACGTGATTATATTAAATCTACCTTCGTGGATTAAAAGCTGAATCCCGATATCTGGAGATCAAAACCTCGATCTGATTATCCGAAATAGAGAGCTGAAGTTATTTTAAAATTAAATTGACTGGAATGAGAATCCTTTCTACAGTGAGCTTTTTGAAAGGGGTTCACTAGCTGCCGGAATAAAGGAATAACGCTCCATCGGGCACAAGTCGGGATTATCCTCAGACGGGTCACTCCCAATAGTTTTGTGTCCCGACGGGGAAGAACCCACTCCAGTGTATTCTATTTTTAAATCTAAGCTCTCTGTAGCGCGCAATGACAAGCAATAGCTAAGTATCTAAACTTATAGCTCTATATTTTTTTTTCCTTATGCCCGAATTGCATTGAAAACTAAAAAAAGTTATTAGTATTGGTGGAACTAGAAAAAAGTAAAACAGAGAATACCAAATTTATGGATGGATATAACTTGGAAAATCAAATACAATCTTTTATCCCCTTTTCCCCGTTCGGGGTGGAATTTTCAAAATCTGTTTAAAACGTTGTTTATTTTTAATTGAAAGCCAAAATAAAATTGTTTGTATACTAGAAAATATATTTTAAAATGCATTTAAACCAATCCTCGTTTCACTTTTACTTTTAAAACTGCGAAAAACGTGTTTCTTATTTTCCAGCCCAAAGTCCAAATACGAAGTTTCATGAACACAATTTGAAAAATTATAGATTTCCATACAAACATAATTACCCTGTTCTTTATGTAAAAGAACAAAAAACTAAGAATTGACGTCAGCTTTCAAACAGAAAAAAAAGCATTATAATCAGTCCATTTGTCTATGAGCCTCAATACCATAGACAAAAACATCACTAAACACATTAAAACCACTATAGAGTCAAACGGTAAAAATATGTTCATTTAATACAGGCACGGTCACAATCAAAAATTCCATTATCGTGCCTTCAATAAACCCAAAGATAAGACTAGAGAAATATTATATCTGAAATTGAAACGACACTTATATTTACGAAGAAAATAATTAAGTTTATTCTATTAAAGATTGACCTAAGAATGTTTTAAGTTCACTGTATATGATAAGTTGTCTAAACGACTTAGAATCAAACCTCAACTATTTTTATGATCAACAAACTTGAAAGTTTTCGTTAAGAGCGTCAGATGACCGGATTCGATTACAAAACATTGCAAACTAAATCGCGACCTTAAACGCCACGCGGTAGCTTTGAGCGTCGCAGAATGAGAAATTTAGGCTGATGTACATCGCGCTAGCCAAGTGCAAATTGTAGTTGATAAATGTATCAGTCGCTACCATTTCCATTTCTCAAAAAGCTAAATGTTTAAGAAAATCTTTCTTTCTAACTGACTCACTCTAACTAACCAATAATAATAGGAATGATGACTTATTTTGAAAGACTATGATGTTCGGAAGTATAATATTATATCCATAAAATATCTTATTTTTGCAGAAATTAAATTAATTAATTTTGTTGATATACATTACTACATTGCAAATTATATTTAAAAAATATATTCCCACGGAAACGCTCGCTTGTTGTCATTGCCGCACTCGTGACTTTAAAGGCAAATTAGAACTTTAGTAATTCCTTGTTCCACAGCTAAAGATTGTTAATTTTGTATTGATAACAAAAAACTTAGCTACTGAGTTGTTTGAAATCAATACTTGATATAAAATTTAAAGTTAATATGTTTACCGATTTGGCACTAACTACGAAAGTTTCACACCGCAAATCTAGAACCGAGCTGGCTAGACCGTAAACTTCAAGGTAGTAAATATTACTACGCTTGTAAATACTAGACATGAATTCACTGGATTTCCGACAGAGCAAATATTGTGAAAACGACATTACAACTTTTAGTAACTGCCAACTTGGTTAAGTTAAAGCTTTGTTTACACAATTCTCTTGGGATGATTAATTTATACACTTACTAGCTGTTGCCCGTGACTTTGACCGCGATGAAATTTTGATTTGCCCTGAAATTGGAAGAAATCCCGCATACGACTATCTTACGGCTGAACCTAAAAATCAGAAGCAAGGTTGCAATCAGACAGAAATATATACTCTTAAGTTAATACTATTATCTACATCTGATTAATAAAAGCAAAGTTGAAAAAAAAACTGTTAATTGAGTCCTAGAATCAGAATATTAGTACTACGTGACTTAGGCGGATGCCCGCGACATCGACGTAGAATTCTTGATAGAATTTCCTACAAACAGATATTATTAATTTATTGATTGTTATAATATTTGTTACATTTTAAGTTTTTCCGCTATTCTAAACAATATACTCCGACCCGCCGCCTTGGTTGCCCTTGGTTGGCCCCACTCACGTGGCGTGATTTTAACCCTTTTCGTAACTGTTCCTTGCACCTTGGTGTTTTATTGTGAGTACATACGAGTGAAATATCGCCGTGGTTTAAAATCATAAGCATCATTATCAAGAATTAGACAATCAAATGTTTTTTTTTTTTTTTTAAATCGGTCTGTTATCTCGCAAATTTAGCGCGTTATGACAAACTTTCATTCCCAATTTAACCACTTACGGGTAGAATTTTCACTAAACGTAGCAGCACTTCGCACAAATTTTTGGTTTTCAAATTGTTTCTTATTTTTTTATAGTAGCAGTACTTTTGTTTATTTTTTTTTTGTTTAGGCAGCTTTAATTGTTATTTGTACATTTTAACCAGGAGATATATACCTCAATAATTAATCGTACCAATCGGTAATTTTGTAGTAAGTGATGTGCACAAATTAAAGTGGCTCGGCACACTGAATAAAAACATAATATTCATCACATCAGCCCTTTACTGGCCCACTATAGACCACGGGTCTCCTCCTACAATCGAAAGGGGTAAAGGCCGTGGTCCACCACGCTGGCTTTGAGGACATTATATAGAACTCTCAGGCATGCAGGTTTCACGTTGTTTTCTTTTACCGTCTAAGCAAGTGATATTTTAATGACTTAAAACGCACATACCTTAGAAAAGTTTGAGGTGCGTGTTGGGATACGAACTCGGCCCCTCGAATGTGAAGTCGAGCTCCTACCCAATGCGCTATCACCGCATAATGTATGCCTTTATTTTAATATGTACTACGAACAGGCTGTGTTCCTTTAATTAATTAATAAATAAATCTTAGGCGTAGGTAATAATCCTAAGTTTAGCCTAAGTTAAGTTAAGCTTCAATACTTTCCCAGAAAAGATCTGTCTCAAAAAGAGTGACTTTTGAGACAGACACTACTAATCTCAGAATCAGAAATTATACTCCGACGAAGTTATTGGCTATATTCAACTGTATTTGATAGATTTATCTCTGACAATAGGCTGTCATATGCCATATTCACACTTGTGCATCATAATTGCACTCGGATTTGTTAGTGCTTATGACAAGAGTCAGACGTGCCATTTGTCATTTCTAACGGTTTACACAACTTTGATCATCGATCAAATTCTCTAATTAGCCAATAATCGTTGATCATTCCGAAATCATATCGTAGCATTGCGTTGCATATCATTTAGAATTTAGTGTCGGCGCCATTTACAATCATAGTGAAATGTCAAGTAAGGAAATAATCAATGTCAATGTCAGTAAACTTTGCGTCATCTGTCAAAGTAACTTGTCACACGAAATAATGGAATGTTGAAGTATAAATTAGTTTATTTGAATAATTTATTTATTTATTTTATTTATACACTTTATTTGTAAACCACAAATAGTAAAAAAAAAACAATGGACACAACAAAAATAAACTTAAAAGTAGGATACAAAGGGCGGCCTTATCGCTTAGTAGCGATCTCTTCCAGGCAACCTTAGGATTAGGAAAACCAAGGGAAACCGATTGGTCGGGTGTATTATTATTATTATATTCATACTTACGAACAATTACACACTAATACTTATCAAGATTACACACATAAAATATTAATAATAATAAATATAAAAAATAATAAACTAATATATACTAAAACATAAATAAATAAATAAATAAATATACTACGACAATACACACATCGCCACCTAGCCCCAAAGTAAGCGTAGCTTGTGTTATGGGTACTAAGATGACTGATGAATATTTTAATGAATTATATATACATAAATACTTAGAAAATACATATAAACACCCAGACACTGAAAAACACTTAATGCTCATCACACAAACATTTTCCAGTTGTGGGAATCGAACCCACGGCCTTGGACTCAGAAAGCAGGGTCGCAGAAACTGCGCCAGTCGGCCGTCATATATAGTAGTATGAGTTTTATTTTATATGTGTAATCTGGTTTATGTATTAGTCGTACGTATGTTTTAAACTCTCTGATATTGCTATAGTTTTATAATATATATGTGATAGCAGATTAAGGCTTTTTTATTTTTGTTAACGCCGCCTTTTGTATCACACTACTTTATGTTTTTGCTTTTCCTTTTGAAGTGCATATAGTGAAGGCAGCCGTGAAAACCTGAATGCAACTGACCAGCCGTAGATAAATGTAGGGGTGCTAACGAGGAGGCCTTAGTCCAGCAGAGGTCATTAATTGTCTGACGATGATGACCTTGATACTGCAAACCTCTCAACTAATTTGACAGATCTAAAAGTAGTGTCATCCCTATTTTTGATACAAAATACAGCACTTTTTTAAACCTGACGATTTAATTTAGAGAGTTATGTACGACAGAATTGTTAAAACTGTTCGCTGTATGAATAAATATAGGTATCTCTTATTAATTATTTATGGCCGCTTTCGTATGATTTGCGCATGCGTTGCTGGTGGTATTTTAGTTCAAGTAAATTTGTGAATTTAGGAAGATTGTGAATTACTTATTTTATGTAGTCTAGTATATTACACTGCAAGTTTATTTTTACTTGTAAAAATAATCATAATACCTAGTGGCGTTTTTGACCAGGGTATGCATAAGTAAGGAAGATGGCATAAAATTGAAAAATCCTTCCCCTTTATGAGTTATACAAAAAATTTTAGGGTATGCGTTGCTTTTGCGCATGTATGAAGTGCACGCCACTGATAATACCGCAATAGTCTCTACGATAAAAAACTGGAATTTTGAGCATACACCTCCGAAGTTTTTATTTTATCCTTCCATTCATCCATGCTTTTTAATGGTAATTTCTTTACTACTATTTATTTTAGCGGTGCAGCGGTTCACTTGCGTTAACTGTGAAGGAACCTGCATGCCTGATAATTCTCCATTATGTTATCAAAGGTGTGTGGAGTCCACCAATCCGCACTGGGCCAGCGTGGTGGACTACGGCCAGAACCCTTTCTCATGTAGGATGAGACCCGTGCCCTGTATTGGATCGGTAATGGGTTGGTATGATGATCATGATGATTTATTTATCTACTAATTTACTTGCTAACTGCAGGCACACCCACGCAATACTCCTCGGCACTTTCAAAAGGAAAGATAAAATCAACAGATAAATAGAGATGAAGTTCAAGCGCACGAGTAATAATACGCGCTGCTAACTACGACTAATTGTATCAGAAGCGGGATCAAAAGTGTTAAGTCAAGTTTCTGATACAATTATAGACCTAACTTTTGAGCTGTCAGCAAAGTTTGCATATTTATAGTGACGGAGTAAGCTTGTTTAAATTATGCGGGGCCCATAAATATCTCACCCGTCTCCCGTCATGCAATTTGCAGGCGAATATTCCATTGTTCTAAATCAACGACGAATTTGGGGATATTATCCAGTAGTTTCTACTAATATCAAATTTTCTCCGTAATAGCACTAAAATGCAATGTGATCAGACAAATCTTTCCGGTGTAATCTATTTTGCTTTCAAATTTTGTTTTCTCCTGAGGATTCTCCGTTACTGAGCTAAACCTGCTTAAAGAATGTGTATCAGGAGATCTGAGTGGTATATTTACAAAATAAATAATAGGGAATCCCCAAAAATCCCCCAGTGCCTGAACAGTGCGAGTTGCCAGTGATGACTTACGGATTTGAGACATGGTCGCTAACTATGGGCCTCATAAGAAGGCTCAAAGTCACTCAGCGGGCGATAGAGAGGGCTACGTTAGGAGTATCTCTACGTGATGAAATAAGAAATGAGGAGATGTTCACCACACAAACATTGTCCAGTTGTGGGAATCGAACCCACGGCCTTGGCTCAGAAAGCAGGGTCGCTGCCCACTCCGCCAATCGCCCGTCAATTGAAGAAATGAGGAGATCCGTAGAAGAACTAGAGTTACCGACATAGCGGAGCGAGTCGCGAAGCTGAAGTGGCAATGGGCAGGGCACATAGCTCGGTGAACCGATGGACATTGGGGTCTTAATGTGCTGGAATGGCGACCCCGCACCGGTAAACGAGAAGACATATGTCCAGCAGTGGACGTCAAGGTTGAGGTGATGATGATGAAATAATAGGAACTATATATATATATAGGATAGCTTAGTAATTAGGTCGCAACGTCACTTCCGTTAGGAATTGGCGTCTTTTTAAGCCATTAAAATATCACTTGCTCCAACGGTGAAGAAAAACACCGCGTGGAAACCTGCATACCTCACACCAGTTTTCACTTTTCTGAGTTATGTGCGTTTTTAATTTAAATATTATTTGTTTTTACGGTGAAGGTACCTGCATGCTTGAGAATTCTCCATTATGTTTTCAAAGGTGTGTGGGGTCCACCAATCCACGCTTGGCCAGCGTGGTGGACTACAGCCTAATCGCTTCTCATTCTGGAAGATACCCGTTTCTTGTAAGGCCGATGAGGGGTTTATAAGGATGACCTTAATATAAATACCTCTGTTTGTTTAATACTAGCTGTCCTGGCGGACTTCTTAAGACACATCATTTTTTTTTTTGTTGAATGTTATACTTATTATCTTATTCTTGTCTACGAGGAATCCAAAAAATCAAATATCATAAAAATTGGTCCAGCCGTTCTTGAGTTATAAATGGTGTAACTAACACAACTTTCTGTTATAATATATATATAGATTGGTATCATAAAATAATATCTTATATCTTTAAACGAGCAATTCTTGTATATATATATAAATATACAAGAATTGCTCGTTTAAAGATATAAGATCGGAATCGGCTCCAACGATTTTCATGAAATTTAGTATACAGGGGGTTTCGGGGGCGATAAATCGATCTAGCTAGGATTCATTTTTAGAAAATGTCATTTTATTTGTGTTTTCTGGTAATAACCTATTTGGTGCAACGAAGTTGCACGGGTCAGCTAGTGATTTTTTATTAATCGTAAGCTTATCCGTACTAAAATTATATTTTTAGTGCCTATATAATAATTTTAATGTATTTATTTTTCAGCCGCTCTGATTCTGAAACACCCACGTTCCAAAGGGTAAACTGGCAGATAATGATGTTGAGCGTTAATTAGTCTACCTTTTATACAATTTTATAATTAACAAATTGGTGGATAAACCTTATATAAATAGGATAAGTATCAAGATAGGCAGGAATTTTCTTGTTAATTTTTAATTAGTTATTTGAGAGGGTCCAGCAGATAAAAAATGAAAATAAAAGGAGAAATATAAACTTGTTACCTGACTAAAGCACTAGTTTTTTCGTTTGATACAGTAGGGGAGAGGATGGTATTTAAACCAAAAACTCGTTAAATTGGACCAGCCTCATATCTCGAAAAGTACAGTTTTAATTGTTTTTAAGGCTACATCGAACGATACGCATCTAAATTCATTGCATACCTGTGAAATAGAGCAATTTTTTTTTACTGCAAATCTAAAACAGTCACTTTTCTGAATTCACGTGAATTTTCACGTGACTCGTGAATGAATGAATGAATACACTTTTATTACACATCGAACAAAAAATTACAGAACACTAATCTGAATAACAACACAACAGTAGAATTGGGCTGCATTAACGCTACAAAGCGATCTCTTCCAGGCAAACAATGGCGTAGAAAACCCCAAATACAGAAAAGAGATAGGTATAGGCATAAATACAATATATAATATGTATATTACTATAATTAATTATTCCTTTTTTTGTATATATGCTCCTATTTTTTAATATATATAAATATATTATACATTGTATCACATACAAATAATATATGCTTAATCTATAAACTAATAATATATACTTTTTGAACTGTACCACCACCACACATAAACATAAGTGTAAAATTTAATACGAAGTATACAATTTGGCGGCCTTATAGGCCTTATTGCGATGCAATCAATCTTCAAGGCCACCGATGGCGTAAAACACATGAGTGGAGGGCTCATTAATCCACAGAACAACTACTCAAGTTTTACACTTAGTAAAGTTTTTTTTTTCTTTATGTTTATAGACGAGCGCTTGACTGCAAACACACCTGATGGTAAGCGATGATGCAGCCTTAGGTGGAGCACGCTTGCCTATTCACTGTTGATTTGAAGGTATAGGAACTGGGCAAAATGGAAGCTGGCAGAGCATTCCAGATCCTAGCGGAAAATAAAAAACCCTAACTCTTCCACACCACAGATTCACTCTGCAAATCGGTCTATGTAAATTTTGACGGGCCCACGAACACACAAACGCAATTAAGCGTCGCCGCCCGCAAAATTGTTTATGGTCCCCGCATAGATTTACAAATGCAAATAAACCTTTCCTAGTTTACCGCATTCTATTACTGCATTGAAGGTAGTGTGCCCCAGTTAATAAGCTTTATTTATGGTCCATTCCGAGGCATAGTAGTGAATACTTTAGTATGTTATACTACGGATCAGTTCTCATCGGAAACTGTTCGGTATTAGGTTTTAGGTTAAGTCAATGCTTTCCGCATAGATTTCCAAATAGTTGGATAATCCAAAAGTGCACGCCTCATAATCTCATTCATTACAATAAAATTGATATTATTTGCAAATAATAATTAAACTACATCTAACTATACCGTGAAAAGTAATAGGCTGCTTCATTCTATTCCTCAAAATACTGAAGTCTATAAAAAACTATCAACTCGATAAGTGAAGTATTTCGCTCGTTATCGTGACCACAAGGTACGGGATCCGCACATACAGACACGCGGACGTCCAAGACAGAACTTTTTTAAACATTTTTTTAATTAGTTTAAATAATAAAAATATCATGAGTGTTAAAAATAGTGTTTTTTCTCAACATTTGTCTATTTATATTCACTTATAAAAGCAATAAAGAATAAAAAACGTGACATTTTAAGTTGGAGAATCACTCGGTGTGCTTAAACTGACTGTAATACCCACCTCAACGCTTCGCTTATGAGGCGTGCAATAAACCTTTCCTAGTTTACCGACTCCCATAACTGCATTGAGGGTAGTAAGACCTAGTTAATAACCTTTATTAATGGTCTAATCCGTGGTATAGTAGTGAATACCTTAATATGTTATACTACGGATCATTTCTCGGAAATTGTTCGATATTAGGTTTTTGGGTTATGTTTATACGTTCTGCATTGATTTCCAAATGGACAAAACCAGTTGCCACACTCGTGGCAGCGGTGGGGCCTTAACCAGACGGCTGTAGTCAAAGCTATGGTTAACATCGACAGGTGTAGGTAACTAACAATAAATCTGACGAAACAAGCCGCTTAGTTGCAAGAAAAACAATTGTAAACAAACAGAAAACCTTTCTGAGACTGCGAGAAAAGGAAATTGAAACGGAAAACGGCCCGTAGCATACAAAATACTCATTATTTATGCTCAACATACCGTCTGTATTCTGTTTGGCTAACAAAAGAATTCCGGGAAACTTAACACTACAGTAAAGAGCAAACTTTTTCGTAAAGAACTAGAAACTGCAATTCACTTTTTTACGGTGCACCGTCCCGTTGTTGCAGTGTATTATTCTCTCTTAATAATGTCAGTGAGATCAGAGATCTCTTGAAATAAGGGCCTTCTCGTACATCGCAGTTTATACGCGCAGTGACAAACGCGCGTTTTATCACCGTAGATGTTCAAATCGTATATGACTGCCGGGACTAGTGGTTAGCATGTTTCGTATACATCTGTATTCTTACAGATAACGAACTGACGATATTTGGGTCGGTACGTAATTAAATAAGCCTCTGTGTTAATAATGTCAGTGATATCAGAGATCTCTTGAAATAAGGCCCTTTTCACACAGCGCAGTTTATACGCGCAGATGACAAACGATTCACAAACACGCGTTGTAGCACCGTATGTTTAAATCGTATATGCCTGCCGAGAGTAGAGATAAGAATGTTTTGTATACATCTGTATTCATACATATAACGAAGTGGTGAGATTTAGGTCGGGCCATAATTAAATAAGCCTTTGTGTTAAGAATTTTTAAGCCCGCTGTCGCGAATTTGGCGTTTATTATACACGTGCCTCGAAGAGCACGTTATGCCGTTTCGATGCTCTTTATTCTTATGAGAGAGGAGGCTTTTGCCCAGCAGTGGGATACTGAAATAAGGAAGGAAGATGAGGAAGATGTCCAAAAATTTGTAAAGTATCTAATAACTGATAGACCTTCGCGGAACATGCAAGGAAAACGTCCTACAAAGTTCGACGGCCTAGTGGCGCAGTGGGCAGCGACCCTGCTTTCCAAGGTCGTGGGTTCGATTCCCACAACTGGAAAATGTTTATGTGATGAACATGAATGTTTTTCAGAGTCTGGGTGTTTATCTGTATATTATAGGTATTTCATCACATCAACCGATAGACGTCCACTGCTGGACATAGGTCTTCTGTAGGGAGTTCCAAATTCCACGGTTCTGAGCCGCTTGGATCCAGTGGCTACCTACGACGCGCTTAATGTCGTCTGTCCACCTCGTTGGGGGTCGACCAACGCTGCGCTTACCAGTTCGGGGCTGCCATTCCAGCGCCTTGGGACCCCAACGTCCATCCTTTCTCCGAACTATGTGTCCGGCCGATTGCCACTTCATGTATAAGTATTTATGTGTATTATATTCATAAAAAATATTCATCAGCTATCTCAATACCCATAACACAAGCTACACTTACTTTGGGGCTAGATCGCGATGTGTGTATTGTCGTAGTATATTTATTTGTTATATATTTACAAAGTGCCACCCCTGGTCATCAACCTGAGGCGTATGTGTGAAGGATCTCATGTGCCTGTAGTAACACCGGCAACCAAGTTCTTCAGATCAGAATGTTGATGTTGAATTTATTAGGTATTTATTGGTGTAAATAAATTCCTAACCGAAACTAGGAACTTATAAATGCTTACCAGTTGTCTCAAATTGCTGGTTTCCGCTATCGATAACCGCAACGCGACCCCCTTCCCCACCCTCTGTAGTGGTTTACCCTCTCCGCATCGACATGTCCACACTCCAAACGTTAGTTTTCAACCCGGGTTATTTCATAGTTTAAACAATAGAACTCAGATTAAGGAATAGTAAACAGCTGTTAGCTTCGAGTTGGGGTGTTATAAATTTGGAAGTCATTTATTTATTTATTTAATAATTTAATTCAATTAATACGGTTAACACCAATTACACTAATTACGAGAGCAAAAAAAGAAAAAGAAAAATAATAACAAAAACAAAAAACTTAATTATAACAATTCAATTAACTTTAAAATAGTTTAACCTACAAGTAATTGACGACCTATTGGCGCAGTGTGCAGCGACCCTGCTTTCTGCGTCAAATGCCGTAGGTTCGATTCCCACAACTGGAAAATGTTTGTGTGTTTAAGAGGAATGTTTTTCAGTATCGGGGTGTTTTTATGTATTATTGATATTCCGGTTTCGGAGCGCTTCATTTTTGAATTTTAATTTTGTTTTTGAATTTGGTGTCGCGTACACACCGATTAGGGGTATGACTACCATAATCCCTAATAGGTTAGGCCCGCTACCATCTTAGAGATAGCAGTTGAGGGCTAATCTGTAGTAGAATTTAAAACCGTAATAAAAGCAGCAACGGATAGTTTAAAACATGCATAAACAAACGAAGCCATTTCGTTCATTTTATAGCAATGATTGTAGTGAAATAAAGCCGGTTTCTATTTTTTTTTTTATGATACTCTTTATCTGTACACCACTCAGAAAAACCATACGACAAAGAACAAACACTTCCAGAATGAAGCAGGATACAACCTTAGGATTAGGAACAATAAAAAGACAAACGAAAAGCTATTCAATAGCTAATTTAATTATTATTTTGCGCGGCAATTTAAACTGTTAAATAACCCACTCGTATTTATTTTATGGCAATCGAAATGTCCAGCACACCGCTTACACATACAATATCACGCGGGAATAACGTTAATTAATTGTACAAATTGGAATTCATAACGCGTAATGCGACAAAATGACATTAGCTGGGTCCACATCACGCGAGTGACGTGCACAATGCACAGCTGCTGGACTGGATTCCGACAACCTACTTAGCGCAGAGTTAGGGCTGTGGTTTCAAGTGGCAGGTCTTGGGTTCGTATGCCGGCCGGGCAATTTGGGAATTTACAATTTAAAACCTGACAGAGAAAGTCTGGTTCGGTGGGAGGCTACGGCCGTGGCTTAGTTACCAACATACTTACAAAGACGTGCCACCAAGCGATGTAGCATTATTGTACGATGTCGTGTAGAAAACGATTAGTGGTTAGCCCGTTAGCATCTTAGACTGATCCACTGACCATCTCTTACCAACAGGTGAGATTTCAGTCAAAGGCTAACTTGCAGTGAAATAAAAAAAACATCCTCTGCCTATTAATATGCGCCTGACGAACACTGGCATCTTCTCACATACGAGAGAGATATCTAAAATCCAAAAAGCAAAAGAAGAAGAACATATATCGAACTTAAAGACCCTCTACGCAACCTCTATGCTGCTCAAAACGAGCCGACTAATAAAATATATGGTCACCTGGTAATGATAGTAACCAGAGGATTAATTCTTCAAACCAGGGAGATAAACAAGGCCAACTTTGGACAATAAGTATTCAGAATTTTCCAATAAAGTCACTATTTGAAAAAACTAAGTGCAAATCAATCGATGCAGCTCCCTAATAAACCTAAAAGGCCTACTCATTCAAATCGTTTCCTCTCAACCAAATTTGAATCGGCAATTTGAGACACCAAACTCGTAAGTGCTTGCATGAAACTAATTAGTTCAACAACAAATTTACTATTAAGTTCAGCTTCGTGTTTCCAGTGCACCAAGCTAAAAGAAATTTCCTGTAGAGTTTACTCGCTTGATGTGGAACCTTCTATTCCGTATTGGTATTTACCGATAAACAATAATTTAACACAGCGAAATGTCATTCGTGCTGAAAATGTTTATTGTTCTGTAATATATTTCGAGTAAATATTAATTTAGTATAACTGTTAACACTTGTTACGTATAACTTATTTGTATAATACGAAACCAACTTGCATACGATTAATTTTCATGAAACATGACTGCAAAATGAAAAACTAGTATCATTTATGTTAAATTAATATTTATTTAATTTATAAAGCATTAATAAAGTGCTTGACATAGACATAATAGGGTATAGTCTTCCTAAATTAAATAAAAACCTAAAGGACCACTTCCTATCGCAATACTGTGGTATTGTTTAAGCTGAGTATTCTTTTTTCCTTTCCCATTTTTTGTAATAGTTTAGCTTGTTTTGTTCTTTAGTATATATTGTCAGCATTTAACATTTTTTTACAGTACTGGAAGTTTGCTCCAGATAAGGTGTATTTGAATAAAATTAAAACAATTACATAAAATGTGAAGTTCAGTTGTTTCTTAATTTGAAAATATTTCTTTTTAAATTAAATGACGTATAAACCAGCCTTATATGATACTGATATCAAACCTTTCTTTTGTCTTCCGCTAAATATATATAATTTAAGTATTTGTTTTTTTTTTGTAATTAATTCTAAAATGTATGTTTCTGTTCGCGGCACTAGATCCGGCTAGTGTATGTCATAGCTTTATGGATCTTACAGCTCATACTCTCTATGTCTCTCTCTCTAATCGTTTTTCTCTTTCTAACTGGAATTCTAGTTTCTTATTCGCAAGTTGTGGCAGTCTCTAAGTGGGTCTAGAATATTACATTATTATGTTTTTTCATTTTTTGTTTAGTTTTATAAAAGTTATTGTAACCTGTTGATTGTCCATTAAATAAATAAATAAATAAATAAATACAGAAGTCTATCAAACAGAAGTGAAGGTCTTAAGACTCATGTGCCTGTCATTACACTAGCACCCACGACCTTCAGACTGGAATACAGCATTGCAACAATTATGCTTAGCGACAGAAATAAACATTAATAATGACATAGTTATAGAGTAAATGAATGAATGAATGAATGAATATACTGTTATTGCACACCACAACGGCCTTATCGCTATCGCCTAATTGTATACGTTGTAATCTTTTTTCTGTATCTAAGGCAGTGGGTTCGATTTCCATTAGTGGAAAATGTTTGTGTGATTAACATAATTGTTTTTCAGTTTCTGGGTGTTATCTGTATGTTATAAGTAGTTATGTGTATTATATTCATTAAAATATTCATCAGCCATCTTAGTACCTATATAACAAGCTGCACTTACTTTGGGGCAAGATGGCGATGTCTGTATTGTCTTAGTATATCTATCATGTATATCTATAGCGATTCCTTCCAGGCAACCAATGGCGAAGAAAACAAATACAGAAAATATGTAGGTGGTGCATATTTAGGTACATTTACCCGTAGAGAAATAAATAGATAGATATATAAAACAATACTTGTAACTAAATAAAAAAAGAAACTACCAATATAAATATAATATATAAAAATGCTATTTTCTTAAATATATATAATAAATAACAAAGTAAATAAGTATAGTAGTATAGCATACTTTCAAATACGCGTTAGCGCAGCTGTTTTTAGTTAAAAATAGTTTCAACCATCATTTAATAAAATAAAAAAGGCCTTTACTTCTAAAACGTGTTATAAATATTTCAATACTTACATAAAAATTTTTAAACATTTACGTTTAAGTCGGGTCTACGGCGTAGGCCTCCCACAAGCCTTGTGTGCTGTCATGGCCATACCTTTGATGGAAAATATCTCGCCAGGTTTCATTATTAGGCATCCAATATTTATCCTTATCAGAAAGTTATTTATAATCAAGTCCATCTCATGTAAAACTTGCCTTCTCTACGCGTTATTTGTAATATATTTTGAATATAGAAAGTTAACAGAAAAAACATTTTAACTGCCAACTTGCTGTCCAAATGAAGTACATCTTCATACAAGATGACATCAAGAACGCGCAAGAGGAAACGAAGTTGCGAATTTCCCGACCGAGTTTTATTAAATTTAGTTTCTTGAACGCGGTTTCCTAAAGAACTGCACAAGTATTTTTAAAGCGCGATTTTCGCCACCCGGAATTCAAATTCCGGGGAAAGAGAGCAAACTTTCGAGCGAAAAAAGTAAAACGAAATTTTTCGAACCCACTAAAGAATGTAAGCTGCAAATGAACACGAAGTAAAGTTTTTTCTATGGTGGAATTCTCAGGACCAGCCCGGAATTAGGGAGTTTTCGCTTACCACGCATGTGCCTTTGCCGTGATGGTGACAGATAGGAATAAAGCTCTCACCGACCCCCGTCTTTCTACGGGTGTCGTACGAAGCGACTAAGGAAACGTACTCTGTGCTATAACTATCATCTTCTGCCCCAGCGTGGTGATTATGTGCAAACCCTTCCAAAGGGAGAGGCCTTTAAACTTGCAGTGGACTGTGATAGGCTTCTGATGATGATGATGATGATGACTCTAATGCGGGTTGACGATTCCGTATCATCACTAAGTATTAGTAGATCAACACCTACATAATCAGAGATTTATGTATAATAATTATAAAGCTAAAGAGTTTGTTTTTTGTTTTCCTGAAATCTGTAATCTCTGAAACTACAAAATTGTTTATTTTAATCGAATAGTCTAATTGTAAAGAGGATTGTAGGATATTTAACATCGAGCTTAGGACCCATAAGTGTCGAGCAAGAAAATAACAATATCAGTCAGACGCCTAACTAATCCAAATAGCACAAGCGGGCGGGCGTAAAAGAGTGGATGATAGATTGTAAGGGAAAATATTATTAACAGGTGTTAGTGCCAAAGACTAGGCACTATGGCTAAAATTACTCTTCGAGGAATAAGGGAAATTGAAGAACTAAATTCGATCACGCACTTATTGACCTGGATCACTACTTAACGATACTTACCATTCTTCAAACCTTAGAGAAAATGAATACAGAACTATGCAACGTTTGATCTCTGTAACTTCAATTTATTTAATTTGCATTTTCAGGTAATTTGCAGGTTATTTAACATCGCGCTAACCCTTAGGTGACTAGCAACAAAAGGAAATATATAAAAACGCCTAAACAATGTAAATAGCACGAGCGGGCGGGCGTAAAATAGTGGATAAAAGATTATACGGGAAACGATTATTATTACCGGGTGCTAATGACAATAGCCAGGTACGATCACCCATCCACTTATTACCTTGGATCACATTCCTCAAACCGTGAATACGAGAAGACTCTAAGAGAAAATTAATACAAAAATATGCAACGTTTCCCCCGTTTATTATTATTAATGCAAACATTAGCGTTCGTTCGGTATTGTTTTATAATTTGCCCGAAGTTCGTACCACACCCTCATAGCCAAAAATGGTTATGATTTTAATATATGAACTGAAACCGAGAGAGAATAATATTTTGGAATCCACTCGCTTGTGTATTGTGATACATTGTTGGCGTATCCATTGTATTTTCTACCTGCCATGCTTAAAATAGCTGTCCAAACACAAAAATGTTGGTGGACGGTGTTCGGTCGCCGATTTCGCGTTGTGGCATTTGGAAAGCTGATAAACATTACTTTCTTCAATTTATCATCAACTAATATTATATACTAATATTATATATAACTTTGGAATTTTAAAAATCCCACAGAAACAATTTATTTTCCCGGGATAAAATGTATCCTATGGCCGCCTGCAGGGTGCAGACTATTTATACATGGATACGGATAAAGAAGTCTGAGCAGATTTGTTTTTTTTTTTTTATTTACGCGAGATGTCGGTTGTTAACTAAACACATCTTTGTTAAATCTTAATTTTATTAAATTGTATTTATTACATTATAAAATTTGGTTTAAAACCAATTTATTAATTTAAAGTTACTAAATTGTGTCAAAATTATCGTCCAATCAGAGTTGAGGGTAGGCCTAGAGCGATATCGATTCGCCATCTTGACTGTCGTGTGGCTAACATGGAGTTATATTGTTCTGTGGGCTGACAAGCTGGCTTGTGTAACATGCATTTTTTGAATCGAGGTGGATCATTACTAGTTCTTTACTAATTTTTAGAATAGTGGAGTGAATTAGGAGTCGCGAACCCGCTGTTCTGTTTAGTAGCTCAATTCCATACAGTAACAGAATATTGTAACTGCAGAATTAAATTGTAGGAATCGGTATACATTGTTTCGATGATTTAATCCTAATGACCAATTTCTCACATTTCCCACTTTCACATTAATAATTTTATTATGGATATGTTGAAATCTGTCCCGAATCCCGAACCTGAAGTTGGCAAAGCAAAAATATCAGAAACCACTTTAACGTAAATGAAAATAATAAAATAAATTCCATATTTAGCACATCTTTATGATCCTTTAATAATACTAATATTTGTGAATTATTAAATAATGAAGCGATGATAGCCCAGTGTGTAGGAGCTCTACTTTACTTTCGGGGGGGCCGAGTTCGAATCCCAGCACGCACTTCTAACTTTTCTAAGTTATGTGCGTTTAAGTAATTAAAATATGACTTGCTTCAACGGTGCAGGAAAACATCGTGAGAAAACCTGCATGCCTGAGAGTTCTCCATAATGTTCTCAAAGGTGTGTGGAGTACACCAATTGTAGGAGGAGACCCGTGTGGTAATAGGTTGATATGTTGATGATGATTACGAAACGATTCCAAAACAAAAGGAATCTTTTTTGAAGTTATACTTCTTTTGGCGCGTTAGGAAAAAATTATGAGAGTAAATTTTTTCGATACGCGCGCACGCCGTCACAAAAAATCGACACCCTGAAGTTAACTTTAAGGTTTGACAGTGTACACTTTCAATTGCCAAAGTCTGCGGGCTCACTCTGGTGATTTAATTGTTTCAATTGTCCAAAACTCTCAAATTTTAATGTTCAGTGAAACTTGGTTGCCCGATTATGTGTCTATTAATATTCCAAATTTAATTATGTTTATTATGTCCATTTCCTTACCGTCTAGATAATGCGTTATAATAAAACTTTATATGTATTAAATACCCATTTTCAATTGTTAGTGTCGTTTTTTTCTGCAAACATAAATAAATGTATGTACTATCAAGTGGGGTAGGACTTCGACTTCACTTTAGGGGGGCCGAGTTCGTATCCCAGCGCGCACCTCTAACTTTTACAAGTGCATTTTAAGTAATTAAAATATCACTAGCTTCAACGGTGGAGGAAAACATCGTTAGGAAACCTGCATGCCTGAGAGTTCTCCATAATGTTCTCAAAGGTGTGTGGAGTCCACCAACCCGTACTGGGCCAGCTTGATGGGCTACGGCCGCAGCCTCTTCTCATTGTGGGAGGAGACCCGTGCCGTTGGTTGGCTGATATGTTGATGAATATAATTCCTGAACCTTTTTTTATATACATATTTTTTTTCCTTTATATGTAAAGAACGCAACCTTTGGTGCGTATATCTGACTAGTAAAAGGCGGTTCTTATTTAATAAAAACACTACCCTAGTAAAGGAAAAACAATATCGCATTCCCTTTCATTTCCAATTTTGACATACCCCAAATATTTACCAACATACAATGCTTCATCTTGCGATATAGACGTAAGTATTACCCTCGGGCCTCCATATTCCCTGCCTCTAAAAGCGTCACATTCGGAAAATAAACCCTAGACTTCGTAATTCGTAGTCGCTACTGGTTTAGTTCTGTAGGTCTGGTCTTTGACCTTGGCTAGTTACCACCCTACCAATAAAGACGTGCCGCTAAGCGATTTAGTGTTGCGGTGCGATGTCGCGTTAACACCTATTAGGGGTATGACTAGGTACCATACTCCCTTACAGGTTAGCCCGCGCCTTTTTTAGACTGCATCATCACTTACAACCAGGGGAGATTGCAGTCAAGGGCTAACTTGTAGTGGAATAAAAAAAAACCAGGAGAATCTGTGGGGTGTAATTTAGAATTTCTTCAATTCTTATACTCCACACCAAACAGATCTTCGGCAATGTACCATCTGCGCACGTTTCGCTCAGAAACCTGAGCATCCTTAGGAAATATCCTTACAATAAATAATTGTTGTGTAATGAATAGCTGTTACTTAACACAGGTACAGATATAAATCCCAGAACTACGTTGAGCAAGCTAAACGCGAGCCCAATGAGGTCGTTGTATGAAAGGGTAACAATGGAATGTGATTTAGCTTGCGCATTATATTGGAGTACCATTCAAGATGTTGAAAGCTACTGTTTATTTACGGATGGAAAACGTTTACGTTTACTTTAATGTTAGTATTGCATACGAGTTTTGGCAAGGTATTACAAGGTATTTTTGTTTACAGCAACAACATGTTCTTAGCGAGGGAATTGTTCAAGTGAAACGTCTTTAGAGTCGTTGTGTTTTGAAACTTGATTAAATGAAAATGCGTATATAAAGAAACAAACACATAAATGTTTAGGAGAGAATGAGATATACATTCCACTCTTTATTCACTTTTTGAAGTTAACAAGAAAGCTGAATATATGTTAAACAATGTGTCATAGAATTACGAAATAATATTGATGTATGCATAAGTATATTTCATAACGAATCATCCTAAAAATATTAAATCGAAAAAAGCATATACCTACCTACGCTACGCGTCGTATCTTATAAAGTGACATGTGTCACATGGTTTTTATTTTGCATGTGATGTTAGTTCTGTATCGGATTTCTTTCAGTAAAATCAGTGGTTTACTTAAAAACTACTACGTTTTCGGTTTCACAGATAAGTCTAAGAGACAGTACATAATGTACCTCTAAAGCCTGTGGCGTATTATTTCGGTTTCCATTTACACGTTGTATATGTAATTTAATATTTTACATTCAAATATGAAATATTTTTTAAGCTTGGTAAAATGAAATGAACGTGACATTTATGGAATAAATTTCAAATTCTAATTCAAATATTCGTCAAATATTCTCTCCCCTGCCGGGAATCGAATCTGTGTTCTCCAGCTTAAAACCACAACGCTGATGAACGCGGATGTTGACGAAATGTCTGTACCATGCCCTCAGTTAAAAAGTCTTATCTTTGCACCCGGCCGACTGAAAGCACGAAGGTACTAAAATAGGTTGATCTTGGAATACAGGAGTGATAGGTAGTGTCTTCCTTATTAATATTACTTAATATTAACAAATGAAACCCCATCACATTACTCGAGCACAAGGGCATAATAAATTTCAATTAGCCATAATGGCTAACAACCTCCGGTATGAGATGGCACTAGAAGAACAAAATAATATAACTGCATGGAACAAAACAATAACCAAATTTGACGGCCGATTGGCGCAGTTTGCAGCGTTCCTGCTTTCTGAGCCCAAGGCCGTGGGTTCGATTCCCACTACTGGAAAATGTTTATGTCATGAGCGTGAGCATTTTTCAGTGTCTGGGTGTTTCTATGCATATTCTAAGTATTTATATATATTAGTCATAAAAATATTCATCAGTCATCTTAGTTTCCATAAAACAAGCTAAAGCTTTGGTGCTAGATGGCGGTGTTTGTATTGTCGTAAACAAAAAATAATATACATATAATACGTTACCAAGGGTGACCAATTTCACGGGTGATTTCTGGCACTGACGCGTCTTATGTAATGTTATGTCAATATACCGAGGTTGTTTGTCGTATGCCTGTTTAGAGTAGTACGCGGCAGCGTCTTGAGCTCGTGTTTTGAGACCTGCTGCTGCCATTAGGTTCCTTTGATTCACTAGTGTGTAGCTAGTGCCATAATCGTCATCATCATATCAATCATTGAGGATGTTATATGTTATCTATATAGGTATTTATGCTATATATTTTATCTTATATCTTTAAACGAGCAATTCTTGTATATACATTTATATATAATTGGAATCTCGGAATCGGCTCCAACAATTTTCATGAAATTTAGTATACAGGGGGTTTCGGGGGCGATAAATCGATATAGCTAGGATTCATTTTTAGAAAATGGCATTTTATTCGTGTTTTATCGATAAATATGTACGTGTATCTAATGGTATATATATAGATATAATTAGAGTCTCAGAATCGGCTCCAATGATTTTCATGAACTTTAGTATACAGGGGGTTTCGGGGGCGATAAATTGATCAAGCCCGGATTCATTTATATTGGACATACGACTTTTTTTTTAAGTCGACTCATTCGCGGACGAAGTCTGCGCGGTCCGCTAGTAATAGTAAAGTAACTAGTTTGTATTTATATGTAATATATTTATATATATGTTATAATTATATTTATATATATATATTTTATTTATATATTTGTATAATTTTAAATCTTATTTATTGCACCACCTACCTCTTTTCTATGTTTTTTCCTTTTACGCCATTGGTTGCCTGGAAGAAATCGCTATGTTGCGATAAGGCCACCAAATTGTACTGATATGTATTTATATCTCTGTAACTACTTTTTTTTCTTTGGTGTACAATAAAAGTGTATTCATTCATTCATTCATTCATTCAACCCATTACCGGCCCACTACAGGGCACGGGTCTCCTCCCATACTGAGAAGGGATTAAGGCCGTGGTCCACCACGCTGGCCCAGTGCAGATTGGTGCGAACTGGGCAATGTTTATGAGATGAAAATAAATGTTTTTCGGTGTCTGGGTGTTTATCGATCTATATATATATAAATGTTATGTTGGTTTGTTTACGCTTCAAGCAGCTTATCGAGCTGAAATTTTAGCATGATACGCATCAAGGATTGTTTTTATCTATTTTTCTCAACCAATCAATCACAATGTGCCACAGCGAAGCGTGGCAGGGTACAGCTAGTATATTATAAGTATTTAAGTAGGTATATTATTTAGTCGGCCGATTGGTGCATATTAGATGTATTTCTTTTTAACTTGGAACTACTAGTACGATTGAAGAAATCTTTGCTTTAGGAAGCTGATTTGTTGAGGTAGTTAGCGTATGTATTAGTACACTGTCCCGTAGTCCCTAGTCCCCTAGTCCCTCTACGGGACAGTGTACTAATACATACGTTAATACATACGTTAATTATCGTTTCACGCATGTGAAACCGAAAGGCTCAAGAATATTAATACTCTGCGGTTTTGCGTTTCATAGCGATCGCTGTTGCTCGATCACTATGAACAGACTCTAAATTCCCGGTCTAAAAATAGCGTGGAAAATAAATAATATCAACCAATTGAGTCTCAGAACTTTACCGCATTTTCCGATCCAATAACTGTTCAGACGTCAACCTAACGTGTAAGTTCTAAAGTTAACATTTTTCAGTATCGGAAGCATATTCGAATTTCCGCATATAGTTGGAGAATTGGAATTTCAAATTCAGGTTAAATGAAAATTCAATTCTTAAGGCAACTGAAAGTCATTTATAAAATATTTGTGTGCGTACTTATGTACAAGCTTAAGACGTTTTCTTCCGGCTTTTTTCCATAGTATCTGCCTTCCAAACCATTATAGATTCACTAACAAACAGATAGACTTGACGTATCTAAAGATCTTCTACTTAGTTCTGAGACCTTCTGGTAAAAACTGAATTTTGAATTTAATTCGGCCGCATAATATGCAGTTTAACATTCGAAAAACTCACTCTAATTACACGCCAACATAAGTAACGCATCAACAAATTTTTTCAAACATATTTTATGATGGAACTGACAATGGCGCAATTTTTTCTCTGTCAATTACGGTAGGTAGTGCTTACATGGCTGTATGAAATTATCGCTACATTTGTCTTGCAATTTATCATAAAAAATAATATTTAAAAAAAAAATATAATAATAATATAATCTGTTGTATATGTTAATAGAATTTATTACGTTTTATACATAAGCTAGTAAAACATCACAAAACTTTTCAAATCGAATTTATAAATCCTTTGGTACTATATTTTTAGGTGAAGTAAAAAGAAACATCAAAGTAGACCTTCGTTTTAATATTTTTTGTAGCAGCGAAAAGCAAGGTGTCTCGCAAAACTGAGTACCTACTGAAACATCAGTCTTTTGTTCCCTAAGTCTAACTGCTCTATCCTACAGACTCATGCCATCCGTGCCTTTTAAAATATAGGCGTATTAAAATTCAAAAACCAAAACTACTACTTTTTTTGACATAAATGCATTACGAGTATATAAAAAAAGGTTCTTCTCGGTTCTACTAATCGAGATTCCCTCGATGACTAGCAGGGTAGCAGCAGCTGACCGAGGCCGGTTGCTGGGCACACTGCGTAAACTCAACTCCCCTGCGGTCACGTGACCGATATAAATAGAGTGATTTATTTATTTTTAAATAGTATATTTTAGGTTATATTTAAATAAATAAAATAAAATACTTGTTTTATATGAAAAAATCAAAATGCATTTATTTTAAGTAGACCTACTTTGTAAGCACTTCTGAAACGCAAAGGCAGTCTGTTTGCTGTGACTTAACCACTAGTTCGGAAGGCATATTCTACCGAGAAGACCGGGAAGAAACTCAGTACATTGCTCTTTTTCAACATCATTTTACAGTCTACAATCTTTCGTATTTTTTATCTTGTGAGAGATGATAACTGTCTAGCCTGCTTGGTATTATAACAACGATTTATTAAATGTGTGTTCAGCAGACACACAGTCAGTGTTTAGACATGCATTAACAACAATAACAATAATAAATAAACAAATATACTACGATATTACAGACATCGCCACCTAGCCCCAAAGTAAGCGTAGCTTGTGTTATGGGTATTAAGATAGCTGATGAATATCTCTATGAATATAACACACAAAGATACTTATAAATATACAGATAAACACCCAGACACTGGAAATCATTCATGTTCATCACACAAAAATTTTCCAGTCCGAACCCACGGCCACGACTCAGAAAGCAGGTTAGCTGCCCACTTCGCCAGTCGGCCGTCGCCAGTAGGTACAAAATGACTTTTATAAAAGCATAGACTCAATCCCAAAAATGACTTCTGCACTTTTTGCAAACGATATGCATATGTCACTAACTTATGTCCACTTCGAGTAAGGCGGTTGTTTATATCCCGTTTTCATTTAGAGTAACTGTAGAGTCTTCATCAAAATATGAACCAATGTACTCAAGGTTACCAATAATTTAAATTCCCTTAACTGCAGACACAGTAAAAGTGTAAACTGACGATGCAATCTCAGAGGCCCAACCAGTTTCTACGCCGCGTGGTACTGGAACGCAAAATTCAGGGCGGCACCTGTTTATTGGTGGAGTGGTCCCTAGCCACAGTCAGACTAAAACAATTTCTGATAACTGACATTCCTGAACCAATGCACCTTGCAATTTTATTTATTATTATGGACACGATGCTGATATCAGGTTGAGGTCATTATGATCGTAGTAAATATTTCTAACCACTAAACTAGCAGCACAGCTAACTGGCCTTTAACTAGTCGAATTCACAGCCGATAATTCCTGTGAGTTTCAGTCATGGTAAATATTTCAATATCACGTGTGACGTCATTTCAAACACTCAAATGCCAAATGAGACGTGACTCGGCTACGGTAGTACGGACGAGGCCTATTAAAATGTAGATGAGATCATCTACTACGGTCTACGTACAAGCTACGCGTGAATCATAGTGATGACGTCATTGGACACGCGTAGCCTGTTCGGAGCCTGCTCGAATATGCTATCCTCGTAGCTCAACGTTAACCTCAAGGTATACGTTGGCGTTGCTGTTAACAATGCTGCCCTAGTATAATATTCGCACGCTCGTGCAACACTATAACTTTGAAGTAAAATGGACATAAAAAACTTGTATTGGAGTACCAAATTGCGTACAACTGATTTTATTTTTCGAATCTTCCGCCAACGGCGCTTACTGTACAAGTGTAGGTGAATTTGAACTTGGAAAACAAGGCTGATATGTTCCATTTTATTTCGCGGATAACGGTAATCGAAAATAACTACAACTGCGGTTAGTACCACTAACTTGTTGATTATGATCCTTAAAGCCCGTTTAACCTTGTGGAGCGGCGTTTATGGCTTAAGCAATTAAATCCTGTCAGCAATAGCATAAAACTATGCCCAGTTCTGAGACAAAGATAAATTTCGACAGTTTAAATCCCTCTCATTATTTGGCACTGGCCCCTAAGATGCGGGATTTCCTAGTTTAGGGGTCAGGATTCCAAAGATTTATTGTACTGAGTTTGTCTAATAAATATTTTTTATTTCTATTTTTAAAAACACGCAAGACTATGCGCTTGGTGTAGACCTGGCTAATTCTAAGGAAGGCGGATTTTAATATCCACATATTTCACGAGGAAAATAAATAAACCGGAAAAATACTTCCTTGCAACATAATAAATTCTCCTTATAGCCATTATAGCTTAAGGCTCGGGTGATGTTGGCCTAAGTATACTTTTAAAAATAATTTCACGAGTAAAAATGAAATTACCATAAATAACTCTTGCAGTCATACTTAAGACTAATATACAGTTTATCCACCGTTCTGACGATTTGAACTGTGTTACATTCCTTGAAACGCGCAACTATAGCGGAATTTAATGTATCACTAACGCCATCTGTTAGCAGCAATTCTGTCCGAATTAGGTTACTTCCTATGCTTAAGTAAGACCTTCCTAAAATTCTGCAGTATAGTACTTTAGAAGTCTTGTATAAAATTAGAAAAAAAATTATTTTAAAAGGGTTAAATGTGTGTTACAAGTTTAAATCCTTAGATATTATCAGCTACGCACAGCGGCTAAAACATTGACGTTTTCTATCCCAATAAATATTATATCCCAATAAATACTACGATGACTGCTCCTTCAAAATTCTATTACTGAATATCGAGACGCCATCCTTATGTGGTAAACATCCAATTATCTCGACCAGGGAGGACGAGTTGATTGAATGTTGTGTTGATGAGTGCTGTGATCTTATAAATGGGAGGTTTGATCCCGGGCAGGGACAGTTTGGGATTTTGTAATTTCAGAATTTTTTCTAGTCTCTATTTTTTCACTGCAGCTGGTGGCTAGTGACATAAAATATTTCATCCAATTAAACTAAGTTAAGTATTTTTATATACTTTTATAAAGAGATTGTTACATTACTTATATTCATGTTATAAATAAATAAATAAATATACTGAGACAATACACACATCGTCATCTAGCCCCAAAGAAAGCGTAACTTGTGTTATGGGTACTATGATGACTGATGACTATTTTTATGAATAACATACACAAATACTTATAATATACAGATAAACTCCCATACACTCAAAAACATTCCTGTTCATCACACAATTTTCAGTTTTGGGAATCGAACCCACGACCTTGGACTCAGAAAGCAGGGTTGCTCTGTGCCAGTCGGCCGTCCAAGTTGATTTTATACTCTTTCATTCTCCTATTATAGATAATATTATAGACAATAGGAAGAAGAAAAATAAAAGGATGTACTCACACAGAAGCGGGATTGATGTGGAAGCATCCGACCTTCACCGACACCAGCTGTGGGGGATTCCGATCAGAAGGCGTGGTGCAATGCGACCAATTGTCCACTTTCAGCGCGTGTGACGTCATCGTTGTACTGTCAAAGAAAACAAATTATATACTGATATATTCTTGCGAAGTCGCTATATATCTTCGACGATTACGATAGGCAGTCACATGTAGGGCAGGATAAGACTGGGGTGTGTTTGAGATGCCAGATAATGAAATAGCGACCGCCATTTCTGTGTTCATTTAAAATAGTTTTTTTTATTTCACTTTTATTTTCTGCTAACAGATGGCGTAAGTGGTACTCGCAAGTCGCAACGTAATCATTAAGACAAACTAAAATTGATGAATAATATGTTAACCAAATTTTTAAAGAAACTAATAGATATTCCCGGATAATTTTAAGCACGTATTTTGTTAGTAGGCTTATACTATTACTAGCCGTAGCCCGCGACTTCATCCGAAATGTTTCCTTTTTTTTTAAACTCTCGCAAAAACCGTTACTTTTTCCGGGATATAAAGAATTCCATGTCCATCTCCAGGGTAAGCGCTATATTATTCCAAATTTCAAGATCGACGCAGTGAGCCGAACGTAGGTAACAAACAAACAAATAAACAGACATATTTATGTTTTTGTAATATTGGCATGGTTGGTTATATTGTATTATATGTAAAGAGTTGATGGGTAGAATAAAAAAGTGATGACGAATGGTGGCGATGATTTCAGCCTCCGTTTGGGTACCGAGTTTGATTCCGGCACGCGGCTTTACCTTTTCGGGGTTAAGTATGTGCGTTCTAAAATGTCTCTTACTTTCACGGTAAAGGATAAAATTGTGAGCAAACTGCAAGCCTGCGAGTTTTCCATAATGTTCTTTTTGTTTTCCATAAAGAGACTACAATTCAGCACTTGGCTTATCAAGGTATTTCAGTTAAAATGTCACAGTTTTGACGTTACGTACATCTCCTGAGGATGCTCCGGTTTTGGAGTAAAACGTGCGTAGAGGGTACATTGCCGAAGATCTGCTGGGTGTGGAATATAAAGATTGAAGAAATTATAAATAACACCATTCAGATTCTCTGACTTTTCGCGGAGTATAGCACTTAACCTTTATTTTCATCATATATCACGGAATTCCGCAAAGTAACGTCTGCGTCTATCTAACATTTAATTTGATAAAGTTTAGGAGGACCGAAGTTACTAAGGTAGCCCAAGCCATCAGAAAGTAATGCGGGCCATGCTTGTCGATGGCCGTTGGACCAGAAAATCCTTTAGTCCTCGATCAAGCAAAAGTATCTCCAGCACGATTGACCGAAGACATAAAAAGAGTGACGAGGATTGGGCGGATGGGAAAGGCTAAGGACTGGGTGTGGTGGCGGTTCATGGGACATTCGATAAATTATATAATTAAATGAATTCTGTATCTTATATATTAAATGTAACATTAATATAAGCCCCCGACTTTCAATATTGTGTAAATTATTCTACTAGTCAAGTCCTTTCATTTGATATCCATATCCAACGAGTTATAAAAAACAAATTTTAGTCCGCCATTTTGTGGTAGTTGCCACCTTGAACTGATTTTCATCAAATAGTTAAGAACACTTTCGACTAATTCACCTTTCAAACAAAAAAAACTAAATCAAAATTGGTTCATAAGTTCGGGAGCTACGATGCCACAGACACACACTTATAAACACGACTCGGCACTTTAATTGAAGTCGCGTTCTGATGTGATTTTGTGATCCCGGTTCATATTTTTTTAGTATGCTACAAAAAGTTTTGAATTTAAAATTATAAAATAAGTATTGTGAAATATTTATTACTTGTTTGTACATTATGCGGGGGTAAGCAGCCAAGATTTAAACACATTAAACTATTTGTTTTAATCCACACCGAAGTTTCTGGCCACCGTCCAAAAACAAAACAAGCGAGTGCCAAACTTAGGACTATTAATGAATATAAGTTTTGCGTGTGGTTGAATTTTTACCAATTAATTAACCCTGTAAATTAACTAATAAGGTTTAAATTGAATTGGTTAAATTGTTGTTTAATGAGTTGAATTATTCAAATAAAAGTTATGTATTAAAATAAATGTGCCTAACATATATTTTTAGTTTATTTATTTCACTACAAGTTAGCCCTTACTGCAATCTCACCTGGCTAGCATGGGCAGGAGACATTTATATTCCCGGGGAAAGATTAAAAATTTGACGGCCGAATGGCGCAGTGGGCAGCGACCCTGCTTTCTGAGTCCTTGGCCGTGGGTTCGATTCCCACAACTGGAAAATGTTTGTGTGATGAACATGATTGTTTTTTAGTTTCTGGGTGTTTATCTGTATATTATAAGTATTTATGTGTATTATATTCATAAAAATATTCAACAGCTATCTTAGTACCCATAACACAAGCTACGCTTACTTTGGGGCTAGATGGCGGTGTGTGTATTGTCGTAGTATAATTATTTATTTTAAAAATGTATAGCTCCCGCAGCTTTATCAACTCTCAGAGCACTAGTGCACAAGTGGAAATAATATCCAAATAACAAATATGTAATAACGAACGGGGGTAAACTTCTTCTTTTCCACGTTCCCGTGCTTTATCAGGTGTATCCCTTGTTAAGGCATATAATCGGGGGATATAATGTATGTCTCCTGCCAGTGCTAGCCCTGCTGGTGGTAAGAGATGATGCAGTCTAAAATGGTAGTAGGCTTACCTGTTGATATGACACCTCAATCGGTATCAAGCGGACTTGACCAGAACGCCAATGTGCCCGTAATTACACTGGTAACCAGGCCTTTTATTCTGGAACACAGCTATGTTGCTTTACTTCAGACATAATGATGGTGGAAGTACTGCCCAGGACGAGCTTTGCCACAATAAGCTCTAGTATTTGGTACTATAAACTGTTATAAATTTAACGCTCGTTTACCACACGATATTTTTCAGTATGTTTTTCAGGGAACAGGTTAATAAACTCACTTCAGTTTACTACCTTGTTTTCCTCTCCTTAAATATGGGAAGTTGTGATAAACAGGTCGATAAAGTATAGTATCACTATAGTACACTATATTAATATCATGTCTTTTATAATGTTTAATGTCATCTTTCATTAATTTGTCTTAAAGTTATCCATAAATTATGTTGTTCTATCTAGATAGTGTAAGTGTATGAACGCTTAAATTAATAAAGATTATATATATATATATATATATATCGCTATATGTATGTATATAAATGAATAGGTATTTAATTTAATTTTATGTATAATTAGTTTGAAAAGTGTATGTTATTTATTTCATCACTAGTTATTTACCTTTTGCACTATCCCGTTTTCCCTAACTTCATTCTACCATAAAGGGTTGTCAAAAATCTACTACTATCTTGGAAAGAGCACCAAATCATTATTTAGAGCAGCGGTGTCCAAAATAGAGATAGCCCAAATGATTGCCAAACTTCGTAAGGAGACGGCACCCTAAGAAGAAGATAAAAAATTTGAATAAAACTAAAACTATCGTAAAGTGTAAACTGCCATGTACCTATCCAGAGATTTAGTAGGAGGCATAATATTATTTCGCGCACTTTGCCGCTCATTAAAAATATCGGACGGATTTCATTCCGTTTTATTTCCACTCCATCAATCGAAATACTCATTATTAAAAATAAAAAATATTGCTGCAACAAAAGGCACGTTTTCGTAACAACGCACATATTTACTTTAAGCTACGTAAACGTAGCAATATTTAGTTAGTATAAAATGGTTCTACATGATTCGAATACCATTACGATTTTATTGTATATAACATACTAAAACTCTTTTTGTAAATCCCTGTGAGAATCGTTTGTTTTCATGTGATAAAAAGTAGCCTTGGTACTCCACTCCTTCCTCTAAACTAACTCTATGCCAAAAATCATGTTTGTAGCTCCGTTTGTGCGTCACAGACAATCAAACACACTTTCGCATTTATAATATTGGTTGAGATAATATATAATTAATATATAAAAATTAAAATAATAAAATAATAAAATTTAGTAAATAAAAAGTTTAAATCTTGCCACTAAATGCTGGAACGACATCCAACCACCTTTTAGAAATGCCAAACGAAAGTTTTGCTTTAAAAAATTATATCGCTGTTATCTACTGAACATTCTGAAATCTAATGTGGTATCACTATCTTACAATAACTACTAAAAACTAAAAATTATGATGTGACAAACATAGTTTTTCATAAGTATTTAAATAAAAATGAATTTTCATCTCCTATCCATTATGAAGTTTTCTTTCGTTTTTATATGTGATTTCATAACAAGACTTCCCTCAACTCAAGAGGTATTCACAGAATACCAGCGTTGTGACTTGTGAGTTCATTAGTATTCGGAACATTAAGCTTTTATATATATATATTTTGAATTAAGAACATTTTTATTAGCACGACACATGACACACGACTTAAACTATTAATAATTAAGTATAAAATTTTAAGTTATTTCGTATGTAAGTCTGTTTGTGTTGTTCTGGTAAATAAACTAATTCTATTGTATTCTTTTCTAATTGGTGTACCCTATGCGCTAATTAACAAAACAATTCATTGAATGTAACTATAATTTACTAGCTTTTACTTAGCTAGCCTGCAAGTTGGTCCGCTTTTGTTTTTGTTTTTAAAGCATATTTTAATTTGTAGATTTTTTCAAAAAATAATCAGGTGTAGTTTGAAAAAAGATTTCTCATTTAGTTCGTGATAGTTCCGCTTTCTTTTGACGAAGACATGGTTTAAATAATTCCAGTGCTTTCGGAGCCACAGACAGAAAATTCACAAAATACAAATATAATAGAGCTTTAAGGTATAAGGTACAAAGGCGTAGAAAAAAATACTATAGAAGCTTGGTAGATGATACGACATATGTTTATTTTTATGATATTCAAAGGAGCAATAGCGCCAGCATTGTGGGTACCATGCCAATAAGTGAACAGTTAGACGGCTTATATTTTTTTTAATATTAATGTTTGTAATTATTGTTATGTGTTTTCTAACTGGAATGAAGGCCTACTTGAAATAAACATTCAATGATTTAATCAAAAAAAATATATGTGATATTATTTAGGTAAAAACGAACAAACAAAAATATCTTTTAGAGATGTTTTTACGAGTCCAAAGGCAAGTTCAATTTTCACAATTGGAAAACGTTTATGTGATGAACATGTATGTTTTTAGTATATATATATTTTTCATAAATATTCATCGGTTACCTTAGCGCTATAACACAAGCTACGATTACTTTGGGGCTAGGTGGCTATATTTGCCACAAAAAGCGCACTTTGCCCCATATGTGCATATGTGTATTGTCGTAATTAATTTATTCATTTATTTTACTTTGACCTCTTTGATTATAAGATTTTTTAAAGATTGTAGCGAGCAAACCTAATAGGTAGGTAAAGTAATCATATTAAACAGTTAGCCCTAATTGTTTTCTACCCGACATGGTATCAAAATTCAAAATTCAAAATTTCTTTCTTCATGTACGCCTATCACAGGGACTTAGGAAGCGTTCATACATTTATGTTTACATAATTGTAAGGTGATGTGAGAGCACAAAGATCCTGGAGGTTCGAAGTGCACCCGCTGAAGCGGGCCTCATTACAAGATAGATAGAAGGTGATGGTGACAACTTCGTTCGCCAACTTAAACCTAAAGCTACGAGGGTTCCAAACGCGCCCTGGTCTAAGAAGAGTCCACAACAAACTTAGCCGGGTAAATTTTTTTTGTTATCACCATCTCACAGTCTATTTATATTAACCCATTTACGCCCGCTGTCCCCACTTGGGGCCGTTTATCTAAGTACCCACATATTATAATTTTTTTAAACTATCTTGGATTTTGGATACTTAATCGTAGTGTCAAAGAGTGTGGCTTTGTAATAATAAACATAGTTTTGTCAATAACTGAATAAAGTTGTTATAATTGACGGTTTTATCTTCATCATTGAGCTACTGAGTGACAGACTCAAGGTAAGTCATACTTTTTTATATTTATAGTGATATTATTTAGTTTTTTCCAGAATTATTCAATTGCCTATAGTTGTCACTAGAAAATAATGCTATTGCATTAGGTATTTTGTAAGATTTGACTATAAGGGAAGATACTTTAGTGTGGTGTCCCCAAATGGGTCCAATGGGCTTATTGATTATATTATTTTATTTATTTTTTACAGTTTTAGTTTCACCGTTAACAATGAAGAAGCGATCATTTGATTTTGCAAATGACTATCGGGGCCTCGAGGAAGCAATAAAAGATATTTTTAATGAAGAGTTCGTTCTGAACACGAAGTTATATGCTGCACCATGACTACAACCATGACTTTCAGATAACCGTTGATGACTCCAAAATTTGTATTGGCATTCTACTACTGACTGGATACTACTCACTTCCACAATAGTGATTGTACTGGTAGAGAATGTAGATGAAGACTGTTACTTTTCCATTGTTTCAAAAGCAATGTCAAAAGATTCCTGCATTTTTGCGACAGTGAAGCTGCTGCGGGATCTACCGATAAGATATTCAAAGTACTTGCTGATGTGCTGATCAAGAAATTCTTTCAGTGGGGTGTAGTCCATGAGCATCTACCGATAGACGAGTCAATGGTGAAATATTTTGGACTTCACCCAGCCAAGCAGTTCATAAGAGACAAGCCAGTTCTATTTGGATATTAGACTGAATGATTGCAAGTGCAGATGGTTATTGCTATGCTATCGATATATTCTGTGGGAAATCAGTAGGAGAGACCAGTAGGAGCCTTTGGGATCAAAAGTTGAGAAAGTGAATGAAAAAGTAACTCCGAGCCGAATTTGACCGATTCGTTACAGCAAATCGAGTTTTGTTCGTGTGATGGCTTGACAACAGTGTTACAAACTACGACTAAGTTTACCCTCTGGGCTTAGGCAAACAGGTGGAAGTAAGGCTCGGCATATCCTGTTCGTGGAAGACAAAATGGACCAAGCTCTAGTTTCGTCGAAGTATGGCCCGCTATTATTTGAGGGGTGTAGGCACCAAAAGACCCGATAGAAGACGGCGTAAATCTTCAGTGGTGCCAGGTATGAATCTAGATGGAGCTGGACACTTCCCTCACAAGCAACCAAGCCAGCTTCGTTGCGTAGTATGCCACACGAAAGCACTTTGGCACTGTAAAAAATGCATCAAGACATTGTGCATCGGAAAAGGTGGTTTCGAAAAATATCATGCATAAGCCCAATGGCCCCAGTTGAGGACGGTGTTTTTTTAAATATATAGAAGTTTTTTTTTTTAGGTTTTTTGCTGTAAAATGTCTAACTAGCCTCCAATAGTTCGTTTAATAAAGTTTTTTTCAAAAAATTGCTGCTGGTTTGTATTTGGGTCCAAATGGGTTAAGCTATGAAGCTAGAGCAATTCACACCCAAGTTTTATTTTGATTTAAGTAATCCTTAATACTATAATAGGATTTTTCTCGAAACGCTGCATCACTGTACGGCACGTCTTTATCAGTAGGAAGGTAAATAACCACTTTTGTTTCTATTGTTACTTAGCGTAAGTATCATTTATGATATGCGGTGATAGCTTATTGGGCAGGAGCTCGACTTAATCGAAGAATCCCAGCACGCACCTCTAACTTTTCTAAGTTATGTGCGTTTTAAATACTTAAAATATCACTTGCCTAAACGGTGAAGGAAAACAACATGAGGATGCATGCCTGAGAGTTCTACATATGTTCTCAAAGGTGTCTGGAGTCCACCAATCCATACTGGGCCAGCGTGGTGGACTACGGCCTTAACCCCTTTTCATGTGAGATGACATGTGCTCTGGAGTGGGTCGGTAATGAGATGATGTGATGATGATGATGACGATATATGTATCATTATTTGAAACCACAATAAGTATGTATAAAAGCTCATTCTCGTATACCTAAATAAATTAAACATGGCTAATGCAAAGGAATCACACGAGTGCGGTAATATAAATTTCCTAAGCATGTTAATTTTCATTTGAAGTGTCGGTCAGACCAGCAATATTGCACAATATTACATGCATTGTGCGTAATTTTCATAAAATATTTTCAAACTACATTCTGTACTGCACCACAAAAAGTTCTATAAATAGTCCAGTTTTATAGAAAGCCTCGTAAATATACGGAAATAGACAAAATGGTTGGCGTAGTTTGGCAGCCATAACTGTAAACGATTAGGGGCTGTTCACACGCGAGCGGTTTACGTATCTTTACTATAGTTTTACTTTAATCTTTAATCAGTGCATTGTTTTTTTTTTAATTCAAATGTCGTCTGTACTGCCTTTGTTTACGCTAAAACTAAATTATGATTATAAATGCGCTTCTAAAATAGCTTTAGAATCTTTTGTTTTAAAGGCGGGTTGATGCTAAAGCACTTAGCACAGAAATTTTGCATCTGCTGGCACTACTGGATTACTCTGCATAATTTTATACATTAGAATGTTATTTATCAAAAAGATAATACAAAAACACCCAGTTACGTAATAATTCCCTTTACGCTCGGACAACATAATTTAGACCTGGCACTAAAAGCTTACGTGGAAAATTTGCACTAACACTAGATACAAAATATAACTATAGGTTGTATACAACAATACAGAGTATAACAAATTAAATAAGTTCAAAGTTTGTTACATATGTCAGGTATACATGTCACTATTTTAGAACATATTAAAAAAAAAAACATTTTTGTCATCATATTCCAACACACAAAAATGTTTAAAAGTTATAGGGAAATTAAAATTGTTTATTTTAAATTATACAAGCGCACATATTACACTTTTGCAGTGTGGAAGGTTATTAATTACATTTGGTGTGGTCATTGCATCCTTCCGCTTAGCATTTTTAACCCCCGAGGCAAAAATTACGGGGTGTTATAAGTGTGACGTAGCGGTTTGTGTGTGTGTTTTCTGTGGCATCGTATTTCTCGAACGTATGAACCGATTTTAAGTTTGTTTTTTTCTTTGAAAGGTAATTTAGTCGGGAGATCTCTTAGCTAAGTTTGATGAAAATCTGTCCAAGATGGCCGCAGCCACAAAATGGCGGATTACATATTTTTTCACATTTTACCCAAATTGGGTATGAAATGAAATGGCTCTTCTTGTATAGGAGTACGACTCACTTTCGGGGAGCCGAGTTCGAATCCCAGCTCGCCACCTCTAACTTTTTTAAGTTATGTGCGTTTTAAGTAATAAAAAAAATCACTTGCTTCAACGGTGAAGGAAAACATCGTGAGGAAACCTGCATGCCTGAGAGTTCTCCATAATGTTCTCAAAGGTGTGTGGAGTCCACCAATCCGCACTGGGCTAGCTTGGTGGACCACAGCCTTAGCCCCTTCTCATTATGGGAGCAAACCCGTTCCCTATAGTGGGCCGGTAATGAGTTGATATCATGGTATACTATATTGAAAAATAAAAGCTGGAGGTGTTTTCAATTTTAAATTTCTATGTATTCAGTATCACGTCAGTACGTAAGGAGATTTTTTTATCGTCTAACATCTGGAGCGATCTGAGTATCTCCTGGAAATATTTAAAATGTGTTTTGTTAACTGCACTAGTGATAACATCTCAAAACATTTAAGCAGCAAGTTAGCAGTCTTGAAACATTAATTACGTATAGTTATATCAATGGCGGTGAAAGAAACCACTCATCAATACGTGTTTGCCATCTAGTTGATTGCTGCATCAATCAAAAAAAAAAGCTAAAGATGCAGCAATCCCTAAGTACAAGAAGTATGAAACCACACATATAACTTGTAGTCCCGTATGATGTAGAACACGTCGTTTAGAATCACTGTAACAACAATAGGTAAATATCGCAGCCGCATTGTATCGCTCACACTCGTCATAGGATGTTTCCTTATGCATTGCATTATAAATAAATAAAATAAATAAATAAATATACTACGACAATACACAAATCGCCTTCTAGCCCCAAAGTAAGCGTAGCTTGTGTTATGGGTACCAAGACGACTGATGAATAGTTTTATGAATAATATACATAAATACTTAGAATATACGTATAAACACCCAGACACTGAAAAACATTCATGCTCATCACACAAACATTTTTCAGTAGTGGGAATCGAACCCACGGCCTTGGGCTCAGAAAGCAGGGTCGCTGCAAACTGCGCCAATCGGCCGTCAAAATTTGTTTGTTTGGTGTGTTTAATTGACTGACCAAGTAGATGACCTACCTGAAGGTTACTGAAAAGCCTTCGTCTATAAACAGAGCAATATGCAAGGCACACGTATTGCAACAATGCTGCGGCACAAATAAGTATGGCGGTGTATTGGATAGAAGCAGGCGTTACTTTGCGGAAATCCATAATATATTATGAAAATTAAGCTTAATTTGCTATACTCCGCGAACAGCACTAGAATCTGCATGGTGTAATTTATAATTACTTCAATCAGTATACTCCACACCAAACAGATCCTCGGCAATGTACCCTCTACGCACGTTTCGCTCCAAAACTGGAGCATCCTCAGAAGATGTTGACTTTACAATGAATAATTGTTCGCGGAGTATAGCAAATTAAGCTTAATTTTCATAAGCATGGCGGAAAGACTTTCCCGGACGAGCTCTATCCCAAAAATCTCCACTACTACTCATGTAATAAGATAAAACAATGATTTTAACTGAAAACTTATCAACGACCTAGTACATCATAACGGTCGAATCGTAACGGCCTTCCTATAAACGTTATCGATGCATGTATAAAAATGTCCTTACTATTGGCAGTGTACCTACGTTATTTATTGCTTGTGACAGCTTAAAGAATCTATATTTTTTTAATCGACTGCAACAGAAGGAATGTATTCCTGTTTTATTTGCATTTGTTTCTGTGCTACAGAAATTGTTCTACGTCCTTGGAATTATAAACTATGGATTTTTAGCTATTTATTGTTTAATATAGTGGAGATGATAATGTGGTATGATCAAGTTCAATGATCTTGAAAGTATCTCAGCAAAATTCAAAACTAGGTAATTTCAAGTAGGCTCAGTTTAAAAGAACTTTTGAAACGTCAAGTCAGTCGGTTTGTAGTGACTCTATCACCGGTTCGGACGGCAGATTCCACCGAGAAAAGCTGCCAAGATACTCAGCACATTGCTCTTTTTCAACATGTTTTATATCTTGTGTTTAGTAGTTTTTGAAAAGATGTTTACCTTATTACGCTAAAGTAATATTACTTCTAACGCGTGTACATAAGTACACTCACTTTTTTTTTATGTTTTAAGTTAACCAATTTTTGAACAATTTTGTAACTACCCTGTTGCTTTTCAAATGAAATAAAATAGAAATAGAAAGAAAAGAAAAGAAAATCCATTTACTACCAGGAGGGCCATCGGCTTGTTCCATTTATTATTACCGTAAAATATAAATACGTATAAATACACTATCTCAAATTACCGGATACGTTCGACTTTAGTTATGCACAGAAATAGTTTAAACGAATCCCAATTGTATCCCATAACGGTAGCTTTTGCAAAAGGCTGAAACCAATATTACGGTATTTTTATTTGAAAAATAAAATTTGTTAATCTACGTCACCGCTAATCAAAATCCAAATCCAAATTCTTGGCATCCTTACAAATTATTATTAGTATAGATAATTTTATAATTGCGAAATTGTGTTTGTTTTGTCCTTTCTTCGTGCCCTAACTTAGCAACTAATGTGCTTGATTTTTGGCATAAAGTTATTAAAAAGGACTAAGATTAACATAGGCTACTTTAAATCCCGGGAAAACCCACGGAACGGCTAGTATAGCAAATTAAGATTAATTTTCATAAAAATCTGACAGTTTTAAGGTCCTTAGCAAAATCACAGTGCCCATCGATCCAGCCGCTAAATAATTCGTAACCTCACTCCGAAGTTGATAACAATTCGTCCGACTTGCCGATACATTAATCGAAATCCGATACCGGTTACGAAAAACAGCGAACTTGTAAAAAATATTTTATTTCAAATGGCCGTGTTCAGATATTTACAAATAAATTCATTGGAACGTTACTCTCCAAACGTGGAATTTGTAAAATAAAATTCGTGTAAAAAAAAGCTATGCTGGCTTAGCCTCACAAAGGACCTTTTCACAGGACCGTCCAAAAAAAGAGTTTTTATGTTTTGCGAGCTAGCGCAAAAATAAATAGTCTTTTAAGTAACATGCAGATCCTTGCGATGGAGTTTTAAGATTCCTTGATTTGAACCTTGAGGTCACTTTCAAACATTTTCAAATTTTAATTTACTGAGTGAGCGGCCCACTACAGGACACTCCTCCTCTACTACTCCTTCCACAATGAGAAGGAGTTAAGGCGGTAGTCGACCACGCTGGCCCTGTGTGCATTCCAAACAGCTTTGAACATTGCGAAGAACTTTCAGGCATGCAGTTTTCCTCACAAGTAAGTAATATTTAAATTGCTAAAAACGCAAATAACTTAGAAAAGGTAGAGGTGCTTGCTAGTATTTGAACTCGTGAAAGTGAATTCGAAGTCCTACCCAGTAGTACAGAGCATTAGTTATATTTTAAGACCAAAATACACATACCTTGTAAAGCACGTCCATGCACCTATATATAACTAGATAAATAACCTACTACTCCCTAACATAGATATGATATAATATGCATTCCAAAATATGTCCACCTAATTAATGGTTATCTTTATACAATTTAATAGGAATCTCTTAAAAACGCGATGATCATTTTACTTAAGTTTTCTTACACCGGACTGTTTCGTGACGTTCCGGGTTCGAGTCCGAGCAGGGGCAATTTAGGTAATTTTAATTCATCGACACTTCTCCAGGCAGCTTTACAAGCAAAGATGGCAGGATTAGATATTCCAAAACGAGTAGAATAAGCTACTTTACTTTAACATCGTAGAATGTCCGAAATCGACTTGACGATTTTAAGCGCATAGCCTGCGCTAGTTACCACCCTACCGTCCCACAGGTAGGCACAGACCTTCCCAATCACAGGAGAGAGGATTTAAGAGCCTAGACCCAATAAAGCTTTCGCGTGTTGAACTTTAACGATTGTTATCTCATTTTTGTGACAAAAACCGGGGCTGACCAAGGAGGACTGACTGACTGAGGACTTGATTTTCTAGATCCGGGATACCTACCTACAGAATTTATAAGAGTAAAATACCAATACTTAACAAAATTTGGCCAGACCTGGAAATCGAACCTCCATGATCTGCACTAGAACATGTCCCAACCCCTGGACCGACGAGAAAAAAAAAATGGCCCATTCAAACTAAAGCCTTTAAAAATCTTTTCATTAATTTATTTTTAATTGCCCAAACAGTCAAAACATTGAAAGGGAGTTTTTTCTGTATCCACGGGCCCTAACCACGTGTAAGGAATTATTTAATAAATAATAAATATACTACGACAATACACACACAGCCATCTAGCCCCAAAGTAAGCGTAGCTTGTGTTATGGGTACTAAGACGACTGATGAATATTTTTTATGAATAATAATATACATAAATACTTAGAATATACAAATAAACACCCAGACACTGACAAACATTCATGCTCATCACACAAACATTTTCCAGTAGTGGGAATCGAACCCACGGCCCTGGGCTCAGAAAGCAGGGTTGCTGCAAACTGCGCCAATCGGCTGTCTAATAATTTTATGTTTATGTAGGCAGATATTTAAAAGGAAATGTATTTATGTTAATTATATACCGTCGGGGGTTTAGACCACGTGGTTTCCCGGTTTTCCTGCGGAAAAAAAACACTTTCCCAGAATAAATTCATCCATTATGTAAATCAAGGCATATCTGTGTACCTTCATACTAATCCTTTAACGTGTGAATATGCGATTCAGTAACAAAAATCCACTCATTTTCACAATATTTCACATCTTGAGACAATAAAATAAAATGTTTTATATACGTATACATACGTTTATGATTTTAAGATCCTATCTTAATATAATAAATGGGAAAGTGTGTTTGTTTGTCCTTCCTACATTCTCTTACTAACCAAACAACAACATAGGCTGATATAGGCAAATTTTAATAACTTTAAACTCCCGACGCGAGAACGACGGGGTGTTATGATGCGTGTGTGCGTGTATGTGTGAGTTTGTGTATGTGTGGGTGTGTTTGAGTGAGCGTGTGTGTATTTGTGTGGGTGTGAGCGTGTTTGGGTATGGGGTGTGTGTGTGTGTGTGTGTGTGGGTGGGTGTGTGCGCGTGTGTGGGTGGGTGTGTGTGTGCGTGTGTGCCATCATCTGTGACCGGTGAATTAGTCAGGAGTGCATCAATCATATGATGGAAATCCGCCCCAAAATGATTAAATATTTTTCACCAACTCCCACAATATCACAATATGGGTATCATATTTTTATTAGTTATATTATGTAGTAGATACTATATTGTACCTTTATTTGACCTTATCCTCAATAAAATCATCTTACTCACATCCTTGGGTAGCTGGAACAGATCTCTTATAAGCTTTCCTTGTTAGATTTCACATTCAAATTATACATAAATAATAATTAATAAATATGAAACGAAACTGCTTAACTAGTACAATACTATACATTACGACAATTTTCAAATTCAAGCTAATTATATTTTTTACCAACTCCCTCAATGTATAAAACGAAAGGGCTTGACTAGTAGAATATTGAAAGTTGCCGTTTTTTTTTAAATTTTTGATGTGTATATTTGTCGCAAGAAAACAAACGGTCCCCAATTGTAAAAACCGTAATAAAAGCGCACAAAACATGCGGGCAATAGGTATTATGAATAAAAATCGATCTTATAATAATAAGTCCTTCAACGGATATATATTTTTCCGGCATAAATAGGATGTTACGACCTTCTCAGGCATACTAACTATCATTATTGTCGGCCCACTACAGGCTGCTTTCAGAATGAAAAGGGTATAGACCGTAGTCTACCACGATGGCCAAGTACGGATTGGTTGACTACGCACGCCCACAAAACATAATGGACGCAGGCTTCCTCACAATGTATGTGAATGATCGGCACCTTTAAGAAACAAGTGAAGGATCATTTTGGTGGAATGTGTCCGAAGCGAATTAGAAAGACTCTCGTTCAGGGCTCACTTTAACCTTGATTTGCGGGAACTGGGGATATGTAACACTGTTTTGGCGCATCCATTATCTAAGGAGTCCAGAAAACATTATGACATATATAAAGTGTCCATTAAGCGTAGGCAGTAATGAATATCCTTTAAGTAGCTCCGATGAAGGTGGCATGCTCAGAATTGAACAAACCCTCCATAAAAAAAATTAAGAAAAAAAAAAATGATCACTGTATTTTACCTTGTTTATTTCGTATTCTATATAGTTTTAAGGCCGCCAAATTGTACGTTCTACCTTATTGTGCTGTTGTATTTGTATCAATGTAAATTTTCTCTGTGTTGTATAATAAAAGTGTATTCATTCATTCATTCATCCATTCAAGTGATATATAATTGCATAAAGGATCCGGAGGATCGAATTCAGTCCTCAGAATGGGAAGCCGAAGCCTTGCCAGCTAGGCTATCACCGCTTCAGCTGAACAAAATATTCATCAAAACACATCGCGTGGAAACCATGGTAATGATTCGATTTCACCCGTCAATCTTACGTTTGGTTGAAATGCAGGCACATATTTTGGTTCGCAAAACTCTTTAGAAACATTTTTTCATTTTTATGACAAATTTTCAATCCAACGTAAACTTTTTCCTTTGATGTCGGTTGCCAAGACTCACGAGTTCATTATGCTTTCACTGTTAAAAAGTTATGGGATCTGCAGTAAAGCCAAACTCAGCTGCCCCTTTGTACTGCGTATAATAGCCCATGAGGCCTGTCCCAAATTTAAGGTATATATATATGGTTTGACAATATTGTATATATTTTATTGTTAATTATTATCAGTATCTATATATTTTGTTGTAAGTTTATTATATGTATATATTATATTTGTATATATAGGTATATATCCAATATCCATGTTTATTTAAATGCACCACCTACCTCTCTTCTTGAGCTGTGTTTAACGGCTTTGGTTGCCTGGAAGAGATCGCTATGTAGCGATAAGGCCGCCAAATTGTATACTTTTTGTTAAATTTTTATTCATAATTTGACTATATGTTTATGTGGTGTACAATAAAAGTGTATTCATTCATTCATTCATTCATTATATAACTCTAGGTTTCTGAACTGGCTTGTTTGTCTAATGGTTAGTATGTTTACCTATGGATGGGGTTCAAATCTGGGGTCGAGCCAAAACCTGTTATGTCTTAGGTTTTTCTGCTAGAGAATTCTAAGTTAGGAAATTGCCGCTGTTGTCAACTATGTCTCCGAGAACACGTTATGCCGTCCTGTTTACTACCACTCACTTGTGATAATAGCCGTTAAAGCCCACCAATCTACATTGGAGTAGTGTTGTGAGTCTATGCTCTAAATCCCCTTAAAGCCCTTTACACTCTCTAAACCCTGTCTCCAGCAGTGTAACGTTAATTAGCTAAGGGCGTGAACTTGTATAAAAGTGAATGACAAACAACTCTACCTTTAAGCCCCGACTCTACAAATATCAACAACATAGGGAAAAGTATAGCTTGAGCGTTTTTTGACTGTCGCTCAAACTAATATGGACTTAAGGCATTTTCATAACATATTATTATTTAAAAAAAAAAAAAAATAAGAGCATAATATTAAGGATTACTTAAACGATGCTGGGGTGTGAATTGCGCTTACTTCATAGCTTAAAATTAATTTACTGTGGGGTGGTGATATTCAAAAAACCCGGCATTTTTTTTGTGGGCTCTTCTTAGACCAGGGCGCGTTTGGAAGGGGTGCCAGGTCGGGTAACCTCCACGTGTGCCTGTATGCTGCGAGTCCCTTTTGATTCGTCCGAAGGGAAGAGCAGCATTCGGGCCGGTGCACCCTGGTAACATCGGTTAACAATTTCTCTTATGATATGCGATATTGTTAGCCGATGGCTAATAACCCGACGGGGAGGGGAGGTTTCTTTGCACGCCATTCTGGTAAGCAGCGGGCTTTGCGAAGTGAACATTGGGGATGGTGGGTCCAAGAGACCGGAGACCCATATATATTTTTTGGGCTCCATTGATGTTAGCGGACATGCCAAATGCGAGGAAGACAGCCTCGTTAAAAAATTACCGAAGTGGGTGGGAACGCCCAAAGACCCAATCCTAAGGTCTGACGCTCGCTAATGGGATGAATGGCTGTTGGGAGTTCAGTCGATAGAGCGTTTGGGGGGGACAACGGGGAAAACAAAAACAAAAAATATGAAATTGCGATCGTGTCAAAAATCTACCCGGGAGGGTCCCCTTAGGGGGGAATCCCTTGGTGTTCCGGATAGCCGGTGCATCGGCCCCAGCGTATACGGGGGGGCCAACCGTCGCATGGGAGAGTTGGAGATTGTGGGGGGATCAGAGAATGGTATTGTGCAGGGGGGAGTGGGAGTGGTTGAGTTTGGGTTAGGGACAGATGAGATAGAAGAAATGAGTGTGGAAGTGTCTGTAAGGAGTACAGAAGTGGATAAGGCGATGTCAGACAGCAGCTTAATGTCTGAGAATAGACCCAGATCGGGATCTGAGTCCTCTGCAAACGCATCTGGCCGTCTATGGCAGGGGCAAGGTGCAAAGAGACCACGCCTCGAAGATGATTTGTTGTCTTCTGAGGAGGAGAGGCCTGGTACGCTAGTGCCCGCTAGAATAAAAGATCGTCGACCAACAGTAGAGGAATATGTTGGACTGGTTAAAAGCAAGGAGACCCTCAAAAGAGAAGAAAGAGCGGAGCTGCGTAGGCAGGCTGAGGACAAGCTCTTGAGGGAATCAGTTGTTGCAAAATTCAGGCGCGAGATTCGTAAAAAGAAGGATTCAGTTAGGTCACAGGCGAAAACTATGACTGCGGCCCAAATTCAGAAACAAGTACTAGAGGACGTGGCCCTTATAACGAAAGTGGCTAAAACGTCCACCAACTTAAAAGGGACCTTTGTGCGTGATTTAAAAGATGCTGTAGCCTCCATTACGGATGCTATAGAAGTTCTTGGTTCGCGCACCATTTCGGAAGAGACGCGGCAGCTGCAGAACGACAATTCTCGACTGCAGGCTGAAATGGCCAGCCTCCGTTCGGAGATGGCCCAACTGAGAGAAGATATGGAGAGGGTTCGGTCGCAAGGTTCCGTGCACACCTTCTCACATAATAATAATATGACTGAGGAGCTGCCCCCTGTTCCGCAGCCTCAGCAAAAATTGAAAGTCCGACGTGCTAACGCTACGTTGACTGCGTCTTCAAATGAGGAACTCTGTCGTTCGGTGATGGTCCAGGTTGGAGAAATGGTTAATGCCCGCCTGGCCTCCTTTGAAGACCGACTCCTCCCGGAGAAAAGCCTGAGGCCCCCGCTTGCAGCGGATAAGAAGAGGCCAAGGAAAACTAAGTCTACTGTCGATGCTACCATCCGCGAGAATGTTCCGGGTCCCAATAAGCCTACCCAGGAGAAGAATAATGTAAGAGAGTCACGACCGGCCCCCACTTGTTTACCTAGCGAAGGACAATGGGAAAAAGTTAGTAATAGGAAAAAAAAAGGGAGGAATAAAAAGAGGAACCGAGACTTGATAGGGAAAACAACATTGTTGAGATCCCAAGAGCAGCCGCAGCAGCAAGGACGCCCGCAGCTCAGACCTCAAGAGAAGTTGGAACGCAAGCTCCGTCCTCCACGATCAGCAGCCGTGGTCCTCACGCTGCAGCCAGGGGCTGAGGAGAAGGGCGTTACGTATGCCACAGTGCTCAATGAGGCCAAGAAAAGAATTGTCCTTCCTGACCTTGGCATAACTGCTTTGCGGTTCAAAAGAGCTGCGGCGGGAGGACGAATTTTGGAAGTGCCAGGAGCTTCCAGTTCTGATAAGGCAGACTCTCTTGCTCAAAAGCTGAAGGAAATAATGAGCGATGATGTTGTCCGAGTTTCCAGACCCATTAAATCTGTAGAAATGCGTGTGTCTGGTCTGGATGACTCTGTTTCTGGCGAAGAGTGGTGGCTGCTATAGCGCAGCTTGGCGGTTGTCCAGCTGAGCAGGTGCGGGCTGGTGATATCAGAAGCGATAACACAGGTCTTGGGACATTGTGGATTCGTTGCCCAATTGCAGCTGCCAAAAAGGTAGCTGAGGGTGGAAGGCTCTTAGTAGGCTGGACTTGTGCTGAAACAAGTTAAGGTGCTCGATGTGCGGCCACAGTTGTGTTACCGTTGTTGGCAAAGAGGACACATGAAATCACAATGCACCAACGATGTCGATCGTAGCAAAACCTGTTACCGATGCGGACAGGAGGGGCACAAGGCGAGAGGATGCTCTGCTGCACCGCACTGCAGCGTGTGCGCGGCAAGTGGAAAAATGGCTGATCACAGAGTGGGCAGTAGTACCTGTGGCCAGTCTAACTCTGGAAGAAGTAAAAAACAGTTGCAGAAAGGCAAGGCTGCCACTGACCCCCGGGTCTCTTCGCAGTCTGTCCACCCGCCCTCAAATACACGAGCCCGGGATGAGGAAGCATCAATGTCCGAGGGTTAATAAGTATGGCCCTCAACTTTCTCCAGGTGAATATAAACCATTGCGCCAGAGCTCAGGACCTTCTGTTTCAGAGTATGGCGGAATGGTTGATACACGTGACAGTGGTTGCCGAACCTTATTATGTCCCAACGGGAGATGATTGGATAGGTGACCGAAATGGGCTGGTAGCCATCACAACCAGGTCTGCGGTGGGCTCCCCGGCTTTTAAACAAGTAGTTAAGGGCCGAGGGTATGTTTCGGCGTTTGTCGGAGGTATCCTTGTAGTTGGGGTGTACTTTTCGCCAAATCGTACGCTCTCCGAGTTTGAGCAATTTTTGGTTGAAATTGGAGCTCTTATCGGTCGTTGTCGCCCAAATCGGGTGCTTGTCGCTGGCGACTTCAACGCCAAATCTCTGGCATGGGGATCCCCAGTTACCGATGTGCGAGGTGAGGAATTGGAAGAATGGGCGGTACAGATGGGTTTAATTGTGATCAATCGAGGTTCAGTCCAAACATGCGTGCGGCAACAGGGTGGCTCCATTGTGGATATAACGTTTGCTAATGCTGCTCTGGCGTGTTATGTCCAGGGCTGGCAGGTCATGGAGAATGTGGAAACACTTTCGGATCATCGATACATTAGATTTAAAGTCTCCACAACCCTAGCTGCAACAAACAGTTCAAGTCAGCCCTGGAGGGGCTTTGGCCCTCGTTGGTCGCTAAAAAGATTGGACCGGGATGCTTTGATTGAGGCAGCTCTGGTTCAGGTGTGGGTTTCAGTTTATGAAAATACAGTAGGGTTGGAGCAGGAAACCGAATGGCTTCGTTCTGCTATGACGCATATTTGTGATGCTGCTATGCCTCGCATTGGTCCTCAGCCACTGAAAACCGCAGTTTACTGGTGGTCACAAGAACTTCAACAGCTACGTAGATCTTGCGTAACTGCAAGACGTCAGTACGCCAGGTGTCGGCGACGACGAATACGAAACGAAGTGGAGGAAAAGCGCCTGTATGCAGTGTACCGATCCGCTATTAAGACACTCCAGGGGGCAATTAGGACGGCCAAGGATCTAGCGGAGACAGAGATGTTGTCTAGCCTGAATGCTGATCCTTGGGGTCGGCCATATAAAATGGTAAGACAAAAACTCCATCCTAGGGTACCACCACTAACTGAATGCCTTCAGCCCCAGCAGCTGGAATTGGTGGTGAAAACTTTGTTTCCGAGTAGGGTTGGGATAGAACCACCACCTATGGCCCCACTCACCAGTGAAAACGATGAATCCAATACAGGTATGGCTGATATCACCGAGGGAGAGCTGAGAGCGGCGGTTATCCGCTTACGCTCCAAAAAGGCTGCACCTGGCCCTGACGGTATACCTGGTCTCGCCTGGGTTTTGGCCCTAGGACCACTGGAGCCTTGGGTGAGAGCGTTATTCAGCGCTTGTCTTAGGCAAGGTCATTTTCCGCGCAGTTGGAAGGCAGGAAAACTTGTCTTGCTACGGAAGGAGGGACGGCCGGCTGACTCACCGTCAGCGTACCGGCCAATCGTTCTGCTAGATGAAGTTAGCAAACTCTTTGAACGGGTTATTTCAGCTCGTATCATCAAGCAACTAGAGCAGGTTGGACCTGATCTTAGTGAGCACCAGTTTGGTTTCCGACGGGGTAGATCCACCATCGACGCTATTGATCGGGTGCGAACTCTGGTGGATGTCGCAGTTTCCCAGGGCGAGGTTGTCTTGGCGGTCTCACTCGACATCGCTAATGCCTTTAACACACTACCCTGGGGCTGCATTAAGGAAGCGTTCAGGTACCATGTAATGCCAGGATACCTACAGCGAATTGTGGAAGCCTACCTTTCAAACAGAGCCGTTTGCTATCCAGCTGGCGGCCGGTTGGTGCAGAAAAACATGTCGTGCGGTGTTCCACAGGGATCGGTCCTTGGACCGCTTCTGTGGAACATTGGGTACGACTGGGTGTTGCGCGGAGTTAACCTGCAAGGTGTTGAAGTGACGTGTTATGCCCTTGTTACTGCTCGCGGTAAAAATTTTAGGGAGGCGCGGGTGCTGGCCACTGCTGGAGTTGCTCAAGTCGTTGCACGGATTCGGCGGCTAGGTCTGGAGGTTGCTCTTAATAAATCCGAGGCTCTGTGTTTTCACGGGCCAAGGAAAGCACCTCCGGCTGGCTCGGATCTCGTGGTGGGAGGTGTTTCCATCGCTGTAGAGTCGACGATGAAGTACCTGGGACTCGTCCTCGACAGTCGATGGAAGTTCGATAAGCACTTCCAGTGCCTTGCCCCCAAGGTAATAAGAGCCGCTGGGGCGCTATGCCGACTTCTCCCTAATACGAGTGGGCCAAACGCTGGCTGTCGTCGCCTTTATACAGGGGTAGTGCGGTCAATGGCCTTGTATGGGGCGCCCATCTGGGTAGACTCCCTGACTGCCCGTAATCGAGCTCTGCTGCGGAGGCCGCAGCGGGTTATGGCAGCTAGGGAAGCGAGAGCGTATCGCACCATCTCCTGCGAGGCAGCCTGCGCAATGGCCGGGACACCTCCATGGGACCTAGATGCTGAAGTTCTGGCATACGTATACCAGCGTAGAGTAGCTGTCCGGATACGAGGGGAACACCCTTCATTAGAAAGGATCGCAATGTGGCGGCGAACAGCACAGGCAGAGCTATTCCGCCAGTGGCAAGGAAGGCTTGAGGCACCCAGCGCGGGCCAACGAACTATTGAGGCCATCCGGCCTGTTCTCCAGCAGTGGGTGAAAAGGAAGCACGGAACACTCACTTTCCATCTTGCACAGGTCCTTTCAGGGCACGGTTGCTTCGGAAGGTACTTGTTCAAGGTGGCTGGTAGAGAGCCTACTGAGGTGTGTCATGAGTGTGGCTGTGCCACAGATACAGCACAGCATACATTGGCTGACTGCCCCAAATGGGCGGAGTCACGCAAGGCACTCGTAGCTACGGTTGGGCAGGACCTTTCTCTACCAGCCGTGGTTAGGGCCATGGTAGGAAGTGACAGGTCGTGGGAAGCAGTGGTCTCCTTCTGTGAGGATGTGATGGTGCAGAAGGAGTTGGCCGAGCGGTTGAGAGAGGACGATGTAGACTCTAATCCGCTCCGCCGCAGAAGAGTCGGGCGTAGACAGTTGGCGCACAACCGACGTCTGCCCCCTTGAGAAGGACCTCCGGGTGATAGATACGGGGATTCTGTCGCCCGTCGGAGTTTGGTCCTCGAGTTGAAAGGCATACCCCGTGTTCCTGGTTTGCCTTCGGTGGTGTTCAGCAGTATCTGAAGTTGTTACAGGGAAGTGCCTGCCTCAGTAGGCACCGGTGACTGGGTTGTGGTTGTGTGCGAAAGCGTTCCCATGACCCAGTTACCAGGCGATGAGTTGGAACACCGTGGGGTTTTAGTCACGAAAAAAAAAAAAAAAAAAAAAAAAAAAAAAAGGGCGCGTTTGGAACCCTCCTAGCTTTAGGCTTAAGTTAGCGAGCGAAGCTATCCCCATCCTCTTACAATCATGCGAACATATATGTATGAACGATTCATAAGTGCCTGGAATAGGCAGGCACTTATGAACCGGCAGGAATAAAGAATTTTAATTTGAAATAGTAAATTTTCTGATGCAAATGCATGTGTGTTCATAAATTGTGTGATTTTCTACAATTACAAATAGGTAATGTAAATTTTCACAACATTTTATTTGGTAGGAATTCATTATAACCGTAGAAAGCCTTTCACGACCAGCCAAGTTTTCAATTTTTTCTTAAATAGCTCGTGTTACATTCCAGAAAAGTTCTAGATTTTAGGAAACTACAAGCTTTCACCTACTTTTGCTACCGTGGAATTTGGGTCAAGCTTTACGAGTGTCTAGGGTTCTTTGAAAGAGACAATCCAAAAATGTATGGAGTGTTGGCCCTAGGCTACGAGCCAAATCTAGATTAATTCACTCAACGTAAAATGTATAAAGTACGGCCGTTGAATTTTTGTGGTCCTGACAGGTCGTGATCGAATGAACGATGTAGGTTTGAAGTGGATTTGAATCGACGATACAAAATCAATAGTTTATAACAGAAAATAAATAGCAGGTATTAATTAAAACTGTAAAAAAGCATTATAGGAATAAGCGGTGATAACCGAACCCGACTTCGACTTCACTTTCGGAGGAGCGAGTTCGAATCCCGGCTTTTCTAATTTATGCGCTTTTTAAGAAATTAAAATATCTCTTGCTTCAACGGTGAAGAAGAACATAGTGAGGAAACCTGCATGCCTCAGAGTTCTCTATAATGTTCTCAAAGGAGTGTGAAGTCCACCAATTCGCACTGGACTTAGCCCGTTCTCATTGTGGGAGGAGACCGTAGTAGGCCGGCAATGGATTGGGAGCACTGAAGCTGATATACAAGGATGCTTAGTTTAGCTTCAGAAGCGTGTAGTTAAATAATTAATAAAGGTGTCAAGGATGCCCTATCCTATAATATAAACCAAATATAAATTTGGAGATTTTTAAAAATAATAATCATATGATTTAATGCATAAATACACGTAGACAATCAGGTGTTACAATTTGGTTTTTATTTATTTAAACAGTGTATAACCGTTAGCTTGGCGGGCATGGTTAAAAATATTCAATTGCATTCATAAGATAACTTACAATGAAAGATTACTACATAACATTATTATAATTAATAATTATTTTATTTAATTATTTTAATAATAATTATGTATACTTGCAAAATTTATAAACGCCTACCCGAAATCATGAGTCTTCTTCGTCGTCGTCGTTAGACGAATACAAAAGCACACCGACATCTGTAGGGGTTTTGGCGGCTCCTTCAGCACGGAGGACACCCATGGGCGTCACCACACTGTGCCAAGAACCTCGAAAGAACTACGACGATGCATAATCTGCCAGCTTGGGGCAACAAGGGCTACTGGCTCCCGCGGGTGCTCTTGTGGCCGGTGGTGAAGCCGCCGTATGAGGTGTTCTCAATTCATCAATGAGAGCGTTACGCCTGCGTACTACAGCGACGTAGGGGGGAACTGTAGTATCAAGTTTTATTATTTTCCAGCTACTAATTTTTACCTAAGGGCCTCATAAGATGGCTCAGAGTCACTCAACGGGAGATAGAGAGAGCTATGCTAGGAGTATCTCTACGTGATCAACTCGGAAATGAGGAGATCCGTGGAAGAACTTGTTACCGACATAGCTATATATAGAGTCGCGAAGCTGAAGTGGCAATGGGTGGGGCTCATAACTCGGTAAAACCGATGATGATGATTATTTTCTGTGATTATTTATTTTCCCTTCTAACAAATGATTATCATTAAAAACTGTACGATTATATCAATTCCTAAATATTGTTCTTATTCTATTATGCGCGTAATTTAAGGAAATAACAAAACCATTTGCTTAAATTCATCCTGCTCTGTTAAAAGGGCTTCTGGAAGAAATGTCTTTAGAGATAATTTTTCGTTACTCACATACTATAATTTTATGTTTATTTTTATATTTGGTACTAAATAAATAAGTATATGACCCGTTTTGAAAATTAACTCGTAGTAGAAGAAAACGTGTGAATTAGAACTTTTTTTATCTCATCGTAAAAGCAGGATGCCCGCGACTTCGTCCACGTTGGATTTCTGATTTCAAATGAGTGAGAAGTGTTTTTGTCGCGTCGTCTAAAACACTTCTCACTCATTAGAAATCAGAATGAGTTAGCAGTGTTTTTGCCCTGCCCTGCCACCCTCAGCCTATCTGAACTCTATGTCAACAAGCAAGCGAGAGGTTATGCATTTCGCTACCCGATATGGTGGCGTTTGTACACTATCAAAAGTGAAGTGAAAAGAAGAAACTTGGAAAATAAACTTGTATACAAAGGCGGCCTAATCGCTTAGAAGCGATCTCAGTCGGGTAACTTTAGACTACAAACAGTCACCTTTCTATAGTTATCCTATTTGGGTAGGCTGGATCAGTTTATTTGGTCACTTAAACGCACCACAATCTGTTGATTTGCACTTTCGATGCCAATTAGGCAAAGCACGAAAATGTTTGTCCTTCTTTTACGCAGCAACGAGGCAATACATCGGATTTATTTGTTATATTAGGGTACCTCTAGTTTAGGAGCAAAAAAAGCAAGTCATCGGATTGATGTGTTCAATTATGGTAACCTTAAGTTTAAGACTTATAATCATCATAACTACAGAGCACGGGTCTCCTCCCACAATGAGAAGGGGTTAAGGCCCAAGTCCACAACGCTGGCGCAGTGCGGATTTGTGGACTCCACATACCTTTAATAACATTATGGGGGACTCTCAGGCATGCTGGTTTCCTCACGATGTTTAACTTCACTGTCGAAGCAAGTGTTATTCTCTAAAAACGCACATAACTTAAGAAATTTATAGTTAGTGCGTTCTGGGATTCCAACTCGCCGCCAAAGTAAAGTTAAGGTCCTACCCACTGGGCACCGCTTCAACATCGTTTAAGATTCAACTAGGCTATTATTTATCGCAGAAATATACAGATGAAAGGACGGACAAAAGCAAGTAAAGAAAAAAACTCTTGAAATTTAATGCCTGAAGTAGGGTAAAGGTAAATCATACTTCAAAAGGACCCAGCCGTTGGAGACTATAAAACATAACAATACAAAGTTTATGTACCCCTTCCCCCTTTTGTTTCCCCTGACTTATCGAACCTGTCCGGAACCGTACGCAAGAGGTATTTTATATTGTCATTGTACGGCAACCGACATAGTTAGGAACGTAATGGAAGATAATTAGAGATAACGATGATAAACAACACAGACGCAATATTACGCAATATGACGTAGTACGCTGAATTTCTAATCTCCCCTCCCCCCTTTTCTTTCCCTTTTGCCGCGGTATATGGGAAAGAAAGCACGTATGTTGCGCAAATGGTAACTTAATTTAACACGTAAATTGTAGAATAAATATAATAAACACATATTATTAATCAGTTCAATATTTTATAAACCACGGGTCAACTCAATAAAGTTAAGGCCGTAGTCCACCAAGCTGGCACAGTGCGGATTGGCGGACTCCACACACCTTTGAGAACATTATGGAGAACTCTCAGGCAAGCAGGTTTCCTCGCGATGTTTTCCTTCACCGTCGAATCTAGTGATATTTTAAGGGCTTAAAACGCACATAACTTAGAAAGGTTGGGATTCAAACTCGGACCCTCGAAAGTGAAGTCGAAGTCCTGCCCACTGGGCTATAACAGCTTAAACTTTTCGCTTTTTCTTGTTTACTTTATAATTGTAAGTATACAGGTGTTGTACAGTCAATTTAAATTGTGCAATTTACAATCAGCTACACAATGGCATGCAATGGTTTACATTAATGCCCGGCTATACCTTTATTAAGCCGATCTTGATAAAATATGGCTCGCATTTTATCCTGGAGATTGGCTTAGGATTAAATTCATCTGCATTTACGTTTATCAATAATGGTAACCCACGGTGGGTTACCGTTATAATTTTTGTCTCCTGCCTATGCTAGCCCTGCTGAGAAGATTAAGAAATTATGAGAAATATTCTGATTGCCCCAAACGATGATCGAACCAGATACCTCCCACATTGCTCACCTGCGCTAGGGAGGTCATCAAGAAAGTTAACATTAATGAGGTAGTTTTTTCGTTCATTTCCCAACCCTCCGGCTGTCTCTAACGTAAGTAGCATAAATAACTTTGAAATAAGCTTGAAGCTTATTGGAATTTATCCTCTTATAGAGAAAGGGTAAATCAAATTCCAAGTGGACGAAGAACCCTTCAAGAGCTTGTGGGCGATTTGGAGGAGATACTTGATAGAAAGGGAAGGTTCGTTATTCTCTCTTCAGACTCTCAGCTCGCACTGTACCCCGAAGCTTCTGAAATAATTAGGACTTGCGAGGACCCAGCAAACAAAGAAGACGTCATAACAAAGAAGATGTGGTGTGTGAAAGTATGATATTGCGCATGCATTTTGCAATAGCTACAAAGATTTTCCCATATAAGTTCTTGACATGACCGATCTTGATACCAGTATGCAACGTTGCAATATGTAATTATATTTTTTTGCAATTTTTTATGCCTTTCAGCAATCCTGGAATCAATAATTAAATTTTATATTATTATTTAATTTTTTATATCAATATCAATATGAATAAGTTGTTAAAAAAAATAAAACAACCAAAATACTCAGTTAAGCCTTTAGAGGTCATTGATTGCCCTCCGGCGCCCGGTTCGTCTCCTGTGAGAGGGGAGTGTTGATGTCCTTTCTCTGTCTCGCTCTGCCGCCTCCTTTGCGGACATAACCTCCTCGCAAAAAGAGGCACGTACAACACACAACAGTATTCCACGCTGACTCGCTCTGTACTATAGTTTGAAATATAGTTGGAAGCGAAAGGTTAGCATGTAGTTATTTGCATGTATGTATTTTAATATTTGTACCACCAGCAGTCTATTCTCCTCTTTTTTTTCCTAATTCTAAGGTTGCCTGGCAGAGATCGCTATTAAGCGATAAGGCCGCCTTTTGTATTACTACTTCTTTCGATGTTTCTGTTTTTGTTATATTTTAAATGTTGTGGTATACAAATAAAGAGTTTAAATAAATAAATAAATAAAGGTCACCAGCTGCCGTATTTTCGAGGTGACAGCGCTGCTCTGCCCAAGCTGGACACACCTCCAAGGTGTGCTGCGCCGTGTCCTCGAGGCAGTCATCGCAATGGTGGCAACCGGGTGATTGCTCCCGACCTATGCGACATAATACTTACCAGAGCAACCGTGTCAGGTTAGTATCTGCGTCAGCCGGAATGATAGGGCACCAAGGTGGCGCCCTAGCCAATCTCATAATAATATATAAGAATATTTTGTTTAAACTACCTGCTTTTTTATCCACTTAAGATTTTGGTCAATGGCTATATTATTTAAATAAGATTATGAGTTAATATTAAAGTATATTTATAGTACCTACCTACCTACTACCGATTCTAAAATTTAAACGTATTTATAGTAGTAGATATATCAATAGGTAATTTATTTTAATTATTACAGCTTATATACTAGCTGTTGCCCGCGACTTCGTCTGCGTTTATTTACGTTTTTCGAAAGACATATGGCATTCAATTTAGGTGTAATTCTACTGAAATTTTTAAGTTGTGTATTCTTATATGAAAAGTAAGTAAGTAATTATTTTAATCGGCGTTATGTCGAACCCCCTCCCAAAAGAACTGAGCTTAGTTTCGGGATAAAAGCATTCTATATTACTTTAAATACCTTCAGGAATATGTACATAGTTTCATGATGATCGGTTCAGTAGTTTTTGCGTGAAAGCGTAACAAACAAACTTACATTCACATTTATTATATTAGTAGGGATTAATATCGAGGTTAATAGTAAGTAGGTAGGTGCCAATATTGTTAATTAATTTCTTTAGAGGATACATATTGTCGACGGCACGGTGGTGTACGAAAAAAATTCGTAAGAATTTATGAGTACACCATAATAGTATTAAAGCAACTTGTGAATTTTGGTTAGTGAATTAATTAATAATAATAATAATAAAAAAGGACAAGATTTACAGTTAAATAATAGTATATTGTGCAACTAGTGCGACAAGTTGCACGAGAGAAGCGAGTGCGGTCACTCGCTTGAGTGGGTAATCGATGTCGCACTTGTTGCACATACTATTTTGTATTACTCATGCGGGGAAAGTATCTTGACGCTCGCTGTTGGGGTTGAAAAAGAACCGTTTGCCCATTTTAAAATTTGAAAAAAAAAAATTATTTAAAACAAATTATTCTTGTCACACTCAAATTTTAAAATGGGCAAACGGTTCTTTTTCAACCGCAACAGCGAGCGTCAAGATACTACTTTCCCCGCATGAGTGATACAAAAAAACTTATGTACTATTATTAATATTTACCACCAGCGCTTAGACTAGTAGTCGACGTCCACTATTACGAGGCTGTTGTAATATAATAAGACCTTTGTGAAGCTTGGACAATGGCTCTCTAATTGTATGCGGGCACCCTTCTACCCTTTGAGATTAATATCATTTTGATATCGTGACTTTAAACTATGGCAACTGCCACAATTTGAAACATAAGGTGGGTAAGTAACCTCACAAAATAATTAAATATGTAGAGACCGTTAGAGACTAAATTGCTTGGCAGGTAAAGCCACATATTAATTAGAATACATATTAAATCGCCGGTAGAAACTAAAGTTGTTTACATTTGCATCGCAGTGTTAATTCTTATTGAAATAAATCGATTTATCATCAAGGCTATTTATTTCGTTGTAAAATACTTTGATTCAATCTCTTCGGATATTTAATTTAAGAATTACTGTGAGATAAAAAAAATAGTTTAATTAGGAAGTTGTTACAGACACTGACGGACAAATATAGTACTTGCACTTCTAACCGAGTAATTTCGAAGATTACGCTCGTTCAATTAAGTTTTTACCGCTCATTTGCCGCGTTAAGCTATAAGGTTGTGGCTCAGAAGTAAAAGGGGGACGGAAGTATAAAAGAAGACTGAAATATAAATCTTTGATTGAGGTTATTCATGGGGTGGGAAGAAAAATCCTCTATAGCGAAAACAACATCTTTGTAGAAGGAAGTTTCCTTTTTATGTTTCTCAATTTTTTTTCACGCCTGTGAAAATTTAATAACGTAAATTTTTCCGCTATTTAGTTGAATTGGTCGTAAGTATATTTCATATACTTCACGCTTCTTGACTTACACGCCAGCTAGTGGCAAATATCATTCTATTGACATGTGCTGATCTAACCTTCAATTTTCTACTCTCAATTATTCTATTTAAGAAATGAAAATATTTTTATATGTGAAAGTGATATTAATGAATTTTAAACTGAATATAAAGTTCAATAAAATTTTACTCTTTCATCAATAAATGATAAAAGTTTTACTTCAGTCGCGCGTAAAAATTACACACACTAACTTTTTTTTTTAAATATACAACGACAATATCCACATCGCCATCTAGCCCTAAAGTAAGCGTACCTTGTGTGATGAGTACTAAGATAGCTGGTGAATATTTTTATTAATATACTAAACATAAATGCTTATAATATATAAATAAACACCCAGGCAGCGAAAAACATTCATGTTCATAACACAACTCTTTTTCCAGTTGTGGGGATCGAATCCACGGACTTGGACGCGGAAAGCAGGGTCGCTACCCACTGCGCCATTCGGCTGTCTACTTAACTACGAGTAGCTCTTGCCCGCATTTGTTACGGTTTTTGTACAAATCTGAAACGAACCTATTGTTTTCCTGGGATAAAAAGTAGCCTATGATACTCTCCGTCTTTTCAACTAACTCTATACAAAAAATCAAGTCAATTGGTTTCTTAGTTTGTGCGTAAAGTAAAAATAAACAGACAAACATATTTTCGCATTTATAATATTAGTATCGATTTTAAATCATCAATTAATTTAACCTAATGCTTATCATTATGAAATTGAAACTTAGTGGTACAAATACATAAAATATTCGAAACCTCAGATAACTGACTTAACAACAAATATATATATATACTAATACGCGAAGCAAAACCTTTGAACCCGTTTATTCGGACGCAGGCTTATGAAATTTTTCACACCTTTACTTTATATATAGAAGAAGTGCAGAGTTCTATTTTTTGTTTTAATTATGCATAAAAATACATAAAATCAGTAAAAAAAACACTACACCGATATGGTGGTGTCACCATGTATTTGACACATACACGCGTATATACTCTTATTCAATACTGACGTACTAAATAAATGGTCTTTAAAGATGAGCGACTATAGAATCAGAAGAGAAAAATAAAGTGCATCAGAAAAGTGTAGTCGCAAGGACATAGGATTTATTAGGTAACAGTGGCCGTTTTCAGGACTTGTAGACATTATGCAACGTGTAACGGAATTAAAAAATACTGTTGAAGAGTGCAAAAGTATATTTCATAAGGAATCACCCTTTTTTTTTTTTTTTTTTTGTCGTGGTGGAAAAGCTTTATGGCTACCTCTGTCCTTTTGGGCAGGACAGTGTGGGACTCGTTTACCCGAACTAAAAACCACCACGGCATGTCCCTCTCGTTGGCTTTATTGGACATCCGGGGAACCCGTTGTACACTTCCCAGACGTCTACCAACAACCCCAACTGATTGCCAGGGCTATTACGCTAAGGAGGAGGTGATCAGGACAGCTTGACCCCCCCTCAGACAGCAGGGAGACTCGTATAGGGACGGGTAGCTAGCACAATAACTACCCGCCGCCTCCCAGGGCAAGCAGACGTGCGGCATATTCCCGCCGTCTCCTTCCCCCCCGTCTACGCCGGAGCGGATGTGCGTTTACACCTTCTTCACGCATCCGCTCCGCGAGATAACTTCTTCGCAAAAGTCAACCACGGCTTCCCAAGACCTCTCGCTGCTCAGCATGGCGAATACAACGCTGGACAGCGAGAGGTCCCCGCCTATTTCCGCTATCAGAGTGTGACGTTGAGGATCCCACCTGCGACACTCCTCGAGATAAGGAATCACCCTGAAAAATATTAAATGAAAAGAAGCATATTTATCTTTCCATACAAACTAATTCAAAACATTCTAAGTGTTTACTTATGACAACCCTATTAAAGATAAAAGACCGACACGTGCACAGTACCTACGCTACGCGAATAAAGAGACAGGAGTCACTTGATTTTACTTTTGCATGTGATGTTAGAGCTGTATCTGATTTCCGTCAGTAAAAACTGTGGTTAAGGTTTACTCAAAAGCTATTAGCGTTTCGGTTTCACAGATAAGTCTCAGAGATAGTAAACACTAAAGCCTCTGAACTATTATTTCGGTTTATATTTAAACGTTGCATAAGTCAAGTTTTTATTCGAAGTCATTATATAATTTGTAGCCGTCATTAATTATTTCAGTAAATCATATTTAAGATACATCCAATTTACATTGATATTCGCTGGTTAAAATACTATCCTTTGGAATAATACTCGTTCTCATCTAAAACTCTGTTCTTAAGTAAATTATCATTTCGCTGAAAGTCTAGCCAGAAAAGGTTTGCGGTTGTTCTTTGCATAAGTTCAGGAAAATGCTGCTAGAAAATTTTATTTTTAGAGTACACTTTAAAAAAATATTTAACTTACTCTACCGTAACACAGAATTGTTTTCGTAAGACTTGTTATTCCGAAATAACAAATGGTTAACTTTTGAACCTAACCCGTACAAAGTTGCATTATTAATACACCTAGTAGATTAGAAAATTCCCCAAGTAAAACCTTAATTATAAAAAACATCGTAGATTTATTACGACAGTACACACCTCGCCATCTAGCCCCAAAGTAAGCGTAGCTTGTGTAATGGGTACTAAGATAACCGATGAATAATTTATAAATAATAAACATAAATACTTATATAACACAAATAAACACCTAGACACTGATAAACCTTCATGTTCGTCACACAGTGGGAATCGAAACCACGGCCTTGGACTCCGAAAGCAGGGTCACAGCCCACTGCGCAAATCGCCAAATAAAACTCGTAGCATTGCGTTTTATGTTAAAGAATGTATGTAGTCATCATCCGCAAGGCCACTCTCTGATGGGCTCAGTCACAGAAAGATGATGGTGATAACTACATTCGTCAACTTTAAACTAAAGTATCGCGATCTATGAACTGAATGCTAGGGTTCAAAGGCGGCCTTATCACGTGATCTTTTAAAGGCAGTCTGAGTGTAAATACATTGTATAGATGTGTATAAAGCGGCGTTTAAAGCACGCACATAGGAGGTTTCATTCTATCATTATAACTGGTAACTGTGCGGTTTTATTTATGTCTTGCAATGATGTCTTGATATTAATATAACCATATAATTACTACTGCGGAGGTCAATTATTTAATTCAAAAATAGAAACTTATAATACAAAATTTCTATGCATCGTGCGACACAAAGCCTTTTGTTGAGTAACAAGCAGCTTAGGAAATACTTTTCTTTAGTAAAATTATATTTAACATAATGAGGGCTGCCATTCTTGTATACATAGTAGATCGCGCTAGTGTAGATGTGATATGATACTAATACCATGTATATGCGTACATATTTATTCTCGCGTAAAAAATTATTGTATGTTGAAGTATTTTAATATTTTTTGTGTTGTTATGTCTACGCCATAAAGAGACACGACAGGATCACTTTAGCATGCTAACAGGGCAAGCAATGTCACTTGCTTTAACGGTGAAGAAATACAGCATGAAGTAATTTGCATGTATCTCTGCTCTCCATAATATTCTCAAGTTCTCAATCTTACTTCTAAGATATATTATTAAAACATACAATAGTTAATTCATATTCAATACTGATCAAAACAACCTCTCTTTATTCAAAGAAATCTATTTACGGGCACTCGACACGTTCCTCTTTGTCCCATTCTTCTGATTGGGTGTGACCGTAGACGGGTATGTAGTCACGAGAGTTTTTAAAGGTAATGTCTCAACCGCAAAAAAGTGGTCATGTCAGGTGGCTTTCGCCGACTCCTACCTCTACCGACAAAGCTGGTCGCCAAGTGTTTTCTTGTGCCTGTACCCCTTTCCGGTTGAACCTGCCGGGGGTCAAACCCGAGTCATTCCACATACACTACCCGCTTACAGCTCTCTCACCACTGAGCCAACGAGATCGTCTAAATAGATGCTGGATAAGGAGACGGTATAATAAGGGTCGTACCTCCAATCGAACTAGAAACTGGAGATGTGAGAATTACGTCATTAAATCGGCCAAACACATTTTTACGTATACGGACCTTTTCTATTCCTCATTTACATGAATGACCTTCCTTATCTAGCTGATGACAATCACGGGATAGCATTGTTTGCTGATGATACATCATTGGTGTTTAAAATTAAACGACGTGAAAAATCTTGACGATGTAAACATATGTCTCGCAAAAGTAGTACAATGATTTGAGGCTAATAACTTAGCTCTTAACGGAAAAAAAACGAAGAGTATTAAATTCACATTACCGAATGTTAAATAAGTCAAAACCATTGTACAACTTAATGATGAGGAGTTGGATTCGGTGGATACGACAATCTTTTTAGGAATAACGTTAGATGCTAAGCTTCAATGGGTCCCACATATAAATAATTTAGCGAACAGACTTAGTTCTGCAGCATACGCGGTAAAAAAGATTCGTCATATGACAAATATAGAAACTGCTAGGCTTGCGTATTTTAGTTATTTTCACAGCATTATATCCTATGGCATTTTATTATGGGGTAATGCTGCTAATATAGATTCTATTTTCGTCCTGCAGAAAAGGGCTGTTCGTGCGATATATAAAATGAGCCCAAGAGAGTCATTAAGGGATAAATTTAAAGAAGTTAAAATAATGACATAGTCAGTACATATATGAAAATTTCATTTATCCATAAAAATCTATCAAAATTTAAAAAAAAAATGGACTGTAACAATATAAATATTAGAAGCAAAAATAAACTCGTTGTGCAGTTTACTAGGCTACACAAAATTGCAAATTCATTCAAGGGCAATTGTATATTATTTTATAACAAATTACCAAATGAAATCTTTGAGATGTCTCTCAATAAGTTCAAAGTTTATATAAAACGTAAGCTTACAGAAAAATCCCATTATTTAGATTATATTAAGGATTACTTAAACGATAAAAAAGCTTGGGTGTTAATTGTTCTAGCTTCATAGCTTAATATAAATTTACTGGAAGATGGTGATAACAAAAAAAAAAGACCCGGCTAAGTTTGTTGTGGGCTCTTCTTAGACCAGGGCGCGTTTGGAACCCTCGTAGCTTTAGATTTAAGTTGGCGAACGAAGTTATCACCATCCCCTTACAATTAAGTAAACATGTATGTATGAACGCTTCATAAGTGCCTGTGATAGGCCTACATGACTAAAGAAATTTTGAATTTATAAATGGTACATACATAAAAGCACACACACTCTAACAACTATAAACGCAAAACTTATTCACAGTATCTGATCCAAACTGGGTGAAAAATACAGCTTACGCCGTTTATTACAAAACTAATTTAGAACCGCATAAAATGTGCTGGAACTTTGTTAGTTTTAACTTCAAATGCAAATGCTGCTCACACAGTCAAACAACATCATATACGATTTAGCAAAGTTGACTCGAGTTAGTACAAGTGATATAAAAAAAAAAGTTGTATATGAAGATTTGAATTTAATAACCTTACTGTATTTTCTGTAGAGGTTTTAGTTATAAATTCAAAGTAAAAAACATCTTTATAATAACATTTGGTGGCGTACAACACACACACTATCATGTACATAAAAAATATGCACAAGATAGTGTGTGTCCATATTCGTAAACTTAAAACTAAAGCCACAACAATCTTAGCCGGGTGGTATTTTTGTTGTCATCTTCACGGATTGTCGTTTATTAAAGAAGCTACCAGGGTAGAGCAAGAATTAAAACCCAAGGTTTTTTTTAGTTTACTTTCTTTATACTATAAAAGGACTTTTCTATCAGCTTACGTTTAATACAAATGTGCGAACCGAGAACCTGTGGCTAGCTCGATTTTGGTTTATTAATGTGAGCACTTGACATTTCAAACTGTTAAGCAAATAACTCAGTCGGAAATTGCTACTTTTCTGAATGACAGGAACGTAAATTGTTGGCTCTGCTTGTATCAACACAAAAAGTACAGAACAATAAAGTAAAACAATGAAGCATTTACGAATTGTATAAAAACATAGATTGGATAAGAGCAACTGCTTAATTTCTTGAAGGATGAATCTGCCTTCCGCACCGACTTACAACTTTATAGTTCCTTTTGAAAGTTAATTTCAAAAGCAACTATAAAGTTGGGCTTAATGAAATAAGTTAACTTAGTTTTTGTTAAGTTAAGGTGTTTAACCGAAGCTACGATTTCTGGTCATGAGAAGTTCGACCTTTATTTTTATATATTTTTTACTTGGTTACTTTTTTTTATATATAATAAATTAGCGCTGGACCACAATCTCACCTGCCTTAAGATCCCACGCACTTGCCCAGAAGATGTCTATTCACTTTTGTTACTATACACAGGTTATACTTCACCAATTATGAATAAAAATAAAAATAATAGGACCATCACCATAGGGCGAGGCCATTGACAAACATGGTGAAGCGCTAGCCGTTTCCCTTGACGTGTCAAAGGCTTTTGACCGGGTCTGGCACGAAGGCCTTTTAAATAGGTTACCTAGCTACGGGATACCCACTAGTCTCATCAACTGGATATCTGATTTCCTGAGTGGTCGATCTTTTCGAGTTGTCTTAGATGGCTCCTCGTCAGATCAAATGGCAATCAATGCCGGTGTCCCTCAGGGGTCTGTTCTCTCCGCTACACTTTTTCTGCTTCACATTAATGATCTGTTGAAACCCGGTATCTTTGGGTACGCAGATGATAGCACTGTAACGGAGAGATATATGCCCGGTCCCCGTGCTAGTGGTGCTGAAATTTTAGGACACAGAGAGGCTTTGGTGGAACGCATTAATCTGACCTTAAATGAGGTGTCTGATTGGGGAGACACCAATTTGGTCAAATTTAATGCTACCAAAACGCAAGCGTGTTTATTTACTACCAAACGGAGTCCATTTCCCCTGACTCCGACTTTCCGAGGTATATCTTTGCCTATTACCGACAGTTTAGAGCTTCTAGGTGTCAATATTTCATCCAACCTCAACTTTGGACAATACATCGAATCCAGGGCAAAAACAGCTGGCAAGAAACTTGGCATCCTCAATAAGGTCAAGCGGTACTTCACGCCTGAACAGCTTCTTACCTTGTACCAAGCTCAAGTTCGATCGTGCATGGAGTACTGTTCCCATTTATGGGATGGCTCTGCCAAGTATCAGCTTGATGCCCTGGATTCGGTTGATCGCCGTGCTAGAAGGCTCATCGGTGACCTAGCCAATAAAAAACTTAAGAGTTTGGAACATCGTCGCAAGGTTGCCTGCCTTTCGGTATTCTATAGGATATATTTCGGAGAGTGTGCTCAAGAACTATTTGATCTAGTTCCCCCCTCGCCTTTTTACCATCGAACCGCGAGGCACCGGAAGGATCTGCATCCCTACGTGGTCGATATACCGCGGACGCGTACGAAGCGCTTCGCATCTTCGTTTCTAATTCGCACCGCTAGGATCTGGAATGCTCTTCCAGCTTCCATTTTCCCCAGTTCTTACAACATTAGTACCTTCAAATCAAGAGTGAATAGGCATCTTCTAGGCAAGCGCGCTCCACCTTAGGCTGCATCATCGCTTACCATCAGGTGTGATTGCAGTCAAGCGCTCGTCTATAAATATAAAAAAAAAAAAAAAAAAAAAAAAAAAATCACATCGCCTAGCCCCAAAGTAAGCGTAGCCTGTGTTATGTGTACTCAGATAGCTGGTGAATATTAATGAATAATATTTGTTTCATCTAGCAAGCTATGGGCACCGGGAATGACGTCACATGGATTTAATAAAGCAGATTGGCTGCTTCTCATGTCTGCCCATATCGCGGTAGCAATTTTAGCCAATCAGGTATTAAGCATTATCGTCGTGATTCTTTTACCGACCCACTACAGGAATCGGCAGGGTGATTACGTATCTCGCGACAGGTTGGCGACAGGCGTAAACTTGCAATCACTGTTGTCAAACGTCACTTTTCGATACAATAAATAAACAAAATGCCGGTCCCTCTCAGAATGAGAAGATTAGTTACTTACTTTCTTAACTTTTCTTTATTATTTTAAATTCACAATTCAGTTCAAGTATTATAAGCACTTATGAAACGAAATTTAAATATGAGTAAGTTGTAATAAGAGTTTTGAACGCCGTTGCCTACAAAGTCTATGTATCTCGCTCTAGATTTTGTATTATGGGTAGCGGGGAAAAGGGAAGCGGAAACGACAATCCCGATCTTTGCGGTGCGTATTAGAAATGAGGACGCAGCGCGACTCGTACGTATTCATAGGATATGTGTGTATATCATGTAAAGAAAACGCTCACTGAGCGAAAAAACCGCTCTGCAGTTTTTCCCGTTACTTACTAGCCCATGACTGCAATATTACCTGATAGTAAGAGATGATAAAAAGCGGTGATAGCGCATTGGGTAGGCTTATCTCCACTTTTGGGGGTAATGAGCGTTGTAAGTAATTAAAAACATCACTGGCTTCGACTTCGAAAACTGCATCCCTGAGAGATCTACATAATGTTGTCAAAGGTGTGTGGAATCCACCAATCCGCAATGGGCCAGCGTGGTGGACTACGGCCTTAACCCCTTCGTGGAAGGAGACCCGTAAAGTGTAGTGGGCCGGAAATGGGTTGATGTGATGAAGAGATACAGTCTAACGTCCATTTTCAATATTCAATCTATCTGTAATCCCTATCCCTACTAATATTATAAATGTCAATGTAACTTTGTTTGTTACGCTTTCACGCAAAAACTCCTTCACCGATCCTCATGAAACTTTGTACTCATATTCTTGGAAGTGTTAGAAGTAATATAATTTTAATTTAATTTTTTATTTATAAATAAATAAATAAATATACTACGACAATACACATATCGCCACCTAGCCCCAAAGTAAGCGTAGCTTGTGTTATGGGTACTAAGATGACTGATGAATATTTTTATGAATAATATACATAATTACTTTAGAATATATATATAAACACCCAGACACTGAAAAACATTCATGCTCATCACACAAACATTTTTCAGTTGTGGGAATCGAACCCACGGCCTTGGACTCAGAAAGCAGGGTCGGTGCAAACTGCGCCAATCGGCCGTCAAATATATAGGATACTTTATATCCCGACATTAAGCTCGGTTCCTTTGGGAGAGGGGAAGAAAGTGTTTGACGATTTTACACCATAACTCCTACAAATTATAACCGATTTTAGTAATTTTTTTTGTGCTATTAAGGTTATAATAGAGGACAGAACTCCTCAGCGGACAGCAGCAAACCCCTCATTTAAAGGCGATACTGAAAACTTTATTTTTTTTAAAACTACTACTAAATTTAATGCCACATCAAAAAACAAAATCAAACGCAGACGAAGTCGCGGGCAACAGTTAGTACACTAATAATTTTCTTAGCAAAGTTGTTATTTGTTACAAATTGTACGGATATTATTAGACAATAACAACTTTGCTAGGTACCTAATACATCTGCAGATTAAGGATAGATTGAATATTGAAAATGGACGTAAGATGACAGCCGGATACCCGGTTATAGCATTTAATAGGTCTGATTAATTAAGGTTTATTTTTATAATTGGCTTCTACGCGGCATCGTTCCGTGACGCTTTTAGGCACGACTATGAAGGGTAGAGGTAAGGAGAGTCATCTTATATGGGAGAAAAGTTGAAAAAGTGTCCAGTTGTATGCGCTAAATAACAGTTCAAAAGCCTCCACAATGGCGCTGGTGGATGCACAGGGTATGGTATGAATGTAGCAATCGTAGATGAATTGAAGTATGCCGAGTTAAAAAATTTAATGTCATTATCGACTAAAGTAGATAATTATTGAGAATTTCAAAAACTTACGTTGTACAAAATATTGTGGTAAATATAACCTTACTTCCTTGTTTAGTTTTCAAGCCTACTCTAACAATATTTATATTTGGCGCTTCTTTTAAGAGTTACCTTGATGCAAATGTGGCGCCATCCTAATTTAATACATTTTGACGACACTTTTTCATATACACAGATGATCCTCCTTACCTCTACCCTCCATAGGCACGACTTTCCAAAAGTCCAAAACCACGCCAGATAAAATCCGAAAATTATAAATTCCCATACTGCGACTGGGCCAGTATGGGAATTTATAATTTTCGGATTTTATCTGGCGTGGTTGGATCGAACCTGAGAAACTCCACACATATGACCTCAGCGCTCATCAAGGGAAGGTCATTAACGCATTGTGGTCACTGTTAAGCGCCCACATCGCGAAATTCGTGTTGCGACTATTTTGCGATTCGACCACAACGCGGTGTGGCAACGAAATAAACCATTAACGCGCTCTGAGGACCACAAAGGATTTTACTATGGAAATGTGGATTATGAACTCAACTATAACAAATAAATAATATATAGTCAGTGAATTGCACTGCATACATGCGCAAAAGCTTCGCCTACCCTAACATTTTATTATATATTATATATTTATTATAGGTAGATTAACTCCATTTCTATTGTCTGTGTGTCGATTACGATATACGATTTTTCAATTTTATGGCATCTTCCTTCTTTAAGAAGAAGAAGAAACACTTTATTGCACGTATAACATACAGGAAAAGAAACAGTAAGGAGTACACAATGTAGACATTCTTTATGCATACCCTGGTCAAAATATTCTGTGCACGCCACTGATTATAGTTGAGGGCATAGCAAACAACCGGTTTAAGCGTATGGACAGACGGGCTAGCCAGTCCGTACTATCCATACTAATATCATTAATGCGAAATTGTGTTTGTTTGTTTGTCCTTATTTTACGCCCTGCCTAAGCTACTTAGTTGATTTGCATAGAGTTAGTTGAAAAGGCGGAGAGTCTGCATAGGATACTTTTTATTCCGGGAAAATAAACGGTTGAGAACCGGAGATTCCATAAAATCTTTAAAAAAAGCTGACGAAGACACGGTCATTAGCTAGTTAATCTATATATAGCTATAAAGTTCAACTCAAAAGTAGCGGTATGTACCAATTTATTGAAATAAGAAGTTGCGACAAAGGGATGAAGTCCCACGAAAGATTTCCTTGTTTACAATTTGGGTATAGAACCCTAAAAATAAATCCACGTTGGTAATTGGCGCTTTGAAGGGGTGATCAAAGCCGCTTTTCATGGGCTTATTTGTTTTGGAAGCCATGTCAAAAATATATTCATCTCAAGATGAATAACTTTTCATTTATTTTTTAATTGCTTTTACCTACACTGGGGGGAAGTATCAACCATTATTTCATTTAACACGTGTCAAATTATTGTACAATCAATAATAATGTCGAGTAGTCGGCAAAGAACCAGAAAAATATACTATCGCAGGTGATGATTTGAAGGACTATCAAAGTCGTTATATTATATGAATATTCTTGTCAATAGTGATGTGGAAAACAACGCTATCCCAAAATCTGTAAATTTTGTATAATTTATCCATACTAAAATTATAAATGAAAAAGTGAGTCTGTTTGTTTGTTACCTATATTTGGCGCTATATCGTTAAACCGATCTTGATAAAATACGGCCCATATGAATTTTGCATCCTGATGCAATTCGATGGACATTCGGTATTTATCCCGAAAAACTGCTGGTAAAAGTTACCCTCGCGTAACTTTATTTCAAAACTAGAGTTTTTTTTAATATATCTAAGTATATAATACCTATCCTTTTAATTAATGTGTATTAATGTTGATAAAATATCAGTATTATTTTTATTAAATTCAAATAAATATCATTCACAAATTAAGAATATTAAGTAATATCAGTTAATTATAAAAATATATGTACGAATAACATGCCATAGTAAAATTATTTTCTTTACAACACAGTATGTAAGTTTGGGGCGAACTCCTAGTTAATAAAACGAATAAGGTCAATAGCCCAATTTGAAATAACAAACACGTTGGTCTCCTTGAGAAAATGCTAAGTTGACTTTGTATAGCTATCATTAGGGGACGTCACACTTAGAACTTTACAAAAAACTGACGACCCGGCTCAACATTGCAAAACCTTAACCTCATTCATGAATAAAGAAACTAGGGTAACAAGAAAAGAAGTCAACACACTTACTTAATTACATATTAGGTATCCTCCTGAAAAACTATTCACTGAACTTGAGTTTAATTTTAAACACAGGATAATTTTACTTTTTTAATTTCTTATAACTACGCATTGTTACTTAAAAATTATTTGGATTTAAAAAACCATGTTAAATATCGTGTGCACAATTTTTGAACGTTCGATGCAATGATTCGATTTTCGAATTCATTTCCATAGACAACGATTGGTTCGTGGAACGCGCGCCTGATACAAAGGTCCCGGCAAAACTGCCGAGCCGGCTAACATAGCGCAGCCTCCAAGCTCCCAGGCTGCGTGAGATGAGATGGACCCGCGTAGGTACTTACCTCTCGCCCAAACGGAATTTGGTAGCAGGTTGTATTTGTACGAACCGTGTGATGTATTATTAAGCGCGATACAATATTTATTGGCCTAGTATCTCGTACCATAGTATAAAAACTGTGTTACATACTGTAGAATCTGGTTATAAAAAACCCTTAAATATAGGTAGGTAAATGCGTATAAAAATTCAATTCAAAGCTAACACGAAATAAAAAAATGTTTGTTTTCAAGTAGCTTATATAAAACATTAAAGAAATGGTTAGGTTTTTGCAGTTGTTATTTTTAAAATTTGGCATTTTAGTGCAAACACTTTTGTTATTAATTTGCACTAGCAATTATTAATTAAAAACAATTAAATGACACAAAATTCAAAGTCGAAAGCTGTACCTACGTATGATTAAAAAATAGGAATCGTTGAGAAATTTCACTACTATGCGGCACCTACATAAATTATAAATGTATTTCGCGTTCTCTCTCTTTTTATTTGCAATCGTTAAAAAATATACTTTGTGTTCGGAAGTTGCTTTAGCCTTATGACTTCTAATTTTACGAATATATTTATCGCCATTACAATTTGAAATATATTTTTTAATGTACCAACGCATCAAAAGTGCCATCTATAGACCTATTTTAATATAGAAAAATTTGCCCTTGTCTTTGACTTTGAATTATTAATGTTCTGTATGAAACATTCATTTATATTGCATACAAGTTATTAAAACACTAAACGTGCAATGATTAATCGTTCGTTTATGCCCATGCATATAAATATAAATGTAATAAACAAATCTGTGAACAATTCTTTTTGTATTTTTTAGAACAGATTAACAGAAACAAACCCACCAACATTATTTTCATTCATTGGCAGATCTCTTAGGACGTACTTGACATTTTTTGTTAAACATTGCCCAATTTACACAATAAATTTAGAAATTATGGCGTATTTTTAAGGATTAACTATACCACTCTAGGTTTTATCGAAATCCATCAATTATTTTTGTCGTGACAGAGTAACTAACATCCAGACATCAATTCATACATTTTGTATAAAAATTTAATTTAAATGAGCGAAGCCGGTGGCAAATGCTAGTATAACCTATTTCAGTACACAGTTTCGCCTTAAACCTGTCTATCAGGAAGGTGCCCACATGATATAGTACGAAACCTTTTAACAAACATCCGAAAACTTTCGCATTAAAGATGCAAAAGTTTAGATTGCGAAATATTTGTCGTGAGCTGTCAGCCATTTGTAATGGATGTTCTTACAGCTTACCCTAATAGCGCGATCGCATTATATATTTTATTTTTATATAAAAGAATCGAGAAGAACTGCCTCGTTGGTCTAGTGGTTAGCAGGTTCTACTACGAACCACGAAGTCCTGCATTCGTAGATCAGGCCAACAATTTTTCTGAAAAATAGTATGATTTTGACGACCGATTGGCGCGGTGGGCAGCGACCCTGCTTTCTGAGGCTAAGGCCTCGGGTGCGATTCCCACAACTGGTCAATTATTGTGTGATGAACATGAATGTTTTTCAGTGTGTTTATCTATATGTTATAAGCATTTATGTAGGTATATTATTCATCAAATTATTCATCAATTATATTAGTACCCATAACACAAGCTACGGTTACTTTGGGACTAGATGGCGACGTGTGTATTGTCGTAGTATATTTATTTATTACTAGCGGAACCTCGCGAATTCATTCGCGTATGAGTCAATCGAGAAGCTAGAATAGATGTTATGCTGTCATCATAATGGCGAGGCATCATCGTGGCTAAGCTATGCTATACCTACAATTATTTTACGTGCTATACCGAGTTAGTAAGTTGTCATTATTTTAGTTGATACATACATACATCCATCCTCACAAACTTTCTTTTATATAAATGAACTTTCAAATAAAAAAAAGAATTTTTAAAATCGGTTCAAATTTAACGTAGCTACAAAGTAAAATTTATAAAAAATTTCATCCCATTTCCCGGAGCAAAGTTATTGTTTTTACAAAGTATTCTATATGTTGACCCGGAATATCAGCTACAACTATACCGAATTTCATTTAAATCCGTTCAGTTATTTTCACTCAAAGGCAAATAATTAATAAAAATAATTGCAGGCAAAAATTAAATAAAAATCTTCATACATCTTCATAAATATTCATTGTAAAGTCAACATGCCTGCTTCTATCCAATACAAAAAATTACATTTCAGCCATTTCCGGCGTATAAAATTTGAATACAACTGAGGTGGATATCAAATTTTAGATTATCGCGTGTTAAATATATTTTATTACAAAACCACTATAAAATAATATCACCGACCATCAATTCTAAGCTCCCAAATCACCTAAAAGCTATCATAAAACCGTAAGAATCTATTGCTACCTGAATTGATCGTAAACCAGAACTGTCAGTATTGGGCACCACAATATATTTCTGAAATAAATAACAGATGATTGAAATACCATGCATGCAATTTCGAAATTGCTACGAGTCTCATAAAAACTCTTAGCGTGCTATGGAGTGAGTGTACTTTAATGAAACCCGATTTTAATTACTCCGAGAGTCATCATCATCATACCAACCCATTACCGGCCCACTACAGATCACGGATCTCCTCCCACAATGAGAAGAAGTTAAGGCCGTAATCCACTACGCTGGCCCAGCGGATTGGTGTACTCCAAACACCTTTGAGAACATTATGGAGAACTCTCAGGCATGCAGGTTTTCTCACGATGTTCCCTTCACCGTTGAAGCAAGTGTTATTTTAATTGCTTAAAACGCACATAACTTAGAAAAGTTAGTTGTGCGTTCTAGGATTCGAAATCGGCTCCCTGAAAGTGAAGTTGAATCCTGCAGGGTTAGGACGGGCAGGAGATAAAAATTATATCCCCCGATTATATCCCCTGAAAATCGATATAACTTACGTTTCCACCTGCTAAAGCACGGGAACATGGAATAGGAGAAGTCTACCCCCGTTTATTATTACACATATATTATTTGGATATTATTTCCACTTGTGCGCCAGTGCTCTGAAAGATAATAAAGCTGTGGGAGAAGGTTCATTTTTATCCTTTCCCCGGGGATATAATTGTCTCCTGCCCATGCTGGCCGTGCTGGGATATCACCGCTTCCAATTCCAATTTCAAAATTTCGTCAACCATGCAAATCGTTTATATTGCTTAAATAGTTGATCTGGCTAAAACCTATAACTTCTATATTTAGGAACGAGGTAACCCAAAATTGTTAAATATTATATAAGTAGGTATATCTGTGACCCAAAAACGCAAATAAAATAAGTAATTTGAGGAAGGCTCACATACAAGTAAATATTACTGAAACTTCTGCGAAAACCTTTTTTAGCAGGGCACAAAATTATTTTTGCAATTGCCCTACGGTTTCATTCGAATAAACTACGGAATGCAGCCGACTAGACTTGTCCAAAAGAATATTTATGAACGCCCTGGAGTTGCACTAAGAAAGAGCTTTAAAGTTCTACCACAAAGGAGAGAACTAAATAATTTAAATAAACTTATATGAAGGTTTGTAATTTTTTAAGTTTTAACCATGATCATGGTATAATATTAGTTTTCTTTTTATTTAATATTTATTATATGTTAGATGCATTTGTATAGTATTAGTATTTAGGTATTCGTATTTATTTTATACTATGTAACACCTGCAGTTTGTTCTCCACTATTTTTCCCAATTCTAAGGTTGCCTGGCGATCGCTACTAAGCGATAAGGCCTTTTGTATTCTGCTTCTATTTTTATGTTTCTTTTTCTTTGTATAATTCTTTTACTTCGTGTGGTGTACAAATAAAGAGCAATAATATTGGGCTTCTGATTAAAAGAATAAGATGCACGTGTTTAGAAGATAAAGAGTATTAAATATACCTACCTACACGGGTTTTTAAACACACGGTAAGTATTATAAAAACACGTAGGTTTTCCAAACAAGTGAAATGGGGAATTCATGTATTTAGGTAAGTCCTTTTATTTGGAACTGCGAGATATTCAAACAGAATATTCAAAATTCTACAAATACTAAGTGAACCTGAAATCTTTTAGTTTTGCATTAAAACTGAATTTTAAAAATACGGGAAGTATTATAAAAACTTGTGTAGGTTTTCCAAACGAGTGAAATAGGGAATTCATGTATTTAGGTAAGTCGCTCTTATTCTAAACCGCAAGATATTCAAAAGGAATATTAAAAGGAATATTCAAAATTCTACATATCCTAAGTAAACCTGAAATCCGTTAGTTTTGCATTCAAACTGAATTTTAAAATACTGGAAGTATTATAAAAATATGTCGGTTTTCCAAACGAGTGAAATAGAGAATTAATTTATGTAGTGAGTAAGCGCTTCTATTTATTTTTAAACCGCTAGATATTAAAACTGAATATTCAAAATTCCACACATACTAAGTAAACTGGAATCCGTTAGTTTTGCATAAAAACTGAATTGAAGGTTTGTTTAAATAATTATTTTGACTACAAATCGATTAATTTTCCAAACACATTTTTTCAACCTGCTCTTTGTATGGCACATCTCTATTTCTCTCTCTCTCGGCTAGGACTTCTCTGCGGTCGTGACGTCAGCGATCGTCGACCGGGAACAAGTTGGCGGTGACGCGGGGAGCACTTTCGTTGAACTTAGATGGGTTCCCTTTATCAAAGATTTGATGACCTATGGCGCAATGGTGAAGCCAGTGGTTTAATAGGTCGAAGGTCCGCTGTGGAATCCCCGGCAGAGCAATTTGGAAATTTAAATTCTGATTTTTCTGATTGGAAGGAAGCTTTCGCCGTGGCTGGTAACCAGGCGAACACAGAAAATCTTTTTTTTATTTGGTCGGCTTAAAATATGACCCAGCTTGCACCCAGCATTGGGATACAGAAAGGTATTTTGTCTGGTCTGGTCTGGTGGGAGGCTTAGCCATGGCTAGTTACCACCCTACAGAAAAAGGCGTGCCGTTAAGTGCGTAGAAACCAATTAGGGGTATACTACCAAGTACCATACTATCTACATAAGATATTGCTATGTCGAAATAAAATATCGATGTATTGTAAGCTAAATCATAAAGCTCGACATTTCTTAATGCGCTGTGAATTTAAGTAGGATCCGGGTTCGATTTCCGGCAGAGGCAATTTGGGAATTTATAATTTCTAAATTTTCGGGCTGTCTGGTTAGAGCTTTTGGCCGGGGCTAGTTATCACCCTACCGACAAAGACGTGCCGTTTAAAAAAGGTTAAAGGTAAATTATGATAGTGCTTATCGACCCAAATTTTACTCTAACGGGCAAAACCGATCGCTCACCACGAAGACAAATTTAGTTCTTCGTGGAAAAGTTATGTCGGATTTATTTGGTAGAAATGAATTTGAAAACTTTTAATGGTAGTCAATATTATACTTTAAGACTACGCACAAGGGCAAAAGGTCGAAAAGTTTGCCCATTGTCTTTTGTTTAATGGCGAGTCAATCGATTTCGATCAAAGCTCACTTTAAAAAGTTGTAATTTTAATGTAATAAATGGGAAAGTATATTCGTTTTTTTTTTAAGTACTGATGCTCGACCATTGCACACCTTGGAATGAAAATACCTGACAACAACAAAAGCTACCGAAATTAAACTAAAGCGTGAAGGCAAGGAAGATAGGTGTGATGATACGGTTAAATTACTTTTTTTTTGCTACAATCAAATTTAATATATTTCACGCTACGTGTACTTTGGAGTGAATTCTGGAAGCTGTGGAATTACTTTTTTTATTATAACGAACTTTTCCCGAGGGATCCAAGATTTTGCTTCGAGATAATAAACTCGAGTGTTTTCAATTTAATGTGAGCCTTTTCGCAATCTTAACAGCTATTATTTTTGTTTGTAAGAAGAATCGGCACGGCCATCTCCAAACGGCCGACGGGGGTACGGGCCTCGAGTCGACGCCTCCTTACCCGGGTCATATTCACAGGACAGTTATGCTGTCCTGATCCCACTAGATCTGCCATCAGATTTTCTACCTATATTAATAAATAATAATATAATATAATAAATAAATATAAAATAAATACTACGACAATACACTCATCGCCATCTAGCCCCAAAGTAGGCGTAGCTTGTGTTATGGGTACTAAGATGACTGATGAATATTTTTATGAATAATATACATAAATAATAGCAATATACATATAAGCACCCAGACACTGAAAAACATTCATGCTCATCACACAAACGTTTTCCAGTAGTGGGAATCGAACCCACGGCCTTGGACTCAGAGAGAGACTCAGAGAGCGCCAATCGGCCGTCAAACACTCTAAATAAATGAATGAATGAATGAATACACTTTTAATGTACACCACATAGAAATACAGAAAATATTATAAAATAACTAGTTTACATGATTTATTCATAAGGCGGCCTTATCGCTACATAGCGATCTCTTGTCGGAAACCGATGGCGTAAAACACAGCTCAAGACGAGAGGTACGTGGTCCATATAAATATATACATAAATTATTTATGTATATATACATTATACACTATATTGTATATCAATACTAATAATCAATATATATCCATACAATGAATAATGTAACTAGATTCAACTTCATACGAATCTTAGTTAACTTTTACGCGATCGAATAGGTAGATAGCGGTAGAAATCACTTAAAAACCTGGTACGTACCTATCCTTATGTATAATATACTTAGTTCGTTCGTTTAAATAATAATAATTATTATTATTCCACTACAGGTGAGCCCTTGACTGCAATCTCACCTGGTGGTAAGTTATGATGCAGTCTAAGATCGTAGCGGGCTAACGTGCTTGAGACTACGGTAGTCATACTCCTAATTCGTTTCGATGCGTCATCGCTTGAGACTCCCAGGTTCAAATCCTGACGGTTTCGAAAATTTTTATATGCAATTTTAAGTAAAAACACTAATCTTTATATATATATTTCTTGTGTGCGTGTGTAAGTCACTGAACTCCTCCTAAACGGCTGAATTTTTTGGTATGCGTTTGGGTGGCATCCTGGATGGTTTAGATTCACAAATCAGCCCGACAGATGGTGCTGGGGTCCGCTAGTGAAATTATAAAAGATTAAATATTATTTGCGTTAATTATGAAGCAACACATCGAGAGGAAATCTGCATGCCTGTGAGTATCATAATGTTCTCAAAGACGTGTGACGTCTTTTATTTGTATACAGTTCATCAGACTAATTCAAATTCAAATTCTAAATTCTTAATTTCTTTATTCATGAAGGCCTACATTACACAGGCACTCATGAAGCGTTCATGATAACTTCGTTCGCCAACTTAAACCTAAAGCTACGAGGGTTCCAAACGCGCTCTAGTCTAAGAAGAGCCCGCAGCAAACTTAGCCGGGTAAAATTATTTTTTGTTATCACCATCTCATACTAAATTAATATTAAGCTTTGAAGTTAGAGCAATTATCACCCAAGCTTTTTTATCGTTTAAGTAATCCTTAACGTTAAAGTTCATTTATTCTGTTCACTAGTTAAAGTTTACATTTATCAAACCAAGATAATATTTTTTTGCGTTCCTGGTGCAAAATTAAATTTTGTTTGTTTGTATTTAACTATAACTTTTGTATTAGAGCTGGGGCCTAATACTGCAAATGCCTAAAACAGTGTTAAACTAAAATAACAGTTTACTTGTGTGTATATATATTGTACTCCCATGCTCTGTATTTATATCTCTGTAACTACTTTTTTTCTTTGGTGTACAATAAAAGTGTATTCATTAATTCATTAATTCTATAGAAATCAAGAATTATAATCCTTATTTATAACTAAGGATGCATATATATAATTATTTACTACCTACCAGGATCAGCTCCAACCAGTTCCATAGTTTTAACGTGATGCCCGGACAGACAGACAGACAGACCGACAAAAATTCAATAAAAATCTGATTTGGACTCAGTATCGATTTTAAAGCATCCCCCGGTTAAAATTTTCAAAATTTATTAAAAGTACAGAAATCTTCAAGTTACAGTTTCATTATATTTACATTAGTATAGATACGTATTGAGTATTGAATTGTATTTTTACCCCTTTATTCTTAAGAACCCATAGCAGAACAAGGACTCTTTTAAAGAAAACAGGCACTGATGGTTATAACCTATACCCTGAGCTACTTTGTGTAACGAAAATATGCAAACAGCATTTGCAATAAATAAATAAATAATAAATAAATAAATAAATATACTAGGTCAATACACACATCGCCATCTAGCCCCAAAGTAAGCGGGATCGCGGGGTAACGGGATCTCTCACACTATTTGTCTACGTGCGTTGACCTTCCTTCACCCGTTTCTGTAAAGTAAACAGACTCAAGTGAGTTCAGTTGAGTAAACTTAGTGTGGAATTTTCACGCGTTTCATTAATTTTATTTTATGTGATTTATTAGATTTAGCAGATATAAAAGAAAAGTAAATAGCAGTTAATTTTTTTATGTGAAACAAACAAGATCGGAGGCTTTTTATTTTTATTCGATGAAGATAGTTATTCGTTGAAGAAAGCAGAGTTGTAGAATAAATAGCTTAGAGGCCCTAATGTACGTTCTCAAGGGAACACCGGAGTTATTTGATCTACGTCAATAACGCCAAAACGGCTGAACGGATTTGGATGCACTTTTGCATGCATATAGCTTTTGTCATGGAGAAGAACATAAGCTACCTTTTATCCCGATTTCTTAAGTAGTTCCCGAGGGAAATTGAACATTGTCAACGAGCGAAGCGTTAGACCCGATTCTGAAGTCCACGCATTCGAAGTCTAGCCAATCTATTTTGGAAGTTGTAGACTTTGCACCATTACGTCAATATAGTTGAACCAGCAATATTTATTACTTTACACAATAAAAAGCCGAATAAGCTTTAATTTAATATAGTTGTAAAAGTTGGTATGGTTCTGAGATCTTAGGGATGAAAAGTGAATCAGTCGTTGCCCACGCGTCAAATACTTTAAACAAAACTTTACACCTCATGATAATACCTAAGCTGAATCGTGATCATATTGAATAGATGTGGTGTGTATGATCGTATCGACATGAAACTACCACCATTCGATGCGAAATTTTTCCTAGATGGTTTATGGCTATCTATTTTTTGAATTCCAACATTCCTTCATTTTTTTATTGCTGTTTTACTTTTATGAACATTTATCCCGCTAATAAAAACAAAAGATAAGCATTTTCTCTTGATTCTTTTGTTTTCATGGATTTCAACAGAGTGTATTAAACGGATTATGGTTTTTTACATTCAGCTAAGAATCTACTCACGGTAGTGGAGAACGGCTGGACCAATTGGGCTTTTTTTTATCTTCAGAATTGTCAGGAGAAAGTTTTGTATGTAAGAAAATTTTAAAAAAGCCCGATAAAAAGTTAAAAATTTCGATGATAATCGAAGAATTCCCATCTATATAGTCACTCACCACGAAATCTCGGGAACCATAAGACTTAGAAACGTGAAACTTGGTAGGAATATTACTTTTGCTATGTAGAGGTCAGCTATGAATAGATTTTAAGAAATTCATTCCCCAAAGGGGATTGCGGGGGCGTTAACAATGAACAATTCCCGTTTTTAAACTATAGCTCCTATAGACTTCAAATTTGGTAGGAATCTTCTGTAAGAGGTGTAGAAATAGGCTATGAACGAATTTTACGATAGCTCACCCCACAGGGGGTTGCGGGGGTGGGTATTAACAATTAATATTTTTAATTTTCCAGCTAAAGCTCCTACAAGCTCCAAATTTTGTAGGAATTTTCTATAAGTGATGTAAAAATGATTTATGAATTAATTTTACGATATCCCACCCTAAAGAAGATTGCGGGGGCGTTAACAATGAAAATTTTCAATTTCCAAGCGATAGCTCCTATAGACTCCAAAAAAATTCTAAATATGGTAGGAATCTTTTATTATTCACATAAAGAACATCTCAAAATGGATTTCAATAAAGTCTACTTCCGACAGGAATTGCGGGGGTGGGTGTTAAAATCTAAAATTTTTATTTCTAACCTGTAACTTCTACAGACTCAAAATTTGGTGGGGATCTTCGTGTATGTAGGGATATTCGTGTATTTCCTTACAACAATCGTCTTTTTGGCAGCGGAGAAAAAGTCATTGAGAGGTTTCAAATACTTAACTTTAAATGTAGCTATCCAATCAACGGACTAAGAATTTTACATTCATTTTACTTTTGCAGACTACATAACCGACGAATTCTTTTATTGCGGGATCGCGGAAATGTAACAGATTAAAATGAATGCATTTTCCAAGCACATGAGATGTGGAAAAGAAATTTAGTTACTTATTCCAATAGAATTCATAAAAAACATGCACAATTAATTTTCTGTAAAAAAAAAATTGGTTGCCTGTAAAGTCGGTATACGGGCGAAAGTTTTACGTGACAACGACTTTGAGTGGTAAAATAATTTTAATGTGAATATTCATTCGTATAGTAGGAAGAAGGATGAAATAATAGTAACAATTTAAAACATTTATTTATACAAAGAATTATATTTAAAACATTAATTTATACAAAGAATCTCGCACTGAATTTCATATTAACAAAATTTTTTTTTTACCTTTACACATACATACGTATTTATATACAAATATACATACAATAACTTGCAATACATTTGCGTACAATGAAACAGCGTTTACTACAAAGGGACGCGTGCCTTTCACTTTTTATGTCTGTCTCTCTCGCTCTTAGGCGGGCTAACCATGCCCGAGTGGAAGGGACGCGTGCCTCTCACTCGCTCTCATTGTGAGCGCATAACGTGAGCGGAGCGTAACGCAGTTTCTTGAAGTGTCACCCGGCAAACCAATTTATAAGACGTTGTCACGTCAAAATTGATGTCACGGAGAAAATTTTAGTTAACAGAAAATTCGTCGCACTTGAACCTAGACAGATTTCAACGTCACATATGAGACTTGCAATGACTTTGACTTAAACTTTCAATGCTCATTTAAAATTTTTTTCTTCATGTCAATTATTATTAATTTTTGGAAGAAAGGCACGGAAATGTTATAATGATTGCACATTGAAAGTTACAATGAATATTAGTGAGAAAAATCACCTGGATGAAAGATACAGGCTAAATCGATGCAATTTGGAATTTGAGTAAGTCTAAACAATATCGATGCTTACAGTTCTATCCGCGGGGCCTATTTATGTTCATACAAAAATAAAAAAAAGGAGAATAATAAAAATATGAAAAAAATAAATAAAAATGAAACATAAAATGTAATTTATTTCCTTTTTCAATTCGCCCAGCGAAGCGGGCTGGAAACGGCTAGTAGATATATATATATAGATATTTAAAGTTTACAAATCTCGAGGGCATAGCACGAGTGTATCTTATCCTCGTGCCATAACCATGTTTTATACTAGAATAACGTCTTTAAATGTTAATCATACTAAAATAATCATTTTAATTCCCACATTATGATAAAACTACAATGAATGGACCGTTTGATATTGGAATAAATTAAAGAAACACATGTGTTTTTCACATAAATTTCAATTAACTGTTTGACACACAATCTAATTTTAAATTTATAATATCGACATTGAACATTAAGGGCCTACCAAAGTTATTTTCGATATTTGCGATCCCATACTTGGAATGTGTTAAGGGATTCAAATTTAAATATGTGCCTACTTAAGTGTATGTGTGATTTGCGAACCAAACTTTGTACCTATAAAGGCATTAAATTTTTTTTTGTTAACTTCTGTCGTTGGAGATTTTGAACTTGATTCTGTTGAATGAAAAACTATATTTTAGCAATGTGTGCAATGCAGAAGTGAAACTTCTGAAAAGTCCCTAATTAAAAAACTTATTGAAAAAATGAACAGTCGCTTCATGCAAACTGTATATATATAAATACATAAATAAATTTTTGAGTGCACGAAATTCTCGGACACATTCATTAGAACATTTTGCGGTTTTTTTTAATGTTATTTTTATTTTTTCCGCCAGTATTCACGACTTTTTTCAACTTTAGTTTATGGCATAAATTTAAAATTTATCCAGGAGAAGACTATATTGACACAAATAAAAATTCATCAACACACTTATACTAAATGCATTAAGCACATGGAGTCCGAGAACGTCTAATGTGTTCTATCTCATTCTCTCGCCGGCTGAATCCTATACATTTATGTGTTTTTCTCTCTATGGACTTATTTTTTCGTTTTATCGAGTTTGAAATCACAACGATTCTACAGAAATTTCACTTCGAAATTATAAAGATTAAAAAACGAAAATAAAGCAATTCTTATGTTTCCCTTCTGATGTAGGCCCTTAATATATAAGATAAATAAGGTAAACTGTGAAGTTAGATTAAATTAAATTTAAATGAAAACACAATTTAATTTCAATGATAACGTAATTTAATTCAAAAGAAACGCAAACAAATCGGGCCATATAAGCGAGCTACATCTCATTGCAAACTCAATCTGGTGCCGCCAACCGTTGCGAGAGCATCACGATTTAAGATGGCGTGTCTTAGATTATTATTTTTGTTATTCCTCGTTGCCATAGTAAGGTGTGAAGAATGTAAAGATCCAATAGTCAAAACAGCTAATGGGGAGTTACTGGGCAAACCTAGAGTGTCTACGAATGGCAGGAATTTCATTAGCTTTTTCGGCGTACCCTATGCCAGCCCACCGATTGGAAAATTAAGAGGACTCTCGAGTTACTTAATGTGTTTTTTAGGATTAATCCATTCTGTCCCCCGGCTCTTCTCTATTCCCTTAGGGGAACAAATAGGAATATAAAATTCGGTCTGTTCCACTGCTCCTGATGAGGAGACTAATTATTTCCAATCTTTCCTTCCACTGTTTTCTTGGGGGGGGGGGGGGGGGGGGGGACATTAGAATATAAAAGGTCAGCGAGAATTTAAACTATATAAAATAAGCCTTTATTGATAAATATTTTAGAGTCAAATTTTTCTGGTTCTCGCTCTGTAATCAAAAGAGATAAGCCTTCTTCGCTTTTCAAGGAACAGAATATTACGGAAGCAATTTGGAATCTTAATAATTGCTGTAAAACATGAAAATTATAAATTCTATTCGGGTATTACTTTATTAACCTTTATCCTGGATTATTGCAAGTTTCTTGATAAATTTGCAATCTCTTTTGTAAATACCTCTCGTTCTCTCTGTTTTTGGATTCAGAAAATGCATTTTTGTAGGAGCCTCAACCGATGCAACCATGGTCTGGAGTGTGGAACTCCACACGACTTCCACCTGTCTGTCTTCAGTTCGATCCTTCGATCGATGGAATCACAGGTAATTAGAAGATAATTGCTAACTAATATTTTCTTTTTGTTTTTAGAGAAGCCATGACTGAAGATTTTTTCTATTTCCAATTTAGATAAATTGTTTTCTCTGTATTGTTATTGTTTTTCTGGAATTCGAGTTATGTTATGTTATGAGTAATTTTGGAGTTCTGGGAAGCCATCGGCAAAATAAACTGGCAATCAATAGAGTGTTCGGGGAGCTTTTTGTGACAGATTTCATCATCACCATCATCATCATAACAACCTATTACCGGCCCACCACAGGGCACGGGTCTCCTCCCACAATGCGAAGGGGTTAAAGCCTTCGTCCACCACGCTGGCCAGTGCGGATTGGTGGACTCCACACACCTTTGAGAACGTTATGAAGAACACTCAGGCTTGCAGCAAGACACCGTGAGTGGTGGCATCCTTATGCGGTTTATATTCCATCACGAAACGTTTTTTATCCACGTTTCTGATGCGTGCCGCTAAGATGTGGAACGCCCTCCCAACAACTGTGTTTCCTGCCACGTATAATTTGTGTACCTTCAAGGCTAGAGTCAATAGGCTTTTTCTAGGCAAGTGTGCTCCAACCTAGACCTCATCATTGCTTTCTAACGGGCATGATTGTCGCCAAGCGCTGGCCTATCGTTAATTTAAAAAATGCAAGTTACTATGTTTTCCTTCACCGTTACCGTGACAGATTTGGTCCGAGAGATTTATACCGCCATGTTTATTTCTACCGCCAAGCCGGATTGCTGTGATCCAGTCTGTAAGGCATGGTTACCAGCGTGATTACAGGCATAATATGAGTTTTAACAGCTACCCCTCAGGTTTATGGACTTAGGCTTAGGTTATGGCTGCTTTGCAAAGTGTTTCTCTATTTATAGGCAATGGTTTTCGCCTTTTCGTTATTTGGGCCATCAGCTCGATCCGTCAATATCAACTTAAAAAAAAAATTACCATCGCTAAGTCGTACTGTCTTTTTAGGTGAAGAAGATTGTCTATTCGTAAATGTCCACACACCGAACCTAGATGCCAGTCTGCCTGTGGTTATCTTCATACATGGTGGAGTCTTTACGTACGGAGGTGGAGGACAGTACGACGGTGTACACATGATGGACAGAGACGTTGTCCTCGTGACAGTTAACTACCGTTTGGGACCATTAGGTAAGATTTTTAACATAATTATGATTATTCTAAGCCTTTTAATGTCACTCTTAGGAGAGAAAGAATTAGAGCTAAGAGGGTAAGGGTGTCAAAATGCGCCTAGGGGAAATCCAGTAAGTGAAACTAAAGACGCACAGTAAACGTTCCGTTCACCTGTTATCTACACTTCATTTGGTATTTCATTTACACGCATAAATAATGTAAATTGCTTTTTGAGTATCAGATTATTAGTTAAAGTTACCTTATTCTCAATCTTTAAAACATTAAGGCTACACACACACAGCTAGTGCTTCTAGTATAACGTCTGAATAAAAAATTAGGGGCTTTATAGATAAACGTGGTATTTCGTTGCTTTAAGTTGAAATGTGACAAAACACTACATAACTACTCTGAAGTTATGCTACGTTTAGTTTTAATACCCGTGCAGTATATAACAGTAGTAGTAATAGTAGAATTTTAATTTTGACCTTAAGGTGTTTCGAAACATGAGCGTCATTCCTTTCAGTATACAACGTGTAAATGAAAACTGAAATAATACTTAACAGGCTTTAGAGGATATTATGTACTGTCTCTGAGACTTATCTGTGAACCTAGAACAGAATAGAATAGAATAGAATTGAATAGAACAATTTTTTTTTGCTTTAACTATGCACTTTTTTGTGTTGGAAAGGGGAATAGTGCTCATAGTTTGCCACTTTCTGGCGTGCAATTTTCTCATATACTACGAGTTTATTTTGCATATGACTATAAACTTAACACATTGAATTCTAAACTCTAGATACTAAAAAAGAACTTTCAAAAAATACGTAACATTTATTTTTAAGGAACACATATATTATATTTTTATTTCGTACGAATATTATCTTTACGTTTTCTTACAAAATACTCCCTGCCAATTTGCAAATATGCAAATTTCTAAAATATATAGGCACGATAAAAAATTTTTTTGTTTACAAAAACATTTCGGACCGATTCATAGTATCATAAATTGTACACAATTCCTAGACATTTTTTTTTACCGAATTTCTCCAAACTATAATACCGTACGTTAAAAGTGGGTAAACAAAACCATGATAGGCCTTTTTTTAAATTTCTTTTGATGTTTTATTAGAAAGCACTGGTAAATAATATTTAAATATGCATCTATTGTTATTACAAGAAAATATAATTCTGCTACTTTATCTATTTGATTGTTCGCGTGTGTGATATCTGGTTTAAAAGGAGTTATTCTATTCCATTCTATTCTATTCTATTCTTTTATATTCTAAAAATAAATCTTTGTAAAAATTATTTGTAAAACAAAATATTAATCAATATAAAAAATGGATATAAGAAACGGTCATAAATTAGTAATATCAGCATTTCATCTTAGGAAAGTACAGACAACCTTTGTGGGGCTGAGTATATGTTTTTATACCATGCTACCGAAAGTAATATTAGATTTATAAAAACACATTTAATTCATCGAGGTTACTATACTATTGATAATTTTCTTAATGACAAGATGCCTGGAAAGAAGCTGCTCCGCTTTCATCTCACACAAGATAGAACAAAGATTCTAAAATTGTAAAACGATGTTGGAAAAAAGCAACTGCTTAGTTTCTTGCCGGCTTCTTCTCGGTAAAATATGCCTTCCGAACCGGTGGTAGAGTCGCTACAAACACTGGCTTCTTGAAATAAGTTTCGAAACATTCATCAGTCATCTCACTACCCATAACACAAGCTACACTTACTGTGGAGTTAGATGACGATGCGTGTGTTGTTGATTTATATTAATTTACTAATTTACTTTATAATTAGTAATATATACCTATTTAGAGACGACATAAACTTAAATTTTCTACGTCATCAGGATTCCTGAGCACGGGTGATGAAGTGATACCAGGCAACGCTGGTCTGAAGGATCAGACAATGGCCTTGAAGTGGGTTCGCGATAACATCAAGATGTTTGGTGGCAACCCTGACAGCGTCACTCTTACCGGCTGCTCCGCTGGCAGTGCTAGTGTACACTACCACTATCTGTCGCCACTTTCTAAAGGTACCTACTTTGTATGAGACAAAATTTTGAAGGAGCTGGTCTCACGTTACATATTTGTTACCGAGTGACAGATTCTATTTGGCGTCATTTAATCTGTACCATGCCTCAAACATAACACAATTTGCATATTTTATTACAACATTCAGAATGTTGTCAAATTATTCATAATTATTTATTTGGAGAGCCGAAGATTAGTGGTCGAAGAGCTCAGGCCGCAATTGCCAGAGAGTCGTAATTCGCAGGTTCAAATCCCGTCGGTTCCGATTTTGTTTATGCACTTTAAATTTATAAAAGTTGTCAAACTAATCGGGTTTTAGGGTCTCGTCACCTCAAAAGAACGATGTCCTGCAGTGGACGTCCATGGGCATTATGATTTAAAACTACTTACATACAGTTGTTAGTTTCGTGAAACAGCTAGAAATGTTCACAATTCATAATTAAAATTTCATTATACCATAATTTGAATTATGAACTAAGTAAAATTATGGGATAATAAAATCAAATTATAATCCTTAAATTGTTCTGTCTTGAATAACAGTATTATGTGAAATGTTATTGTTTATTCGGAAATAAATAAAAGAAAAATTAAATAAAATAACTTTTATTTATGGACACATGCGGTAAACAATTCATATTATTATATTTTTTTAAGTTCTAACTGATTGACACCATTATTGTAAGATTGCATGCAACCAGTATGAACTCTTTACGCTTCTCCATATCAGGAGTTTGGAAGCTTACTCAGTTAGAGTTAGGGTTTTTTATTAACCGGACACTCTCAAAAATAATTTTTGACAATTTCTAGGCCTGTTCCATCGAGGAATCGCATTCAGCGGTTCAGCGTTTTCGTCGTGGACACATTCCATTAAACCTGTACAAAAGGCTAAAGAATTGGCTTCCCTCGTTGGTTGTGCTACCACCAATAGCTGTGACATGGCTGAATGCCTCAGATCTAGACCCGGAGAAATGATTGTCAACGCTCAAATCGAGATGTTTGTAAGTTTTATGTTAAGTGATAATAATAATGTATTTATATTTAAGTTTATTTATCTCTGTGTATCTAAGAATGTATATTAACAGTAATTTTGGCTCCCTATACAACGTGTAAACTAACACTGCCCATTGTGCCGATCAGCGGTCAAACCTTAATTTAGCTACAAGATGCTGTATAGTCTAAAATTGTTACTGTATCCTAAGTATCTTACTATATAACGTGTAACAAAATAATATAATAGAACGAAGGCTATATACTATTATGATACCTTCGTTCTGATTTACAAATGCCTAAAAAAATATTGTTAAATCATAACTTTGAAATGTAACTCTTAGTGATACGGGTAACACTATTCATTAAAAACTGCTTAAATAACCGTTAATATTGCCAATAAAAAATTATTTGTATTCTATATTCCCACTTTTAATTCCGAGAGATAGTGGGGCTGGATAGTGGGACGGTAATGTATTGTGATAATGATGAATCAACTGTGACCTTAGGACTGGAGAGTGAAATGGTTCAATATATTCGCGCCGACAGCTGAGGATCCCGCCACTAAAGAGCCATTCCTCACCGAGTACCCTTATACAGCCAGTCAAGCTGGACAGATGCAAGATCTCCCACTCATCGCTTCTGTGACCGCTGATGAAGGATTGTATGCTGGAGCAGGTAATTAAGTTATAATAATAATAATATATAAATATTTTAACCAAAATTCACAAGTAGACTTAAAACTATTATGGTGTAATCATAAATTCTTACGAATTTTACGTAAGAATACACCACCGTGCCGTCGACAAAAGGTAACATCTAAAGAAATTAATTAACACCCACCTACTCACTACATCAATCAAGATATTCCATATAAATAAAATTCCCTCAATATAATTAGGTAGGGACATCGGAAGTTTAAAACTGGTAGTAGGTAGGCAGGTAGGTACTATAAATATATTTTAATAATCATTAAGTTAATCATTAATTTAGTTTTTTTTTATTCTTTACTAACTTACGTAACAAAATTTAATTATTAAAATAAGCCTTACTTAAAAATAAAATGTAACAGATGCAACCTGTTACGGCTGCCTACGCAAAAATCTTCTTAAAAAAATTTAACTTTTTGATGTCGGATGAGATGTTATGTCTCCGCATAACATACAGTCGATAATTTAGTTGATAACTAGACTGCATAAATATCCCACAGTGGGTTAATGCTAAAGCTTATGGTTTCAACCCTGTGACTTCCGAATTTTGATCCCCAGAAATTAGGAAATCTGGTCTGGTAGGTGGTTCCAGACTAGGTTAGTTACCACCCTTCAGACAATACCGCTATAGTATTTACCAGTACGATGCCACGTAGAAACTACCAGGGATATTGGTTTAATAGTTTAATATAACTGCCATAATTCCTAACAGGTTAGCCCGTTCATATCGTCTTCGACAGCACCATCACTTTTCATCAGTCGACATTCAAGGTCAGGTTTCAGGATTAGATCTTAGTAGATTGAACCGAAATCAAAAATACAATTCTGATGGAATCCGGGCGTATAATACTGATATGCTAAAATTGGAACTTTACAATTTAACACCCCTTTTTGGGATGGTAAATGTTTTGAGCTGTGAGAAAACCTGCATATCGCGGTAAAACTGATGTTTATGAGTCCACGCTCTATTTCCCTCTGTAAAAGAAGCTAAAACACCCAATACCTCTTCCTATTTCCGGTAGTAAAATTAGAAATGGATTTTTTAATATACTTAGTCTTTCGAAAGTAAAGTACAACTATTTATTCTTAAGTTCTCGATGTGAACCATCTATTGGCACTCCTTGGCGGTAAAAATGGTCCGTATGGTAAAAGGCGTGACGCTCGCTTAAGCCGCCATTCCCTTCTACGCTTGTTTGTTAACGTTTCCCATCTGCCGAGCGTCTGAAGATGGCCAAGGTTTTTATTATCATTAACCCCATTATTAGTACACTATTAGCCAGTGTATTCGGGTGGATTTAGCAAAAATTCTAACCATACTATTCTGAGCTCTTTGCTATTCCACCCTACTGATCCTGATTATGACTTATTTGCTTTAACACGATACAGAAGTTATATGGTATTTTTGCAGCTTACCAAAAAGAGCCTACCATATTACCAGAACTGGAAGCAAGATGGGAGGAACTTGCTAGCAATATTTTCGAGTTTAATGACACCCTGCCAATTAGTATGCGCACAAGTGTCGCCGACAAGATTAAGCAAAAGTACTTGGACGGCAGACCTGTCTGCCAAGATACTTACGACGAGCTTATTGATGTAAGTAACTTTTCTTTAATCTCTGTCAAAGTAGCATATTGACTGACTCCTTTTATGATAAAGTTTAAAGAAGCGTATTAACTTATACCTAACTTAGAAGTATTTCTTGATTATCTAAACTGACCAGAATATAAGGAAAATAATGAAGTAAAAGAGCACTTAATAGATGAGATTAAAATGTTACTAAACAGATTCTAGGTCATGACGAATCGCTACAAATTAAATTAGAAGAATGAATAGTGACAGACTAAGGTGACATTTTTATGGGGTAGGATACGATAGAAACATTAAATCAATGGGGCAGCAAAGTAAGAATATTTATGTAGAAGCGCTCATACTGAAGACCAGTAGTAACATAATAAATAAACTGCTGAAGACCATGAAATGATCGATGAGCAGCTGCACTGGCAGGAACACACTTCATTAATATAGAAAAAATTTCAATATTGATCTAACCGGCGAAGTAAATCCTAGTTAAAACAATGCTCAGAGAAGCTTTATGCAGCGTCTCGTATTTAAAAATCTAGGTTCGTGTCCAATAAAGGATACAGAACCGAACTCCTAAGTGAACATTTGGATGAAGTATATTTCTAAGATACAAACTATTTTTGTATTATATAACTCAAGCTTTATTGTCTGTAAATATTTTTTTGTTGATAACTAAATACTGTTCGATAAACTAATTACTGTAAAGGTCATGCCTGGTGCAAAGAATGCTGACTGCATTTCCACGCGGAACAGCCAGGCTATCATTTTGCGCATAAAATTGAGTTTCATTTATCTTATATTTTTTATATGAAAATGCTTAGCTTAGCTTAATTTTCTTAACATATCAAAGAATTCCGCACAACGCCTGCTTCTATCCAATTTTTACATTTTATGTCTTTTTGCCTAGGCTCTTGGAGATCGTTTGTTCAAGGCAGATGTTGGCAAACTGGCACAAATACATGCCCTGCGATCCAACCAACCGACCTACTCCTACTGGTTTTCGTACAGATGGCAATACAGCTTCTCTAACTTAATGGCTGGAAACTTGGAAAATTACGGTGCGCTAACTCGTATTACGTTAAAAGAGTCCTGAAGGAAGACATATAGATATTACTTTACTTTACTTTTGGGGGGCTGTAATGTTACTAAGGTATGTGCGTTTTAAGCAATTAAACATCACTTGTTGTAACGGTGGGCGTAAACATCATGAAGAAATCTGCATGTCGGAAAGCTCTCCGTAATATTCTCGAGGGCGTGTTGAGTCCACGTGGTCTACCCCTTAACCCTTCTTATTATGGGAGAAGACCCGTGCCCTGTAGTGTTCCAGCAATGGGTAGATGATGATGATGAGTGCTTCTTACCCCGGTATAAGTTTGTGTCACTTGGGAATAACTCACAGCGATCGGTATTTCTATTGCTGAAAAACTAAAAAGCTTAGATGTAAAAGCAAAGTAATAGTAGTAAGAGCTTTTTGTGACAGAGCTCGGGGTAAGTACTGCCAGGCTTATTTCTGTTACTAAGCAGTATTGTTACAATATTATAGTTTTGACATTTACAGTGATTATAATTTGACATGAATAATAATTGATTAGATATTTGTAATTTTGATATCAGTCTTAAATTTTATTCTTATTTTAGTAAGTAGGAATTAGTGTACGAACATATATATTTTTTTGCATGCCATCTAAGGCGAATTGTTTGTCCCTATATATATATGTCACTTTAGTTATATATATTATTAAAATTTACATAACATGCATGCATTGTCGTATTAGGATAACTTTTTCCTGTAATGACAAAAATGTAAGATGGGAATAAATAAATAAATATTTTGTCTACCAACAATGTAAAACCAATCGGCAAATAAACGATTTGATTGTTACAATGCAATGTTCTGGTCCGAAGAGCGTGGCATAAAGCTTAACACCTAGGCCCCTGGTTTATAGAACATGGTGGCATTTTGTAGGACATGTTCCTTGCATGCCCTTTGAAATGTTGCTGTACTTATAGGCGATGGTATTTTACTTTTTGTTGATTTTTGCTTCTACACTTAAAAATCAAACTAACAGCCAAGTGAAGCTGTCTAGTGAATCAATAAAATTATGATATTGTTACAGGAGTGAGCCACGCTGATGATGTGATCCTAGTTCTCAAGTTCCTACCGACGGAGACAACTTGCGCTGAAGATCTGCAGATGAGAGCTGCTCTTCTCGATATGATCTACAGCTACGCAACGACTGGGTAATCTTATGCTATCTGCTTTTTTAAAACTGTAATATTTAGAACAAAATAAACAGTCATGTTTATTTGGCCTTTGAGGTCATGATGGCAAAATCCTCTTTATATTGCACCAAATCGTATCTAATATTTGATTGTGTGATATATGATCATTTCTTTTTTATTGGCGTGACAACGTCTTATAATTCGATGGAGCCGGCTGCACGTACGAAAAAACATGACGCATGCAGCGTTACCTCGCTCTGAGGCGTTCCATTCAAGGCTTGAAGTGCAAGCGAGAGCGCGGAACACGACATCTGTCTGTCTCCTACTTGAGTGAGCGATGCGTCCGCGTGGACAGCTTCTATACAATAATACATTTACATGTTTTCGGCAAGGATGAAGTGCAGTGAAAAGTGAATGTGGTGTCAATTGTTTATAGCAACGATAATATCTATCAAACAAATAAAATTAAAATTTTCTTTTGAAAAATGCAACCATTCCATCAGTATTTTCTTACGACGTTGTCACGTTCAACTATCGTCAGTAAGCCGACTTTACAGACAACCAATTTTATTTATTTTACTAATGTTACAATCTCACCTGGTGTTATTTGATGATGATGATGATGTCTAAGATGGTAACGGGTTATCATGTTAGTAAGAATGGCAGTTCCGTTAGTATGTATAGCAGTTATACTAAACCCATCCTCCAAATTGATTTCCAAGCGATACTATATTGGAACACTTAAAAGCTTAGCGGCACGGCTGTGTCGGTAGGGTGGTAACCAGTAAAGGCAAAGACTCCCACCACAAGACCATACCACAGAAAATTCAGATATTATAAATTCCTGTTGACCAGAATCTATCACTTAAAACCTTACTGTTGTGCCAGGGAGGTCGTCAAAACCCCAGCCACAAACTAAACATTAGCTTATAAAATATTAAATTTACATATTTTATTCCAGAGTACCAAAACTGCCGAATGCCCCTAAATGGTCGAAAGTTAAGCCGGGAGATGCCGAATTATCTTACATGGAAATTGCCGGACCGAACGACATGAAAATGAAATCAACTGCGGACTTCGGCAACAAAAACTTCTGGGACAGCCTCGGCTTCAATGAAAATGAAGCTTTTAGCGGAAAATATGATGAATTTTAGTAACGCGTAACCAAAAACTAAAAATAAAACTAATTTCAGATGTACTTAACCTTAATTGTATATTGCCGAAAACACATTTTACGTTATGTCGCCACTTTCAATTTATAACAATATTATATATCAACTGTATCTACTTTACTTCGAAATAAATAAAGTAAATAAGTACTGAAACTATCTTTTTACTTTATTGTACGCTCACTACTTTCATACTAAAATAAGGTAGAAATGTGAAAGTGTGTCTGTTTGTGTATTCGTTTTTTTTTTACGTAATAATTGTTAGACCAAGCAGATAGCCTACCTGATGGTGAGTGGAAAACCTTCGCCTATAAATAGAGTTCCACTTCGCAGAGTTAGCAAGGAACACATAAACATCTGCAGTGTTGCCCTGTATCCATCAACTTGAGGCGTAGATATGAAGCTTTTGTGCCTGCACCACGTACGTTAGTACTTTCCTGGACGAGCGCTGTCACAAAAATCTCTACAGTATTGGAAGTAATTAAGAAATACAGTTGAAGGATTCATAAGTATATTTCAATAAAAATCACCCCTGTAAAAATATTAAATCAAAAGAAGCATATTTATTTTTCCATACAAAGTAACTTAAGACATTCTATGTGTTCACTTGTGACAACCCTATTGAAGATAAAAGACCGACACGTGCATTGTACCTACGCTACGAGACGCATACCTAATAAAGTGACGGGAGTCACTTGATTTTAATTTTGCATGTGAGGTTTGTGTATCCGATTTCTTTCAGTAAAAACAATGTCAGTTTTTAAACCAAAAACTATTTCGTAAGTGTAATAGTTTCGGTTTCACATATAAGTCTTAGAGATAGTAAATAATATAAATCGAAAGCCTCTGAAGTATCATTTCGGTATTCATTTACACGTGGTACAAACGATTTTCTTAAACATCGTGGCCATATTTGAGAACACTTCTCAAAAGAATTGCTCACCACGAGGTGTCGTTGTATTGCCCCTACTTTAAACTCTTGCTGTTGATGAGATGTAACTGCTATATTTAGTTGCGTGTACAGCAACTTCCTTAAAATTTAAACAAATTTAAACCGAGTAAGGGACAGAAGATGTCGAGAAACTCGAACTAAGTATTTATAACGTTTTGTATCAGTACTAGTACTCACCTTACTTACACAAACTCACTTGAACGGTGTACTCACAAAAGGTTTATGTGTATCCTGTTATGTCATTCAACGCGTAATTACAAATTAAGGAAATAATTAGTGTCCAAACTACTGACTTCTAATCATCAAATAATAAGGAAAAATCCATAAACCTATTTCATACTCCTGGCATTAAAAAGTTGTTGATGCATCCAGAAACAGTCAGTTCAGATCGCCAACATATCTAACTTAACACGTACTAAACGCTCTTTTTTTGTGACCCGCTGCTCGCATTTTCGATTTGCATCAGTGGATAACCTCTGAGTTATTTTTGACTGAGTAACTTGGGTAATTTCCTTAAGTGGTTTTAAAGACTCATAAAATATTTCTAAAGTATACTCAACAAATGAATAGGTAAGAATTTAGTGAAACTATTATTTTACAGCTATTGCCTGCGTCTCCACTCAGGTAGAATTTCTGGGTTCACATGATTTTTTATTTACTAACGATTTAGATTTAACGATATAGATTTAAAGATTTAACGATATAGATCTAACGATTTAACGATTTAACGACATAGATTAACGTAGACCACGTTTATTTTTAAGGCTCCTACGCCTAGCAAACAAACGTGGTATACGTTGGAATAGTAACTATTCCAATAGTAGTGTTTTGACACACTTCAACTGAGAGCACCTTCCAATTGTGAGAGAGTGTTAAAACATTTATTTATAAATACCTAAGTAGTTCTCCATTACCGTACGTCTCTCGAAGTATGTAGAAGGAAAAAGCCGGTAGTATCTCAGTCAATTGTGTCAACCGAGTTTGAAGGACTTTGGAATTAGGTTTCAGAATGCCAGTTACGTAATAAGCAGCTTATTTAGTAGCAACTTTTTGCAGTGTTCTCCTATACCCGTACGTCTCTAGAAGTATGTAGCCGGAAAAAGCCGGCAGTATCTCAGTCAATTGTGTCAAACGAGTTTGAAGGACTTTGGAATTAGGTTTCAGAATGCCAGTTACGTAATAAGCAGCTTATTTAGTAGCAACTTTTTGCAGTGACTAGCTAAATTTGTTGTCAACGGTAATACAGAACTGGCTTTCTGATCCTAATACTTAACATCAAAATGAACTTACAAAAACAGCAGTACCCTGAACATGAAGAAGTACCTATATTAGACGTCCTGGCGCAGCGGTGGACGCTGTGGTTTTAAGTGGGAGGTCCCGGTTTCGATCCCCGGCAGGAGAAATTTAGGAGTATATAATTTCCGAAGAATTTCCTCTGTCTGGTCTGGTGGGAGTCTTCGGCTGTGGCTAGTTACCACCCCACCAGCAAAGACGTGCCGCTAAGCTAGCTAAGCTATTAAGCGTTCCGGTACGAAGTCGCGTAGAAATTGTTTAGAGGCACGGGTTTAATATACCGCCATACTCCTAACAGTTGAGCCCGTAACCATTTAAGCCTACATCATCACTTACCTGCATGTAATACTGTAATTAAGGGCTAACTTGTAGAAGAATAAAAAAAAAACAAAAGGTACCATTATATACTCACAAAATGCATTTTGTGTAATAAGGATTTGCGTCAACCCTAGACAAACGCAGAGAAACAAATATAAATACTTAAAGTAAAAACAACTCCTTAAAAGTATGTATAGTCTATGGTATATTTTTTTTTAGATTCGTACTGAATTATTAGCTTTATTACATTTTTAATATGGATATAGATAAGTTTTTTCTTACGAGCAAGACTCATCAAACAAAAAACAGGAGGTAGGTAACTTCGAACAATAAACCGAAAATATTAATTAAATCCTTAAGCTTGAAAGAAACATTTATTTAAACAATTAACAGTAGGTGCTTATCCACATATTGTGCCGGCTTCACACCGTGACTAATGACTATGATAATAAACTATATTATATTATTACTTATATTAAAACTGTGATAGAACGACTTTTTTACTAGATAAAATTAGGATCTTTAATAAAACTAATTCATGTCAATATTACTTTACAAATTTAATTTACAACCTCAATAACATTTTTCATTGATCTATAGGTAACTAGGGGTCTCATAAGAATGCTCAGAGACACGCAGCGAGCGATGGAACTACGAGTATGTTCGGTATATCTCTTCGTAATTAAATGAGGAATGAGGAGATTTATAAGAACCAGAGTTACTGACATAGCTCAACGAGCCGTGAGCTGAAGTGGCAATAGGTGGGGCGCACACAGCTCTGAGAACCGATGGACGTAATTGCAGCGTTGGTAGATCCCCGACGCGACTAGAGGAGCTGTCTTTGGTATTTGCGGTTTGGAACTCAACAAGTCGTGAGCTGAAATGGCAATAGGCGGGCCGCAAACACAGCTCAGAGAACCGAAGGACGTAATCGCAGCGTTGGTAGATCCCCGACGAGAGGAGCTGTACTTGGTATTTGGTGTTTGGAACTCAAAGAGTCGTGAGCTGAAGTGGCAATAGGCGGGGCGCACACAGCTTGGAGAACCGATGGACGTAAACGCAGCGTTGGTAGACCCCGACGAGAGCTGTATTTGGTGTTTGGTGTTTGGAACTTCCTACGAAATACCAATGTCTAGCACAGTAGCATGTACTTCATGACTGCACAAAAGCGCTGCCTACCCTACATTATAACTGGCAACAGAGGAGGATTGACATTTTAATGCTCTACGCTTACCCCGGTCCAAATTCCTGTGCACGCCACTGGTCTTGCAATTGACGTCTATCTGTTGATATTATGAGGATGATCTACCATTGCCATTATTATACCAACTTCTATATCCTATTTAATCAGCAGCAGCTTCCTCTGTGCTACTACTACAATCTCTTAGTCCAGCAGTGGACTGTTTTTTTTTTAGTTTTAATTGACGAACCAAGTAGATGACATGGCATGGTTTTCCACCACATATGTATCTACCAATCCGCACTTGGATTACGGCCTACACCGTTCTTATTCTAAGCGGAGACCCGTGCCCTGTAATGTGCCGGTAACGGGTTAGTGAAGAACCACCGCCTATAAACAGAGCAACACATCGCAGGGCATGCAAGAAGCTCTTACTGCAACATGGCGCCCTTGTTTATAAAATTAAAATGCATATAAAAATTTTCGGAACAGGATTTGAAGCTGCGACTCTCTGGCAATCGCGGCATGAGCGCTTTCTCTAATACTGTGTGTTATTTAATCCCAAAACACCTCCTTACTTGAAGGAAAAGTTCAACTTTGTAGGAACGGCATCTGACTTAAGATCATGTCGTATGATCAGAGTGCTTTCCTTCGCAGTGCAGGCTATCGAATTGTGGAATGCTCTACCTACGAACATACGACAGCCAAAATCACTTGATATTTTTAAAAATGATATGTTAAAGCTTGGGCAATAAGACAACTTATTTTTATATCATCTATTCATTAATATAGCTTATCATAATATATATTAGTTTATTATTTTTTTATATATATATGTATATATATTTTGTTTATGTATGCGTATGTATTATTAGAATGTAGGTTTATAGTAATTTTACACCACCTATTTGTTCTCGCTCTTGTTGCCTCCTAATCCTACGGTTACCTGGCAGAGATCGCTTTCAAGCAGGCCGCCTTTGGTATTCTACTACAGTTTTTGTTTTTCTCTGTATTCGTCCTTTATTTTCCTAACTGTGTAGTGGTGTACAAATAAAGAGTTTAAATAAATAAATACAATTTTTATATGCATTTTAAATTTATAAAATTGATGATTCCTCCAAGTGTAGGGAAAAACACTAATAAAAAATTATAAAAATGCCGTCTTTTGTCCGTCAATCTGAGGCAAAGTTGTTAAGGTTCATGTGCCCGTAATTACACCGGCACCCACGCCCTTTAGACAAGGAACACAGCATTGCAATAAGGCTGCTTAGTGGCAAATAACGCTACGGCGACGGCCGATTGGCGCAGTGGGCAGCGACCCTGCTTTCTGAGTCCAAGGCCGTGGGTTCGATTCCCACAACTGGACAATATTTGTGTCATGAACATGAATGTTTTTCAGTGTCTGGGTGTTTATATGTATATTATAAGTAGTTATGTATTATATTTATAAAACTATTCAACAGGTATCTTAGTATACCCATAACACAAGCTGCGCTTACTTTGGGGCTAGATGGCGATGTGTGTATTGTCGTAGTATATTTATTTTATTTAAATAAGCATGGTGGAAGTACTTCCCCGGAGTCCGGACGAGCTCTGTGACAAAAAGCTCTACGTACTACTAAAGCTGTTATGGGCTAGTGATAATGATGATTTAATCCCTGAGGCGTAAAACTTTGTGTAATAAAGCCTTTTTCGAAAATTAGGCTATCAAACACCAAATTTTTTTATCTAAACTTACTGGCAGTTTAGCACATTTGCCCGTTAAAACAAAAAAAAAACCATAATAACTCTTCAACTTTATTTTTGTTAATGATCTTATATAGCCGTTTAATACCTACTCTACTCTAAAAAAAATTAAAAGTTGTTGACTGTTAGATGATAGTGTAAGTTGTATATCATAATGTGTTTTTCACGTTAATTTAATCGATTAAAGTTACAACTGCTTGACTCGTCATGTATCTATATCGACATTTAACGTTAACGTAAGTAGGTATTGCTAAATTAAACAACATAAACTATCAAAAATCCGAAACTAAACTGAGGTAAATTAAAGAACGTTTTTGTTAGTTATTTGTTAACATTTTAGAATAAGATTAAAAATTTTGACCCCAATGAGTATTTTCCTTGTACTTCCTGGGAATTTTTTCAACTATACTTTAATTTTTATGTGTTCCTGGTCATGGCATTACTCTAGATTACTACACACGAGGAGTAATATGGCCAAAATAAACTTCCAATCATTGCCGAGGTACAAAACCTAAGATTATGAAGGCTCTCGTACAAAATTCCGTAATATGACTACGGCTGCTTAGATTTCCTGACATATATTTGTACTTAATCACTTAACGAGCTAGGTTCTGACCCCAAAGCTTATAATTTGCAACTGTAGTAGTCATAAGTCTAAAAGTGATAACAGCGCATTAGTTATTTTAAAGTACAACCTTTTATATTTATACATTAGCAAAGTCCTATCAATATTGAGTTGAAAAAACCCAGCGTCGGGGGAGTTCTCAATATTCAAAAAGATTAAAAAAAAATGTTTGTTCTTATGAACACGCGAAGTTATACTTCTATGGCGTAACAAGATAACAATTTTTAAAAAAAAATCAAAATTCAATAAATTCTCTAAATCTAATCTAAATCAAGTTATTATAACGCATTATCTAGTTAAATAAAGTTAATTTAAATATTACAAAAAAAATATTTCTTCATACCTAATTAAGAAATGGACATAATAAACATTATTAAATTTGGAATACTAATAGACTCATTATCGGACAACCAAGTTTTACTCAACATTAATATTTGAGATTTTTGTACGATTTAACCAATTAAATCACCGAGATAAGCCCGCACGACTATGACAATTGAAAGTGTACACTGTCAAACCTTATAGCTAAATTAAGGATATCGGTTTTTTGTAAAAATTTACTTTTATAATTTTTCCCTAACACGCCATAAGAAGTATAACTTCAATAGTCTACAAGCAATAAACACGTAGCGTGATGTGTTTGGCAAATCTTTAGTTTGTATTAAAATCTCCAATGGACCCAGAAATCTAAAGGTAAAGTACACTAATAAGGCTTAGCAGGGTTCTAATGTTCTACTGAAATCCATTAAAACGCCGAGCAAATCTCTTTGTTTTACTTATATATACACAATGTAACTTGTACACAACTGTGATATATGAACTATCCTCCTTTGTTCAATACTTAATGGATATGATGGACGAGTAAAGCTTAACAAGGCAGCGTCGTTTACGGCCGCTGATATTAAGAACGCAAAGAAGCTTTAATAGAAATACATTGCTTGCTACTACAATGTAAAAGACGAGTAAATTAGGAAGAAAATCTTTTACAAATTTATAACATATTCATTTTTCTAGAAGGTTCTCATCCAGAAACTTTCACGAAGAACTCATGGTTAATTATAATCTGAAGAATTTAGTATTTTTAAATATTGGCTAAAATCTGGCATCGCCTAGTACAATAAACATTTGGAATAATTATTTATCTAAACTCCGTGAAAATATATCTGCAAGATGTGATTTACTATATAAATATTAGACGACGCCATAATAATAAAATTAATTATCATAATTTAATTATCTCATAAATAAATGACTTTAGTAACACTAGATATGATATACGATGTTTTCAAAAAACGACGATCAAAATAAATAAAGCTAATAACATATTCCATCACAGCTATACTAATGATATGCAGACCTTGATAAAGGCATAAATAAATAAATAAATATACTACGACAATACACAAGACGCCATCTAGCCCCAAAGTAAGCGTCGCTTGTTGTATGGGTACTAAGATGACTGATGAATATATTTATGAATAAGGTACATAAATACTAATAATATACATATAAACACCCAGACACTGAAAAACATTCATGTTCATCACACAAACATTTTCCAGTTGTGGGAATCGAACCCACATATGTAAAATTGTTGACTGTTGCTAATCGCGAGGTAGATCACGTGAAGCATTCATGCGTGAGCAATAATTTTGCGCATGAGGCGTACCCAATACACGTGGAAGAACAAAAGCTGCAGTACGTGGCGACCACGCCAAGCACCGCAGCTGTAACCGTACTCCCCGTGGCATCTGAAACACCTAAACCAACAAAGGATACTCACCTCTAGTGGTCCAAAAAAAAAAAAAAAAAACACCTGGCTAAGTTTGTTGTGGGCTTCTTCTTAGACCAGGACGCGTTTGGAAGCTCGTAGCTTTAGTTTTAAGTTTACGAATGTGGTTATCGCCATCATCTCACTACCGGGTGGTTCTTATGTACGCATCAAAAGTGCCACCTGTATTGTATATTGGGCCTACTTGAATAAAGATATTTTTGACTTTGACTTTGACTTTGACTTTTGACTTTGGTTCAACAAGTTCAAAAATATTAATAATAATTAAGATTTGGAATATTGGGTCGACCTGGGAATCGAACCCAGAACCTTGACACCCATAGTCACTCACACCCATACTCTCATGTCATACTTATTTCTGCTGCCAAGCAGTGTTATCGTGTTCGGGTTTGAAGGACTTGGTTGCCGGTGTGTTCGCGCATGAGGCGTAACACGGCACGGCTACGGCATCACTTTATTGGACGTGTTTTTTGAACGCCTCATGAAGTGTTGCTTTGTTTATGGGCGATGATTTTCCACTTACCATCAGGTGTGCTATCTTCTTGCTCCATCAATAATTAATATAAAAAACATTGATGACCAATAGCATTATTGCCATTTGTATTTATTGAAAAGACTTTATTGCACAAACTTTAAAACAAAACCAGAAACACACAAGAATATATATATATATAGTGTTACACAAAAGCAAATATGGTTGCATGTCATATTTCACTCCACAGGTAGGCCCTTAAATAAATAATTATAACATTACTAAAGTAGACAATAAATTAAGATTAAATTCAATTTAGTTAAATAAAAATTCATGTAAATATATTTTAATATAAAAGCAGAACGGAGCATATAAAAAGCGCCACCTAAATGGCAACTCAGTTTTAAACCAGCAAATTTTGCGAGTGCATCACGGCTAACGATGGCATGTCTAAGATTGTATGTTCTGTTACTCTTAGTTGCCATAGCAAGAAGTCGAGAATATACAGAACCAATAGTTAAGATAGCCAATGGTGAGATATTAGGTAAACCAAGAATCTCTACGAATGGCAGAAATTTCGTAAGCTTTTTCGGTGTGCCCTACGCGAGCCCACCGATTGGAAAATTTAGATTTAAAGTAAGTATTTTTAATCTGTAATTTCCTTTAAAACTGTTAACCGTAAGTGGCTTGTCACCTTGAACTTACATGTGTGCTCAAGAACTATTTGATCTAGTTCCACCCTCGCCTTTTTACCATCGAACCGCGAGGCACCGTAAGGATCTGCAAACCTACGTGGTCGATATACCGCGGACGCGTACGAAGCGCTTCGCATCTTCGTTTCTGATCCGCACCGCTAGGATCTGGAATGTCCTTCCTGCTTCCATTTTCCCCAGTGCCTACAATATGAGTACCTTTATGAGTAAAAAATCTGATGTGGTATTTTTTTATTTCACTACAAGTTAGCCCTTGACTGCAATAAGGTTAAGATGCATGTCAGATATTAAACCGATACCCTTTATCTACGCGACATCATACTGGAACGCAAAATCACTTGGCAGCATTTATTTGTCAGTAGGTTGTTTATTTATTTAGAAGACACATTTTTTTTTTTTAAGTAATTAAAATATCACTTGCTTTAACGGTGAAGGAAAACATCGTGAGGAAACCTGCATGCCTTAGAGTTCCCGATAATATTCTCAAATGGAGTCCACCATTTCGCACTGGGCTAGCGTTGTGGACTACGGCCTTAAGCCAAGAGTAGCTTTGTGGGAGGAGACCCTTGCCCTGTAGTGGCCGGTAATGGGTTGATATGATGATGATGATGATATAAATACAGATGTGTGCATAGGCGGACTTATTGCAAAAGCAATCTCTTACATAAAAACCAGAAATTGAAAACATTTAAGTGAGAAAGTTTCGCAAAAAGCCTGCTAATTTATTTATTAAGGCCCAAACAGTTTACTTAAAACGAAGAATTCACACAAAGTAAATAACATGTACAACAATCAAGTAGCCCAATATATTAATATTATAATAACAACAATCAATATATTTATTCAAAGATTTTAGATAATTTAAGAATACGCAAAAAGTCAAACGACTATATTTTAAATGAGAAACTTTTAACTAAAAGTTTTAAATATGAGTAAATACATAAATAAGTCAACAGATCTTCGGCATCTAGACATTTGAGGGTACATCCCTCAAAAATCAATCCTTAAAATTTTCATAATTACATTATTCCAATTTTCTTAATGATCTCCAATTTTTTAGTAAAGGAATGGTTAAAATCGGTCCAAAAATTTCAGATCCTATTTTAAAATTAACTTAGGAATCTATGCTAAAAAACTAAAATTAACTTAAATTAATTTTGGACTTTTGCGATACGTTTAAAAAATACGATTGTTGATTTCATGCATCCAGCTTTGCTTTTATCTCTTACAAGATAGAAAAAAGTAAAATATTGATGTTGAAAAAATTGCAACTGCTGAGTTCCTTGCCGGCTTTTTCCCGATGGAATCTGCCTTGCGAGCCGATGGTAGAGCCACTTCATCTCAACAGTAGCAAAAAACGCTTAAATGATGATAAATGATTATGATTTTTTCGAATTAGTCAGTCGATTCAATTTCTTTATTTGCAAACCTCGTATGAAATAAAATTCAACTAAAATTTTTCTTTATTCAGTTGGCCTACAGAAGGTACATTTGTTGCGAACATATAAATTAAAGCTAATATTTTCCGAAATCAAAAAACGAAATCTCTTTTATCTAGTAGCCCAAAAATCATAACTAGGTAAACTACGTTACACTCGGTTAGTAATATGAGGTAATATTAATCATAACAAACTTTTTAAGGACCCTCAGCCGATGCAACCTTGGACTGGAATATGGAACTCCACACGTCTTCCCGCCGCATGTCTTCAGTTTGATCCTGCGATCGATAAAATCATAGGTACATTTTCAGCAGACCATTCTCATGATTTGTATAACACAGTGGTAAAAGCTGGGCATAGATCATGTAGAATCGTTTACTTTTAAAATAGTCCAGTATGTATTAACCTGGCTTTATAGCCTTTTTATTTCGTAAATGGCTCTTATTCATTATAACATCTGAATCACTCCATAGCAAAATACCAGATTCTTAAAATATTAGATCATCATAACATACCAGATTCTTAACAAAATAACAGAAGTACGGTTTACACACAACGTAGATTCAACATGCCTGGTACAACACATCCTGTACAGTCCTGTTTCAGTAATTATTGTTTGATATGATTTTTATGAATAACTTCCCTGCGATAGGCCTTCCTCATTTTTTCCCACAACTGTCTATCTAAAGCTTTTACTATCCAGTTATCACTTGCTGTATTAGTAATTTCTTCTGCTCATCTCTCCAACGTTATACCTCTCTTTCTTTTTCCGGGAAGACTTATCAAGCAGTTAGTTTCGTATTTCGTTGTAGTCATCAATTATACATCATTTTTAACTTTACCCTTAAGGAAAGTAGAATAATATTACTGCTATTACTACTTTCTCCAACCTATGGTGTCTGTGTGATATCTGAATGACATTGCTCATCTTTAAAGAACAATAGTATAAACATTGTCGTAACGTAACAGTACGTAACAGTGAATTTTACCCGACAATGTTTATTCTATTATTCTTCAAAGATTATTAGATACTACTCCCTTTTTAGGTAGCGAAGACTGTTTATTTGTAAATGTCCACACACCGAAACTAAACCCCAGTGCTCTTCTGCCCGTGGTAATCTTCATCCACGGTGGGTCATTTGTTTTCGGAGCTGGAGGACAGTACGACGGTGTCTATATGATGGACAGAGATGTTGTCCTCGTGACAGTTAACTACCGTTTGGGACCGTTTGGTAAGTTCTCTATATTTTATTTATGGATTGGGTAGTCTTTCCTGATTTAACTTTAAAAAAATAGCCTGGGTTCGAAACCCGATAGTCTATCTCCAGTGAAAATTGACGTGAGATTTTGTCGTTATTACCGTTGATTACATATTGGGAGCTAAAATATCTTTGCTTTGATTTCAATAACCTTAAGTCAGATTATCCAATATGATGCATAATTTGTGATCGACATAACATTCAAAATGAAAGAATTCAGAGATGTATGCTTTAACTCTGTAAGGCAAGAATAAAGAGGTGCTTTTAAAATTAAAATTACTCGCGGTGGTTTCCTAAAATAATTATTGTAATACCTTGTATAGCATCATTTTATTCTTCAGGTTTCCTCAGCACGGGTGATACAATCATACCAGGCAACACTGGTCTGAAAGACCAGTCATTCGCCTTGAAGTGGGTTCGCGATAACATCAAGGTGTTTGGCGGCAACCCTGAAAGCGTCACACTTACTGGTTGCTCAGCAGGTGCTGCTAGTGTGCACTACCACTACCTATCGCCACTTTCTAAAGGTACAAGCTTGTATAAGAGAAGATTGAATAATAACTGCTTTATGTTACATTCTTAGTTTAAGTTTGGTCTCTCTTCAATCCTAACAGCAACGTTTACCTACATGTGTTACTCCCCTGATTATTGCAAGAATCATCATATATTTTTTTAGTACTATACAAAGTGATTTTAAAATAATGGTCTATCCAGTTACATCCTATTGCAAAAATTGTTTCCATAAAATTGTAATAAACTCGCTTACACCCTTTTGCGTTTTCCGGGCGTCTATGAATCTTCAGTGTTCAGTATGGTTTCCAATGAGTTTCTTTATATTGTTTTCCTGTCCTATTTCTATAAAATAACAAGAGAAAATCGGTAGCAAAATTATATCGTGGCACGTATATTTAAACCCTACCAAAAAAAGAGCATGACCTGACGTTCATATGCTCCATCCGCGCTTCACGATTTCGTTATGCTACCCGGAACTCGTACATTAGCCAGACTTTGAAACTGGTTTTAAAATTTCCAGGTCTTTTCCACAGAGGAATCGCTTTCAGTGGGGCAGCGTTTGCCTCGTGGGCGCATTCTATTAAGCCCGTGCAAAAAGCTAAAAAACTAGCCTCCCTCGTTGGTTGCGCTACCGTCAATAGTCGTGACATGGCTGAATGCCTCAGATCTAGACCTGGAGAAATGATTGTCAACGCTCAATTCGAGATGTTTGTAAGTTTTTTTGAAAATAAGGAATCATATCTTCATACTCATCAATTTTTAATTTACCTAATATTTACGCCTATACTAATTTTTTTATCATTTTGATTTCTACGATTTCAATACTATGTTACCAAAACCCACGTGGAGTTCTGGTAACATAGTATTAAAATTGACAAGTATTGTTTTTTTCAATTCCTACAATGACTAGTACTGGAGAGTGAAATGGTACAGTATATTCACGCCCACAGCCGAGGATCCTAACACAATCAATCCATTTTTCACTCATCACCCTTATATCGCAAGTCAAGCTGGTGCAATGCAACATCTTCCACTCATCGCTTCTGTGACCTCTGAAGAAGGATTGTATCCCGCAGCAGGTAAAACAAACTCCATTATTTGAAACAACTTAACAATAACGGCATGTCGCGTTTTTATGTGGAACTGGGTCTTAATTTCTTTGATAACATCTAAATATTAGCCTCTTTAATAGTATATAATTATTATATATGTTTGCTAGTTGGCTGTATTAGCAAATTGTTTTTAGCAATTATCTTGACTTTTATTTGTCATTACACACTACAGTTTTACTGTCAAAATATGCTCTATATCTATACTGGATATCTTATATATAATAATCACTAGTAAAGTAATTATTATATGCTAATGCTACCCTCCTTTAATACAATAAATATTTCATAAAATGACATAACTTTTGCAGCCTATCAAAAAGATCCTACTATACTACCAGAGCTGGAGGCAAGATGGGAAGAACTTGCTGTCAACATATTCGGGTTCAATGACACCCTGCCTTTTAGTATGCGCAGCCGTGTCGCCAATAGGATAAAGCAGCAGTACTTAGACGGCAGACCTGTCTGTCAGGACACATTTGACGAGCTCGTTCGAGTAAGAAAGTTTGTTTTAGAGCGAAACTTCAAAGATGATGATTTGATAAATAATTTTTTCGACAAAAACTGAGAGTGCCTTATCAAGGTCAGCTTAAGGGATTTTTCTTAAATTAAGAGTAAAAAAGATATAGCTCAGAGAGAAAAATAAAAACAGCTAGTTCAATTTGTATTCTATAAAGTACTTAACATTGCATATCTAACACAAGTCACACTTCAATGAGTAATGGGTGGAAAAGTTTTTCGACAAACCAGATTCAATAAGGAAAAAAAATCCCAAAAAGATCAATAAAGTGAGCAACTTTAATAACTCGCTTACAACCTTAGAAATGGCCAAAAAACAAATAAAAAGATCAAGTATCAGAAATGACTAATCTTATTTAAGCAGATATCTAAGGATTTTGTCGGATTCTTTGGGGAGAAGGTAAAAAAAATCAGAGTGGGGACAGCACAGTTCAAAAATTATAAAGGCAAAGCAAATCCGATATAGGCCCATTGGACGTATACTCAGACTTGTTGTTGGTCATCGAACATAGAACATACTATTAATGAACACTAACAGTGAATGTTTTTGAAAGTTAATTTCTCTGGTATTCTTATATTTTATGTCTGTTTTTCAGGCTCTCGGGGATCGTTTGTTCACTGCGGAGGTTGGCAAACTGGCACAAATACACGCCACTCAATCCCGCCAACCCACCTACTCCTACCGCTTCTCCTACAGCTGGCAGTATAGCTTCTCCAACGTGATGGCCCGAAACTATGAAAACTATGGTCAGTATATTGTGAAAATCGTGTTGATTAAAAACGATCTTGGTAGCATTTTGCATCCTTGAGACAGACAGACAGATAGCATAGTCGTTAACCGGGAAAATTAACTCAATATGTATTCCCGAAAAAAATGAAGATTTCGCAGGCAACATCTAGGCCTTAAAATCCCGCGTAAAATGGCAGACCAACTAGAACAGGATGCCCTACAGAATAGTAATTATTTTATTTTTTTAGGAGTGTGCCATTCCGATGATGTGATACTGGTTCTTAAGTATCTCCCAACGGAGACAACTTGTCCAGAAGATCTACAGATGAGGGCTGCCCTTCTCGATATGATCTGTAGCTACGCTACGACTGGGTAATCTTCTCTTTCCTAAAACTTATCTTTATAAAATTGTAAAAGTTCTGTCTTCATTCATCTGTGTTAAGTTATTTTGTGTTGTTGAGCGGCCATAGGTTAGGATTCACCCCAGGCACCCATCTCTCACTTTTCGAAGCTATGTCGGATTTCAGCAATTAAAAACCATTTAGCTGCATTCCTGAGAGTTCTCAATAATAGTATCAAAGCCGACAATACTCACTTGGCCAGTCGTGGACTACAGCCTAAACCTTCTTTTGAAAGGAGACCCGTGCCCTGTAGTGGGCCGGTAATGGGTAATGTAATCATAACTATTATGATGATTTGCTGTTTTGTTAGCAGAATTTTAAAATTTTCGTAAGTTTGATTAAGTTAGGAGCACGAGCTATTATATTATATTCATAACAATCAGATCTGACCATCATTGACTTTTTGCTTCACAGCAGCTTATTTATTTGCCGTTAAATAATCTTAATAGACTTCGTTATACGGGTAAACTGGAATCCGTAGAGAATATTCTACTTGTTATCTACGGAAGAAGACGAAGCGTGATTATTCAATCCCAAATCCAAAATGTAACTTAAAATCCCATCGTCCATCAGCATGAGCTAATGATACATGATTATATTATAATTAATTAAATTTTTAAGTTTTTTATAGACAATATGTTGCCAATTCTTGCAACTTAAGGCACCTAGCAATTAAACAGGCAAATCATACCATCGCAAACTGGTTGAAAAGACTTACTTACAAGGACACAGAGAGAATACTTATTTTAATAATAGTTATTAAATACTTTACTTACAAATTACAACATAACTTTGTACCTTTTTGCCATTCCAAGAAAAAAATATAATAAAATATTTATTTATGTTTTATTTATTTATTTTTTATTCTAGAGTACCAAAATTGCCAACTGCCCCCAAATGGATAAAAGTTAAGCCGGTGCAAGAGGAATTGTCTTATATGGAAATAGCTGGACCGAAGGATATAAAAATGAAATCCAGTGCGGACTTCGGTAAAAAAACCTTTTGGGACAGTCTTGGCTTCAATTAAGATGAACGGAGTTTATGACGAATTTTAACCTATTATATAATCCAGACATAATAAAACCGTTAAGCCAATAATGACGATTTAAATGTATGAAGACCCTGTAAGTTCCTTGAAAACCACACAACCTACATACATATACATGCCTTATTTATCAGTCTTATAGTGACTGTAATTGATTGTTATTTATGATATTTTCTTCTAGTGTAGGTAAAAACACCATAATAAAAATTACTAAAATGTTTAATACTACTCGACTAATGCATGAACTAAATTAGAAATTGGAATGTTCTGTAAGATAATGGAATAAATTGTATATCATAATTAAATTTTCACGTTAATTTAATCAATGAATGTTTTAATTATATGACTTGCTACCATTTTACTTTTAAGGTGCTTAGAGCTGCTAAATAACTAATGAGTAAACTAAATACTTACACGATAACGTAGTTCTTGAATGCCCTTAAAAAGATGTGTTATATCTGACTTCGATTTACACGATACAGTAAAACAAATGTACTACTACTAATGTACTACGTAATGTTAAATCTCCTAACATATTCGTACCTAATGCTTGTCATACGTGCAAATTTTGGATAATTTGCTATGACTGGAAGAATCTTAGGACTTAAAGTAACAGCAATACATTTATGGTCAAAATACGCCCTGTTCCAAGAGAATAACCTGCAAACAATAAACGCCTAATGTGAGTGATGGCGTTTTGCAAATTAATGAATATAAAATAATCCATTGGCGCTGGCGTCTGGTAAAGCACAACTGTACCAGGTCAAATTCTGTCCATATGATACGATTATCTTCAAAAACTATTATACGGGGTACTGTAGACAAACCGTAATTTTGTCTGTCTGATTGTACCTTGGCCGCGCATCATGCTGAAACTACTCGTGATGTTCATGATGTTAAGGCCTTACCAGTATTATGTAAGGCGGTCATACACCTTAACAAAGCCATTAATAAGCTTAAGGTGTGTAATATGTCAAATATTCGACTATTGCTAATAGCAAAAACACGTGGAGCGTTCATGTGCAAACTATGAATACGCCCTCGAGGCGTACCCAAAACACGTGCAAGAACAAAAGGTAAAGTGCGAGGCGGCCACGCCAAGCACCGCAGCTGTGTCCCTTGTCTCCTTGTCGTAGAATAACACTGTTTTAAAACACCTGAAACACGTGAAACAACAAACGACACGCACCTCGGGTGAGTTATAGAGTTAAAAATTATTGAAAGTAATTTCGATAATTGAATATCTACTAATAATAGGTTAAGGAAAAAGTCTTTTCGCATTATAGTATGTATGAACTTGTAATAAAATCTCTTTGGCTATACTATTTGATCTGGCTGGTTTTGGTATCATTAAAAGTATAAATTTCAAAGGAGATAATTCCAAATTCAAATTAGGAAAACGTGTGATTTTTATTTGTTTTTTGTACTGTGAAAATGAGTGAATCTAGAAGAAGTTAAATACATTTTAAAATTTTACTACAAAAAAGGTAAAAACGCAACGCCAGCCGCGAAAAAATTTGGTTTTTAAGAATAATATACATAAATACTTATAAAACGCTGCTAAACACCCGGACACTAAAAAACATTCATGTTCAAAACAGAAACATTTTCCAGTTGTCGGAATCGAACCCACGGCCTTGGACTCAGAGAGCAGGATCGAGGCCCATTGCGCCAATCGCCCGTCAGCTTAGTGGTAAACAGCTCTGGACGGGATTGCCACAGAGCCTCAGTTCCTATCGGGTCTGGAAAATTAGGCATGATCAAAATTAATTAAATTGATATTTCCACCAAGTGTACGTAAAAACTGCAAGACCAACGAGACGCTCTGAGTGTGAGTCCAAGTGTGAGATATTCTACCTACGTTTACTTATTCAAACGCGTTAAAGTTTACCACGATTTGTATGGAATCAAAGGCGCGCCATCTAGTTAGAATACTGGGAAACCATCCTCCCTCTAGATGGCGGTGTTTCGATGCAATAATGGTCAATATTTACAAAAACCAATGATGAGGTCAATGGTTGAACTGTCGTGGAAGATGTCTATCCACTCTAGTTTTGAAGGTCAGTTTGCTTGAAATAAATAAACGCCGAGTAATGCATAACGGTTTCAAACATTATAATGACCCGCTGGTTTACGCAACAATACCACGTCCACAACAAAAGTAAAAAGTTATTTAATTCAAGGAAAATTAGAATAGCCGAGTTATTATTGGTTTTGATAGTATGTAAAACTTTTAATATTCATTGCGTTATGTATTTTGATAGAGTTAAAACTACTTAAAACATAGAAACTCCATTATATTAATGTGAAATAGGTTTGAGATCGAGAAAAGTTAAGTTAAGTTAAGTTTAAAATTAAATAATATAATTAAATTGACGGCCGATTGGCGCAGTTTGCAGCGACTCTGCTTTGGGTGTTTATATGTATATTCTAAGTTTTTATGGATATTATTCACAAGCAATATTACAAGCTACGCTTACTTTGGGTGTAGATGGCGATGTGTGTATTGTCGTCAGTGGCGTGCATACAGGGTATGCACAGGGTGTGCAGATGATATAAAATGAAGAAATTGATGAAAGATGCCCGGACAGACAGACAGACAGACAAACATTTAATAAAAGTCGGTTTTGGACTCAGTATCGATTATAAAGCATCCCCCGGTCAAAATTTTCAAGATACGAGTATATTAAATGTACAGAAATCGTCCAGTTACAGTTTTATGTTAAGTATAGAAGATACTCGTAGATTAACAGGTGAAATCCTTGATTCCGCGCTTGGTATCCTCCTAGCTGTAGTTTTAAGTTTTTCTTTTTAATCTTTATTATTTTAAAAGTTTTAAGTTCACGAATGTTGAGTTATCACGATGCCCTAATGTAGTTATATATATGAACGTTTCATAAGTGCCTGTGATAAAGTCTACATGAATAGAACATTTTTGAATTTTGAATTCGAATTTTAATGTTATATTTCACTCCACATGTGGGCCCTTAAAATATATCATTAATGAGGTAGACTGTGAAGTAATAAAGAATCAAATTTAAATGAAAATTCAATTAAATTTAAATATATTATAATATACAATAAAAACGGAGCATATAAACAAGCGCGAACTCGTGGACAACTCAGTTTGATACCGGCTATTGTCGCGAGTGCATCACGGTTCACGATGACATGTCTTAGATTGTATGTTCTGTTACTCCTTGTTGCCGTAGTCAGAAGTCGAGAATGTTCAGATCCCATTGTAAAGGTAGCCAACGGTGAGATATTAGGTAAACAAAGAATCTCTACGAATGGCAGAAATTTCGTAAGCTTTCTCGGTGTGCCCTACGCCAGCCCACCGATTGGAAAATATAGATTTAAAGTAAGTGTTTTCAATCTTTAAAATTCGTTATTATTACTAAAGTAAGTCTATAACTAGACCTTCACTTTCACGGCTTCACCCGGCTAAGTTTGTTGTGGGCTCTTCTTAGACCAGGGCGCGTTTGGAACCTTCGTAGCTTTAGATTTAAGTTGGCGAACGAAGTTATCACCATCCCTACATGAATAAAGAAATTTTGAATTTGACTGCGATCCCAGTTGCTTGTGTTAAGAGATTACGCATTAAGATTGTACCGGGCTAATCCGTTAGGGGTATCATCATCGACTCAACCCATTACCGGCCCTCGACAGGGCACGGGTGTTTTCCCACAATGGCCCAGTACAGATTGGTGGACTCCACACACCTTTGAGAACAGTTTTTTTTATTCCACTATAAGTGATGATGCAGTCTAAGATGGTAGTGGGCTAACGTGTTAGTGGCTATAGTAGTCATACCCCTAATCAGTTTCTACGCGCCATCGCACCGGAACACTAAATCGCTTAGCGGCCCTTGTTAACGGGGAGGGTGGTAATTAGCCACGGCAAAAGCCTCCCACCAGAGCAGAGAAAAATCAGAAATTGTAAATGCCCAAATTGCCCCTGTCGGGAATCCACCCGGGGAACCCGGGGACCTCCTACTTAATTCCGCAGCGCTCACCGTTGCGCCAAAAAACTTTGCCGTATAAACATTTTACCATAATATATCAAATTCTTTTAGGAGCCACAGCCGATGCAACCCTGGTCTGGACCATGGAACGCCACGCGGCTTCCCCCTGGATGCCTTCAGTTCGATCCTTCGATCGATAAAATCACAGGTAATTTTCCATGAGAATTTGAACACACCTTAAAGATATGTTCAACTTTGTCATACGAGCTAGAGCAACCTACATCATCATCTTCGACCCATTCAAAGTCAAAAAATATCTTTATACAAGTAGGCCCATAGGTGGCACTTTTGATGCGTACATAAGAATTACACGGTAGTGAGATGATGGCGATAACCACATTCGTAAACTTAAAACTAAAACTACGAGGGTTCCAAACGCGTCCTGGCCTAAGAAGAAGCCCACAACAAACTTAGCCGGGTGTTTTTTTTTCGTTATCACCATCTCACAATGTCATTTAAAATTATTAGAAGAGCAACCGAGAATTACCGGCCCGCTACAGGGCACGGACCTCAGTGAGAAGGGTGTTGGTCGTAGTCCACCACGCTGGCCAACTGCGGATTGGTGGACTTCACACGCTTTTGGGGACATTATTGAGACCAGCGTGCAGGCATGCAGGTTTCCTCACGATGTTTTCCTACACCGTTGAAGCAAGTGATGATAATTCTTAAAACGCACGTAGCTTAGAAAAGTTAAAGATGCGTGCCGGGATTCGAACTCGGCCTCCCAAAAGTAAAGCCGAATCCTGCCCGCTAGACTATCACCGCTTTTACCACCACTTATTTAAGCTAGCCTTTCTTAATTACAAAAATCTGCCAGTAGAATCTAGCCCCAAAGTAAGCGTAGCTTATGTTATGGGTACTAAGATAACTGATGTTTTTTTTTTTATAAATAACATACATAAATACTTTTAACATATAGATAAACACCCAGACACTGAAAAATATTTATGTTCAGCTCAGTAGCATTTTCCAGTAGTGGGAATCGAACCCACGGTCTTGGACTAAAAAAGCAGAGTCACTGTCCACTGCGCCAATCGGCCTTCAACCTAGCTCTCACATCGACATTACATTTATCTTCACCCTAGGGTGTAAATAAATGTAAGCAGTATAGTAAATATTGCTACTATTTCAGAGTTATCCGAGTGAGATTATTTAAGATTATTAATTATAATAGTAATAAATATCAATCCTATCCTATCCTAATTGCTACTTCCTACTAATATTATAAATGATGGAAGATTTTTGTTACTCTGTTAAGAAAAAACTTCTGAACCGGAACGAAATTTGGATAGAAGTTACAGAATACCCTGGATTAACATAAAGGCTACTTTTCATCCCGGAAAAAGGTACGGTTCCAAGGGCTTTATGAAAAATGTTAAAAATTTAAGAAAAGATTAATGGTTTTTTTTATTTCTTCATAGCTCATGCTCCTTATCGGTTTCTACACGGCATCGTTCAGGAACCGTAAATCACTTGGCAACACGCCTTTGAATATTGGATAGAAACACGTTACTTTCCGGAAATCCATGATATATTATGAAAATTAAGATTAAAATAAAAAAATAATTAATTAACACGTCTTTGTCTCTAGGGTGTTAAGTAACCACGGCCAAACCAGAGAAAATTCAGTAACTATAAATTCTAAACAAATAATAATACAATGCCTTTATTCAGATACTAAATTCAAATTATTTAGATTAAATAATATTAACAGCAACTGCATCTGTTTATCTAAAAGAAAAACTAAGGACTCTTCCAACTTTGTCTATTCATGTCTATCTCTGGATTTCCTTTACCTTTATTTCCTGTTACAGCTTGAAGTTCATCTTCCCATCTTTTATATTGTCCTCCTAACATTTTTCTGGTTCTTTGGCTACCAGTTTGTGATTGACTTATTCCATTAGTCCTCATCACGCAATGTCCTGTCCATCACCATTTATGTTTCCAAAACCAAGGAAATAGGAGTTGCAGAGATTCCGTTTTATGTTAATTTTTGTTTGTGAACTTTTCGTGATATTTTATAACAGCGTTCACCACTGCGCCAAGGAGGTTGTGAGAAATCATCTTAAAAGTACACCAGAAGTGCCAAATTGTATACGTTGTTAATATTCACCATCAGTACCCCTTTTCAGGTAGCGAAGACTGTCTATTCGTCAATGTCCACACACCGAACCTTCACTCCAGTGCTCTACTGCCCGTCGTAATCTTCATCCACGGTGGAGCCTACGTTTACGGAGCTGGAGGACAGTACGACGGTGTACATATGATGGACAGAGACGTTGTCCTCGTGACAGTTAACTACCGTTTGGGACCGTTAGGCAAGTTCTCGTATCAAATAAACTTTAACGTAACGGATAGTCTTCTCTGAATTTACTTTATATATTCAAATTGTTAGCATAACTGCCTTTGCTAGCGTGTCTTTAAAAAAAAAACGTAAATTTGGAATTCGCAACCTCACCGCGGAGTTAGTTACCGTGTTACAAAACATTCTTAATACTCTGGCTAAAATTGTGCATAAAATCTGTGATCGACATAAGTTCGAGCGGGAATTCAAACTAATTGGAATCAAGATTAAAAAGGGAAGTTAATGATAAAATGGCTGGAATGGGCGGGCAAAAGAGAAGGGATAAGTTAATATTATGCTTTTATGATATTTGAGTTTAGGTATATACCTACTGTAATTAGAGTTAAAAATAAATTAGCGGCAATTAAACTTTAAGATAAGAATAAAGGATATTATTAAAATAAACTTTACTCACGACATTTTGGACTGTAAATAAATGTGTATTTAAATATTAACAGTGTTAATTTAAAGAGTCATATAAAGACGCTGCCTAAACCGAAGCACGCAGGAAAACCAAAAATTCTGCCGCCGCTCTAATTATCGATGTAAATTATAAAAAATGATAAGTAGAAGTATTTTCGAATATTTTTTGGCAGTATTTATATCCGTTTGGATATCACGTAAAAACTATTAACGGATTTGTATGCAATTGGATGCATTCATTCTTTCTTTGCTTGAGTTTTGGTTTAACTATGCTATAGGATGAAGTAACTCGAGATATCTCTGTACTCTAAGCAAAGAGGGTTGTAAAAACTGTATTGAAAAACTGCATGTGTGCTCTTCCGTCGAAAAATCTGTATATTTAAAAGAACGGTGTTAAAGAAAAGGTATCCAATTTTTATTTTCAATTTCTTGCATATTTTTTGTTGCTCTGTTTTGAATAAGACTCATGAATATTATAGCAGCAAGTTTTTTTTGTCATATTAAGACACTACAAGCAATGTTTTTGTTCATCAGGTTTCCTAAGCACGGGCGATACAGTTATACCAGGCAATACTGGTCTGAAAGATCAGTCATTTGCCTTGAAGTGGGTTCGCGATAACATCAAGTCGTTTGGCGGCAACCCTGACAGCGTCACACTTACCGGGTGCTCAGCAGGTGGTGCTAGTGTGCACTACCACTATCTGTCACCACTTTCTAAAGGTAATAATCTGACTAAATATTAAAGGAACTGCTGGTATAGCGCAAGACTTTGTTGGTTTAGTTTTTTTTCTAGCAATGTCAGAATAACCACCATCATCAACTCATTATCTGGTACCAGTCCTCATCGGGATACCCGTTTTAATTCTCCTCTTAGAATTAGAACGGCTTAGAGTCCACCACGCTGGTCAAGTATTGATTATAAGAATAGATGTTAGGAATTGGTTTTTTATAAATAAAATAAATAAATATACTACGACAATACTAACATCGCCATCTTGCCTCAAAGTAAGCGAAGCTTGTGTTATGGGTACTAAGATAGCTGATGAATATTTTTAAGAATACCCAACCACAGCCCACTGTGCCAACTGGCTGTCTGTGTTTGGATTAATCGTGTCTTTTTTTTAATACAATTTCGCAGGAGAATACAGGATGATGTTAGAATCGTCTTCTTCGTTAAATTCCTCGGATCAGTGTCCTGTCAATAATCTCTTAGTGTTTTGCATATTTGGGGTATCCGATTCTTCAGGGTCCATTACAGCTATGTGCCACGAGATAATTATGTCTACCGTTTTCTCATGCTGTTTCTAAAATAGAGAGAATGAATAGATATCTCATACAACGCAAGTTAGCCCTAGCCCTAGTAGATAATGCAATCCAATTTTTTTACATTATGAATTTGCACTCTAAATAAAATAATAATATGCTTCATTGACTACAATTATTATTACAGTAACATAAAATTCGTATACAAAAAAAGGAGAAAAAACATACTCTTAAAGTAATTAAAACGTACGTTGCGTCATTGTGGTCAGTACCAGAAGGTACCTGCTAAAGAATACTAAAGTATCAAAAAAGCTTATTAACTTTTTAATGATTTCCAGGTCTTTTCCACCGAGGAATCGCTTTTAGTGGAGCAGCATTTACATCGTGGGCGCATTCTATTAAGCCCGTGCAAAAGGCTAAAGAACTAGCCTCCCTCGTTGGTTGCGATACCACCAATAGCCGCGACATGGCTGAATGCCTCAGATCTAGACCCGGAGAAATGATTGTTAACGCCCAAATAGAGATGTTTGTGAGTTTGATGTTTATTTGTTTTATTGACTGATTTCTACAGATGTTTATCTGACGTATTATTTCATCATTATCAATCTATCATCGGGTGCGAACCAAGTCTTAGAATTAGAAGGGTTTAGATTTGCGAATTGCACATTCGTAGCCTTCGCAAGCCTTTTAGAACACTACAGACAACTTTCAGACATGCTGGTTTCCTCACGATGTTCTACTTCAACGTTAAATATATAATTACTTAAATAAAACGTTATATTTAGTACATGGTTTTTTTTTCATGTTCTCTTATTATGAATTGTTGTTTAACAATTAGTCTGTCCAGTAACAGGTTAAAATGTTAAAATGTTTGTGAATCGTCTAACATATACAAACCTAAATGATTCCCTTTATGAACCAGTTAACTTCGTTTCACCTAAAGAATGTCATATATTGAAAGTAATCAATAGTGGTGATTCTCATTAAGGAAAGTTCTGTTTTGAAACCACCACTAATTGAGGTAAATAAAACCAAGAAACATCAAATTGGTCCAACTATCATTCATTTGTTTACATTATTATACTGTCACTATGAACAGGACTATAGAGTGAAATGGTTCAACGTATTCGCGCCGACAGCGGAGGATCCCAATACGAAAAATCCATTCCTCACCCAGCATCCTTATACAGCCAGTCAAGCTGGTGAAATGCAACGTCTCCCACTCATCGCTTCCGTGACCTCTGAAGAAGGGTTGTATCCAGCAGCAGGTATTATACCCGCCTTAAATTGAAAAAACTTATCAATAATTTAGTTTAAACTAAATCTAACTGCACTTCATAAAATACCATTGCAATAGCTGAGTGTTAAACTTGAAAATCCAGCATTATGCAATGATCTTGAAGCATAATTTGCTTCTTCTTCTTGGCTGTAACACTCTAAGCAGAGTGGTCATGATCATCACGTTGGGACACTGCATGTAGCAGCTGTGACTCGCCTCAAAATCATTCGCCATTACTCCCAATTTGCAGACAGTATAGCACACTACTGCAAGTGATTTATAACTATGCCCTCTAGGGACTTCTACCATGCCCTGCACAACAAGGTGTTTTATGGAATTGCTTTCCCTCCGGGAAACGAGTCCTACCATTACTTCACAAAAAGAATTTTAGTTGCACTAATGTTGAAAGACGTTAACTGCTACACTCTCCGAATAAACGCCTCTTAGAAGAAAATATTTAAGAGCATAGACCCACTGTGCTACCAATGCGGGTTGGTGGGCTTAAGTTATCATACGTTAGTGAGAATTAGCGGGATCGAAGTGCGACACGAGACCCCGCTTACTAAACGATGTAACGAATCTCATATTTTTTGCAGCCTATCAAAAAGAGCCAACTATCCTGCCAGAGCTGGAAGCGAGATGGGAAGAACTTGCAAGCAACATTTTCGAGTTCAATGAAACTCTGCCTATCAGTATGCGTACCAGTGTTGCCAACAGGATAAAGGAAAAGTACTTAGATGGCAGACCTGTCAGTCAGAAAACATTTGACGAGCTCGTCCAAGTAAGAAAGTTATTTTTTATGACTACTAAGAGCGTAATTTTAAGGTCACGTTTAGGCATTTTACTTAAAATTAGAATAAAGATAAATAAAACGTAGAAATAAGAAGAAAGAAAGCTACACATTGTATATCTAACAAATTACGACCTAATGGCAAAACACCACTGCGTTGCCATTAGGGCGGAAAATAGCCGCTTTCGGAATTTTTCGTCAAACTATAAAGAGTTAAAATCAGATCAGTAATAAAATAGAAATATTAAAATTTTTGTGTTGCCAGATACATGTCAAATAGCTACAAGATAAATTTGAAAAAAATAACGGGAAATACTTATGTGTGAATTTTTGAGGTACCTAATTCCGGAAGATTAGTGTTTTTAACTGAATTTTTTATGGAGAAGATAATGAAACAATTGATTTGAGGAATCTAAGTGGAGAATAAAAATACGATATAGAGCCATCTGTCGTTTTCAACGCATGAGAACCGTAAATACTCAGTCATAAATACTAAATTTCATGGCATTTGCGTTTCAGACTAGGCTTGGACTTGTAGCAATTGCACAAAACATTTATATTAATGAGTAGGTGAACATTTAGGCAGAATATAATTATTAAAATAAAAATAATTTTCTACTTGGTCTATTTTTGTACTTTGTTTTGTATATTGTCATGTTGTTTAGGCTCTTGGGGATCGTTTGTTCACGGCGGACGTTGGCAAACTTGCACAAATACACGCTACGCAATCCCGCCAACCGACCTACTCTTACCGCTTCTCCTATAGCTGGCAGTATAGCTTCTCCAACGTGATGGCCCGAAACTATGAAAACTATGGTCAGTATGACTCGTATTATGTGCCAAATCTTACTAGGAGACCGAGATGCTCCAGAACTTCATAACCAGCTGTGTTGTGTGCGTGCCCCTAAAGCAAATAACCTTCGTCCACGAAAAAGTAAATTGTTCGTGGCCCCTTCTTGTAGAACTATTGCAAGAAACATATGCATTGTCATCATTCAACGCACGATACAACATGATAGGTGGATAGCATTGTTCCGCAAATTGTTAAGGTACTCTGAGAATATTGAATGACCTTTATTTTAATATTCGCAGAGTATTACTATAGTATATTAATATGATGTATAATGTTTTTGTTATGTTATTGGAATTTTTGTATAGTTAATCATAAATAAATAATGTAGTCTCATCTTGTTGGTGTAAGTGTCCCTAACAATATGTAAAAATAAATAAATAAATATTTTGTGGTAATTGAACGATTATAGTTATCAATGAGCTATTACAAGTTAATTCAAACGCTTTAGATCGCAGACTGATTAATTTCATTTAAAATTTTGACTGCGTACACGAAACCGCGCTCTTACTTCAATTCTGCGTAAAAATTTGTCACCAAATAGATCAAACTTGTCCTGCAGATTACTGATTCTTTCATTTTTGCAGGAGTATGCCATTCTGATGACGTAATCCTGGTTCTCAAGTATCTCCCAACGGAGACCACTTGTGCTGAAGATCTGCAGATGAGAGAAGCTCTTCTCGATATGATCTGTAGCTACGCCGAGACTGGGTAATCTTTTCAACACTACTGTTATATTATTGTCAACGTTTCTCAGTTTATTCATCTGTGACATTTTGTGTTGTTTCAACCGTCGCATTTCGAGTCGTTTAGTCATGAGTGCCAGAATATTAAAATATGTGTTCATTACAAAAAATACCAAAATTTATATTCGATAAAGTAGAGGGCACAAACTAGAATCAGCAGCGTTATTGTCCGTGACTTCGTCGACGGACACTTATAAATTTCCCATACAATCATTTTTCCGCTATCCAACACAATATCCAACTCCAACCACGTTGCTTTCCGAACTTACTTGCACACTGACTTCCTGAACTATTGAACTATCAATGCAAAAAAGATGTTTTTAATAAGTATTTATGTATATTAATTATTCATTTAAATATTTATCACTTATCTTAGTACCCATAACACAAGCTACGCTTAGTTTGGGGCTAGATGACGTAGTATAAGATATGCGCGCTTAAATAAAAAACAACCGCTTTATTATTAGTATAAATAGAAATTGTCTCGGACCTGAGCAACGTTATTTTTGTTGTAAAGCAAGTAATCGGCATTAAGTAATCAGATCTCGTATATCGAACAGGTTTAGAGATGTGTTCCACAGAAAAGGAAGCAGTCCGATAGACGTCCACTGCTGGACATAGGTCTTTTGTAGGGAGTTCCACGGTTCTGTGCCGCTTGAATCCAACGGCTACCTGCGACGCGCTTAATGTCGTCTGTCCACCTCGTTGGGGGTCGACTAACGCTGCGCTTACCAGTTTGGGGCTGCCATTCCAGTACCTTGGGACGCCAACGTCCATCCTTTCTCCGAACTATGTGCCGGTAACTCTGACCCGTTGAGCTATGTCGGTAACTCTGGTTCTTACACGAATCTCCACATTTCATTCCAAATCCAAAATGTAAATTAAGTACCCAACGTCCATCTACCTTAGCTAATAATATCTAATAATTAGAATTAACTTACGCCTTCCATTCTAGAGTACCAAAACTGCCGAATGCACCCAAATGGATGAAAGTCAAACCGGGACAAGAGGAATTGTCTTACATGGAAATAGCCGGACCGAGCGATATAAAAATGAAATCCAGTGCCGACTTCGGCAAAAAAACCTTTTGGGACAGTCTCGGCTTCAATGAAGATGACGACTTTAACGGAATTTATGATGAATTTTAGTCTATTGTTTAGTCCAAAATAAAGATTTAAACTTACGTATTTTTTACTTCCCTACCTTGAAGTTGGGTGACCTCGCTGGTGCATTGAGTGAGTGCTGTGGTCTTGTAAGCGACATGTCCAAGGTTCAAATCTGGCAGAGTCGGCAAAGAGAAAATTTATATTTTCTGAATTTTGTTTAGTCTCGTCTCACGGGAGACTCCAGCCGTGGCTGGAGTTCACAAGCCTACCGAAAACGTCGGATCTCCAATCAATTTAGCGTTTTTGTACGGGGTATGATAACTGCAATATCTCTAACAGATTAGCCCTCTACCACCTTACACTGCATCTTCACAAACCACCAATTTAAATTGCAATCAAGGTAGCAACTTATTGTAGATATATTATGAAAATTAAGCCTAATTAAAAAAAAAAACAGGAGAATCTGTGAAATGTAATTTATAATTTCTTCAATCCACACAATACAGATCTCCGGCAATGTTGGGTACATTTCGCTCCGTAACGGGAGCATCCTCAGGAGATGTTGACTTTACAATGAGTAATTGTTAAGTGAGTATGTTAACAATGTTAAAGATGTCATCACAGGAGATGAATTCTCGCAACTATCTTCTGATCCAACTAAACATCTTGCAGTTTGAAGGAGAATCTCTTGGCGGAATCAAATAATGTAATGTACGCATCATAAGTGCCACCCATGGGGCTGCTTGAATAACGATATTTTTGACTTTGACTACACAATAAATATTTATTCGTGCTAACGTTAATTATAATTCCAATCAGTAAAATCATAATGTTAATAGCAAACTAAAATTAATATTTCCAAAAAAATATAAGCCGTCTAACTGTACACTTATGGGCATGGTACCCAAAATTTGGCACCCCTTTGAATTGCTAGACTTAGCCGTTGGGCTAAATAAGCGCCAGCTCTTGGGGCACCAGACGTCAAGACCAATTTTTGGACACGATGTTTATAAAATTTTGCGTGTCCGAGGACATCAAGCCCAGTGTCTCAAACGCAATCGCTGCAAAAACGTATTCATTACAAATAACGGAGTATTTACTTTGACTATAATACTTATCATAAAATAATATTATTGGTTCGTTATCAACATTGTAAACATTGTAAAACATTGTAACATTGTAAAAGATATCTGAACCGTATAATAATAGAAGCACTGCGCTGTTAATCGTTCATGTTTATAAGAATTTGTAAGAGGAAACTCTGCTCGATTATAAATCATAAGTAGGTATTTGAGTATTTTATTAAATTTAGTTTTTTTTTAATGAATCCTTAGTTAATTCTATTATTAAACAAGCAACACGCTTCGACATGAGGGAATGTTACTCGTAAGTCGGCTATTGGTTTAAAGTAATTGATTAACGCTATATCAAACCGCTCTTTAACCGGCTTCCTATACGTCTTCACGAGATCAAAGAAACTTAGTAGGAACCTAAGCCTACGCGCTCGTTAAACATTTAATTGATTTTGTTCTTTGACACATTCAAATAATATCCTGCACAGAGAATTGAAAACATACAGAAATCGTATACACGACTAATATTGATATTAGTTACTTCAATTCATATAGCAATTGACAGTAATTATTTTACCTCGAATGTTCTAAACGTTTACCATAAAATTTGCTAAAATCGAAAAAGTTTGCTAAAATCGAAAAAGTTTGCAAAAATCGAAAAAGTTTGTGAAATAGCAATATTCCGCGGGTGTGAAGTGAAACTTGGGGCGTTTTCACTGTTTCCAGGCACAATTAACTGCTTGTCATAATGGCTGAATGAGGGTTCTGCGTGTTCTGAATTCTGTGATTCAGTAAAAGGCCACTTATTTTCGCACAAAACGCTAATTTCGTCCTGAGAACAAAGTTTCAAGCCATGTTTGACGACCATTTTTGGCATATTGAAAAGAAACCTCTTAATCATCATCATCCGCAAACTATTCCACGGGTTTTCTTTTAACTAACTATTCCACACTATGATAACATCCGCGATTTTCGCAGCTTTGTTATATACCTACATTAATATGTAAAGTGTATATAACATCCTATAAAAATAAACATAACATGTATTTTCCGCCAACACAAGATTACAAAAATATCAATTTTATATCAACTAGTTTAAGAGAATTAACCCACCACTCTGCTCCAAAGCGGGTTGGTGGGTTTTAACGACTTTTATCACAAGTTCGTGATAATAGGTGGGAGCGACGGCTTTAACCCCACCGCCAGTTTTTTAGCTATGAGCTGGTACTGAAAATTCTTTAACAAAAAAACACAATACTTACCTAACAAATTTTTGACACGACCGATGCGAACTTAGAACCTCGTGAAATGTAGTGGAACATGTTACCTACTAGACCAACGAGGCAGTTACACATCTAAAGATTTATTACGATTCATAAATGCTTGTGACAGGCTTACATGAGTAAATAATTTTTGAGCAAAGTTATTTTGAAGTAGGCATATTTATAGCTTCACTTATTAAAAATTTGAGGTCTCACTAATATGGCGTAACGTCGGAATTATAGTTTTGTCGCGCTCTGAAATTTGATAGGTTCAAGTGGGAAAAAATCACTATTTCGTTATTTCTTATCCTGCAATTTTATGTCGCATCGCCCTATTTTAGGTAGATTGATTATAATATGCCAAAGTTTTTTTTTTATTACTGTTATATTTGTTTTTATTGAAGTTGACATATAAAAATGTTAATTACTACTACAATAAACAAAAATAAGGTAGGCTGCAGAGAAGATTAAATAAAATTTAAATGATAATTCGAATTAATTTGAATAGGTGAGGAAGTGTTCGTATATTCAAATTCGAATTATCGTTATTCATGTAGGCCTATCACAGGCACTTATGAAGCGTTCATACATAATTATATGTTTACATTATTGTGAGGTGACGTTGATAACAACGTTCGTATAAAGCTAGGAGGGTTACAAACGCGTCCTTATATTTGAAATTGAAATTGAACAAAGCATATACACACACAACAACTGAAAAAGTTAATCGGATGCCAGCAAGCGTCGCGAGCGCGTTCGTATTTAAGATGTCGAGTCTAAAATTTATTGTTTTTTTATTCCTCGTTGCCATGGTGATAAGTCAAGAATGTAAAGATCTCATAGTAAACACAGTGAATGGTGAGTTATTGGGTGAATCGCGAGTTTCTACGGGTGGCAGGAAATTCGTTAGCTTTCTTGGTGTTCCCTACGCCAGCCCGCCGATTGGAGAATTTAGATTCAAAGTAAGTGGTAATATATTTTTCCCTTTATAATCTTTTACCTTCTTGAGAAAATATCTTTATTTTGTAGCCATTATAATATTAGCAAATTTAATTAAGAAAATACAGAATGCATAGCCATTATTGTATTCAGTGAATTGTGTCCAAAAACAGTGAAAACGCCCCGCGCACATCTCACTTTTCACCCGCGGAAAGTTGAAACCCGATTTTTTTCCCATTTTCCTATTTTATGGTTAACGTTTAGAACATTAGAGGTAAAATAATTACTGTCTGTGATAACTTGCATCCTTTTGATAAAGATTGGACAAATTATTTTTAAGCCTATACCGAAACCAAAATAAACGCAGAGAGAGGTTGCGGGCAACAGAAAGTATTATTTACGTATTTGTGTATAACCTTCTGTAAGAGGCCCAATTAAATATAAAACTGTGTTTTATGATTTATACCACGTGTACTCAAACAAACGTAAGTAGATAGAAATATTGTTAGTGTTATAAAAGACATATAAAATGTCTTGTTAGTGTTTTAATAACAGGCAAGTCTATCATGTTTTGTACAACATAGGTAATTAGTGCTTGCATTTGCTTATACATAACTAAATCTACACTTAATAAGTACTTATAAGCCAAAAGTTCGTAGTTGATTTATTATGATATCCTAGACACAGATATCTAGTTAGGAGTCGAATATTCACCCAAACATATGGCCAATTATTCTTTTTAAGTAAAAAGTTTACGTGTATTTAAATTAATTTGTATAACCTTGGCTGTAAGTGGGTTAAATGTATAACTAATGTATATTATTATAACTCTTTATTTGTACACCACATTAAGAACTATACAAGAAAAAAAGAAACATAAAAATAGAAGCCGAATACAAAAGGCGGCCTTATCGCTTATATAGCGATCTCTGCCAGGCGACCTTAGAATTAGGAAAAAAGGTACATGTACTTAAAATAAATAAATAAATAAATTGATCAACTTAATAGCGATAAAGTCTTATATTGTAGAAGTAGTACATCTTTTTATGACAGATCTACCGCCATGCTCATTTCTGCCGCTTAGCAGCATTGTTGCAATGCTGTGGCCCGGTCTTAAGACTGGTGTAATTACAGGCATGTGCCTTAAATAGATGCAGATCCTTACGGTTCCTCGCGGTTCGGAAGGAAGGAACTAGAACAAACAGTTCTTGTTGAACATACACGCACAACATTCACGTACAGATGGGCGCAGAGACCCATACACACACAAACATAAACACACACACACATTAACTCACACACACACACACATACACACGCGTTCCAGTCAGCATGCTATTCTCACTTAACCGTTAGAGAACTCAATACACCTTTGAAAGTTTCCTTTGTTAAACTGGATATATTATCTCAATGATTGAATCAATGTTCGGGAAGGCACTGGCCCCTAAGATACGGGATTTCCTAGTTTAGGGGTCAGCACTCCAAAGATTTATTGTACTGAGTTTGTGTAATAAATATTTTCTATTAATATTTCTATTATTTCTATTTCTATTTCTTGAGCACACTCTCCGAAGTATATCTTATACAATACCGAAAGGCAGGCAACCTTGCGACGATACTCAAAATTCTGAAGCTTACCAAGGAAGTGACTGAGAAGCGGTATACCTGTTTGTAAAAAATATACCTGATTACTTTATTCACACACCTTGTAGCTTACTTAAGTGGTTACATTCTCCAATCACGTAACCAGCGTTATACTTTAAATATGTTGCTTTTGTAGGATCCTCAACCGATGCCGCCGTGGACCGGGGTATGGAATTCGACGCGCATTCCCCCCGCCTGTCTTCAATTCGATCCTACGATTAATGGGATTATAGGTAAGTTTCCATAAAATTTAAATCGTAATAATTAGCCTATTAGAAGCTTTCGCTTGGTTGTTGGATCAAGGGTCGGATACAGAAGGCAGTAGTCCTTGAAACGGCGCGTATTGTGAGGAGGTTTCTCACTCTGGAGAGCCCTGACCACCGGTTGCTTGGGCATTCAAAAGCCTCGCAAGCGGAGGGTGGAAGTTTTTTTTTTTTTATAAATTTTTAATAGTGTTTTTTAATTTATTCTTAAGCATTGTTAATAATTAAAAAAAAAAGAAAAATAATAAATGATAGAAAATAAGCCTATTAAAGTCCCACGATTGGCAGGTTTAAACCATTCACTGGGATTGGAATAAACCGATCGATATTTTTCAGGTAGCGAAGACTGTCTGTTCGTAAATGTCCACACACCGAATCTGAGCCCTAATGCTTCGCTACCAGTGGTTATCTTCATCCACGGCGGAGCATTCGTTTACGGAGCTGGAGGACAGTTCGACGGTGTCCATATGATGGACAGAGACGTGGTCCTCGTAACAGTTAACTACCGTTTGGGACCATTAGGTAAGCTTATAATTTCTTAGTCAAAGTCTAGCAAGAGCAACGGTACTACCCGTTCTCCGTTATATTCACTTAGTCGCCTCGTACGACAACCGCGGGAAGGGTGGTGACAGACTGTATATTACTGTATACTGTATTACCGTATATTACTGTATACTGTATAGCCGTATATTACTGTATACTGTATACATTCAAGTAGGCACATAGATGGCACTTTTGATGCCTTCATTACATACAAAATATAAACATAGTAATGAGATGGCAATAACCATATTCGTAAACTTAAAGTGGTTTAAGGAGAAGTTAACAACCTAGCGGGGTGTTCTTTTTGTTATCACCATCTCACATAGTCATTTGGAACGCGTTATAGGCTATTGGTTAAACAATGTTACTATGCGGTATAAGACTCCATATCAGAGTAGATTTTGTATTACCTTTCTGAGCTCACATCAAAATATAAACGTACAACAGCTGTACATGCAGTAAAGTTGGCAACTCGACCAGTGTGCGAGGCAATATTTGACAAAATTGTTGCAAAACAAGCCTAAAATGTATATTATGGTAGTTATTTGCCCAGTTGGTTAATTGTTATTGTAAAATGGGCGTGAGACAACAGAGGCATTAAATATTATTTACTTAGGTACATATTGTACACTCATCATATCAAGCGAAAGACGTCCACTGCTGGACATAGGTCTTTTGTAGGGAATTCCAAATTCCACGGTTTTGTGCCGCTTGAATCCAGCGGCTACCAGCGGATAAATATTTTTCTGCTACACCAGGTTTCCTAAGCACGGGCGATACAGTAATACCAGGCAACACTGGTCTGAAGGACCAGTCATTCGCCTTGAAGTGGGTTCGCGATAACATCAAGGTGTTTGGCGGCAACCCTGACAGTGTCACACTTACCGGATTGTCAGTTGGTGGTGCTAGTGTGCACTACCACTATCTGTCACCACTTTCTAAAGGTACAGTAATTAAATAAATAAATAAATAAATAAATATACTACGACAATACACACATCGCCATCTAGCCCCAAAGTAAGCGTAGCTTGTGTTATGGGTACTAAGATGACTGATGAATATTTTTATGAATTATATATACATAAATACTTAGAAAATACATATAAACACCCAGACACTGAAAAACACTTAATGCTCATCACACAAACATTTTCCAGTTGTGGGAATCGAACCCACGGCCTTGGACTCAGAAAGCAGGGTCGCTGCCAACTGCGCCAGTCGGCCGTCAATTATTTTAAAGAAAGAAAGAAATAAAGAAGGAAAAAACATTTATTTAAGTGTTACAAACAATACATCTTATAATAATAAAGTAACAACATAGTATACATACAATGGTTGTGTGTAACACCAGACAGAAAGGTGTACAGCTCAGCATTTGCCATGCATTGTACCTGAGTACATGCATGCCGCTGATTTTCAGCTGAGACCCGAGTGCCGATACGGCAAACTAAATAGATAAATAAAAATAATGAAATAAATAAATAAAGTGAAGCACACACAGCAAAATTATGATTATATTAAAAATAAAAAAAAATCAGAAATACAAAATACAAAATAAAATGTTGTAATTATATAATTACTACTAGATTTCATTTAAGGGCTAACTTGAAGTGGAATATAAAAACCTTTGACTCAAAATGACATTTCATAACGCCTAAGATACCAGAAGGCATCATGGTGTTGTCTCAGTCTCAATACACGACTAAAGTGTATCGTTTTTTCGTCTTTCGGATGGACACTTGCCGATAATCACCTGAGGGATTACGACGGCGCAACGAAGTGGGGGACGTCGACCTTTTTGGCCTCCTTCGAGGACTCGGACCTCGGCTCGGTTCGACGTTAATCAGACTGTTTGAAGTGTATCGAAAATGCACCCGTTTCATGTTATAAATATCAGAATACCCTTTGCAAAATTACTGTTGTACACATTATATTCGTACTCGTAATCTGTAACTTGAAATATGACACGTCATACTAATAATATTTTTAAACATCAATTTCTAGGTCTATTCCACCGAGGAATTGCTTTCAGCGGTTCAGCTTTTTCACCTTGGGCTTATTCTACTAAACCTGTGCAAAAGGCCAAAGAACTGGCCTCCCTTGTTGGTTGTGCTACCAACAACAGTCGGGAAATGGCAGAGTGCCTTCGGTATAGACCTGGAGATATGCTAGTCGAGGCTCAAATTGAGATGTTTGTAAGTTTGGTACGCTTTTTACACCTCGACACTCTCTCTCGCCTCTTTTTTAACCCCCAATTCAAAAACTACGGGGTCTTATAAGTTTAACGTGTCTGTGTGGGTATCTGTGTGTGTGTCTGATATGGGCGCAGGGTCGCTGCCCACTGCGCTAATTGGCCGTCACTTAAGAACTGTTCTTAGCTATGTTTGAAGAAAATCGGTCTCAGATGGCCGCTGCTACAATTGACATATATTTTTTCACAACTCCCTCAATATGGGTATCAAATGAAAGGGCATGACTAGTAGAATAATGAAATATATAAGTCGAGGTTTTTTAAATTTGTGATTTATATATTTCCAAAGAGCTACTTAAAATTCTAACAATGATTTCAGGACTGGAGAATGAAATGGTTGAATATATTCGCGCCGACTGCGGAGGATTCCGCAACGAAGGTTCCTTTTCTCACTCAACATCCTTATGTTGCCAGTCAAGCTGGAGCGATGCAACGTCTCCCACTCGTCGCTTCAGTGACCTCTGACGAAGGGCTGTATCCCGCAGCAGGTACGATGAACTCCTGTATTTATACTACCTTATCATTAAAAACTATCACTTCGGCAATTGCTAGTTACCACCCTACCCACAAAGACGATTACGACTACCGCTAAGCGATTCAGCGTTTATTTATTTAGAGCAATAACAACAAGCATATTACACGTTTTTTAGTTAAGCACACACACAAAAACAGGAACTGATATACACGTCAATTACAAGTGCACATAGCATTGAAAAAGCGTCATGTAAACTTAATTTGACAAAGAATTAAACTCACCATAAGTGTACGGTGAGTATTTTCCTAAAAGCTGTGGACGAGTCATGGGAGATATCGATGCCAGGTATCAAAGTTAGGTAACTCGTGAACTCCTAACTTGTAACTCTTTTTAGCGGTTGTAGAACAGGTTAACCCTACTTTGCTACTACAGCTTCCCTCTTTCACTTACGGCCTAACTTGTAATGGAATTTAAAAAAAACGAAATAAAAAAACTTTATGAAAAAATAAGAAGAAGATCCAGTGAGAATTTATTCCTGTGAGATCGAATCTTTATCTATGAGTGCTGTTTAATTACAGCTTACTTTGTCTAGAAGATTCAACTACGGATTACGAGATCCTAAAATTGTTTTTAATAAAATCTTTTTAGGTAATTATTTTGCTGCCAATGCCAATAACACTGGCTAGCTTCGTAATTCATATAAACTATGCTTTAGGTAAAATATGCCAGTAGATTGAGATGGTATTAGCCTTATAGTACCTACGAATATTTTAAAGCATACTATTCTAGGTTGTCTGCCATTTCACTGACAAATTCTGCATTTACTGGGCTTAAAGGGATGTGCATAATCATCATCCACCCATTATAACCATCACACTACAGAGCCCGGGTCTCCCCTCAGAATGAGAAGGGTTTCAGCCGTAGTCCACCACGCTGGCCAAATGTGGCTTGGTGTACCTACTTCACACCCCTGGCGATGGCACCCCTTCACATGGCGAACTCTCAGGCATACAGGTTTCCTGGGATGTTTTTCTTCACCGTTAATGCAAGTGATGTTTAAGCATGAAGCGCACACGACTTCGAAAAGTTAGAGGAACGTTCCAGGGTTTGAACTCTGTCTCTCCGAAGGATAATCCGAAGTCCTACACAGTAGGCTATCACCTCTTCGCAAAGGGGCATTAGCAAGATTATAATTATTATTATAACAATCTTAATTTGCACCGCCGGGGTTCCGAGGTGCTGGAACCGTGACCCCGCACTGTTAAACGCAGCGTTGGTCGGCCACCAACGAGGTGGATAAACGAGTCGCTGGAAGCTGCTGGAAACAAGCGGCCCAGAACCCTGGATTTTGGATCTCCCTACAAAAGTCCTATGGCCAGCAGTGGACTTCAATCGTTTGAAGTGATGAGGTACCATATTTATGACGATAAATATTTTTTTAGCCTACCAAAGAGAGCCCACTATCCTACCAGAGCTGGAAGCGAGATGGGAAGAACTTGCCAGCAACATTTTCGATTACAATGACACCCTGCCTATTAGCACGCGCTCCAGTGTTGCCAATAGGATAAAGCAGAAGTACTTGGAGGGCAGACCTGTTTCCCAAAACACATTTGAAGAGCTCGTTCAAGTAAGCAACTTATGTTTAGTCATTTCAGTTTACAATGTTGGTAAAGATGTGAGGTAGATGCAAATAGAAAAGAGCGTAAGTTGAAGTTTATAACACTAACACTGAAAAGGTTTTTGTTTGACACGGCTTTGTGGCCATACTGACAATGATAAATGAATGGCTGAATGAATACACTTTGTGTTTAGATAAAACACACGTATCAATAATAATTGTTATATAAAATACTTGCACCATTTCAATTAACGTAAAACTCGGATCTTTCAATGATTTTATCTGCAAAGCTGATATCCAGAATAGCTCGCCGTGCATCCAGGCTGCTTCGTGAAAAACGTTAACCAGCCCTTCTGTCTCCAGATGAGAAATTTTACCACTTTAACTTATAACTACATGGCATCAGTAGTTTTGGCAAACAGTTATTTAATCTAGCTACTTAGTTAAATTTTGTAAATGTTTAACAACATTTATAATTATATTATTTGCCTAATTAATTTTAAATGGCATTATTATTATTGTTTCTGATTTTTTTTTTATTCTTTAAATCTATTTTTTAAAATAGTTGCACTGTCTCTGACAGTCGATTGTGAAGGGTCTGTTTAATTAAATGTTTACTTGTTATGTACCCACAATTTGGCAAATAAATAAATATTATTATATTCTATCATTTATTATTTTTCTTTCTTTTTTTTTTAAAATTATTAACAATGCTTGAAAATAAATTAAAAAACACTATTAAAAATTTATAAAAAAAAACTTCCACCCTCCGCTTGCGGGGCTTTTGAATACCCAAGCAACCGGTGGTCAGGGCTCCAGAGTGAGGAACCTCCTCACAATACGCGCCGTTTCAAGGACTACTGCCTTCTGTATTCTACCCTTGATCCAACAACCAAGCGAAAGCTTCTTAAGATGTTGGTCGAAGCTTTTCGCGAGAAGACCATTGACTGAAACGACGATCGGAACAACAACGGTCGACTCAACTTATTATTATTATATTTATATATTATATACATATCATATCTGATTTTCAATACAGCGTACATTATTCCACAATTCAAGCCCTTTAATTTGATACTGTTCGATTGAGGGAATTGTTTAAAAATATGTCATCTGCCATTTTGTGGCGGCGGCGACTTTTAGCAACTGTAGAAGACAAGAACACTCCCGACTTATTCACCTTTCAAACAATAAAACTCAAATTCTAAATCAGTTCATCTCTTCTGGAAATACGATGTCACAAAAAGATACACACTCTCACACACACTCACACACATACACACACATACAAGACAAACTTATAACACCATTTTATAGTTTAAGTGCCTACTAATAAACGTTGTTACTCTGCAAAATAAACCAAAGTTTTCTCTCTATCTTTCATCGGTAATTTGGCATTCAAAAGAAGAAGACAAAACATTGCCTTACTAAGCAACCACTTTACAATGTTCCATATTAAGGGGTAAGCATTTTAATATTGCATGTCTGTTTGTGCAGGCTCTCGGAGATCGTTTGTTAAAGTCAGATGTTGGAAAGATGCCACTTATACACGCCTCACGGTCCCGCCAACCGACCTACTTCTATCGCTTCTCCTACAAGTGGCAATACAGCTTCTCCAACATTTTGGCCCGAAACTATGAAAGCTATGGTAAGTATATTACTCGCATTGTGCAATTGTTTGAGGCAAATTAGTAACAAGTATTTGCCTGTAATAAATTCGATGCAATGACGCGTGCTTTGTGGTGACCGAACAATATTCACAATTAAGAAGGACGGGTTGAATTATTTGTTTCATTTTGCCCAAAGTTTGTGAAAATCTGGTCAATATTATCGCTACTTCACGTCGCGTCGCCTCCCACCTAACGGGATTTCTCGCCTTTGAGAAGGCACGATGCGGGTAACCCCTTACTGGTTGAATGCCCAATGCCTAATTGGTTAGCCCACAAGAGACACATGATTTTAATTTTGCATGAAGTTCCGGCTGTATCTGATTTCTTTCCGTAAAATCGATGGCAGAGTTTTACTCAAAAAATTTATATTTTCGGATTCACAGATAAATCTAAGAGACAGTAAATAATGTGCCTCTAAAGCCCGTGAAGCATTATTTAGTTTTTAATTAACACGTTATATATATAATCACAAAAAGCAAATCAATAAATTTAATACAAATAATTTCTAAACTTAAAACTATAAGTGTTTAATTGTTACAGGAGTGAGCCACGCTGATGATGTTATACTAGTTCTCAAGTTCCTACCGACGGAGACAACTCGCGCTGAAGATCTGCAGATGAGAGCTGCTCTTCTCGATATGATCTACAGCTACGCCACGACTGGGTAATCACTTTTATCTATAAGAATACCGTGAAGCGTCGATAGGACTTCGACTTCACTTCATGAGGCCGAGTTCGAAACCCAGCACGCACCCATAACTTCTCTAAGTTATGTACGTTTTAGAAAATTAAAATATCACTTGGTTCAAAGGTGAAGGAAACCATTGTGAGGAAACCTGCATGCCTGAAAGTTGTTACCATAATGTTCTCAATGGTGTGTGGAGCCCACCAATACGCACAGGTCCGCAGAGGTCTATAGATTCATTGTTCAACGATAGATAACTCAACGAACGAGAGATAGATTCATTCTCAACGTTGTAATTAAAAAAAAACATACATTTTTTAACAAATAACAACTTTGCTAAGAAACTTAAATAAATAAATAAATAAATATACTACGACAATACAAACATCGCCATCTAGTCCCAAAGTAAGCGTAGCTTGTGTTGGTACTAAGATAACTGATGAATAATATACATAAATACTTATAATATACTAGCTGTTGCCCGCGACTTCGTCTGCGTTTGATTTTGTTTTTAAAGTATTCAGTATCGCGAAGCCTTAAATGAGTATAGTTGTATATACATATAACATGTGACTGTTAATTATTTATGGACAAATAATTTGCAATAAAATAAAATTGTGACTTTACTTAAAGATCTAAGCTATCCTATCTCTTAATTTAAAATCGGTTCAGTAGTTTAGGAGTCCATCGCGGACAAACATCGTGACAGGAGATTTATATATATTAAGATAGATAAACACCCCGACACTGAAAAACATTTATGTTCATCACACAAATATTATCCAATTGTGGGAATCGAACCCACGGCCTTGGACTCAGAAAGCAGGGTCGCTGCCTACTGCGCCAATCGGCCGTCATACTTACCTACTAACTTATCAACAGATTACAGATAGATTGAATAGAGGAAACGGACGTTAATGGAATAAAGTGTCTAACCGCCTGTTCAAGAAACACTACTATAGTGGAGTGGTTTTTGTTGCTCCAATTAGTCGTGTACACGGATTCTGTATGTTCTTAATTCTGTGCTGATAATGATAAATATTATTTCAGAGTACCAAAACTGCCAAATGCTCCCACATGGTTGAAAGTTAAACCGGATCAAACTGAATTATCTTACATGGAAATAGCCGGTCCGAGAGATATGACAATGAAATCCAGCGCGGACTTCGGCAACAAAACCTTCTGGAGCAGCCTCGGCTTCAATGAAAATGAAAACTATAACGGAATATACAATGAATTTTAGACTAATAGGAACATTGTGTGGGTGGTTTATAAATAAATAATAAATATATATTTCATAAGGTGTCCCCCTTCGTATTTCCTTATGGCAGACACGCGCATAGTACCTACGCTACGCAACGCGGACTTGATAAAGTGACAGAAGTCACATGATTTCAATTTTACATGTGATGTTAGGGTTATATCCGATTTCTTTCAGTTAAAACTATGGCAGTAGTTTAATTAAAAAAAAGGTTTTCGGTTTCACGTAACGTAAGTCCCAGAGACAGTATATAATGTTCCTCTGAAGCCTGTGAAGAATTATTTCGGTTTAATAATTAATATAATAATAATAAATAAATATACTACGACAATACATACACCGCCATCTAGCCCCAAAGTAAGCTTAGCTTGTGTTATGGGTACTGAGATAGCTGATGAATATTTTTTTATGAATATAATACACATAAATACTTATAATATACAGATAAACACCTAGACACTGAAAAACATTCATGTTCATCACACAAACACTCTCCAGTTGTGGGAATCGAACCCACGGCCTTGGACTCAGAAAGCAGGGTCGCTGCCCACTGCGCCACTCGGCCGTCAAATCCGTAATATATTCGTATATCCAACTTTTGTTTCAACCGAATCGCTTGGCATAACGTCTTTGTAGGTAGTGTAACTAGCCACTGCCGAAGCCTTCCACCAGAATATACCTACGTGGGAGAATTCAAAAATATAAATATCCAAATTACCCCGCCGGTACCTCCCACTTGCGAAGACAGGAAGGTCAAAAAAATATTGTCGCCTGTTATTCCCTAACTAGATATTTTTATCTCACTCAATCGCCCCTCAGATGAGAGTGCCAATTCACCAACCAAATAAATATGTCTCTAAAATCTTTTTTTTCAGTGCATAGATATCTGAAGGACATAAATAACCCGATTATTTTTATTGTTATTCATCGAAAAACTTTGTACCCCTTTTTACGAAAGTGTGCGCGGTCGGCGGAGTATGAAATTTCCTACACTCTTAGTTAAATAAAGAACAAGTGCAGAATTTTTTTTTTTTAATTATACATAAAAATACATTAATTCAATACAAAAACTTTACACACACTACCATGTATTTGACAAACACGCATATATTATGTATATATAATCTTTTCCAGTAGTGTCATAAGACAAATGAACAATGTAGTCTTGGCGAAATCATTGATTATAGAAGTATAATCTATGCCAACAGAACCGAAATAATGCCCAAGTTGAATTTCGACCTCTTGGCGACCACTAGTATCATTAAATACCTAAATGTAACACACTAGTTTGCGGTTAGATTATAAATATCTTGACTATTTTGAATTTGATCATTAACACAAACCAGTTTACCTAGTAATTGGTACTCCGTGGATATACTAGTTCTTATTTATCAAGTTAGCGAACATTTAGAGCCCATGCACACGGTGTATTTTGTCACGCTCTTCAAACAACTCAAGTTCAAATAGTTCGTTTCTAAAAAACCCTCGCAAACAGACGCCTTAGTTTGAAACTAAAACAATTTTTACTGTTATCAAATAATTACATGGCATCCCTGATTTTAATATAGCAGCACAGTTGCTGGTCAGCTTTCTTTTCCTCCTTTGCCTTTCAAGCGAATGATCTACTCGTGTATTAATAATTTAACCCGAAAACTCCTGTATTTTAGGCGTGAAAAAAGAAAGTAGAACGATTTTAATAATTATTTTATAGGTGAGCATTCGTTTTATGCCACATCTACTGTCTCAAGGTAACATTGGTGCCATTGTTTATACAAACGTTGGTTTGTAATTATCGTGATGCGAAAAAACCCGGTTTTCGTTCTCGGTTTTTTAAAAGTATAATATCTACCCATCCATAAAAAAAACATGTGTCATTTTTATTCGTTGTTTTATTTTTAGTAATAATTATAAAATTTATCGTTGTTTTATTTTTAGTAATAATTATAAATTTTATTTCAGGCATAGCCCATATACAGTGCACATTAACATTGAAAAAAGAAATTAACATAAAAAGAAGAACAAATTAAATTATCTTTATTATTATTTTAATAATAAAATAATATGTAATAATTTTTGGTAGGCTTATTTTTATCTGACGTAAAATACAGTTTATGGTATTTACTAATTTAGGATACTTGGAATATTGATGTGTATTTACTTTCAAGAAACCAACACACAGTAACTACCGAAGTTAGCACGAGTATTTCAGTGTTATTTTATCGATTCACATTTGCAGCGAACAGTATTTGTGCCAGTATTGGGACAACGTGTGTAGAAGGCCTTATAGTAAATACATAAACAAAGTGTCACCGAGATTATAAAAGGTGCCGGTCCAACCGTGCCGTGCAATTCAATCTAGCATTAGTAACCGCCGCATGCGCACATCTCAAGATGGCGTTGATAAAATTACTCTCGTTTCTAATTACAGTTGCTATAGTGTCGAGTCAAGGGCCAACCCAAGGGCCCATAGTTCGCGTAGCCACCGGTATCCTACAGGGCACGTGGAGGGTATCGACAAATGGCAGGAGTTTCGCAAGCTTTTTGGGTGTACCCTACGCTCGGCCGCCGATTGGAAAATATAGATTTAAAGTAAGCTAATTATTCTTATTTTATAAATGTACCGAGTTTAAACTGCTGCTACTCCGTATATTATACTACTTCTATCCACTGAGATCAGCAACCCGTCTTCCAAGAGCAGCGTGGCGAGTATAGTCAAGCCCTCTCATTCGAACAGGCCTTTAGTCCAGCAGGGCTAGCACGGGCGGGAGATAAGAAAATATATCCCCCGATTATATCCCCAGACACAATTGTCATAACATTAACGTGCCCACCTGCTAAATCACAGGAACATGAAATAGGAGAAGTTTACCACCGTTTATTAATACGCATATATTATTCGGATATTATTTCCACTTGTGCGCCAGTGCTCTGAGAGTTGATAAAGCTGTGGGAGAAGATACATTTTTATCCTTTCCCCGGGGATATAATAGTCGCTAGTCTGCTAGCCGTGCAGCAGTAGACATGTATAGGTTACCAACAACATATTGAAGGCAATAAAACATAGTTAAACAAAAGTAAAGACTGACAAACCACATAAAGTTAGGTAAACAGCATCTGATTAAACAAGACCGACCGTTATAATCTAAATAAAATACAACAATCTATATAATATTGCCCGCGACTTCTCTCACATAATGTTAAAAAAAAACATAAATATTGGGTTAGGCTCACATAAATAAAATACAGTGCACATATTTAAGAGTTATTTATTTACTTTGTACTTCGAGATTCATTTTAGTTACCTACTAGGTAAATATTTTTCATACTAGCAGGTACTTATAATTTATCATAGTAGCTGCCGACTTAATAGGTTTGAATAGTTTTATAAAGTTTAATTATCATGCCTAAACTTTAACCGTTATTATTATTTGGTCACAATGGTGCTTGTAACAGCTTCTAGCAACTAGGTTTAATGTATTAATACTCATCTCCAATCTCGTTAGCAACTTTTGGTTTGTAAGAAAGTACGTTTCAATGAATCGCAATTAAACTGGTTGTTCGTTTTACTTTCCTTTAATATACTACGACAATGCACGCATCGCCATTAGCCCTAAAGTAAGCGTAACCTCTTTTATGGCTACTACGAGTAAGATGACTGATGAATATTTTTTATGAATAGTAAACATGAACACTTATAATATGTAGAATAAAACGATTATATCTTGCCCAAGGAATGAATTTTCATCAAACCTTTAATCTAGAGCTATTGGTTTGAGCTGTGCGCCGAAAAATCAGTCAGTTATTCAACTTTTATATTATTTATAAAGATACGTGTAAAAATAATTTTGTATCTACCCGCTTTTACTGGCGGCGACTGTTGCGGATCCCTTGGACAGCTTTTCGGACTAACGTGTCGATCCTGGAGGAATTAAAAGTCAAAGAGAGGTTATCGTCGACTGTGCAGATACGAATCCTCAAGTTCTTTGGACACATAACCAGGAATAAGCACTCCATGGAACGACTTGTTGTTCAGGGGAAAGTGGAAGGCAAACGGTCACTTGGTCGATCACCCACGCGTTGGACCGACATAATTAAAGCTACAACACAAACCTCCATAGTCCAATGTTTCAGCGTGAAGATCGTAAGAAGTGGATATGGGTAGGCAAAGAAAAAGAACCATCGTCAACCATGACCACTCTGTCAAGAGTGAACGACTAAGGAGGAGCTTTTACGCATATTGAGCGTAAGGATGACTGTATAATGAATCAGTTAAAGTTTATAATCAGAAGCAGAAAACTAAATTTTATTTTGGTTATACATTAAGTAAAATCATCATCAGCTTACAATTCTAAAACATGAGACTTCATCATCTTTCTTGCTTCATTTCACCCTATCAGCGAAAGCTTTCTTAGCGAATAGAAAGCTTAAATTCAGAATATAAAATAAATTATTAAAACAGATGGAAATACTTATATAATGGAAGCGGTGATAGCCCAGTGGGTAGGACTTGGACTACACTTTCTGGAGGCCGAGTTCGAATCCCAGCACCTCTAATTTCTCTAAGTTATGTGCGTTTTAAGTAATTAAAACATCACCTGCTTCAACGCTGAAGGAAAACATCGTGAGGAAACCTGCATGCCTGAGAGTTCTCCATAATGTTCTCAAAGGTGTATGGAGTCCGCCAATCTGCAATGGAGTCCGCCAATCTGCAATGGAGTCCGCCAATCTGCAATGGAGTCCGCCAATCTGCAATGGGCCAGCTTGGTGGACAACGGCCTATACCCCTTCTCATTGTGGGAGGAGTCACGTGCCCTGTAGTGGGCCGTAAATGGGTTGATATGATGATGATGATGACTTATGTGTATAATACAGTCGAGTTTTTGGAGTAAACATAAATCACTGTCATCTGCAGGTAGAATTGAAAAGTGATAGCCCATTTAGAAGCGGCGTTTTAAATTATTATATGTTCTATTAATATATATTGTACTAGCTGTTGCCCGCGACTTCGTCTGCTTTTGATTTTGTTTTTTTTGAAGTGGCATTGAATTTAGTTGTTTTGATCTAAAAAAAATTAAAGTATTCAGTACCACTAAGCCTTAAATGAGGGGTTTGCTGCTGTCCGCTGAGGAGTTCTGTCCTCTATCTCCAACCACAGTTTGGGCCAAATTAAACACATTATAACCACTATAGTAAAAAATAATTATTTAAATCGGTTATAATTTGTCGGACTTATGGTTTAAAATCGTCAAACACTTTCATCCGCTCTCCCAAAGGAACCGAGATTAATGTCGGGATAAAAAGTATCCTATATTACTTCTAATACTTCCAAGAATATGTGTACAAAGTTTCATGAGGATCGGTTTAGTAGTTTTTGCGTGAAAGCGTAACAAACAAACTTACATTGACATTTATAATATTAATAGGGATAGGGATTACAATATATATTAATAGAACATATAATTTGCTTATTATTGTTTTAATTGAAGGAATAGGACAAACATATAAAGTGTTAAAGGTGATACGGGTTCAAAGCGATAGCTCCTAATAGGAATAAGATATAAGTTCATTAACTCTAGAGTGAAACTAAGTGTTTGTGCTACGTAATAAGATCACGTGAGCGAAGTAAACTTCAAATCATAGTTAGGGATCGAGTTAAGTAAGACTTTATCTTAGTAATAACTAATTTAGTTAGAAGTTTAAGTAAAAATCAAGTATTAAATAGAAGCAGGCGTTACTTTGCGGAAATCCATGATATATTACAAAATACTCCGCGAAAAGCAGGAGAATATGTATGGTGTAATTTATATATTCTTCAATCCTTATACTCCGCACCAAACAGATCTGTGGCAATGTACCCTCTACGTGCCTGAAACCTGAGCATCCTAAGGAGATGTTGACTTTACAATTATTAAATTATCAAATCAACATCAAGTTACTTATTATTTATGGCTACTAGTGTGCTACCACTATCATCATCGTCTTATGGTATACTCGTTCGTTACTTTTCAGAACGAAGTCTTTGAGTTTCAAATTTGGAATGACGCATCAAAGTGCCTTCTATGTGCCTACCTTTTGTTAAGAAGAATTTTGTCTCATACCGTGTAGTGACGGCAGATTAGGAGTGTCACTGTCCCTCCTCTTCGAGTCGTACGAGGCGACTAAGAAAATAAAACGGAGAGCGGCAAGCAGCGTCCTCTGTTCTTAATCTATGACCTAAACTCTTCTCGTTCTGAGAGGAGACCTGTGACCTAAACTCTTTTCATTCTTCACCTGTGCTTGTACTTGGTTGGTAAAACCTGCCTAAGTTTGTTGTGGGCTCTTCTTAGACCAGGGTGCGTTTGGAACCCTCCTAGCTTTAGTTTTAAGTTAACAAATGCAGTTTTTTTTTTTTTTATTAATTTATTCATCAAATCAAACAATTACAATAAAATGATTAGTATAAAAGCACCGAAAAACCGCAGAGGTTTGTCCTCGGTGCCTATCTGCAACGATTACCTAAGATGTTAGTTAGAAGAATAAAACCAGCTGTGGGAAAAACCTACTGCTACATTGTAGATCGATAGGAACTAAGTAAGCCTGTAAATTTTAATTTTTAATAGGGTTATGTACCAAAATTAATGAATATAAACTATACGAGTTACAAAAGAGTCAGCCAACTAACTTCGCTAAAAAGTATTCTTTGAGTTTACGCTTAATGTTTTTAATATTTACATTTTGGATCAACGTTGAAGGTAGTTCGTTCATGAATCGCGGAACCAAAAGTTGTTACCATCACTAACATTAGTGTAATATGTTAAATGTATGAACGCTTCATACATTTAACATATTATCATTTTTGAATTAATACGTTGATAATGATGGTTATTGTTTATTATTTGCCTCATCTACATAGTTAAGAGATTACATGACGCCCCACCGGGGCATTGCAATAAAGTCGAAATTATTTTTGTTCCTTTACTGAAACTATATCATTATGTTTAAAATAAAATAAATAATATTGCAACAGTTAACTCTGGTCCCTAGATGGCGCTCTAATCGAATCGCGATCGAATAGATAAAAAATCTCGCACTCAGCACACAGATTTCTATATTAAAATATGTCAAATTAAAGCTAAAAAATATATTAGAATATGTCAACTTAAAACATAAAAATAATTTCGATATACAAATAATTTAATTAATCAGTTATAGAATTTAGACTAACACTATTATTAATAATGAAGACGTTATCATGTAATTACTCTTTATGATACCACAGTATTAAAGTTATTTACTTCGCTTAGGAACCGCAAGCCTTAAAATCCTGGCCAGGAGTATGGGACGCCACAAGAGTATTGTCACCCTGTCTCCAATACGACCCTGCCCAAAATGAAATTACAGGTAATTCTTGAAAACTTTTTCTTAATACCTGCTATTCGTCAGTCAAAAAAAATTCAAAATTTATTTATTTTAAGTAGGCCTAGTTTATAAGCACTTTTGAAACGTCAAGTCAGTCTGTTTGTAGTGACTCCACCATCGGTTCGGAAGTCAGATTCTTCCGAGAAGAGCCTGCAAGCCTTCTTGCTTTCAACATCATTTTACATTTTACAATCTTTAGAATTTTCTATCTTGTGAGAGATGAGAGCAGAGCGTGCTTCCAAGCAGACTTGTCTTTAAGAAATTCATCAATCTTATAGTAACCAAGATTTATTAAATGTGTTTTAGCACATTGCTTTAACTAAAGCATTGATAGGTCCAAAATTACCTTGGGAATCATATTAAAAAAGCATGTAATCAATCCCACAAATGACTTCTGCACCTTTCGCAAACGATATGCAGACGTCACTAACTTATGCCTATTTCGAGTAAAGCGGTTGTTTATATACTATATTGTTATAAATATATTAAGCTATCGTAAGTATAGCAAATTCAGATTTACGTTGAAGTCGTTTTTATTTAATTTTTGTTGTCTTATTTTTACACATGGCCAGGTTTCCACGACTTCCAGGACGAGTTCCCTGGTTCTAGCAACCATGGTTTATTGTGGTCCCCGGTTCGATCCGGGTGGGGGCTTTTTGTGAATTGATGCATTTTCCCTCTAATAATAGGATATGTGACCCAATCCAGAACGAAAAGTGCTAACTTGCTAATCTCGTGCTTAAATCAAATGTAATTTTAAAAAGACTTATTATATATATATAATATCTATATATAATAAGTCTTTTTAATATAT